>NC_080572.1:163655212-164304039 GCF_030247185.1 Malaya genurostris | reverse complement strand
CAACAACAGTGAAGCATCCCCTTCAACGAAACCATCCAACGTATCCCCTTTAGAACAAAGTACACCAGCTGCAGTTAACAACTTACCATCCAACCAACCAGCAACTGCAAACAATGTACAACAAAGCGCATCTACAGCAACTAGCAACGAAATCAACAACAATACCACTGATGCGGCAATGGATGACGAGACGAACCCCGAACGAAGTGCCCCTCAATCCTCGCAGGAGGGAAATGGAAGCTCCTCTCCCCCTAGAAAAAGGGTGACAACGAGATCCAACTCAAAAAAAATTATTTAAAAAATCGGCTCAATCGGCAACGTAAAGCTTATACGCAAATAGGCCTGTATAAAAATATCTTTTATATAAAAAAATAATCTCCAATTTCGTAAAGCAAAATTTGAGCAAAATCGCAGAAAATGTACTTCTGCTTAGCGGTTTAGGTTGAAATGCTGGGTGGCCTAACAGTTCAACATAAAATGTTATTCATTAACCAGTCGAAGACGAAATGTAAAGAAAATTGAAATTATTAAAACGGTTTTTCACAATTGTCCAGTTGGCCAGTTTTGAATATTTCGAACCCTATTGCGTCATCATTTGTTTTACTGTATGACATCTTTAATACTCATCGCCCTCTAATTCCGGAACCGGAAGTCGATTCCGGATGTAATGAATAAGCAGTCAAATGGACCAATGTAATTCAATAGCGGTCAAAGGGGCTAAAAGGCATTTTATCCATGAGTGAGAAATCAATATGATCAATATCACCCGGTATAACAAGTACTGCAAACTAGGAAAATTTACTGCAAACTAGAAAAGTATAGTTGACCAGGTTTTTCTTAAAATCGTTGGAAAACTACTGTTGCTAAAAATCGCAAAAGCAGTGTTTTTCGCTACCACTAGATAAATCCTTAACAAACAAAAAACGCGAAGAAATAGAAAAAAATGATGCCTTTCTCATATTACATATATTTTCAAAAATATCAATAAAAGATAATGTCAAATAAATTTGTTTCTCAGATTGAATAAAATTAGAAACTGTTTTTGGGTATAAACTAACAGAACCGTTTCAATTCGTAAACAGTTATATCAAGTTAATAAGATTTTTTCTTTATTTTGCATCGTCGCACTAAATGACGGTTTGCAATTTTGAATACACTTTACCTTAAAGTTCCGGAACCGGAAGTCGGACCCGGATGAAATTCAAATGTAACCAATAAGACTATAGGAATTTTTATAGGAGTTTATGAAAATCGATAAAATCATCTCTGAGAAAATTTGGTAAGTTTCGTTTTAGAGGTTTGAACCACTATTTCCGGTACTTCCGGAACCGGGAACTGGAGATCGTTATAGCCTAAGTCGGTTCGTTTAGTAAGTAACTACTATAGCTTACATAACAGTTTTGAGCCAAGTCTAGAACAATTTTACCCTTTTTTTTGCATAATCGCTCTCAATGATGGTGTGCAATTTCGAGTCCACTTTACTGTATGAAACAAATTCAATAGCAACCTATGGGACTATGATTTTTTTTATTTGAGACTAAGTTTGTGAAAAGCGGTCAAGTCGTCTCTGAGAAAAATGAGTGACAGCACGCTGCGCGTTCTTTGTTCGAAAGGCAATAGAGTTTTGCATCGTCATTTTGTATGACGGCTTGAAAGTTTTTACACTCATCACCATATAAAGCTTGCTTCATTTAAAATTGGAACAAACTTTTGCTCATATTGTGGCGCTCCGGGTGGACGGATTTGGAAGTTATTGGCTCTCACGTGTTGGGAATTTTGTCAGCTTCACGTATGACATTCCGCAAATCGACTGTACTTTGTAAACAATCAACATGGAAGCCGAAAAAGGAGAAAAATTGTGCACAGTTATTTGGAAAATCCATTGTGGTCTGCATCTAGGCTAGCTAAACAGCTGAAATTGCCCAGAAATACCGTATGACGCGTTATTAAACGGTATAAGGAAACATTGACGATGATTCGGAAGCCTCAAGCCAATCGTCGGAGTGGAACTGTCGACCGGAAACTGCGTGGTAAGATTTTGAAGACGATTAAGAGGAATCCTAATCTGTCGGACCGTGATTTGGCCAGAAAATTCGGTGCTGCCCATAGTACCGTGAGGAGAACTCGACTCCGGGAAGGAATCGAGTCGTATCGAGCTAGCAAACAGCCAAATCGGACCATAAAACAGAATAGTGTGATCAAAATTCGTGCTCGGAAACTATATGACCAGGTGCTGACCAAGTTCGACGGGTGTCTTCTGATGAACGATGAAACCTATGTCAAGGCTGACTTCGGGCAAATCCCAGGTCAAAAATTTTACTTGGGAATGGGTCGGGGGGATGTTCCAGCCAAATTTAAATTCGTTTTTGCCGACAAATTTGCAAGAAAATTTATGATTTGGCAGGGCATTTGCAGCTGTGGCAAAAAAAAAACGAAAATTTTCGTTACAAATAAGACAATGACTTAGGAACTATACCAAAAAGAGTGTCTCCAAAAACGAATTTTGCCGTTCATTCGATCCCACAACTATCCCGTAATGTTTTGGCCAGATTTGGCAAGCTGTCATTACAGTAAAGTCGTTCAAGAATGGTATGCAGAGAAAGGGGTCCAGTTTGTTCCGAAAACCTTAACCCACCCAACTGCCCCCAGTTCCGCCCTAATGAAAAATACTGGGCAATCATGAAGAGGAGACTCTAGGCAAAGGGGAAAGATTGTCAAAGACATCAATCAGATGACGACCTGGTGGAATAAGATAGCTAAAACGATGGACGAAAAAGGTGTGCGCCGCCTAATGAGCCGTGTTACAGGAAAAATTCGGCAATTCCTCCGAAACCGTGACGTATTTTTTCTTAAAAGTATGAAAAATACGCTAAATTTTAATAAAAAAGATCTTGAATTCAATAATAAATAACTGAAATACAGGCAATTGTCTTTGTTCCAATTCTATCTGAAGCAAGCATTAATTTTGGAATCGGAAGAATCGGACCTGGATGAAATTTCACGGTATCTTTTTTCTTTTAACACTGGGAAACATATTTTAAGCTTTTGCTCAACCATTTGTTTACCGCGTATAAGTTAACAACCCGCATGAACCATATACCAATTGTACCAGATTTCTTCAAATTCGTTTTTTACTATGGCCTTCAGCTACAACATATCAAAAATACATTTTGTTATATATTTGAATTTAAAGTGTTCTTTAAAAAAATCAAACAAAAATAATTTTTCAACAGTACTAAATTTTTTCACATAGTCCTCGTAATTACGTAAATATGGCAGAAGACACCAAATTTATCAGACCCACCGTTTATGAAACATATATTATTGAAAATTTTCAAGGGATTTTTGCATAGTCCCGCTTCTCAAAAGTAGGGCTGGAGTAAAAAGGGAAAATTGATGACGCAAGTTGTTTCGTTTGGCCATGAATAACGCTAATGCATAACTTAAGCCAAATTGAAAAATACAAAAACAAAATTTCAAAAAACATTTGTAATATGCGGTGGAATTGCTTTATTACTACTGCCATCGGAAGCGGAAACTGGGGACTACTAAGCCTAAAGTAGGTTTATATATCCATCAAACAACAAGTTCTGCTAACTAGGTGAATTTATCGGTAAGTTTTGTAAAAATTTTCTACTTATTTCGCCTACATTTGCGAAAAAATACTCATGAACTTGAAAATTTTCCCCTTATTGCACTATAACAGATCGGCTGAAAAGTTCGTATCGTTTCTATGAGAGGGCGCCACTAGAATTAAATCCATACCATTTTCAGTTAGTACCAACCTTCAAAAGATACGTGTATAAATTTGACAGCTGTCTGATTATTAGTTTGTGAGATATTGCATTTTGAGTGAAGCTACTTTTGTTATTGTGAAAAAAATGAAAAAAAAAATGAATTTCGTTTGTTGATGAAACACTACTTTTTGATGAAAAAAAGTGCCGCCGATGCCAAAAAATGGCTTGATGAGTGTTATCCAGACTCTGCACCGGGCGAAGCAACAATTCGTAAGTGGTTTGCAAAATTTCGTACTGGTCATATGAGCACCGAAGACGATGAACGCAGTGGACGTCCAAAAGAGGCTGTTACCGATGAAAACGTGAAAAACATCCAAAAAATGATTTTCAATGACCGTGAAGTGAAGTTGATCGAGATAGCTGACACCCTAAAGATATCAAAGGAACGTGTTGGACATATTATTCACGAATATTTGGATATGAGAAAACTTTGTGCGAAATGAGTGCCGCGTGAGCTCACAATCGATCAAAAACAACAACGAATTGATGATTCTGAGCAGTGTTTGGAGCTGTTATATCGAAATAAAACCGATTTTTTTCGTTGATATATAACAATGGACGAAACATGGCTCCATCACTTCACTCCGGAGTCCAATCGACAGTCAGCTGAGTGGACTGCACGCGATGAACCGAATCCAAAGCGTGGAAAGACTCAACAATCGGCCGGTAAGGTTATGGCGTCTGTATTTTGGGATTCGCATGGTATAATTTTCATCGACTACCTTGAAAAGGGAAAAACCATCAACAGTGACTATTATATAGCGCTATTAGAGTGTTTGAAGGACGAAATTTTAAAAAAACGGCCTCATTTGAAGAAGAAAAAAGTTTTGTTTCATCAAGACAATGCACCGTGTCACAAGTCGATGAAAACCATGCTGAAATTGAACGAATTGGGCTTCGAATTGCTCCCTCATCCACCGTATTCTCCAGATTTGGCCCCCAGTGACTTTTTCCTGTTCTCAGACCTCAAGAGAATGCTCGCTGGTAAAAAATTTAGAAGCAATGAAGAGGTAATCGCTGAAACTGAGGGCTATTTTGAGGCAAAAGACAAATCGTACTACAAAAATGGTATCGAAAAGTTGGAAGATCGCTATAATCGCTGTATCACCTCTGATGGCAATTATGTTGAATGTTAAAAACGAATTTTGGCAAAAAAATGTGTGTTTCTATTAAACGATACCTACTTTTCAGCCGAACTGTTAATTTCGGAACCAGAAGACGGATTTGATCAAATTTTCGGACACTTTGTAATGGATTTCCTAAACTTTTATTTGCTTCTTTGTTTGTGGAAGTCGGTTAAGAAATTTCTGAGAAAATTGAGTGCGCATATTCTCATACATTTGAAGATGTTACCTTATAATTCCGGAACCGGAAGTCGGACTCAGACCAATACTTGATTGGCGACCGAACCAAATACCTTTCTTACAATTAAGAATGAATGTATAAAACATCTTATCGATTGTATGGTATCGGAATCCTGAACTTCATCGCTAGTAGACGGTTACTATAAAATGTGACTCTTCGATATTGAATTTTGAAGAATTCGGTGTTTTGAATAGCCTTTTGAACTTACTAACGCCAGTACTAGTTATTTGGGCGTGTATTTGTTTTTGAATCGATTCGCTTACTGTCTAACCAGTAATGAATGCTAACTATTGTTTATTTTACGTTCTTTCGATCCAGTACGTTTTTTTTCCTTTGCGTATTTACGTGTGATTAGAGTCTTACCTAACCAAACCTCATGAACAAAACATTTCAGTTGTATAGTGAAAAGTTACTTCACCAAATACTCGCTATGGTTTGGTGCACTTCGCCCAGAGCAAACCCTCATCCACTAAGAAACAGAGCTGGTGCCTTTCTTTTATGACTTTTCCGAAGAACAATTTAACGAAACGTGACTCTTTCTGGGGTTTATTTCCACACGCCACTCTCGCAATGCATTTGGACGGTGAGTAGCTTTAATCGTTAATTCATTCGTACCATAAAGGTGACTTACGCGTTAAGGCTTTTATGTGGCACACCTGTAGAGCAACGAGCACGTCACAGTATACCCGTTGCCTGAGGTCCTCATAGTTCCATTACAGAGCATCACACGCGTTTCAGGTTACAAAAGCGAAATTTGATTTCATCTGAAAACTTTTGCCGCTTCTTAACATCCGACGGGTATCATTCTTTTATCTCCACTTCAAGTGCGATCTGACGTATGGGGACCAGCTTTCGTGATCTGAAAAAGTCACGGTTGGAGTCACGCATTGTTAGAGAAATTAGTGCAATTTGTGAACCATCCAACATTTAGATTGGCAACACCAACCAAAGTGGAATAGCTCTGAATGTGCAATGACTGTACACACGTTGAGAAATATCACGTTCTTTGCTATCTTCATATAAGATCGAAATCATCCTCACAACCACAAAGTGGTTTGAATCCCAAGTGCACTTATAAATTTGTAAAATCATGCTTATCCTCGCTCGTCAATTTGACTTACTTAGTCTTCGAAAATCGAAAAAATGCACCAAGCAGTTTATTCTTTATTCTTCCGTTGCAAGATCTATAAAACTTTTCCATTGAGTTAATAGAACTCGGTCATAAAAACCACTAGGTAGTTAAAGCATTGGCATTCATTAATACCATAAATCCACGTAATGCCTCATCGGGAATGCCTTGCCCTTAATTTGACATTTCCGTCTGAAGAACGAACTTCCGTGAAATAGTAATTTGGTTCGCACAGCCAAGACGGTGGAGAAAAGCTTACCTGTAGGTAAAATGGAAGAGAATCGAAAAAGAGCGGCAACAGACTTAATCGATTTTTAATTGAAATTTTCTCATCGCAGAATTGGGATACCGAACTGATGTAGACTTTGAAAATATATTTTCTCCGGAACCTGAGTTTAAGAAGATTGGTTTCGAACAGGCAGTGAAACAGATTGCCATCAACAGAAAGGAGATCGCTAACGTCTTTAAAGAAGTTACACACCTATCCAATGCAGGCAGCAATGAAAATTTAACCTCTTTTGGATATTATAATGTTCAAGAGATTACATCCTACTCCTTGATCTGATTGACAGAACACATTACTCCGCTCCTAAACTTCGCATGCGTTTTTTATTCATCAATCTCTTTCTACCGAAGCTGTGCCTGCTAGTGATGTTGTTGGGATGTGCATGTCTGTATTCAGTCACTTTCCGGACCAAGACGATTTTCGTCGCATCGCCTGTTGTGGGGTAATTGTGTTTATAAACGCTTATGAACCCTCGTCAACCATGTTTGTTTTATGTTAATTCTGGTCAAACATTATCTCGCAGCAGGGTTACTCGCGAGTTGTAGCTGCGAATGATATGGGATATTTGGTGCTTTTCGCTTGCACTGGCTGTATGTCAACAATTTGCTTGCCGTATAGACCGAAAGACGTCAAATTTCATCATCATCCGTATGTACAGTGCTGGCGCGAACGTTGGTCCACGATGTTGGTCAATGAATACGCACACTTGGGGTAATCGATAAGAGGCTTGACATGATGTATCATGCGGCCGCTTAGATTAGTTTGCTCGTGGAATTAGAGCCGGTTCTTCTTCATCCATCAACAAACTCGTTCGCGGAATGATGTATTGAATGTTGGCTGATGATTTTGGACCTTAACCAGATGGCTGTCTGTTGACAAACAACATGAGCGTATTTCGTAAATTACTCAACAAATAGCGTTTGAAAAGTTGGTTTATTTTTATGATTGAAAACTAATAATGATGCGACGAATATCGTTGTTATCAACATAGGTAGAAGGCAGGAGATAAAATCACATCGGCACAGCTAAACGAAATAATCAATCTTCGCCTCAAAATATGATTTCTTTATCAAATTTAATTTATCTACTGTTAAGACAGAATCTTCTGTTAAAAAAATGTAAAACTAATGCATCTATAGTGATTTCGATGGAGCATAAGGTTAATCTTGTACTGACATAATTTCAGGTGTTTTTGTTTGGCCATTTGTACAGGAGCACGTTTATTCTTTGTTATTGTTCCGATTAGGGAGGTTTTAATCTTAAGGTGATTTGCCTCTTCGGGTTAGAAAAACTTTGACTCTATGTACGGGGTTAGGAATCGAACAGAGGCAGGTTGCGCTAAAGGCATCGACTAACCCATTATACCCGTCCACACGTTCATTTTTTTCGGCGCTGGAGAGTAAATAATATATTACTATAAATCTTATATTATTATCATATATATAAATATATAATTTACATTCGATTTCCAAAAACGTGGTACCGCTGAAAAGGTAACTCAAAACTCTACAAAATAGTATATCGGTTTTCGGTAAGACTTCACTTCTAGTTACTTTGATCGTTCATTGCGGTTCATTGCTCGACTAACTGAGCAAATGTCTGTGTGTGTGTTTCACAAACTAAGATTCAAATGAAGGTCTTATGGTCCCATAACCTGCTATTAAATTTCATTTGGATCCGACTTCCGGTTCCGGAGTTACATGGTAATATGTGAAAATTAGAGAAAAAGTGTGCACTCTCTGTGAAACATTTTATCTGGATCCGACTTCCGGTTCCGGAACTAAAGCGTGATAGGTGGAAAATTATCATTTGCATTAGTATTTTTTCACGAATTATGGTCAAAAACAGGTACAAATCCCATAAAACTGTCTGATAAATTCTTCTAGTTTGCAGAGATTGTTAGTTTGTGGACATGAAAACTTAAATTATTTACGTTTCGCATTCAGCTCATCAGTGCATTAGCAGATTATGTTGATCTACTAATGCCACCTCGCGGATCAACATAATCCGCTAAGCAGTCGTAAAGTCTTAATTCGGCACTAGTGATCCCCCTTTTCTGTTCCGGAAGCACCGAAAGTGGTGAAGAATAACTCAAAAAGAGAATTCACTTCGATTTCTCTGCGATGATTGAACCGATTTTCACAAATGATTTGAATTAAAACTCATATTATCTTTAAAGTTACTGTAAAATTTCATCCGGATCTGACCTCCGGTTCCGCAGTTACAGGGCGATGAGTGTCGAAGGTTTCAAATCGCCATATAGAAAGAAAATATATACAACATCGGTACGTGGTGGTACGTTAGAAGAAGAAGGCACAAAATGAACGATGTGTGCTTTGTTCTATTTCGTACACGCTATAAAGAAAACGAAACGGTTAGGGATGTCTGCTATTAGTGTGTGATATTGGTAAAAGACGGTGCTGCTATTGATAAAAATGTTAGCTATTTTATGATAAGTGTGACCGAAAGAATATCAATGTTAATGTTAATGAATTGAAATTTATTTGAAAACATATGCAATTTTCACAGCCGGTAGTGCCGTAATACCGTGCTGGTGGTGTAGTGATATCAATAATAATAATAATAATAATAATAATAATAATAATAATGGCCGAGGGGGGATAATAATAATAATAACAACAACAATAATCCTACTACATGTTTTATGCTGCTGATTCATGCTGTTTAGCTTGACTTACATATGCAGAAGTAACAGAAACGCAGGTTCGTTTCGTTTGTTAGATTTCGTTTAATTGATTTAATCGAAATAGAGCATGAGATAGTAAGTATAGGTTTAACTACGTTCAAAGCTCTTCAAATTTGTAGGTCATATTTGTTGCTGGCAAACGAACCAACTTCGGCTATTCCGTTTATCTGAATCCGTTTTCGAAAGAATTGAAAATGGTGATTAAAAACTGCAAAAAGGACACTTTTCTCCAAGATGGCCAAATCGATTTTCACGAACTTATAGGTTCAAAGGAAAATTCTTACAGTTTCATACGGAATTCCTTAATTTGTTGTGGATACTACTTCCGGTTCCGGAACTACAGGGTAAACCGGATTTGTAGGGTATGTTAGATTAAGTTCGACCAGATTTTCCTATTCCTATTCAATGAACAGTTGTTTTTGCGAATTCCACAGTAATATTTATGAGTAATATAAGAAAATACCACTAGGTGGATTAAAACAGGTTTTCTGGAACAGAATCGGTTAAGTAATGCAAATTAATTAAAACTGTTGAAAAATAGAAATTTGAATTTGAATCATTAAAAGTTGGAAACTGTTGATAAAATAGATGATTCCAATATGTTATGAAATAAATGCCATCAAAACTTTTAGTATTATAAGTTCCTGACAGGATATTTAGCAAAATGAACCAAACCCGAACAAAACTCGTCTATCAGTATAGAACTACTGCAGTTGTAGACCACCCAGACCTCTACCCGCAGCGAGTGTGCGAACTGATTTGGAGAAGAGTCAAGGTTGTAAATCACGAATTGATTCAAATTTTCCCAATGAAAGCAGCATTGGAGGAGGAGAAAATAAAACCAAATGTAAGCGCGTGCGCTACTGGAGGAAAAGGTAGAAGCGAAGCTAAACGAATTCTCTAATGCTGCCGAAACCATTTCTGAAACAGTTAAGACTGAAAGGTAAAGATGGGAGTTTGTTACTCACCTTCCAATAATACAATGGCGTTCGCTAACTTTTTTCAATAATAAACAGTTTCCATTGATAGATTTGACGTGTTTCACATATTTTTTCAAACTCGAACAACCTGCTCCGGCTTTGGAGTTGGTGTGCCGATTTGTTTCTCCACTCTTTGTTCTTTACACCTCATTAATATGACCTCTCATTTTCCCTTGAAAATCGTTTTTCAGATCATAAATTCGAAAAAGCACTCAATTTAAGTTGGTCTCAAGCAGCCAATGTAACTCTCAGTCCGTAATTTACATCCACCACAATGGTTCCGAGAAAATCGGAACTAAAAAGTTATTCATTTTAAGCCATTGGCATTGAACAAACACTGCTGCACTGGTTCGATTTGTTACCAGCTGCAGAGGATGTTGAATCCCTACCATTTCTATTACTGCACCTTTGCACTTCATTGACGCCGTTATGGTGGAGCGAGGGAAGCTCATAGAGAATAATGGGAAAGTTTTCGCTTTTTATCGGAAGTTGACTCTAAATTTCGATCCGTTCCGATGGCGATGCTATTATTGCCAACCGTTACTCTGGTCGGGTCACTGGGCGCCAAACAAACGGGTCTCTATGAACTTTTCATCAGAGTTGAGAGTGAAGTTAATTTGCTCTGTTTATTCTTGTTCGAATATTTTCAACGTCAAGTACGATTCTATCATCGAATCTAGGATGCTTTTCTGTCATTTCTTCTGGTAGCACAACATCAATTTTCTAATTAATCAAGGATGTTAGTAGTTTGTTTCGAAAGAAAAACATTCATTTTTCAGGAGAATCAGAGTTTTTTTATTCACTCAAATTTACTTTACTTTACTTTACTTTACTTTACTTTACTTTACTTTACTTTACTTTACTTTACTTTACTTTACTTTACTTTATTTTATGTTACTTTACTTTACTTTACTTTACTTGACAATTCTTCGTTAACGAACCAGCTTTAGTGATTGAAAAAAAAGTAATTTGAAATTTTGAATTAATCGATTTATTTATTTTTGTGATATCGTAGTAAAAAAAATTTTCTTCGTGATATGTTCGTTATTTGATTAGATACACAGTGCTGTTGGCTGCTCTACGGGATAATGAGATTAAGGATTCGCTATACCAATGCTTCGCACATAATCAACTAAAATTAACGAAGGAGAAACTTTTCTCGTTTATCGAGTTTTTAATTGTTTTCAGTCTTCGCAATCGATTACAGTGAAATAAATTGTTGAATGATAAATTGACTTGTTATAGAGGCTTTTTCTGGAATGAGGAAAAATATGTTATTGATTCATTTATAAAAAGTATGAAACAATTTAATTCAAAGGTCGATGAAATTATCTTTTATATAAAAGTTAGAGAAAAAGGTTATGAATGTGTATGGGCTGGTAAGTAGTAGTTAATTTTAATGCGTAAATGTTTGTGTCTAATCCACACATGATTGCCATTCTGATGTAGTCAGCATTTGTGACGTTTTTTGGGAAAACGATACTTAATATGATTCCACAACAAAACCAAGTTAGAACCGTAGCACTACCTCTTGCCAAGCGTTATGCTCTGTTGACAAGCTCAGCATGGTTGGAGAATGGAACAATGATTACCGAGCAGAACAACTGGCAAATCCGATAGTAAACGAATTCGACTTGAATCATGTGCTGTGCTCATGAAGAAGTCATACTCAGGAGGAAACACATATTTGACTGCAAATTTTGGCAACCGAGAGAGGGATGGCATTACACTCGGTATGTCTGTCAATGTGAAAGATTTTGAAGTAACATGCATTTTTCACTTGGTTCGCAAATTCTTTTGATAATTCCTTCTGACAGCTTTCGAAATAGTACGGAACGAATAAGCGGATCACTTATGGAAGTGCGAGGAAAAAAATATTGATGTAGAAAATATATCCTATTACTTTTTTGACAGAGATTTTGATTAGTATTTCTTTAGTTTTATATATTACATTTTCTGATTTCTGTCATGCAACAGACAGTTTGATAACAAAGACGTCACGTCAAATTCATACATATCACGGCACGCGAATAAGAAATGAATTTGTATTCTCATCTGCTCCACGTTGCTCGAAGTTCGGTACTTGTAACTGGCAATGCAAAATAGATACCATGCATTGTTCGGCATGATATCATCAACTTGCACAATGCGTTGCATCGAGTAATATTTTACAAGGCAGAAAATTGTCATAGTTCCGACTAGACAAGGATGCTTACACAAGTGCAGCGATCCGAACCTAAATCCATTTCTCGGTTCAGCACACTAGCCACTCTTAGTGTGGCGAACAGCCAACCACAGGAATCGTCTTGATGTCTTAGGATCGAAAAAGCTTGAGCTGAAACAGAACTTCATAATTATTTACTCCATAGTTTTTCAAATAAAAAGCATTAAGCAAACCAAATTAAAAATATTAAAAATTTATTTTTGTTTCGATTAAAGGAATTGCAATTTCTGTCGTATTTCATGTGTAATAAAACAAATTTATAAAGAATAAGAAATCCGTTCATATTGAACATCTCTCGAGTGTAAAAAAGATCGATGGTAGCGTAGTAGTCAAATCTACACTAACTCAGTATTTGATATTCCAGTAACATGTTTTAGCATGTCACCAAGTTAGATAGGTTTGAATAAAATGCGAAAATTTTCTGCTGCAAAGGACCAACACAATCTACTCTCCCTCGAAACTGCGTATCGCTTCACTGTGACTGCTAGTGAGCTTTTGCTGTTATGGTCGGATTCCCACATTTATAAACCGTGCTGGGTGCTGCTGCTCATGACGATGATGATGTGGATGACGATGTGGCAAAGAGAATATACGATACCATCGGTGTTTGTGGTATTGTCCATTTGCTTCTGCTGGACTCGCCAGGTCAGGCTGGGCCAAAGTTTTGTGACATTGTGAATCTCCGGCTGCAGTAATCCGTTGTAAACGCCGACCGGAAAGCGCCGATAGTACCAAGCGACAGGAGAAACTTAACCGAAACATATAAAGCGGTTTTCGTCGGTACAAGGATGTGCACTTTTATTACATCCGGAATTACATACATGCATGGTAGTCTGTAACGAAATCTCGACGAAAGCGAACAAGAGAACAAGTTGGAATTGCACTTGTAAGGCGAGAATTTGTACTCTATGTCACATACCAAAACGCCCACATAGTGTACTATACATCGGAATATCACCCATAATCTTGCCACACTTATTGGATTTGCTCTGACAGATGGCGTTTTATATCATACGCAGAGTGCAGTAGTTTTCAAGTGACGACAATGCTGAAGTACTGATACCAAAAAAAAATCGTTCTCTTTGTGCCGTCAAATTTACAGTCTGCCGACGCAGAGCGATGCTTATCGAAGAATTAATTGCAATCTAATTTATGACCATCGGGTAGCTGTAACATTGATCTCGGAATCCGATAAGAGAGATACGACAGAAGACAACCCATGTCGAAAATAGAAGAAAAATTAAAATAAAACAACACGAAGGCAATTCGAATTAGCATAATGGGCTTTGAATTTCACGGTTCGGTGAAATGAGTGCACAAGTTTACTGTGTAATTTAAGGAGGTCCCGGAAGGAGCAATTCGTAAGCAGGATTTATTAGGAAAGTTACATTGAAAGCATGAGAAAATGACACTTTTTGCATTATTTCAATTTTAAAATCAAATTTTTTTCTATGTTGCATGAAGTATAAACAAGTTCAATGAGGCACAACAATATTTTTAATATTCTTCCATGTTTACTAGTGTTACAAGTAATAATTACTTCGTTAGAGACATCAGCTAGCATTACGCAATGAAATGGAATGCACGGGGAAATAAATTCAGCGTCACTCCAGTGTAGTCTATTGCTACAATTACTAGTGAATGTGTTTTAACTAAAATTATGCTTCTATGGGAACTTATTTCTACTTAAAAAATTTTGGTCGATTTGAAAAATATACAAAAAATTTAATATTAAACCAATAGAATACAATTGAATATATCCCGTTTGGACAGTTTAATGCATAGACTACGGAGACAAAGTAGTTGTTGGGTATTCAAATCCCAACCTAGAGCGATTCTTAGTGTCAATAGGAGCGTAGATCTTAGCACTAACCAAAAAAGGTCAAATTCCTAAGAATAATGTGATTATTCTATTGAATGTCTCGTTCCAAGCCCTGTCACAGCATCGCTACACTAAGCAATAGAATTCCCATAGACAGATAGGAAAATCAATAATAAATCAGAACAGCGTCGAAATAGCTTCACGAGTAGTGCGTGTACTGATATGCAACGTGTAATGACTTTGCGATTTTGGAGAGAATCTTCTTTACTGTTCGAATACAACACCTTGTGGAATTTAGAAAACGACTTAGTTTGATGAAAAAATGAAAAGTTCTTGTTTATAATAAACTTTCTACCAGTACAAAAATATGAATTATCAATGTTTTTTTTTTTTCTTCCAGGTAAGATGTCATTTTATCTGCAACTGTTTGGGAAAGGTAAATGTAAAATATTACATCCTCATGTTATCAATTCACTAGTCTTACAAGACTTTATATATTAGGTGTACAACTTTGCTTCCGTTTTTTTTCCAAAATTTAAAGCTTTATTGCGAAAAAGTGCTTACAGATGTATTATTCAAAGTATTGTCCGTCGCTAGCGACAACTTTCCCCCATCTTTCCGGAAGTTTTCGGATCCCGGTCCGAAAAAAGGAGTCTTTTTTTGACGCTATCCATGAAGCAATCCATTTTTCCAACTCTTCGAAAGATTGGAAATGTTGATCTGCCAGGCCGTGTGCCATCGAACGGAATAGGTGGAAGTCTGTCCATGAAGCAATCCATTTTTCCAACTCTGAAAGATAGGAAATGTTGATCTGCCAGGCCGTGTGCCATCGAACGGAATAGGTGGAAGTCAGAAGGGGCGACATCTGGGGAATACGGCGTGTGGGGCAAGACTTCCCATTTCAACGTTTCCAGGTACTTTTTGACCACTTTTGCGACGTGAGGCCGAGCATTGTCGTGTTGGAGGATGACTTTGTCATGTCGCTCTTCGCCACACGAAAATTTTTCAACTTCTTTGTATAGACGCCAAACAAAAACTAATCGTACGATATGCGTCAAAATTTGACAGAATGTGTATAAAAGTGTTGCCAATTAGCATCGTGCTATTCCAGAAGACCCTTAGATTTCTAGTCCATTTATTCCGGTTTGGGAAGTTATAGCTTTCGCTAGAAATGGGTCAAACAGTTCGTTTCAAAGAACCGCTCAGAACTAGATATTTCTATCAAAGTTATTAGTTCTCCTGAACTGTTCTTCTCAGACGCATTTCGCGTTAAATCGATGTCGAAGTTTACACCACCCTCTCAGATTTCAATTGAACTTTCTGAACATTCAAACTTTGTTACAAAGATTCACAAAAATATTTTGCTTATTCCAAAATCCATCTTAACGATCTTCTGAAAAGGATCAAACAATGCTTAATAATTATGTTCAAATAAAAATAATCGCATAATAAAACGTTCATCAAAAAGTTATTGTATGGCTGATTTTTACAAAGTTAGTTGAAATTTCCAGTAAAAACTTTGTGAAAAATCCAAAGCGAGTTCTACACAGAAAATAATTGATATTAAATATTCAAATTGGATTTACAAAAACCAACGTCATTTTTTATTTTGATGAAATTTTGTCTCAAGATAGGCAATTATGCTCCCATTATATTACATGATGAGAATTTTTTGAAAAAAACGTGCTTAATTCACCTAGCGGTGAGTTCTTCTATATGGCAGTTCAAAGTTCAATCACACATTACCCTGTAGTTTTGGAACGGCAAGTCAAATCGAAAAGAGAAATTGTATGAAGCAATAAAATTATTCCTTTGAATCGAAACGTGTGACAATCGATTAGGCATTCTATTTCATTAAGTAGTACCAGAATCGGATAAAATTCACCAATTTTGTATGGGACCATAATTTTGAATTATTGTTTATGAAATTCGTTTTGGGCTTCTCTATTCCCGATACTTTCGAAAACGGAATTCGGAATTGCAACCCATTTCATTCGATTCGAAATTTTTGAAAATCTGTAACCATTCTTGAAAAATCGTAATGTGTTGTAAATAAATTTTTTGGTACATTTCGGGATCGGAAACTGAATACCGGTAAAACTGAAATAAGTCATCGGCTATAAAAATCTGCAAATTCGATAAACTCATAACAAGAAATTCTTATGAGATCTTAAGACCTTTAATTTGAATCTTAGCTAGATCGGTCCTGTCAGAATGGAATATTTTTTTCTTTCTTATATAAAAAGGTTTTATACAATCAGTTGAAAAATCGAGTTAGAGTTTGTGACCAGTATTTTCAGTGCTTCCGAAACCGGAATTTGGGGACTGTTATAGCCGAAATCGTTTCGTCTGCCCGTTAACTAACAAGACCCATCGTTCCGTATTCTGCATCGCCGCTCTGTATAATTATTTAGAAATTTCAAAACTCTCCATTCTATAATTTACTCAAACTCAATTCAATGTTTGATTTGAAATATTTTTATTTGAAAATTTGGCTAACTTTGTAAAACCATACAACACTTTTAGTAGGATGTGTATTGTTTCGACTTTACTAATTTTAATAATATCAGGGAAAAAATGATTGCACTTCTCAAAACACGGTCTACATGACCAGAAAGATTTAAACGCATTTTTCTGAAAACCGATTTGTCGTAGCCCGTGAACACGATCCTGCAAAATCTACTGAGTCGATAAAAATTCCCATTGAAAAAATCAAGTGAAATAAATGTCAAATTGAATATTTTACGTTACGCAAATCAATGCGAACATCAGTGGAAAATTTAGCGTAAGATCGCCTGTTTTCTTAAGTATGCCACAAACTGTTAAAAAATCAAGTTAATTACTTGAGAACGACGGAGGGAGGAGAAATAACTCGTACTTTAAGTAAATTTAAGAACATTTTTGATGTCATATAATTCTACGCCGAGTTATCTTGTTCACCGCGCAACGTGATTCTTAAAAGAGTTTTTCTGGAATGCTCTGTTACCGCCTTATTTTTCAATATTACTATACGTAAATTTAACTAAATATTTTTTAAATGATGCTTTCTACAGTCCATGTTTTTTATTCAAACTATCCCTTACTCCCCCCTTAATACCTAGACTTTGATGTTTTTCGCGTGACATCCAGAACGTGTTCTATAATTACCGAGCTTGATGGAATTGACCTGTGCCGATGCAGATTTGAAAATTGTTTTTTTTCTCGTTTGATTATTCTGGAGTATATGTGTGACTATTCCATCTAACGAATTACTGAATTCGAAGCTTCAAATTATTACAAACAGCACGAAATTACTATACCAAGATGGCAGAAGATGGCAATCACCTATAGGTTTAATGAAAGTTACGATACTTTTGTTTCTTATTCAAATCAGTAGCATTTGACTGGGTCTCGTTTGCTTCTTTCCTACCTTCGTGTTGAACGCCTATGTGTTTAAGCAAAGTAAACAAATTCCAAAGTTGTCGCCCAAAAATAGCCGAGAGCCAATTCACGGGTGCAACTTTGTAGACAGAAGTGATTGAAGGACAAGAGCATCGAAAGATGGTAGCGGTTGAATGAGAATGCCAGTTTTTTCTAGCTCAGGAATTTATTTTTATTTTTTTCTGTTTAGCTCAGTCGGAAAGGGCCAAGCCATGGAACTATTACCGTTGATTTGATCTGTCATGACAGTCCTGTCTTAGTCAAATCCTTTCAACGTATTCATCTTGAAGCAAACACAGAATTCTGTTCTCTATGCTCGATTCGTTATGCACACCATGCATTAAAAGGAGGAATTGCTCCACATCGGTGTTACTAAACAAATTAAACAACTCTCGACGACAAAGCCGGTAAAATCAGAAGAAGTCACATCGAAAACCACGAAAGAAAAGTCTCTCAACGGCATCATAAAACATATAAAATGTGTTACGTGCGTGGGAGCGATTCGAAAGAGACACAGAACGGTAGGATACCGCACAAGAATTGAACCGCTATGCGTTCTGTCCAGTTTGTCTTTTGCTTTCACGTGGACCCTGTCGTCGACACTCGGCCGTATGAGACGATTTTCCGTTGCCCGATGAAACCTACTGCTGTCTAGTCAGTATGTAGACATGCTCCTGTAAATTTATTGCTCTCCTTGTAGCACAAAAATCACGCTGGGTTGAATGCGTCGATTTAATACGATGCTTCAAAATTAGAAATTTATATTTAAAACCATTTCAAAAGATTTTGTTTTGGAAAATCATAGTTTGCGTAGAAATAATTTTGGACTTATTTCAACTTGAATTAAACACGTTGTACATTAAAATATCGGGGGTATAAATAAGATCGTATCGTTTTCTTTCTTTTTTACAAAATTTGAAACTTTATTGGTAAAAGTTAGTTACAAATTGAATATTCAAAGCATTGTCCACTGCTGGCCACTACTTGTTCCCATGTTTATGGCAATGTATGCATTTCTAAGGGATTCAAAGACTTTTTTGAGTCTCTTCAAAGGAAACAAAGAAGCCTTTCCCTGTTATCTACAGGGTCCGGCACTCGAAGTGTAACCAATTAAAAAGGCCATAAAAACAGTTTGGAAAATTACTTTTACTTAATACAAAGTACAAAATGTACTAGTACAGTAGTTTCCCACAGGCGCTGAAAAAAGTTATTGTCCGCGAGTGGGCCAAAATACCTGCAAGTCACATTCGGCAGCTTGCGATTCGTTTTTTGACCGTCTCAAGGCCATAGTCAAGGCAAAAGGTGGTCATATCGAGCAAAAGTGAATTGATTCTGAATTTTGTACTATTTTTACACATTTTGTACTTTGAATTAAGTAAAAGTAATTTTCCAAACTGAATTTATGGCCTTTTTAATTGGTTACACTTCGAGTGCCGGACCCTGTAGTCATACATACCATACATTGAGGCGGTAATTACAACTCAACTAGGAAGCTAGGATAGGATTAATAAAATAAGGACAAGAAGAAATTTGATTCCCTCTTCGAACCTTTTGTCGATGTTACTATCTTTAAAGATGTATTTTTATTGAACGATCAGTATTGCTTGTTCAACTCCCTCCTAAAATTTTTTGTCAAAAAGATTTATTTTCAGAAAATCACAAGCAAAAATATAATTCATTTAAAAATCTATAAAAGGTGCATTGGTTAATTGATTTCGTTAAACATAAGAATAAAAAATACTCATCGTTAAAGTAATCCTTTCTGGCGATCAGCATCAGTACAAATAAAATTTCGGATAATTACATAATTTACTAAAATGGGAAAGCTAAGAATGATTTCAGAAAAATATAGTCGTCGGTATCTGAATATTTTCCATGTTTTGGGCAGTAAGTCCAAAGTTTTTCCGAGCTCACTCATCGATTTTGTGGGACCAAAGATGATATTTTATTAGAGTTTCATCCAAATCGACCAAAATAGCAGTAGTTTCCCACAGTGGGTTAAGTCGCCACTCCAGCGTGTCTCAGATATACTATAGGTGTTAGCTCTACCTACCTAAAGGCACAAATCTCCAAATATCAAGGGGAACGTGCCATTTGAGCCAATTGGTTCTGATTCCTGATAGCTCTACCTAACCTAACAATTATCATGAGGGTTTCCGTTTGACATAGTCAGTGCAGTTGAAATTATTTGTATATCAGAGATTTCATTTCATTCGAGTTTGTTGAAGTGGCTATAGATATGTAAATATGCTAGATATTTTATAACAATTGTTTCTTGGGAAACTTTCGTCTGGTATAACCTATTTTTGACTCAATTCTGTGTTTCGTGTGCAACAGAATGAAAAGTGTAAAAAAATCGTAGTGGTCCTAAGTCGCCACTTTTCAAGTGGTCCTTATTCGCACCTTCTTTTCTCTTTCAAATGCGACACCTTTGGAAAATTTATATAAATGAACAACCAGCTGACGGGGGTAGCACGACGGCGATCATCAATGGAAATAAATTTAGATAATCTGCATGTTGTAACACAGGCAATATTTTTTTCAACACATATGATGTACGGTAGTACAAATAGATTATAATAATTAGAGTATAATTTGTAAAGTTTTATCACCATATAATTATCATTCTAAGTATTATTTTTCAATAAAAATAATATTATTTTCAGAGAATTTTACTGTTCTAAATAACGCTACTTAGTGACCGTAAAGACGACTATAATCGTAGGCAAAGGTTTTTCTAACGTGATTCTAACGAGACATAAACCTTAATATGGCAGTTTAAGCAACAATTCGAATCTGTTTCTGTAACACTCATCAATCCGTTCATTTGTTCTTAACATAACAAAACCCTCAAACAGGCAGAGTTCCGAGCATTTCCATCCGAGTGAGTTTTTCATTCACTTGACCGAAATACTAATTGATTTAGTAATTTGATCTTTATTCGTATCACGGTTTGAATTTTTTCATACGTATAAATATATCATTCCGGAATTAGGCTTTCAATTTGAAGTTAGTGAGAATAGATCGAACCATGTCATGTCAAAATATCTTTCGCCCACTACTTCCGGGGTTTCCGGAACCAGTAAAGTCGAATTGAGTTTACTTGTTCATCAATTATAAGTTCAGAAAACATGAATAATTCAATGGACCAATCACACAGTCACTGTGCGAACTAGTTGAAATGATTCGAACGGTAACCTATGTAGAGAATTATCGTCGCCTAAAGTAATGTATGCAGACGATCTCAAATTGTATCGCATCATTACTAGCCTTGTGGATTGCTGTGCCTTACAAATGGACGTTGACAAAGTTATTGACTGGTGTGACAGAAACGGTATGAGTATAAACATCAAAAAATGCAGTGCAATTACTTTCTAACGATCGCAATCTCCGATCGTATTTGAATACTCCATGATGGCTGTTCCAGTTCAACGCGTTTCTGCTGTCAAAGATTTCGTCCTTGATCGTAAGCTTCGTTTCACCGAACAATTATCTCTAGTTACGGCAAAGGCTTACGCAGTTTTGGGACTTATCAAACGCAACACCAGAGACTTTGATGATGTGTATTGCCTAAAGACAGTTTACGTCGCTTTAGTACGCAGTATTTTGGAATACGGAGTAATAATCTGGGCACCCTACCACAACGTCTACATCGATCGAATCGAACGAGTTCAAAAATGTTTCATTCGATTTGCACTACGACGACTTCCATGGCAAAACCGTCTTCAATTACCTAGCTACGAAAATCGCTGCGCTTTGATTAATCTTCCTACGCTACAAAACAGACGAATTTTCCTTCAGCGACTGTTTGTCTTCGACTTGCTTTCAAATAACATCGACTGCCTAGCGCTTTTGGAGAGATTGCATTTTAATATTCCTGGAAGATCATTGCGGAGAACAGACTTTCTTCGACGATTAGTCCATCGTACACTGTACGGTCAAAACAATCCTATGGATGTTTGTTGTCATCGCTTCAATAGTGTTTATCATTTATTTGATTTTACAATGAACAAAAACGCATTTAAAATAAAAATATTTATGTTAGGTTAATGATAGTAGTTGTATAGTAATAGTCTGTGCGATAGTTTTATTTTAATCGAAGACAAATTTAAATTAAATCATCGAAATGGTATTAGACTCTCGGCCCTACGAGCCTTCATTCAAAAGTCGATTCTCACAGCGATTGCATATTTTCTTTATTTGAAAAACATAAATAATTCTGCAACGTAATAATTATTCATCAATTTTTTTGGTTCGAGAATAAAACTTCATTAATACCCTCTGGCAAAACCAAACATTAATACTTTCTGGCAACGACCAAAAGCGTAAAACCGGGGTTAAATAAATGATAATAATAATACTTTATAAACATTCTGAATAAGCGAAAATCATCTTTAAAATAGCGAAGAATATAGGTAATGTGTTGCGCTTGCAGCTTTTCGATACCGCTGTTAACTACCGCGGTAAAGTACATTTTTCTATCGCACTAATGTACATTTTTCTGCAATGGCAAAGTACATTTTTCTACTGCAGCCAGCTATATTGTTGTGGTATAGTAGCGTAAACCAGGAGACAGTAAAATCAGTCGGTGTTGAATAGTCGTTTGCACCGCACGCGAATAGCTCTTGGCTCCTGGAAATTTTTTCTGGCTACCTAGATTTTCAATGATTCAAGGCTTCAGTCTTTTTCAAGACTACCTAAATCACTAACAGTCTTTTTGAAGACTAACAATCAACCAGCCATTCTCAAGGCTATACAAAGAGTGATATTCTAATATAATCAATCTTTTACTAAGACTAAGAAATTAATCAGCCTTTTTTAAGGCTAGCCACACACTAATCAGTCTTTATTAAGACTTCTAAAAAATCAGTCTTTATCAATACTTAACCAAACTAGGAGTCTATTCGATGAATAATTCAGCCTAGTTAATTTATATTCTTCCAAAACGCCTGCGTCCAACCGAAAAGGCAACAAGCCTAAGGTTAAAAATAATACAATACGGAAGAAATCCCAATCCGTTATTCAACATTTTTCTAAAAACATTCACGTTTCATCTTATAAAATCTGAATGTAAAAATAAAAGACAACGGACGGACTTTCCTTCCGTACTATGCCGTCTAACAATATTTACGATATTCTTCCAGAATCTGATATCAGCGAAATAGACGAAAATTCCCAAAATGGACGCTTGTCGTTCTGGGATGAAACAACAATCCGTACATCCAGTGACGGTGATGATTTCCGATTTCAAAGTATTCCATACTGAACTTCCTACTTTTCTCCTGGAAGTAAAAGTATAATTTCAAATCGGACGAAGAGGAGAATGTCGAGTCTTGGTTGATGGATTGGAAGATTACGAACGTCTTATCCGATATTTGTCCGAGAAACTTCAAAAATTTTATTCATATGATATAAAATCAGAACGACAGACCCTTTAAGGCTGTCTTGAAAATCTTATCAAATGATCAAAGTACTGATGAAATTAAAAATGAACTAAAAGAATTGCTTGGTTTTGCCCCTTCTCAAGTAATACATGGCCATGGCACCAAAAACTGTCATATGGATATACCGTGTTTGAATTGTAGTAAATCGCATTCGAAAGACGTCTGTCCAAAGAATGAAACCACTGATAAATTTTCATGTTCTAATTGTGATGGAAATAATTTATTTATCCAATTCTTTGAAATGTCCTGTCAGGGAAAAATTTTGAACGCTCGTTTACTTAGACAACAACAAGTCAAACCAACGACCTTGAATTTACAGAACATACCTGAAAATCAAAAACCGTTACAAATGCCACGCCTAAGTCTTCTAAGGCACTTATTCCTTCAAATGTATAACAAAAAAAACAGATACGCCTTCCAATTCGTCTTCTAATGAAAACAATTTATTGATCGGTAGATCGGTTATCGTTATCATAAATGACAGCTACGCTTTTGTAGCAGGTAGACAACTACCACTTGATTCTTCTAATGTAAACAAACAAAAAACAGGAATGCCTTCCAGTTCGTCTTCTAACGAAAACAATTTATTAATAGGTAGATCGGCCAAGTCATCTTCATTTAATGACAGTTACACTAGCGTAACAGTTAGACATATACCTACCAATATTCCTTCAATGCAATTCGCTTCTTTGAACGAAGTCGATTTAGGCGATACAACGGAAAATAAAATGATCACTTTTTGAAGCATTTCAAGTTGGATGGCAATTTGCAAATAATATTATGATAAATTTAAAATTTAACAGTAATGTGAATTAATTATTTGAATATTTTAAATTGGAATGCTCGATCTTTAAAATCGAGTGAAGATGAATTTTATAATTTTCTGAAAGTTCACAAAATTCATATTGCCATTGTGACAGAAACATTTCGTAAACCAAATGTCAAATCGAAAAGCAATCCACATTATGTGGTTCATCGATTTGACAGATTTACTGGAATGGGTGATAGAGTGGCCATGTTTGTCCAACGGCAAATTAAACATCGCATTTTACCTTCTTTCAATACTGAAGTTATTGAAAGCTTGGGAATCGAAGTTGAAACCATTCATGGAATTTATTTCATCGCTGGAGCATATTGGCCATTCCAATGCACCGATGAACAATTCAATTTCTTTAAAAGCGATTTGCGAAATCTCACAAGCAAGGGTGGCATAAACTCGCTCATGAGATACGATTTTTTTCTATTCATCAGCTTACCTCATGATTTACGATGCAATCCGTAAAATGATGGTAAAGATGAAACTCATCGCTTATCTAAACAAACACACTCACCTATACAGAGCACCGCTGACATCAAATTATGATGGTATTGATGGTTCTCAGTTTTGATTCCATAGCATTCAACTCTCATTTCTAGTTTTAAAAAGTGAGTACTGATTTTGGCATAACCGTACCGAGCTACACCGGTGAGTGTATGCTTAAACCACAGAGCTGCCAACACAGCCTAGATTTTCGGTTTTGTTTTTGCTTGTACTCAAAACGAGCACGAGCATTAATGTACGAAAACAAAAGTCGAACCGTAGCGTGATGTATACCATAAACGATTGAATTTCATGTCTCAAGCTAAACACAACTGGCTACTGAACCGAATGCGTTTTCCATCATACGAGAACATTTCTTGAGAATTGGATTGAAATGACATCGATTCGAACGTTGGCCGCCCATGGCAACTCTGTTGGATGGGGAATACAAGCGAGACAGTGTCATAAGAATCTGATTCAATGTGTTGATGTACAAACACATCAAATCACAACTCACAAATCGACTTTCAGTGGGTTCTAATATTTGATGTGCACTCAGCGCTCATCTGCTGATTGCTTGACACTACGATGTTGAGACGATGTTTTCTCTACACAAATGGTTACCCAGTTACTCAACTCGCTCAGCGATGCTTCTGAAACCGATTTGCAGGTGATCTGAACTCGGTGATGATGAAGTACAGAGTTGATTATTGCCAGCCCTGCTCACAAGGTATCGACCGAAATTTTTCGTAATAGGGGACTTGAACGTAAAGCATGTCCAGTGGAATTGTAGGCAAAATAACAGTAATGGTAAAATACTTCATAATCAACTCTCTGCTGGTTATTTTACAGTTTTTATCCCAGTAATCCGATTTGCTTCTCAGTTCTTTACAGTTTTTATCCCAGTAATCCGATTTGGTTCTAACAGATCAAAGTCACATTTGTAGCTAACCGATTACACATGCTGACTTTAACTCAGATCATCTTCTTGTATCATTCAGACTTTCCAACGAAGCTATAATTAATCCAATTAGTTCTATATTCAACTATCATAGAGCTAATTGGTTTGAATACAGATCTCACATTGAAAATCATGTGTACCATGAATTTGTTTTAGAAAATTCTGTACATTATCGAAGCTGGAAATCCTTCAGTTCCCAAAGCTCTAAATTTCATCTACATCCGACTTCCGATTCCGTAATTATACGGTGAATGGTGTTAAATATTTCATACTGTCACTTAAAGGGTCACTTAATGTCTAAATCAACATCAAAACTACACCAATTGGTAGTCATTATCAGTAGACGGCCGAACAAACGGTTATCCGGTTATTCCGGACGGCCGAACAAACGGTTATTCGGTTATTATTTGAAGAATACCACAGTAATCGTATATGATAGCATGATTGATATCAAAAAGGCATCATTACACCACCAGGTGAATTAAAACAGGTTTTTTAAATTCATTTCCACAGTTGACTAATTTTCGTTTCTCACATACATTCCAATAGTTGCTGTGATGAATCTTTTGTATCTTCTGTATCTCCTTTAGTGATTATGAAATATTTGCGTGTTGCGTAAAATCAGTCGGTGTTGAATAGTCGTTTGCACCGCACGCGAATAGCTCTTGGCTCCTGGAAATTTTTTCTGGCTACCTAGATTTTCAATGATTCAAGGCTTCAGTCTTTTTCAAGACTACCTAAATCACTAACAGTCTTTTTGAAGACTAACAATCAACCAGCCATTCTCAAGGCTATACAAAGAGTGATATTCTAATATAATCAATCTTTTACTAAGACTAAGAAATTAATCAGCCTTTTTTAAGGCTAGCCACACACTAATCAGTCTTTATTAAGACTTCTAAAAAATCAGTCTTTATCAATACTTAACCAAACTAGGAGTCTATTCGATGAATAATTCAGCCTAGTTAATTTATATTCTTCCAAAACGCCTGCGTCCAACCGAAAAGGCAACAAGCCTAAGGTTAAAAATAATACAATACGGAAGAAATCCCAATCCGTTATTCAACATTTTTCTAAAAACATTCACGTTTCATCTTATAAAATCTGAATGTAAAAATAAAAGACAACGGACGGACTTTCCTTCCGTACTATGCCGTCTAACAATATTTACGATATTCTTCCAGAATCTGATATCAGCGAAATAGACGAAAATTCCCAAAATGGACGCTTGTCGTTCTGGGATGAAACAACAATCCGTACATCCAGTGACGGTGATGATTTCCGATTTCAAAGTATTCCATACTGAACTTCCTACTTTTCTCCTGGAAGTAAAAGTATAATTTCAAATCGGACGAAGAGGAGAATGTCGAGTCTTGGTTGATGGATTGGAAGATTACGAACGTCTTATCCGATATTTGTCCGAGAAACTTCAAAAATTTTATTCATATGATATAAAATCAGAACGACAGACCCTTTAAGGCTGTCTTGAAAATCTTATCAAATGATCAAAGTACTGATGAAATTAAAAATGAACTAAAAGAATTGCTTGGTTTTGCCCCTTCTCAAGTAATACATGGCCATGGCACCAAAAACTGTCATATGGATATACCGTGTTTGAATTGTAGTAAATCGCATTCGAAAGACGTCTGTCCAAAGAATGAAACCACTGATAAATTTTCATGTTCTAATTGTGATGGAAATAATTTATTTATCCAATTCTTTGAAATGTCCTGTCAGGGAAAAATTTTGAACGCTCGTTTACTTAGACAACAACAAGTCAAACCAACGACCTTGAATTTACAGAACATACCTGAAAATCAAAAACCGTTACAAATGCCACGCCTAAGTCTTCTAAGGCACTTATTCCTTCAAATGTATAACAAAAAAAACAGATACGCCTTCCAATTCGTCTTCTAATGAAAACAATTTATTGATCGGTAGATCGGTTATCGTTATCATAAATGACAGCTACGCTTTTGTAGCAGGTAGACAACTACCACTTGATTCTTCTAATGTAAACAAACAAAAAACAGGAATGCCTTCCAGTTCGTCTTCTAACGAAAACAATTTATTAATAGGTAGATCGGCCAAGTCATCTTCATTTAATGACAGTTACACTAGCGTAACAGTTAGACATATACCTACCAATATTCCTTCAATGCAATTCGCTTCTTTGAACGAAGTCGATTTAGGCGATACAACGGAAAATAAAATGATCACTTTTTGAAGCATTTCAAGTTGGATGGCAATTTGCAAATAATATTATGATAAATTTAAAATTTAACAGTAATGTGAATTAATTATTTGAATATTTTAAATTGGAATGCTCGATCTTTAAAATCGAGTGAAGATGAATTTTATAATTTTCTGAAAGTTCACAAAATTCATATTGCCATTGTGACAGAAACATTTCGTAAACCAAATGTCAAATCGAAAAGCAATCCACATTATGTGGTTCATCGATTTGACAGATTTACTGGAATGGGTGATAGAGTGGCCATGTTTGTCCAACGGCAAATTAAACATCGCATTTTACCTTCTTTCAATACTGAAGTTATTGAAAGCTTGGGAATCGAAGTTGAAACCATTCATGGAATTTATTTCATCGCTGGAGCATATTGGCCATTCCAATGCACCGATGAACAATTCAATTTCTTTAAAAGCGATTTGCGAAATCTCACAAGCAAGGGTGGCATAAACTCGCTCATGAGATACGATTTTTTTCTATTCATCAGCTTACCTCATGATTTACGATGCAATCCGTAAAATGATGGTAAAGATGAAACTCATCGCTTATCTAAACAAACACACTCACCTATACAGAGCACCGCTGACATCAAATTATGATGGTATTGATGGTTCTCAGTTTTGATTCCATAGCATTCAACTCTCATTTCTAGTTTTAAAAAGTGAGTACTGATTTTGGCATAACCGTACCGAGCTACACCGGTGAGTGTATGCTTAAACCACAGAGCTGCCAACACAGCCTAGATTTTCGGTTTTGTTTTTGCTTGTACTCAAAACGAGCACGAGCATTAATGTACGAAAACAAAAGTCGAACCGTAGCGTGATGTATACCATAAACGATTGAATTTCATGTCTCAAGCTAAACACAACTGGCTACTGAACCGAATGCGTTTTCCATCATACGAGAACATTTCTTGAGAATTGGATTGAAATGACATCGATTCGAACGTTGGCCGCCCATGGCAACTCTGTTGGATGGGGAATACAAGCGAGACAGTGTCATAAGAATCTGATTCAATGTGTTGATGTACAAACACATCAAATCACAACTCACAAATCGACTTTCAGTGGGTTCTAATATTTGATGTGCACTCAGCGCTCATCTGCTGATTGCTTGACACTACGATGTTGAGACGATGTTTTCTCTACACAAATGGTTACCCAGTTACTCAACTCGCTCAGCGATGCTTCTGAAACCGATTTGCAGGTGATCTGAACTCGGTGATGATGAAGTACAGAGTTGATTATTGCCAGCCCTGCTCACAAGGTATCGACCGAAATTTTTCGTAATAGGGGACTTGAACGTAAAGCATGTCCAGTGGAATTGTAGGCAAAATAACAGTAATGGTAAAATACTTCATAATCAACTCTCTGCTGGTTATTTTACAGTTTTTATCCCAGTAATCCGATTTGCTTCTCAGTTCTTTACAGTTTTTATCCCAGTAATCCGATTTGGTTCTAACAGATCAAAGTCACATTTGTAGCTAACCGATTACACATGCTGACTTTAACTCAGATCATCTTCTTGTATCATTCAGACTTTCCAACGAAGCTATAATTAATCCAATTAGTTCTATATTCAACTATCATAGAGCTAATTGGTTTGAATACAGATCTCACATTGAAAATCATGTGTACCATGAATTTGTTTTAGAAAATTCTGTACATTATCGAAGCTGGAAATCCTTCAGTTCCCAAAGCTCTAAATTTCATCTACATCCGACTTCCGATTCCGTAATTATACGGTGAATGGTGTTAAATATTTCATACTGTCACTTAAAGGGTCACTTAATGTCTAAATCAACATCAAAACTACACCAATTGGTAGTCATTATCAGTAGACGGCCGAACAAACGGTTATCCGGTTATTCCGGACGGCCGAACAAACGGTTATTCGGTTATTATTTGAAGAATACCACAGTAATCGTATATGATAGCATGATTGATATCAAAAAGGCATCATTACACCACCAGGTGAATTAAAACAGGTTTTTTAAATTCATTTCCACAGTTGACTAATTTTCGTTTCTCACATACATTCCAATAGTTGCTGTGATGAATCTTTTGTATCTTCTGTATCTCCTTTAGTGATTATGAAATATTTGCGTGTTGGTCAAGTTTAAAAACATTTGTTTGGTAAAGGAATGGCCCATGTCGTAACCCGTTCACGGTTGCTAGTCTATTTGTAGCGGAATAATGCTGTGATGACAACCCGCCTTTCAACAAACTCTTTTTTGTTCTTTTTCTACGACAGAGCTTCCTTTCGCAATCGATCAGTAGATCGTTTATGGCTTTACAATTTTGGATCTGATTCAACGATGTTGAACAAATATTTATTAGAACAACCTCTCTGTCAAGATTGATTGCTGTAAATGAGGAGCAAACTACAACGCGACAAGCATACCGATACCATCATTTGGTGTCACCCAAATAATAGCTGGTGAATCTGATTTATTCACCGGTATTATGAAAAAATAAAGCGTACTCGCTCGTTATGCCTGACTAATGGCACAGCAATGTTTCAGCACATTCGGGGGTTATATGCCTCGGAAAATGTGATCCTGGACCAGAATATGAAGTGAACAAGTTCGAGGAAGAGTAAAGGTATGAGCTAGATGAATATGGGAAGTGGTAGGGAGCAGCAATAAATAAAATTGAGGCGACAACAGCAACTTTAGCGTAGAAGAAATGTGTGTGACAACTAACGCAAATGTCGACATCCTGGCTTACAGTGAAAGATTCACGCTCAGATTTAAGAACGATACATTTTTATTTATAGATCTTTGCGATCTCTTTAAATGAAAAAATAAGTAATACGACGAATATTGCGGAAGAAATGGTTCGATTTATAAGTTTTTTGAAATCAGTAGTTGTGAAGAAATAGGCTTGCATCCTTATTTTGTTAAATACTGTACCGAGCAATCCGACATCAACGCTCTGATCTGGATGTGGCTAATATTGCGTCAATTATTTGAACTTATTTTTGTTAGAATCGATAAAACATCGCCGACAAACTGAAAAAGATTCCGTTGATAGTGGCTTGTATATTGTTTCCGAAATATCGAATGTATCTTGTAAAATAATAGTTTTTCAAATCCCTAAGTTTTTGTTATACGAATTTCGAAGTAATCCTAAAATCTTAGTGTCAGTAGAATCGTAGCACTAGACATGCAATGGTTCTGTATTCTAAGAATCAGCAACGAAGTCTGTTGTTGTTGTTATTGTTGTTGTTGGTCCAATTTCACAAAAGGAATGTAAAGCCAAGACTTTGCTAGGAAATTTAAGTAGAGCGGATTGATAAACTGAAACTAGTATAATTCCAGAATACTTTCATTGTCAAGTGTCGGATTCACAGAAGCTCGCTCGTACACTTAGCGTGATTTTTAATTGGGAACATGTCACTTCACTGCCGACATGGGGCAATCTGATTGCCTACAGTCTTAATTCTCTGTTACTGTTGACTTAATCGAAGAGCTACAGCACGTAAGGCCGACTAAGTTATGAATAATATATGTTTCTAAAATCCTTACTTATATTCTCTCATCACGAACTGTTTTGTTGCAACGTCAATAAGCTAGCTACTACCTTTTCTTATCACACTCGTACAATACTGTGCTGACAAATCAGCAACAAAGCAGCACTGTTCCGGAACTTGAAATGTTCTGTCATGTCTTTTTTCGGCTTTCGGCCAAATTCACTTCGTTCTCTTCTAGTCACGTTCCGATCAGTTCATGATTCAATTAGCAGATATGAAAGACAATCATCGCTTTTCGTGGAAATGGAATTCAGCTAACCAAAATCGAACTGTGACACGTTTTGTTCCGGTTTATATTAGATCATATTAAATCTACTAATAGCATATGAAAATAGCATTTGGATCATGTTTATAACGTTATATTTTTCAACAAATAAACTTTGAAGAGAAATGGTACTACACTTATATGAAGTAATTAGAATAATGATAATTATGTATGTAACCGAATCATAACAAAAGACAGTCATATCGAGTTTGGTTTGTATATTTCTTCCGATAATTTGATTAGTTATTTCTAACATCTGATTTACCGATGTTAATACATCTTGTTGTTGATTTCTGATTATCACGAACACAAGCATTGCTCTTTTTTGCATTTTTACAATCTTGGGTTGCGCAGTTGCATCCTGTTCCTGTTCACGGTAATTTAAGAAGATGTGACCGTGGTTTCAGGCTCATTGTAAGTAAAACTCATTTAAAATAGCTGAATATTTATTGTAATGTCTTCAGTAATTATATTTATAAATGCTTTTATTTCAATACTCTTATATTTATTTATTTATTTATTTATTTTCGTCAAGCAAATGTAGACTACATATAAATTGTTTACAATGTTCACTTACATACTACGCATTATTTCTACGACAAAGCTGAGATTTGATTTGATTTTTTGACATAGTAAGGTCAAGATGTTCGCAGTATTGATTGTAATGGCGCATTATTCGATTGACTGGACTGTATTTTGCATAATTTGTTCTAGTGTTTCTTTCTAAAAATAATTTCCTGGTTCGTAATTGACGGCTAGGTGTATAAAAATTTAGTTGCGATAATAAAGAAGGTGATTGAATGCGTTGAGAAATAATGTCGCTGATAAAATAAAGCATTGCAAGGTCGCGGCGTTCTTTAAGTGTTTGTATATTGATGAGCATGCAGCGTGCTTCATATGATGGTAGAGGAAATGCTGTCCAGTTTAATTTACGAAGTGCATATAAAAGAAATTGTTTTTGAATAGATTCGATGCGTTCTTCGTGAATAATATTATATGGATTCCATACTAGGCTGCAATATTCAAAAATAGGTCTGACATATGTAGTGTATAATAATTTTATTGTGTATGGGTCCTGAAAGTTATGACTGAAGCGTTTAATAAAGCCCAGCATGCTATTTGCTTTATTGATTATGGTATTGTAGTGTTCCACAAAAGTGAGCTTGGAGTCTAAGATTACGCCTAAATCTCTTACAATTTTACATTTTTCTACAAGTTGATTTCCTAGATGTATGTTTGTGGGTATAGTTTCATTTTTCCTACTGAAAGTTATTGAGTTACATTTTTTTACATTAAGTTGGAGTAGACTTTTGCAGCACCAAATGTAGAATAGATTGATTTCGTTCTGGAATATTACAGCGTCGTTGATATTTTTTATTTCCATGAAGAGTTTCATGTCGTGATGTGATGTGATGTGATGTGAAGTGAAGCCACCATCAGTTCAAGGACTTGCCAGTGGATGCGGGTAGACTTACAGTAGCCCCGATATGACTCATCCATTCACCTTCTTACTATAGCTGTTACCGAAAAGCGAACAAAAAGGGTTGGGCGGATACGTAAGTAGAGTCACTTACTCGTATTCCGCGGGAATAAAAGATGCTCTTCCAACCATAATATCCAGTGCATGGATGAAGCATATCGCTATACATGCTTGAACCCGCCTGATGGTTTGTTTGAGAAGGGCGCGTCAGACTCATTTCAAACCTTCAGAAGGAAACAAGTTTCCTTCAAGTGACTTGGGCTGGCTATCCACAATCCCTCGTCCAGTCATCAATTCGTCCGATGCCCTGATGCTCCCTCCCCTTTACGCCCCCGTGCAAAATGTTTTATATTGATAAATACAATGAAACATAGTGTAATGAAATTAATATAACATAAAATGATATAATAGATTACAAAATAATATAATACAATGTCATACAATATAATATAATATATTATAAAACATGATATAAAATAACAGTCAATGTAGAGAGTCAGTTATGATCTTCTATCTTCGCAATACTGTAGGAAGTAGAATATTTCTCTTCTAATAACAATAATAATATCCACATCTATAAAAATAATATATGTTATTATTATTGATGACAAATTAATAATAATAACAATAAATATTATAATGAAAATAATAATAAAAAACAATATAATATAGCACAATGAAATATATGAATGAATAAAATGATATGTTGCGTTATGCTATGATATTATATTACTTGAATTTATATGTCATTTCTCATCCTCTCATTCTGCCATCAACGCATTCCATCGACCTTTTGTCACCACAGACACACGGGTAAGCATGAAACAGGAACCAGTGAGGACCAAGCTCACCTTGTGACGACCTTGATATTTAGTTGAAAGTTACTTTAAAAATGATAACTTATAAGGAAAACAAATTTATATTTTGCGCAGAGGTACGTAGTACTACTCATAATAAACCCTACAATATAATATAATATATTACAACATAATGCGACACAATATAACATAACATAATAGAAATATAATATAACATAATATAATAAAATATAATATAATATAATACAATATAATATGATATAATGCAATGCAGTATAATACCATACAACATAGTATTTAATAACATAAAATAGTGTAAGACGATAATATATGAAATATTATATTGATACAATATAACAGGTAATGTCGCAGTGTAAGTTACGCTCTTCTAATAATAATAATAATAATAATAATAATAATAATAATAATAATAATAAAAATAATAAAAATACATGATGTAATAAACAACACAATTATATGTTGTAATATACTATGATAAACACTGCACTTTAGGATGGGCTTCAACCTACAAGCCATTTCGCACCCTCTCATTCTGCTACTAACGCAGAAGGCGATAGCACCCAGTCGACGCCGTTCTATTGACCAAATGTCATCATAGACGCTCGGGGAGGCATGAGATAGGGACTTGTGAGGACTTAGTTATCTCACCATTTGACGACCATGAAGAGTTTCATGTCGTCTGCATATATAAGCACTTTCAGATTTTTGAGTATGAAGGAAATGTCGTTTATATGTAAAATGAAAAGGAGAGGCCCTAAGTGAGAACCCTGAGGTACGCCAGATGTTACATTAATTGGTTCAGACAGAATGTTTTGGAAGCGGACTACCTGTACACGATTCGTTAAGTATGATTTGAGCCATTCAAGAAGAGTATGTTTTATGCCATATTTTTGTAGTTTGTGTAGAAGTAAAGGTATGTCAATACGGTCGAAGGCTTTGCTAAAGTCAGTGTAAAGAGTTTCTACGTAGTTGCCGGCGTCCATTGCATTCAGAGTGAATGTCATAAATTCTAAAAGATTTGTTGTAGTTGAGCGGCCTTTAAAAAAGCCATGTTGTTTGTTTGCTATTACATTTTTAAGTTGATGAAAAAGTTTTTCGTTTACAATTTTTTCAAATAATTTTGGAATGCATGAGATAATGGCTATTCCACGGTAGTTCCGAATGTTAGATTTTGCACCAGATTTAAATATTGGTACAAGAAAGGAAGTTTTCCATGCTTTAGGAAAAGTACATTTATTAAGTGATAGGTTAAAAAGTAGTTGTAGTGGTAGTGTAAGTTCTTCAGCAAGATTTTTTAAAAATATTGGTGGTATACTGTCAGGCCTTTTGAGGCGTCTAAGTTTTTCAGTGCTGTCGAAATGTCATGTTCTGATAGATAGTTTACAGAGATGGAGTTGGAAAATGCAGGTATGAAAGAGAAGTATTCACGGTCACGGCCAGTTTCTGAATAAGATGTATATACTTCTTGGAAAAAATTTGCAAATTGATTGCAGATTTCTGTACTATTTTTCCCTACATGTTCGTCGAGGTGCATTTGAGATGGAAAATTGTTGCTTTTTAGTTTAGTTTTTGTGTAGTTAAAAAAGTTCTTAGGACAAGTCTTTATTTTACTCACTATTCTTGATAGACTTCAAAACAAATATTATTATTTCTCTATATAAAGGTTATAGAATTGCTTAAAAACCGACTTTCAAGCGGAGCTTCGGAGACCCATAGTGTTATAAGAAGTGTATCGAAAAGTAGTTAGAAACATTGATTATTGAAATAAAAATCGAAAAAAAACATGTTTTAACATCAGTTTTCGATATATTGTAGAAAAATTACATTTTTATGCATTTCACTGAATTGAAGAAAATCCTAGTTTCTGTGAAACGCTCGCACTTTGGACTTGACATTCTTCATTAAATTCTGCACAGTTACTTTTGTACCTTTCCTGGAGGGAGCTGTCCAGTTTTTTTAAACTCCTGCATGTTTTGGGACACTGTACTTTCTTTCCGAAAGTGCCGCTTGACAATTGCCCAATACCTTTCAATTGGCCGAAGATTTGGGTAGTTCGGTGGGTTGAATTCCGTTTCCACGAATTGTACATTATTTTTTGACAACCACTGTAGAACGGAGTTGGCGTAGTGGGCTGAAGCCAAATTCGGCCAGAAGAGAGGAGGAGCCTTATGCTTTCTGTACAGTGGCAGCATTATCTTCTTCAAACATTTTTCCTCGAACACCTTGGCGTTAATTGTGCCCTTCGTGAAGAAAATCGACGACCGCAAACCACAGGTACAAATTGCTTGCCAAACCAACATCTGCCCGAACTTTTCCATCGCCACCGTGGTGTCAGCGTCGTCCAGGTCCTAGTACACCGATTTCGTATAATATTCCGGTCCAGGCAGCGCTCAAGAGTCTTCCTTGGCGTAGGTCTCGTCGTCGATCAGGATGCATCCGTCTTTATTCTGTAGAATCCGGTTATACGCGCTCTTGTTTTGGCCTGAACTTGTTGTACCAGGGACTTTTTCGGCTCCTTCTGTTTCTTGTACGTTTTCAGGGAGTTCCGAACTTTGATCCGTTGAATCATCCCGATGCTAGTGTTGAGCTGCTTGGCCAAATCCCGCGTCGATGCCGATAGGTTTTTCCTGATGTACTCAACCACTTTTAAGTCCCGGCCGGGCTTCCTACCGGATCGGGGCAAATCCTTCATGGAAAGGGTCTTACCGAACTTCTCGATGATATTTTTAAGACTGGTGTGGTGCACTTTCACCCGTTTTGCAATTTCGTTGTACGTGACACACGTGTACGTGTTCTCTTAATTTTTAAAACAGATGTTCGTTATTTCCAGGGAGAAACTGTTGAAGAACTTAGTACTGTCCATTCAGCGCGTCAGTGAGGGGTGTATCCATTGAGTATTAAGTATACCATAGTTAACTGATGGGCTGTGTATAGTCGATTTCAATTGAATGAAACTTGATGAAATTTCACGGCACTGACACCGACTACTAATTGTTAATCCAGAGACAGTGAGAGTGTGAGACAAGTACGTAAACGAAAGAAAGTGGTTTAACAAGTAAACCTACCCAAATGTGCTTTTTACGAGAGGCGAGCCTCCCCAGTGTAGTTGGGACTTCCGACGACGGATCAATGGCTAATTTCGTTGGAGATAGATAAGGTTTTTAAATGCAATTTAGTCAGCTGATGTGGATATTATTTTCCACAAAATAATAAATTCGGTGAAATAATTCTCAACCCATTCGTCGATACGGCTTTCGGTGAAATGACCGATTGTCGTTGATAAATTCTTACATAGAAGCGGTTGTATTAGAAGAATCATGTATAAAGACACGAAATTGTGAATATTCGTATTCCAATATTAAATCTGGAAAATTTTCTTTTTTTTTCCAAAAAAAAAGTCAAGTGAGATCAGTACTATTCCATGTTGTAGAACTTTTTAGTTACAAGCTAAAAACACATTTCTCCGGTTATAAAATTACAGATTAATGAGTTGTACAATATTCTAGCTGTCATCTTGACGATATCGTTGCTAAACATAACTCTTGCTCAGTATTAGTAGCTGAACAAAGAGCGAAAAATGAGCGTGAGAAGTTTTTGTAGACAGTGAAGTTCGATGAGACTCTCTACAAGAATTCCATACTCGGGGTGGAATCTATGAAACTGTTGGAGTTTGATAGTTATCACAGTTCCTCGATGGCGAAGTGGTAACGCACCCTACTAGTGATTGGGAGAAAGCAAAATTGAATCCTGCTCGAGGGCGTATTTTTTTGCCAGTGTTTTCTATAGGTTTTTCAGAAGTTTTTCGTTTTCTAACCATCAATGAAATAAATTTGACGTAATATATTGTTCGAAATTGCTTTAAAAATTATTGCAAACTGTAAGTCTTATAAGTATAGATATTCGAACAAACTTATCTGTTTTATTAAAACATCCAATGGAAATCGCACAGTGATGGATACGCATTTGGCGAGGGTGAATTGAAACATTTTGTGTTGGATTGTCACTATATTGATTGTCAATCCTAACCTTGCATTTGAATCTAATTTTGTGAAAATATGCTGAGCTCTCTCCGACCACCGCTCTTTTCGCAATTCTTGTATAGTAGAAAAAAGGGTAGAGTGAAGCTTCGAAAAACGATCAGACAATATATCATATGAAAATACGGTGCACTATTTCTGTACAATACGCTTGCAAAATTATATTGTTTGATCTTGTAGATAATTCAAAAGCAAATAATCAATCGCAGTTGGGCATACGAACCACATATGAGAGAGCATTAATTTCAGTTCATACGTACTAAATAAACATGTATGTACCTAGAATCCAAACAGAACAGAAATAACAGGAGAATTAGTTAAAAGAAATATTGTCGATGGTGTGTTCCTAGCGTTGAATGGAGCATTATATTATGTATGATTCTAACAAAGACCAAAGGCACACTTGTTTGCATTGTATTGTGTTGCGTTCGTGCAACAGAAATTCAAATAATCTGTCGAACAGCTTGAAGTCTCTAGGGAAATTCTTCTTCTCACTTGTCACATGCCGTTAACTACGACACGTGGCAATGGAAGGTGGACCGAACTGCTATATTCGACCTTGCTAATAAATTGATTTATTTCGCCACGGCACGATAAATCTCGGCCAATATGGACATATATAGACCTAGGAAAGAGAATGCAATAAAACACCGGATTGTGGAGCGCCTTTATAGTTGCTATACAGGCTAGCTGTGTGGATGATGGGCGATTTCCTATAGCAAGTAGCCGCACTGAACGGTGGTGTAGGTTATTTTAGTGGCTAGCTTGGTAAATTAACAACCGCAACAGCAACGACTAAAAAAGGCAAGCTGTTGTTTTTTCCGAAAAAGGATAGCTTTATTGTGGAGCAATGTGGTGCTGCCAAACACTTGCTTACGTCTTGCCTTTGGATGGGGGTAATAAACTGGTTCTGAAGTTGCTTTCCAGTTCACTATGGCTGACATATAGTAAAATACGGGTGGGAGTGAGCTCAGGAGAAAATCGATAATCCGCTCTGGTGGAGCTACATAAGTGGTTATGATGGCGTGCCTAATCAATTCCCACCGGATTAGGATCGCAGTGTGAAGTAGCCCATAAGCTCGAAAGCCAAATCGTGATGTGGTATGCCGCGAAGATGAGTGCTGGCCGTATGAATATTCTATTTTAAGTTTCAGTCAGGATATTACCGTAACCGCATATAAGTGGAAGGTTTTTTTCTAATTCTGTTCTACCTTCGAATGGTTATGATGTATGTATGATATGGTCCTACCACCCATTGTAGCATAATCAGCTTGACACTGTATCAAGGAGCATAAATGGGCTAGTTGGTTTCAAGACTCTTCGCTAATAATAATAGGTAGTTCGTTTACCGGCAGTGTTAAGGAGCCCGCCTTTTGTTCGTGTCTCGTTTATAGTAAGAAGTTGGCTCCCAACCCAGTACGTTTCTATTACGTACCATTATGATCCCTTTCGACACCCTAATTTATATTAAACGTAGTACTATTCATCAAGACAATATTTTAAATGCAGATGATAAAATAGATCAATAATATGCCCTTTTATTCGAATTTCGACTCCAAACCCAGACATTAATAAATTGATTGATTTCGATGATTTCAATACTCGATGAACATTTCAAAACGAGGACGCTCACATATTACTAAAAATGAGTTTCGAATGAGTTGAACGATAATTTTACTGTATTTCCAATATCATTATACATTATAGTACAATAAAATGTTACGAAAAATATTCTACATCATACGCAAAAATCTCCTTCACAGTCTTTTACAGTCTTCAAGGATTTCGTTGGATTATTTTTCAGAACTTTCGACGTGGATTATCTTCACAAGAATGTTTCAATGAACTTAGTTCTTTATATGGCGAAGAAGCACCATCAAAAACTACTGTATATCGTTGGTATAGTGAATTGAATCGTGGTCTTAGTTCGGTCGCCGACGAATTTCGTGAAGGTCGTCCAGAATCAGTTGTTTTGCCAGAAATCATCGATGCTGTGCTTGAACTGATAGTGCAAGATCGTAATGTGACATACCGTGAGATAGCGGCATCCTTGGGCATTAGTTCCACACGCTTGCATTTAATATTGCGTGAACATCTGGTCGTAGGTTTGTTCTCGTTGGATCCCGCACAATTTGACAATCGATCATAAAGTGGCTCGGAAATGTTAAAAAAATACGATCGCGGTGCATCACAAGTCATATTATGATGGTGAAAATGAAGTCAAAATAATGTTACGAATTGACATCTCATAATACTAAGTTACAACGTAACTTTTCGGTAATCTAACTCTTACGACGTGCTCGCATTGACTGTTTTTAGTCGCCAACTGGTCACCGTAACCAAATGTGACAATGAAAAAGTGGCACACTACAAGACAAAATTAGGTGTTTCCCGCGGACCCACACGGACCGAAGAATGCGGCCAACATATAAAATTACCAACGTCATCTGGAATCATCTCATCCTAAATTCAATTCATCGGCCACTACCGATCGCCAGCTAAAAGCTGGATTCTCGAGAATCCGCGACCCCGATACTACATTACATAATGATACTATTCTAATTTTAAGTTAGACGACAATTGAGATTAGCAAATACCCTTGGCATCTTAGAGCTTAAGCAGTGTGCCTTAATATTATATTATTCAAGACAAAATTAAGTAATGATTTCATATCGGTTACCGTATTCGTTGTGATGCAACAAAGAAATGAAGTTACAGTGTCGGTTGAAAGCTTCCGTACAATTATCCGGACAATAATATTAAATCAATAAGTAGAATAAGTAGACAATTCCTTCAGTTTAAAAAAGTCTATAGTTAAATTTGCGCTTATACGCTAATTTTTTGCCAGTACATTTTCGAAGCAAACTTGTTTCGTTTTGGGAAGTACATTCTCACTAGAATATTTCTACACTTTGTCACGACAGTGTATGCATGGAAAAACTTTTGCAATTAGCTACCATTATGAACAGGGAATGAAATATTCATAAAACTTGAAAAAATAATGCAATTTTTGCCTTTCTCATATAGAAAGGTTATGCAATCACTTTGAAAACTGACTTTTGAACCGAGGCCCGGAGGGCCGAGTGTCATATATCATTCGACTCAGTTCGTCGAGATCACAAAATGTCTGTGTATGTGTGTGTGTGTGTGTGTGTGTGTGTGTGTGTGTGTGTGTGTGTGTGTGTGTGTGTGTGTGTGTGTGTGTGTGTGTGTGTGTGTGTGTGTGTGTGTGTGTGTGTGTGTGTGTGTGACAAATAATGTAACTCAATTTTCTCAAAGATGGCTGAACCGATTTTCACAAACTTGGATTCAAATGAAGGGTCTTGAGGTTCCATACAAAGTTCCTGAGTTTCATATGCATCCGACTTCCGGTTCCGGAATTACAGAGTGATATGCACTAAAAAAAGGAAAAAAATAGTCACACACGTTTCTCAAAGATGGCTGAACCGATTTTCAAAAACTTAGATCCAAATGAAAGGTTTTATGACCTTATACAATTTTCCTGAGTTTCACTTGGATCCGACTTCCGGCTCCGGAATTACAAGGAAATATGTGAAAATTTATGAAAAAATATGCAATCAATTTTCTCGGAAAATTCTTGACCAATTTTCACAAACTAAGAAGCAAATAAAAGGTCTTGAAATTTTTTAAAAAGTCCCCGAAAAGTTGATTCAGATCCGACTTCCGGTTCCGGTATTACAGTGCGATTAGTGAAAATTTTCAATTTCCTGAGTATTTTTTCACTAGCGATGGCGAAACAAGATGCACATTTTTATAAAACTTACTGCTAAATTGATCTAGTTGACGGATCTTATTAGTTAGTGAATTTTTAAAACTACTTTGAAACTACTAGTCCCCGGTTTCCGCTTCCGAAAGCACCGATAATAGTGAAAAAAAATCTCCAAAAACGGAACTTCCGTCGATTTTTCAGCAACGGTTAAGCCGTTTTTCACTATTCATTTTTCAAATTAAAGCTCTCATTGTCTTTAAACATACTGTGCAATATCATCCTGATCCGACTTCCGGTTCCGAAGTTATAGGGCGAGGAGTGTCATAACATTCAAATTCAAAATGACGATGCAGGGGAACGGGTATAGCGTTATGGATAAGCCGATGCCTTTCACGCTTCCGACCTGGGTTCGATTCCCAACCTCGCGCACATAGGGTCAGAAAACTTTCATGGCCTAAGAGGTGAATGACAACAATGTTAAAACCTGTATAATCGAAAAAAAAATGACGATGCAAAAATTAAAATTTAAAAAATTTATAAAAAACATTAAAATTTATATTTTTCAGGTGAAAAATATGTAAATTTCTATTCCTTTCTATTCAATTTGTACCTACTTATTAGTTTTTTTTATTCAATATTATAATATAATTTTTAGGCACACTGCTTAAGCTCTAAGATGCCAAGGGTATTAACTAATCTTAATTACGACTAACTTAAAACTAGAATAGTATCATTATGTAATACAGTATCGGGGTAGCGGATTCTCGACAATTCAGCTGTCAGCTGGCGATTGGCAGTGGCCGGTGAATTGAATTCTTCGGTCCTTGTGGTTCCGCGGGAAACACCCCCAGGCTACGAAGGCCCGGCGGGTGGCCCGCATGCTGGTTTTCGACTGGAGCGGTCTTCCGTGGACGATGATGGTGATGTTGCGGAAGAGAATGAAAAAAAAGTAAATATTGTGGAAACGGGGTAAAAAGGGGATGTGGGAACAAAATGTCTGAAAACGATAGAGATCTAATTAGTTGCCATCGAGATGGTGAAGAGACAGGGAAGGGGGAACGAAAAGGTTAGTGACAAAAAAAAGATCTTGTTAGTTCCAATGAAGATGGTGGACAGGGACGGGGATCGAGAGAATCGGGCGGATGTTAGTGTCGAACCTGTAGGTGGAGTTTATACTTTCTGAGCGAGGGATAACACATTACACTTGTATATCAATGTGTTTAAGGTACTGGTATATGAGAAGCATATATGAACTATCCCGACTCGCCAACACATCCCGAACCGGCACCTCAGGCGGTCTACCTCGGGCCCTAAAGGATTCCAGTAATTTCGACCTGGCGTCACGATACTCTACGCACGACCACACGACATGCTCGATGTCCTGATAACCGTCGCCACAGGTGCAGAGACCGCTCTCCGCGAGCCCAACACGTCGGAGATGTGCGTTGAAAGTGTAGTGATTTGACATGAGCCGCGACATAACACGAATGAAATTGCGACTCACGTTCATCCCCCTGACCAAGGTTTCGTCGATACCTTAGGAATAATGGAGTGTAGCCATCGTCCCAGTTCGTCATTCGATCATGAAGTTTGCCAACTTTCGAGAGTTTTCTGACGAGAAATACTGAAAAATTCATTGAAGCAGATTGGTCTTTCATAAATATCACCTTCTAATGCGCCCACCTTAGCCAATGAGTCTGCCTTTTCATTGCCCGGAATGGAACAATGCGAAGGGACCCAGACTAACGATATTAAATAAGACCGTTCAGATAAAGTTCTCAAATGTTCCCGTATTTTCCCCAGAAAATAAGGGGGATACTTTCCTGGCTTCATTGCCCGGAGAGCTTCTATTGAGCTTAGACTGTCCGTGACAATGAAGTAATGGTCCGTGACAATGAAGTAATGGTCTTTGGGCAAGGTTTCAATGATCTCAAGGGTGTACTGAATGGCAGCTAATTCTGCGACGTAAACTGAAGCCGGATCACTGAGTTTGTACGAAGCGGTGATGTTCTGATTGAAGATACCGAAGCCTGTGGACTCGTTGATGTTTGATCCGTCAGTGTAAAACACTTTTTTACAGTTGACTGTTCTAAGTTTGTTATAAATAATATTAGGGGCTACTTGAGGGCGTATGTGATCCGGAATTCCACGAATCTCTTCTCTCATGGATGTGTCGAAAAACACAGTAGAATTAGAAGTATTCAAGAAATGAGCACGGTTGGAAACAAACGAAGAAGGATTGATATTCAAAATACAAGGACATAAAACGGGTCTGAGAATTGAGCTCGACAAGCCTTTCGAAGTTTTCAATCACCATCGGATTTAAGATGTCGCATCGGATTAGCAATCGATATGAGAGATCCTACCTACTTATTAGTGTTATTACAAGATCATGATAACGATTCTTTTCAATAAAAGTGCACTTATTGGCTTTCTCATATAGAAAGTTTATACAATATGTTCTATATAATTCGACACAGTTCATCGAGTTTCTTATTTTATTCAAGATTGAAAAAAAAAATTTTCGCAAAATCTGGTGATATTTTTGAAAATATAAGTAATATGGGAAAGGCATTAGTACATTTAAGATGTCGCATCGGATTAGCAAATAGTTGAATTGAAACAGGTTTTATTCATTGCGATTGGCCAACTGCTTTAACATAGGTATATGAAAAACTAATATTAATTACAAAAAAGTTCTATCTGAACACATTTCGACTTTTTACCTGTAAATTTCATATGACGGGAATAAAAATATGTATGTTATTTTGTATGTCGATGTTCTGAAACCCAAAATATCGAAGGCGCGCACGTTTTCAATAAGTACAATGATCAACTTCACCATAAATATCGAATAGTGCTTAGATGTTGAGTAGATATAGTGAGTTTAAAGAAGATTAAATTCTATATTTGAGCTCTGATTATCGGATGCCAGTTTTTGGTCGTAGATGTTGAATAGGAAAAACATCAACAAATTGTAATTTGACACAATCTTATATTTTCTGTTTCATTGTGACTGATGTGCACGCTGAATCAAATCAAATATTCTTTACTGAAAAGTTGCTTGGCAACCCTTGGTAAGTCGCACAAGCTTCGCCTTTTACGCTTTTCAGGTTACATAGCACTTATAATGCACGTTGCAAAGTCTTCAACTTGTTCCATGTATTTGTGTCATATAAGTTAATGTCATTGAAGTGTAATAGCATGTGCTATTTGGGAAACAACAGAATTATATGTTGCAACATACTATGATAAATATTGCACTTTAGGATGAGCTTCAACTTATAAGTCATTTCGCACCCTCTCATCCTGCTACTAACGCAAAAGGCGATAGCACCCAGTCGACGCCATTCTATTGACCAAATGTCATCCTAGACACACCGGGAGGCATGAGATAGAAACTTGTGAGGACTTGGTTATCTCATCATTTGACGACCAGACATATTTGGTTGGTTTATGGACAAAAATTGAATTTGGGTACACCAGATCTCAATTCCCGGTTCCGGAAGTACCGGTACTAGTCGTCAACAAATTCTTGAAAAAATTAACTTATTTCTGACAGAATCGATTTTCTCAAATTTATACTCAAATGAAAGATCTTATGGCCTTATCTTAGAATACCATTAAATTTCAAAACCTAACGATGCAGATTTTTTTCCCTAAATTTTGCTTAAAAATGTTTCACTTTATAGGGGGCTGTCCATAAAAGACGTCACGTCGCAAGGGGAGGGGGGGGGGATGTTTCACAAAACGTGACCTTTTGTGACAGGGGGAAGGGGGAGGGTTGTTGGAATGTGACGTCCAATATTTTCAATGAGGGCATTTTTGAAATACCTAATTATATTACTGCTTTGCCCTATTTCCTGAAAAAATCTCCACAATAAACGTTTACATTTTATAGGAAAACGTGTATTTGTTGATGTAAAAGCTTCTTCTTGTAAATTCGGAAATAAATGATGCAGGAAATCATTTCTGTTGTGATCAGCAATGTTCGGATAGAAGTAGCGGGCGAGTGAATTATCCAAAATAACAAATTTTGTCTAATATGAGTATTTTGAAGATGCCTTCAAACGGTTCAACTTAAGTTATGCAATGACAATTTTAGTCAATGTATATGAGTTTGGGTGCACCAATCGCTTGGAACTGTGGATTTTTTAACGTTCGGAAATCTAATGATAGGTAGTAAGCAGATGCGGAATATCAACCACACAAAGAATGAAAGAATTTCAAAAAGTTTGTTTGGTCGGTCGCATCGAAATTTCATGCTTCTTGATGTATTTAAAATTCATTCAGCAATACCATGTTGGCGGAGTAATTTCAATAAAACCAGCAAATAACATTAACACATATGCATGTTCAATCATAAAGCATATCATGCAGCTGAATAATTTATCCTGTTTAGCTTGAATATCATACACAGAAGTAACAGCCCGGGTAGAAGTGATTTGCAATCCAATTATTAAAACCAAACATCTCAATGGTAGAAACTAACATTATTTAGTTTGAAATAAGAATTTAACTATCAAAAATCATTGCAAAGTCTGCATGAGAAAGTAGCAACAAAATATAAAATTCTGCCATTGTATGTTAACATCAAAGCAAGAGCAAAACATTTAAAGAAGATGAATTTTTCAGTAATTATCAAAATTCGCCAACAAAACGTGACGTCTTTTATGGACAGCTCCTAGGTTATTTAGTTTTTTCTATAACAATTTTTATTCAGGCAAATTTGCGTATAGCTTTACGTGGCCGATTTACCCATGTTTTTGTTACATAATATAATTTTTTTATTGTTGGATCTCGTTGTCACCCTTCTTCTAGGGAGAGGAGCTTCCATTTCCTTCTAGCGAAGATTGGAGGTCATTTTGTCCGTTGCTCATATCATCCATTGCTACATCGTTGGAATTGTGAGTGGTTTCCGTTTCCTCGTTTTTCCATTGTTGATCGCAGTCTTGGGTTCATTTGCAGTTGCTGTAGATGCGCTTTGTGCATTGATTGCAGTTGATAGTTGATTAGATGGTGAAGGTGTTTTTGAAACAGGAGAACTGCATTCACTAGTTTCCGTTGTTGGGCGGTTGTCCTTGTTTTTGTTTGTTTTGTTTGTTTTCGCAGTTTCAGTGCAAGGTTTTTCGTAGTGTGCAGGTTGTTCGCAAAACTGACATGTAATCAACTGATTTTCATACGTACTCAACGTTTTACACGGATGTATCCCGTCTTGGCCTCAAATGATGTAAGATGGAATTGCTTTACGTAGTTGCATACGTATCACTCGCACGCCATTCCGGATACCTGGGAAAAAATTCCGCCATACTTTCCTTTCGATGGAAAAAACTTCACCGTACTTCGACATACTTTCCCGAACATACCCATCGCTGGTCTGCGGGGGAAGGTCATGTACGCGTACTTCTATTGCATTGTCCACCATGTACACAGGGATTTTATATTTACCATTGTAATGATCAATACTGTGCACCTCGTTATTAACCGAAGCAAATGCAATTGCATCTTTCTCACGTTTGAACATAATGTACACACAGTTAGACGCCTTGTTGAATTGAATCTCTCTTACATCAGTAACGTTTAGATGCATTCGTTCCTTAAGCAAGATTTCAATTTCGGTTGCTGCTGGTCTAACTTTGCAGCGCTTGAAATCAATACAAATTGAATTTGGCCTTGTAGGCCAAGTTTCAGGTTTTGTTAAATCGTATTTGCCCATTTCGTACACTCTATTGTTCACTGCACTGTTTTGTCTTTGTTTCTGTCGTCGCGACCGTAAGAACTCTGTCGGGTGCGATGCGAGCACGAACTGAGGTTATTTAGTTGCCGGACTACCGTACCGTCTTTGCTCACATCGGTTGTCAGCTCCCGGTTCTGGTAGTACCGGAAATAGTGGTCAAAACATTAAAGCGGACAACAGTCACCTTATTTTCTCTCAGATGGTTGGAACAATTTTTCCAAATTCAGGCTCAAATGAAAGATCCTATGATCTTGTCTTAGGTTATCATAGAATTTTTTCCGGGTCTATTCCGAAGTCTTCCGGTTCCGAAATTACAGGGTATTTAGAGTCATTTACTAATTTTTGGCTCAAATCTTTCATATTTTGTTGGTTCTGTTAGTTACTGGCCAAACAAACTTTCTTGCTTTTATTGAATTGTTATACTACCCAAACTTGCATATCAGTCCCATATCGATTTTCGCCAGCTTTGAGTTAGCTCGAGCAGTGAAATCTGTCCTCAATATACTCTCAAAAATTGCAATAAAATTTGAGGGTTTGTTAAGTAAAGTGTGAAAAAATATCAGCTCATGTCTGTCAGTCACATTCAGTGCAAATTTCAATAATTTCGTTTGTTGCAATATTGGAATAACAAAGGTGTATTACCGATATTTCATGTAATAATACCATTATTTAGCATTAGGTAGCATAATTAATCAAAGAATTCGGAAATAAAATTTTGGTCGTCTTTTTCTCGACATGTCCCCGATTTTCCATATGGGACTATATGCATGTATGGACAGAACACAAGGTGGATTAAGACAGGTTTTTCTGTTTTGGAATATTTTAAAATGTATTTTATTTTGGTCCAAATTTCAATAAATTTGATCCTGTTTCTAAGTTAAAAAATAGTTGTAATCTCACAATTTCTTCGAATAATAAAATCTCACAATTTCTTAGAATAATAAAAAAAATTGTTTGTGGAATATATGAGAAATGCAGACGTTGATTTTTGCCTTTCTCATATAGAAAGGCTATACAATCACTGCAAAAACCGACTTTTGAACCGAGGCCCGGAGGGCCGAATGTCATATACCATTCGACTCAGCTCGATGAACTGAGCAAATGTTTGTGTGTATGTGTGTGTGTGACAAATATTGTCACTCACTTTTCTCGAAGATGGCTTAACCGATTTTCAAAAACCTAGATTCGAATGAAAGGTCTCATGGTCCCATACAAAGCTCCTGAATTTCATTAGCATCCGACTTCCGGTTCCGGAATTACAGGGTGATATGCACCAAATAGGGGGAAATAATGCATTACAAATGTGAAAAAATGTCACTCACTTTTCTCGGAGACGGCTTAACCGATTTTTACAAACTTAGATTCAAATGAAAGGTCTCACGGTCCCATACAAAGTTCCTGAAATTCATTTGGATGCGACTTCTGGTTCCGGAAGTACAGGGTGATATGCACCAAAAATGTGAAAATAATGTCAACTTTTTTACTCGGAGATAGCTGAACCGATTTTCACAAACTTAGATTCAAATGAACGGTCTCATGGCCCCATACATAGTTCCTAAATTTCATTTTGAATCCGACTTCCGGTTCCGGAATAACAGGGTGATATGCATCAAATATGTGAAAATAATGTCACTCATTTTTCTCAGAGATTACTAAACCGATTTTCACAATCTTAGATTTAAATGAAAGGTCTTATAGTCGCATACAAAATTCCTGAATATGATTTGGATCCAACTTTCGCTTCCGGAATTGCAGGGTGATATGCACCAAAAATGGGAAAATAACGTCACTCACTTTTCTCGGAGATGGCTGAACCGATTTTCACAAACTTAGATTCAAATGAAAGGTCTTGTGGTCCCATACAAAATTCCTGAATATTATTTGGATCCGACTTCCGGTTTGGGAGTTATGGGGTAAAATGTGCAAAAAAAAAGAAAATATGTGTTATAACTTTTCTCATAGATGGCGCCACCGATTCTCACAAACTTAGGTTCAAATGAAAGGTCCTGTGGTCCCATACGTAATTCCTGAATTTCATGCGAAACCGACTTCCGGAAATATAGGGTAAAGTGTGTTAAAAATTGTATACCATCACTGAAAATGGAGAAAAACCTTAAAAAAAATTCTAAATCGACCTCAAATCTTTTCCAATTGATAGTTTATATCAGTAGACGGTCAAACAAACCGATTTCGGTTATTCTTTTAAGAATCGAAGAAAATTATTTTGAAGAATACCACAGTGTTATATATGATAGTATGATTGATATGAGAAAGGCATCATTACACCACTAGGTGGATTAAAACAGGTTTTTTTTTATTGCTAACCGCATTGACACAAGATCCACTATCAAAAGTGTATCGTAAATCAAATATTATTCTCTTTATATATCTCTACCACATGATCTTTACGAAACGTATACTTGAAAGAAAAAATTAATTTCGTTGGAACTTTTATGACGTTCACTTTAAATAAAAACGCGAAATGGCAGCTTTGGTCCATCGCAACCAGTCTGGTGAACAAACGAGACAGTGTAAACTTTTGCATAAATGACAACTATAAACAACAGCTACAAAGACAACGGGACACGCTGTTTCCAGTGTCATATTTTCCTTTTCCTCAGTTCCGACGCTAGTCCAGTTGCTAGTGTTGTCATGATCATGCTCATCATCGTTGTACCACGAGCTTGTCAACAGCGTGAAAGCCATTTTCGGTTACATGCATCACGTTCGCCACCTCTTCCCTTGGGCCAGAAACTCCACGAACGTTTTACATGAATAATCTGTGATTAGTTCCTTGCATAAATTTTCCTCAACAGCCCACCCTGACCACCGACGTAAGCCGCCCAACGGAAAAAGAACTCTCCCATCTTCTTTGTAATTTCCTACCTGTTTCAAGCAGACTATATCATTTCTTTTGCTCTGTGTTGCCCCTTTCTTGTGCTGGAAGGTGTACGGAAAGTTTGGTCCTTTTATTGCGTCGCTTCGCACTCTTCCTGCTCGTACTAGCGTTCCACCATTTTAGAAGGTTTCCATTTGCGAAAAATTTACATACAAATATTTTACCGTCATCATCGTATACGCTCTTCCGTCGCCCATGATGCGGTCTATGCCCTGCAGTGATTTCGGTTACTTTTATGAAAAAAAGCGGATGATGATGTTTCTTCCTGGGGCGGCGGATGTCTGCATGTCTATCATCAACATCTTCATTCACTCGATTGATCACCGGCGTACAGTTGGAAGAAGCAAGAGATACGTGAAAATGTTTAACATTTTTATTGGATAGTTCGATCCCTGTGAAACAAAGAAGAAAGTGATTCTTAGTTTGTGTCTTCTGTGGTGTGATATTCTTCTGTTCATTCACTTAGGAAAATTGATTCAGATTTGTGGGATAATGAAAACATACCTACACAAGTTTTGATAAAATCTTAAATTATTCTATTTCAAGCCAACAACCGAAAGATTCGCATAAAAACATTAATCCAAAACCCATGGAAAATGCTTTACAAAAATGAACACCTATCTTCTAGTTTCGAGAAAATTGAAGAAACATGTATGTTAGTATGATAATTGCTGAAGTGTTTTCAACAAAATAACTATAGCTCAATTCTATTGATATCGTTATTACACTTTGGAATTATTCGGATGAATTAAAACAGTTAAGCAATACAAAGCAAAACAAAGCTTTCAGGAGTAAACTGTCTTATTCCGTTTTAGTTTTGATGAAATGGTGAACTTACTTTGAAATACGCATTATATTTGGACACTCTTTTCGTTACCTTCATCTGCCATTTTATTTCACTTTCAAAATTTTTCTAATCTTTCTCACCATCCACTTAGCAACTATCAAATGCTTCTCGATCAAGCAAAATTGAGGGTGATTTGGTGGAATGAGGTCTTTTTAGACTAAATGCACCCTGTTGTTACAGTACCACTAATGAGTCTTTCGATTGTCTATCCAAAACTGCTTGCCTATTCCGATTTTTTCAACTAAACTCAAAAATAAATAAGACAGAAGATTTTTACATACATGACAACAAACTTATGATTTCTCGTCCAATATGTTTAAAAAAATGTGACAAAAATTTATGTTTTGCAATAAAAAAACGAAACGTTACTGAAAAGGGTAACGGCGCTAGTAATCATCTCATATACAAAAACTAGCAATTAGAGTGAAATCTGCTGTCTGAATGATGCATTCGCTTCTGGTTTTTGCGTCGCCAATTTCAGAAATATGTTTTCTGTGGTATTGTTTCTTAGAGCCAAAGCAAAGATATTGTATTCGATTTCATCACAATTCGTTGATTGAATGTCGAATAATCGGCAATTTAAAGTGGCGACTCTACTCATAAGATGACATAAGTCCTAGAGCTCGCAGAAACGAACAAAAACCTTCTAACATTGTTAGTTCCAAAATAAACTTTTTAGACTCTACAATACACACCATTTTCCACCCCGGAAACCCATTTTGAGCAATCATATTTTAAGAAAGACTCGATATTTTTACATTAAATTAACACTGAAACAGTCCTAATGAGTGATAGCTACATAAAGTTTTAAGATTAGGAAACCCATAGTTTTTTTTCACTCCACGTTCGACATTATGGAGCAAAGAATCTTTTGCAAACGTAATGTTTTTGTTCATGTAATACAAGGTGCGGTGAAAAGTTACATTCTTGGATGCCATAATCCATTCATATTTAGGCAAAATATATCAAATTTTTACGCGTTGCAGCTACTTGTTTTGTTTTGACAGCAATGAATTTGACAATGTGAATAACCTGCACGTAATATGCTAGTTAGTAGTCATTGGTAGGAGCATTATCGTTGGATGAGATGATTTTGTAAGTAAAATAAGGTAAACATAGAGTATTGGAATTCCAGATTCGGTAGAATAAATTACTTTAAATCAATTTTGAAAAAAACACAACACAAATAAAGAACTTCCGGACTATACATCGAAAAAATTAAAGCACATTATCCTATCCAGATTAGCTTTAAACTAAATTATAGTAACGGATCATAAGCAAAAGACATCTATTATAAAACTCACTAAAACCTAAACTAAATATCTAATGTTATTTATTAACTAGCTGAATTACCCGGCGTTGCTCGGAAATGTTTTGTGAAGGGAAGCCCAAAAAAAATTTTCGAAGCTGTCCTGCTTAGTGAAATACTCTTGTAGTGAAACATAACTTAGACGGCAACTCGATTGAACAATACTCCGTTCATGTTCAGATTGCGAATGATCAGTGTCCCATCTCAGATCTCACAATAATCATAATTTCATGGTATTCTCGTCAACCTGGGTCAGTTTTATATTTGAACCCTTTTGTTAGAAACATTTGAAACACCTTTCTCTCCATTACCTTGAGTCGACAGTTTTTTCAATTTACATGATAAAATGCACATTGGTTGTATGATTTCGTCAATTCAGATCAATGTTAAGAATACTTATTCCCCCTCACTCTTGTGAATATTTTTGTGAACTTCACTTAGTTGCTAGAAATATACTGTACCAATTTTTCGTAAAACCCGATCAATTTTCCCTTTCACTTTCCATGTTCGGGGCACTTACTCCACTCTCTCACCCTCTAAATAACCTTATAATCTATTTTGATTTAACTTACTTTTTGTCAGTGAACTTACTACAGATCTCCTTCATGATTACCCTGAGTACTGTATCTGTGCGTTTCAAAAAATATCGATTCCCACCTTTGGTACATGTGCCAAACTTGCTGGCGATTCGTTTAGTTGTTTCGTAGTTATGCTCAGACTTGAATACACTCACGTTTATAAGCAAACAAAGATTATTTTCCCTTAGTTCTTTGAATTCCGCGGCAAAATGGAACCAGATCTTTTAAAATTATTCAAAGAAAAATACGACCTTGAAATTCCTGCCACACTTGTTTTATAAAAAATGGAAGATTAAAATTTATTTTCAAAACCCTCTCCTTCTAGTCTAAATGTCGATTCTCTTCAAATTTCGTCATTGACCCTCACCCCCCATGTTAAGGACACTTCCTACACACTTTCCCCCTTGAAAATGTCCTAATGATCATTTCTGAAGAGCTTCTTTGTGCCAAATTTGATAGCAATCCATTCAGTAGTTCCGGAGTTCCGCCGGCACAAACATTACATCCCCTTTTTAGAGAGACATACTACATCCACCCTACACGAATACCCTAAACTGTGCAAAAAGTATCTATAGTCGTCGAAAAGTATCGATTCTCGTCAAATATTAATAAATTTTTTCATTACCCCTGTTAAGGTTAGTTACTACGCTCTCTCCCCCATAAAAATACCCTTACAACTATCTCTGAAGAGCAAAAAGCAGCTATGCCAAGTGTGATAGCAATCCGTTCAGTAGTGTCGGAGCTATGCCGTTACATCCCCCTTTTTAAATGCACTTGCTATATCCACCCCCATATATATCATATCTAATGTTTGCATGATCTTCAAAAATTATCGACCATTGTCAAATTTTATGATTTTTTTTTCATGAACCCTCTTGTTGATAATACTTGCTACGCTTTCTCCCCTATAAAAATACCTTTATGGCTAATTCTGAAAAGCAATAAATAACTGTACCAAATTTTATAGCAATTCGTTCAATAGCTCCGGAGTTATGCCGTTACAAACATTACACTCCTTTTTAGAGGCACTTACTACACCCTCTCCTAACAGAATATCCTTATAATCTTATCTAATGGCGTTTTCGTTTTTAATTTGCACTACACCGGTGCAGTGCTACACTGAGGCATGAATAAACGAACAAAAATGACGAAAACATAAACAGTAACCATTGACTACAATACACGATTCCATTGCACAGAGCTACACCAAACTTTTGATGAGTGCTACACCAGTGGTATCGGTGCAGAAAAAGTGTAGCACTGGTGTAGTGCAATTGGTAAAAACGAACGGTTTCAGTGCAGCTTTCGCTACACCAGTGTAGTGCAATTTAAAAACGAAAACGACATAAGTTGTGCAAAAATGACCACCTTTGTTAAGGACGCTTGCTACGCTCCCTCCCCCCATGGAAATATTCTTCTAACCATCTCTGAAGAGCAAGAAGTACATGTACCAGGTTTGATAGCAATCCGTTAAGTAGTTTTGAAATTATGCCATTACAAACATTACACCCTCCTTTTTAAAGGCACTTGCTGTACCCATCCCTCATTAAATAATATCTACGGTATGCAAAATGTTTCTAAGATCTTCAAAAAATATCAGTTTTCATCAAGTTGCATGAATTTTTTCATGACCCCTATATATATATATATATATATATATATATATATATATATATATATATATATATATATATATATATATATATATATATATATATATATATATATATATATATATATATATATATATATATATATATATATATATATATATATATATATATATATATATATATATATATATATATATATATATATATATATATATATATATATATATATATATATATATATATATATATATATAAAGGGTGATTTTTTAAGAGCTTGAGAACTTTTTTAAACAATAAAACGCATAAAATTTGCAAAATCTCATCGGTTCTTTATTTTAAACGTTAGATTGGTACATGACATTTACTTTTTGAAGATAATTTCATTTAAATGTTGACCGCGGCTGCGTCTTAGGTGGTCCATTCGGAAAGTCCAATTTTGGGCAACTTTTTCGAGCATTTCGGCCGGAATACCCCGAATTTCTTCGGAAATGTTGTCTTCCAAAGCTGGAATAGTTACTGGCTTATTTCTGTAGACTTTAGACTTGACGTAGCCCCACAAAAAATAGTCTAAAGGCGTCAAATCGCATGATCTTGGTGGCCAACTTACCGGTCCATTTCTTGAGATGAATTGTTCTCCGAAGTTTTCCCTCAAAATGGCCATAGAATCGCGAGCTGTGTGGCATGTAGCGCCATCTTGTTGAAACCACATGTCTACCAAGTTCAGTTCTTCCATTTTTGGCAACAAAAAGTTTGTTAGCATCGAACGATAGCGATCGCCATTCACTGTAACGTTGCGTCCAACAGCATCTTTGAAAAAATACGGTCCAATGATTCCACCAGCGTACAAACCACACCAAACAGTGCATTTTTCGGGATGCATGGGCAGTTCTTGAACGGCTTCTGGTTGCTCTTCACTCCAAATGCGGCAATTTTGCTTATTTACGTAGCCATTCAACCAGAAATGAGCCTCATCGCTGAACAAAATTTGTCGATAAAAAAGCGGATTTTCCGAATGGACCACCTAAGACGCAGCCGCGGTCAACATTTAAATGAAATTATCTTCAAAAAGTAAATGTCATGTACCAATCTAACGTTTAAAATAAAGAACCGATGAGATTTTGCAAATTTTATGCGTTTTATTGTTTAAAAAAGTTCTCAAGCTCTTAAAAAATCACCCTTTATATATATATATATATATATATATATATATATATATATATATATATATATATATATATATATATATATATATATATATATATATATATATATATATATATATATATATATATATATATATATATATATATATATATATATATATATATATATATATATATATATATATATATATATATGATTCCACTCGCTCGGTGCCAGTGTTTTGCCCTGACAGCCGATCAATGAAACGGTTTTGTAAAGTTTGGTTTGCACACATGCTGCTCGGACAAGAAAACGGGTGCAAAATAGTTGCCCGCGAATTGCCCCGAAAATGCATTTTTTTCTTGCGGTGCAAATCAACAGTGCACCCGATTTGATTGCCCGACTGCACGAAAAGTGCACGAATCAAGCAAAACACTCCACGAGTGTTCTCAATGAAAAACGACATAAATATGAAACAAAAACTAAATCTGCAGATTGTCGAAAAACAGATACGTTGTTTCCAAATTGTATTCCATTTACGACACCATTGTGGAACCAGAGAACCAATTTTTTTTCTTATATGGTCGATGTATGGAAACTGTCAAGTTGTCCACGGGTTGGAAGCGGCCTAGTGAGGCTCAATGAGTTCAAAGTCATGGTGTCGATTTTCTGGGATTGTCATTACATCATATTTTTACGAAGTTCCATGAAAAATGGTTTGTAGGTATCATGACATAGTAACTTGATCGAAAAGTTCCCGGAATCATCACCATGTGGCGTTCTCAGTCACCCGATTAGTTTTTTTTAGTTTTCTAGGTTACCACATTTGTCATTGATATTCTACCAAATTTTCAGCTTGATAGCTGGACATTTGTAAAAGTTACGCTGTTTTGAGTACATCTGCGATTGTGCGTGTACTCGATTTCGTACTTTTTTAAAAAAGGAAATTGTATTTGCAACAACGAGTTTGCATTAAATTTTGCGTTGGAAACGGTTTCAATGGTGCGATGACATTACAAAATTTAGAAGAGTGTTTCGGTGACGATACACTGAAGAAATCAGTCGTTTATCAGTGGAACGAATGTTTCAGAGATGTCGTCGTTTTCAATCGATGCTCACAGTTTTCATTAAGTACAAGGGTGTATCATTAATTCCTTCCACAAAACCAGACCGTCAACACGTCTTGCATCACGATAACGCACCGTCACACAATGCCATCGTTATCCGTGAACATTTGGCTAAAAACGAAATGAATATCATTCAGCAACCACCGAATTCACCTGATTTGGCTCCCTGCGACTTTTTCTATTCGGTCGACTCAAGAAACTACTTCGAATACAAATAAGGTTTCGAAGATTGAATCAAGCGCTGGCATAAGTGTTTTGCAGTCGATGGGGAGTACTTTGAAGGGGACAATATAGATATTGATGAATAATCTTGTATTTTAAATTTTCTGAATAAATTCCGAGAACTTTTTGATCAAGGTAGTAGCTTTGATTAAGTTGTGTTCTTTTCGAATCGTGTCAGTTTGAATATAAATAATAACGCTGCCACTACTCTCGAAGATGAACAAACTCGGTGTATTCCGTGTTGTTTTAGGTTTGCCCATTTCGAAAGTTTTCTAACGTTTCATTGGTTAGGGTTTTTCTCTCCACTCCAGGCACTGATTATCGGATTTGAACGGCAGAATTAAGAGTATCTCGAAAAGAGATCTTCTGTTGATGATTGATTCCGAAGAAAGACGTTACCTTAATTCAAACAATATGGCAAAGCATCTCTCTATCTGATATCTAATATTTTTGTAAGATATCCCTTATGCTCAAAAGTTAATCCGGAATGTTTTTAAGCTTTATCTATCCCATGAAACTGCCCACAAATTTCTCAAAGATATGCATTGGGATGTCATCGGGCAATCCATAATCGGGTGTTAGGAAGTATGTATACAATTATAACTTAATTAGGTAAGCGATGTTTAGGTTTTACTTTTGCAATTGTTCTGCGAAAAGTATTATGCATTATTACTGGCATAGGAATGATAAAATGTTATATTATATACGCTATTGATTTATTGTATTAAGGATCTAGTTCAGAATGTCTATTAGGTTTACTGTATTAAAACCGTCACCGGATCACAATGTTGGTATAAATGTGAGTTTGAAATCATACTGGCCTTTTGATTGATACATAACAATGGTTTGTTCTAATTATTTAATGGAAGTATGAAACTAGTTTCTTAACCTCGAATACCTTTTAGTTCCAATGTTTCATTAAACATTCAGAACGAACCCGTCCATCTTAATTATAATTTTGCCGTATATTCCTCACAATAAATACTGCAGTTAATTGGCTAATGCCACTCGGTTTGATCTAACAGAATTGTAAAGAATGTGTTTATCGAGAATCACGACACACTTCTACCTGTTCTAAATAATCGTTATTTAGTTAGACACCACCGTGCGTATTGCCATATGTGTAACGATTGAATATCAAGTTATGTTCCAATAAAATGGTTTTTTAAAGGTCTGAAAGAATAACACAGTGATCCTATTAGAACTAAAAACCTTTCCTAGAAACACCTCAAGCAGCTTAAAGTTTCATGAATAATTCATACTCATTAAAGTATTTTCCACAACTTTCTTTTGAACTGCAGCACACAAATCAACAAAATAAACAGGACTAAAAACGAATCTACGGTAAAAGCGAGGTGCACAAAAAATTCTCCGAGGACAAGCATTCTCTTGCCACTTATATTGGGCTCTAAGAACTAAAATCCGAGAACCAAAGGCTTTACTATAAGGTAGTGAACCGTTTCCTGCTCTAATTATAAAATATTCAAGCATTATCTCCTTTTCCCAGTTTGGTCAAAACACTTCTTGTTGTGTCTGGTGCCATTAGTGGTAGAAAGCAAAAAGTATGAAACGAATTAAATTAGTACTATTTCTTTGATTCACCACGTATTTCGCCAAGGAGGGCAACGAGACAGTTATTAAGGGGTAGAACAACGCTGTACAGACGACTGTTTCCTTGCTCAAAATTTATTGAATTGTTCAGTAATAGTGAAAAAATACTAATATATTTAAGAATGTTTATATTCCCAAACATGTGGGAACAACAGTGATACTAAATATCAGTTACAACCTTTGTTATGCACAGTAAAAAATGTAATATTTCCACGAAGGTTTGTCGAAAAATACCAGTTCTATACATTAACTAGTATAAGTAGTACATTCATTTGTGGTGATATCCGAACGCTATGTGGGTTGCTTCGTCGAAGATAAAGGGAAAATTCCCTGTCTTAAAATATGGTTTGAGTTACTTCCAAGCTATTCCTACTTCTCGAATTGATATCATCGCATCTATTCTAAAAACATTTTCAATCTCGAGAAGATTTAAATTCTGTAAAGCTTGAAGAATATGTGGTCTTTTTACAACATACTGAGAATGTTTTTTATTTGGAATTGGAAAACTAAAAAAGTTTACTTAAAAGCTCATTCTCAAACTACCAGGACTGCTGATTGTATTCCGTTTTTTTTTCGTTGGATGGTATTCTGTGTTTTGTGTGACCGGTGGTAAAACAAAGGTTGCATTTTGTTGTATGAATAGTCAAAACTGTGTTGACGGTTTTCAAAAAAGTTCCCTCAATTAGTTTTCATCGCGCATCAAAGATGTTGGCGTATCCAATTTTGAGCGTAAGTGCCATGCATTGTCTTTTATGTTCAATCAAGGAAAAAGCTTGTGAAAAGTTCTGGCACACGTGAAACGCGGTTTTGAAATTTCAAACAAGGAAACTTCGATCTTGACGACGTCGCACGCTGAATTTTCAAGTATTGTCGTACGAACACGACACGTAATTGCAACGACAGTAGTGTTGGGAGATCAAAGCTAGCAATTTCCAAAGGTCTACAAGTCATGGGAAAGGTTCAGGTGTGTGAAAAGTGAGACCAAACCGGTGTGATCTACTTCGAGCTGCTGAAACCTGCCAACAACAAATGAACAATTTGAACCAATCAATTGCGAAAAATCAACCAGGATATAGAGAGGTGGGATTGGTTTTCATAAAAAAAATCATATAATTTGATGAGAATCTATTCTTTTTGAAGACGATAGAAAAATTTTGTATACCTTTTATATAATTATATGGGGGGTGGATGTAACAAGTGCCTTTAAAAAGGGGGGTGTAACGGCAAAGCTCCGAAACTGCTGAACGGATTGCTATCAAAGTTGGCACAGATACTTGTTACTTTTCAGAGATGATCATAAAGGTATTTTTCAGAAGTAGGGAGCGTAGCAAGTGTTCTTAGCAGTGGGGGTCATGACAAAATTTATCTAATTTAAGGAGAATCAATGCTTTTTGAAGACCATACTTTTTGTACAAATCATACATTATTAGATAAAGTTCGCAATGACGAACTTTATCTAATATGAAGAGAACTGATACTTTTGAAGATTACTTTTTAAAAATATTTTTTGAATTAATTAATTAATTATGGTCATAAGGGTTTTTTGGGGGGTGAGTGCCTCTAGAAAAGGAAGTCTGATGGAATTTTCCCAAAACGATATTTTTGACAAGTCCAGATATTATTTGCACTTGAGATGATCCTAGGATCAAGGGTGTAGTAAGTGTTTGCTAACAGGGGGAATTTGAGGTAAAATGTTTCGAATTTTGCAAAACTCAGCATTTTTCGACAGGCACAGATATGTATAACAACTTATAGATGGTCGTAAGAATATTTATACGCGTGAAAGGATAGCACGTGTCGCTAATAAAGATGCTGGAAGTCAAATGGTTTGTATACATCGGCAATGTCCTTGATAACTCAGTAAATTATTACCGAACATGGTATAGACTTTTTTTTTAATTCAGAGATGATCATAAGGGCATTTTTTCAATTTCTCGATGAGCTTAGATATTCATTGCAGAGGTAATCAAAAAGGTGGAATTGTAGCAAGTGCCTCTAAAAAGGGCTATTTATTGTAAAATTGGTCTTCTAGAATTTTTGCGGCCTTGTCTTTACAAAACATTTCCGAGCAACACCGAGTAATTCAGCTAGTATGTTATACGCAAAACACACAACCTTTTTCTCAGCACGGCGACTATACAACGTTTACAGTATACAGTTAAAACGTATTTGTCTTGTTGGTAATCATTAATAACTGGAGTAGATTTTCCTTGTCATAAAATAAAACAAAATAAAATAAACGTTTTTTACCTCTGTAGACTGAACGTAGTGCTATCGTACACAAAATATTTAAAGATCTTTTGTAACGGCTTCGGCAATTGCCCTCATAGAATTAAATAACCTCATTCTCGAGTAAGTATTAAGATGCGGCATTCAAATGTAACTTGGTTACCAGTAAATTCAAATGAGGTTCAAGGTAATTCATAACAAATCCGCTTACTTCCAGGCTAGCAACACTTTTCAACAGGATAACAGCAAAAGTCGGCCTTATATGCATGACCTAGATGTACAGATTGGAGCTCTACGTCCTTTACCAGGTGCCGAAACCGACTTTTCCTGTGACAGTGTTGAAGGATATGCTAAAAGTCGCAAAATAAATCCGCTCAGAAGCGCAAAAATTCAACCAACAAGTATGGTGCGGTTTCATACCGTGTGATAAAAGCGAGCTACAGAAAAAACTGTAACTAGAAAGGATTAAAATGTTAGTACAGGAGAAATAAATTTTATCTCACCTGGGCCGTTGATAGTTGGCTAACTTGAAAATGCTTCACCGAATCTAGTTATCCGTGTAAGCAGTCATTTCGCTTATGTTACAACTCAATTTAAAAGGGATTAGCTCGAAAACTATATGCTTTGAAAAAGGGTGGATGATATCACCAGTTCAATTTTAGGGATCATTTTGAAAAAAAAATGCACACTAGAACTTCGCCATGATTGATCCCAGCACCTCTAAATCATACTGCCGAATATTGTTTTTGAATAGATATAATAGGTAGAATGATGATTTAATTTAGGTATCTAATAAGACAGAACCAAGTCCAGGAGTGGTGTTGTGTGAGCCTAAGAATACATTCTCAATCATATGCAAGAGAATTTAAAAATTTATTATCCTTTCCAGGTGTTTTTTGATGTTCCTACGCCGTTTTCCAAAGTGGTAGAGTAATGATCTGTTACCATTGTTACCTCTGATGATTTCCTAAATGAGTATCAATAAGAGTATTTTTTTTGTGTTTCTGATAAATTGATTATCGACGTTTTTCGCGACGTTATATAGGGATCATTTGTTGTGGCTGCAATTACAGATAGTTGGATATGCAAATTCTCAAACCCGAACTCTTATATATATATATATATATATATATATATATATATATATATATATATATATATATATATATATATATATATATATATATATATATATATATATATATATATGTATATATATATATATATATATATATATATATATATATATATATATATATATATATATATATATATATATATATATATATATATATATATATATATATATATATATATATATATATATATATATATATATATATATATATATATATATATATATATATATATATATATATATATATATATATATATATATATATATATATATACAGGGTCCGGCACTCGAAGTGTAGACCATGGACGTTTCAGCAGGACTCGGCACCGTCTCACAAAGCTCGAGTGAACCAAGAATGGCTGCAAAACAACGTTTCGAACTTCATCACGTCCACACAATGGCTCTCGAATTCACCAATTTATTCTCTTTGGGCCATTTTGGAGAGCAAAGTCCGAACTAAAAGATACACCAGTCTCGAGGCGAGTGGGCCAAAATACCTGCAAGTCACATTCGGGCAGCTTGCGATTCGTTTTTTGACCGTCTCAAGGCCATAGTCAAGGCAAAAGGTGGTCATATCGAGCAAAAGTGAATTGATTCTGAATTTTGTATGATCTCATTTTGTACTTTGAATTTAGTAAAAGTAATTTTCCAAACTGAATTTATGGCCTTTTTAATTGGTTACACTTCGAGTGCCGGACCCTATATATATATATATATATATATATATATATATATATATATATATATATATATATATATATATATATATATATATATATATATATATATATATATATATATATATATATATATATATATATATATATATATATATATATATATATATATATATATATATATATATATATATATATATATATATATATATATATATATATATATATATATATATATATATATATATATATATATATATATATAAATTTTCCCATACTCGATCAGAAAACGAAATTTCATCAGCATGTTGTAAGTCGATAGTCCGACACATTCTTCAGCTCGATGCATGGTTGTAGACGACATCTTAGCCGAAGAGGTTGAGATTGCGCTTAAAACAGGCGGTCACGCTTTTCAATACCCAACATTTAGATTGTATTGGTAACACTTGATTTGGCCACATTTAACAATTACGTCAACTTGGTGTGCGAGTAGTTCAGATTTTCACGATGTGCGAGCTGAATCATGACTCTTTCATCCTTTTACGTTGAGCCATTTTTAGACAATTTTTTTTAATGAGAAGTGTGTTGATTTTTTAATGCACGATGAAAAAATCCGTCAAAGTAACGTAGAACAATTTTCATTGTAAACGCCCTCATTATACAATCAGTAATGGAATGACTAAGATTTTTTCGCAGTATTGAACAGTTCTGTACTTTTAGCACTATTTACCAACCGAATTTGCTGACGTGTATCTTAACGAACATACAAACATTGTCTTGGAGCCTAGAGTAGAGTACTGCTTATTATTCAGTGTTTCTATTAACTTCCGCTAAATGTGAATATTTTTAATGTTATGCTGTATTTAATTTCATTATTTTGATACATTGGGGACAGATGTAGCGTGATAAGTCGTTGTTTTTCTCGCAGTCTGTCAGGGCACGACCCAACATCACACTTACACTGAAGTCTTTTTTTTATACTGTTTATACGGTTTTTTTTATGCGAATTTTCAAAGCTATGCGGTTTCTTGTTATATTTTTAGAAATGCACACACGAACCGTTAAGATCTGGTGTTATCTCTAAAAAAATTAAGTTAAATCTGGGACTTTTTTTATATTTCACCAGATCTCGACATTTCATGCATTAAAAAAAATGACTTTAAAAAAGAATTTCTTGTTTCGGAAATCCTAGTCGACATTAAAAAAATCTTCTTATCAAGATAACACCTGGTCTCGACGTTTCATGATGTTTCTAAGACATCTGGTTTCGTTTATCTTTTTTGCGAATTCCGAAGTTATGCAGTTTCTTATTCGGTACGTATGTCCCCGCATAAAATGACTTAAGTGTACATACCATTTATTTATTTATTCTTTATAGGCTACTCTGACATAGTTGGAGGATCTTGGTTCCGCACATTCCATACCAGACGAACTAGGCTACGTCTCCCAAATGAACTTAATGGTGGTAGAAATTGAGTCCGTCATCGAAATCATAGGTTCCTCTCCTTGTAACCCAAGCGACAAATTCGTTTGTGTGATCAATTTGGAACGAAAGGCACGAATATGTTTTGCTGCAAATCCATCATTATCAGATTATTTTTACAAATTATACATGAAAAATCAAATAAATTCTATCAATACTGTTTGACAAAACACGAGTGGCCGCTGCCTATAAAAAAGAATGAAGATAGAAATAAAAATGAATTTCAGGATTGAAATTTAAGCAAATTTTTGAAATATACATACAACTTACACATTACATATTTTGAAGAGAATACATGAAATATACAAAATAGACAGCTTAAATGTTCAAATTTCTTATTAATCAATAAATTAGGCCTTCAAATTCTTTAGATATTAATTTGAGTTCTGATATTCTCTGTTAGTGTTGTTTGTATACTATATGTATTATATATGGTATGACGGTAGTATTAACTTCCCTCCTTTCCTATTTCTATTTCAGAGCGCATTCTGGAAACATCTTATCACGGTCTTATCAAAGAAAACGAAACGTTTGTTGAAATCACACCGTTAATCAAAGTCGACGAGACAAAAATTTGCGGTTTCCACATAATAAAAAAGAACAAGGAGATTCCATTTCAGGTAAGCTGAAAGGATTCGAAACTTCTACATTGCCACTCATTCCATATTCTATACGCTTGATTGAATATGTGGTGCTACGCATTTCAGGTTGTTTATCGCAATGAAACGTTGAATATTCATATCTGATTCGTTAGAATATAAATTTATAAAAAACGTGTTTTTTTGTTTAAAATCTCCCTCATTCCTGGAGTTGATATGTAACAAACTAGCAAAATATTTCTTTGGCTATCAGACTTAATTGTTTTGTTTGTAAAAATTTAGTCAATCACATTTCGAGAAAAGGCCAAGAATGACAGTATGTTCAAATCTGACGACAAAAAAGATAAATTAAATAAAGTCTATTGAAAAAGTTTTGTTTAATTTTGCATATAGTTCGTGACTTATTCCCTAAGTTCAAATCCAATCTAAACTAACATTAGAAACAAGCCTTACATGGATAACACCAGAACAGGGCAGATGATTTATAATCTTTGAATTATTATTACATCTCCCTGTAACCTTCCCTTGTAGACGAGTTTGACATGGGTCCAATGTTATGTAACAGCACATAATACTTCCAGCAAAGCAGCTTCACGAAACAAGCTTTTCAGAACTAAATATAGAATTCTGCAGACAGAAACACGAGAATCGAGCTTCAAAGCCCATTGATATCTAACATGCAAATAACAATGTTGCTGTGTTTGGAATAATTTTGTACGGTTTGACGTTTTTTAGCCTTATCAGTTGATGCTGTAGCTTACCCATGAGCGGAAGGGTAAAAGAGCAAATTGCCTCAGGCGTGCAATGAAACAATTTAACTTTTTAAGCCTTCAAAAGCATTGTCTTGTTGTGGATATCACGTTTAAACTCTTTTGTTGGTCCAGATCGGTCCAACAGAGCTACTATTAGACCTAACAAAAAGAGCTCATGTTTTAGATAAACTCAACAAATGTTAGCCAGGGAATAATGTTGACACACTAGAACGCTCATGGTGCTTCAACGGTGATTTTTAATGGGTCGTAAAACGAGATGAATTGGATGTACACGAGCGAAACACCCGTTTTGATACCGATAATGCTAGAGTTCTACATATTCATGGGGAACTTAACCTTCTGTTTCAACAGACTTGGCAGCCAATCAGTGCACAGATCGATTGTATGTATCTAATGACACAAAGGTTTGTTCGGTGCTCGAAAATTTAATTGGCTTTTTATCGATTATAACACTTATCCATATATAAACGCTTTACGAGTGGGTGACAAAATCCCTTGTTAAAAGAAAATCAAATCAAAATGGGTGCATTTATCGATATTTTTAAGTATAAAATTATATCAATTTTCTATACATTCCACTTTAGAATATTCAGTCCACGTAAGTTAAAATGAAACAGTTAGTATCCTTCTAGTTCCACATCCAGTCCAAATTAAAACGAGAGATATACGTGAAGTTCAGTCCCACTCAGTTCACCCGATCAGAAAGCAGCAACGAGTCTAAAACACAAAGCAATAAAGAGTAAAAAATCTAACAAATATCAAAAAGAAAAATAGTTTAGATATTATTCTGTTATGGTATGTTGATCGGGTAAAACTAATATTAATTATAGGTTAAGCAAGGTTAGGAGTTAGACACTCAAACATTTTCAGACTTTTTCGCAAGAAACATATGTTCATACAGTTTTTGTTGATTATTATATTAGTATTTTGTCGTAGGAGCCCTGACTTCGCTCTGTGAGCTGCTTATAATTATCAAGAATAATAGGTAATTGCTATCCAATCAATTAATTATTTTCTATCACAAACTCAGAATTCAGACGAGAAGAGTTACAAATTGGAATATGTTGAATTACAAATTACGTAAACCATTTCATCAAAAATCCACACACTTTGTATGATATGCTCAATATATGTAATTCTCTTTATGGATTGCATCGTAAAATGATTAGATTACTTGCTCAAACGCTCATTTTACTCATTTTTCTAGTACTCCTTATTCATTTCTATTTTACACACGTAAATGCTCATGTAAATTGATACGACGGTTGTAAACCTTTCTCTTTTTGCTCTTTCTATCAAACCTTTAATCAATATTTATTCAATTCTAGTTGACGGCATTTTTTTTCTATAGTTGACGGTTGACAATTAGAATCAGCTTTTCAAAGAAGTAGATTGAGAACATGAAAAAAATAAAGACTATACTTTCCACCATCTTTAGCTCTATCTACAATGTGTTTTTGAATATATTTCTGTCATATATCCTATGAGTGAATCGTCGTGTTACCAAAAACAAGCGAACGAGCTCAATATCAAACGCTAATGTTCTCTAGAATAATCACTATTATAACATTTGAGAGCAGTAATATCTGATTATTCAACCGAGGCCCGAAAGAGTCGAGTGGCATATACCATTCTAATCCGTACACCGAGATCGCAAAAGCTAACGATTAAAACTATTTTTACTAACTAAACCATCTTATGGTCCCGTAAAGCGGAATCCGGAATTATGCAAGCAAAAAATTGCAGATTTTCAAAAATAGCCCAAGGTTTTACGATCTCATAGAAAACCATTGAATTTTATCCGGATACGACTTACGGTTCCGGAATTACTTAAAGATGAATAGAAAAATTACACTCTAAAGTCCAGGTTCTACACGCCGTAAACATTTTCTTTGGACGAATAGAACGAGCAATGGTTGGAAATTTCAATCACTCATTATCCTATAACTTCGGAACTGTAAGTCGGAAATCGATAAAAATTTATCAGGGGCCTCAGGGATTGTAAGCCATTTCGTTTGGTTCGAAATTGTTGGAAACTAGTGTAGAAATCGGAGTGCATTCTAAATTAAAGTTTTTGATCATTTCCGAGATCGGAAACCGATCACGGGTATAGCAAACCATGTCAATCTTTCGTGTAAAAATTTTAGTTTCAAAAGTTTTTTTCCATTCGTGAACATATGGTGGTTTCTATATGTTCACGAATGGAAAAAATAACTTTTGAAACTAAAATTTTTACACGAAAGATTGACATAAAAATTTACTGGTTACATAATTTAAATCGTCTTCATAACTTTAGAAAATTACTGTGAAACAAACACCAAGCCTTACATATAATAACGACATATTTAGTTTTTGTTAATTTTTCCAGATTTGAGTAATCCATAGGTACCAAAATTTTATATTTATATCTTGTCACGATGGACGTTCAGCTTCAATAAAAGTTCTATGCAAAAATTTGGTAACTTCTGAGAAATGCATCGAATGCGTTTTACCCCGGGGATACATTTTACCCTATCTTCCCCTAAATCCGGAATCGGATGTCGAATCTGATTAATAATCAGTATTTTTTTATGGAATTTTAAGACCTTTCATTGAATCTAATATTAAGAAAATCGGTTCACAGAGTAGCAAGTGAGCAGAAAAATCGGGGAAACCGGGAAGTTTGGTTTCATCGGGAAAACCCGGGAAAAATATTACTAAGTGAAAGTAAGAGACAATACCTAATTTTGCGTTTGTTCAGTAAAAGTTTTGAAACAACTTATTATCCCATACAGGTTCTATGTTGAACAATCCATTGGACATTGGACGAACATCCCATGTCCCATCTTTTTAAGAATTTAACCGCAATTTTTAATTATCAACAACAGTATAATTCAAGTTCATAATGAAAAAATGGATAATTTGAATGCTTCTGAATGCCGTACAAAACACTTGCAAAATTGTTGGCAAAGTCTCATCGGAGATTTTTTGCTTTTCTCATATAGAAATGTTATGCAATCACTGTGAAAACCTACTTTTGAACCGAGGCCCGGAGGGCCGAGTGTCATATACCATTCGACTCAGTTCGTCGAGTACGCAAAATGTCTGTGTGTGTGTGTGTGTGCGTATGTGTTTATGTAACGTTTTTTTTACTAACTTTTCTCGGAGATGGCTGAACCGATTTTCACAAACTTAGATTCAAATGAAAGGTCTTGTGGTCCCATACAAAATTCCAGAATATTATTTGAATCCGACTTCCGGTCCCGGAATTATGGGGTAAAATGTGCAAAAAATGTGAAAATAAGTGTACTAACTTTTCTCAGAGATGGCTCGACCGATTTCTTGAGTTCAAATGAAAGGTCTTGTAGTCCCATACAAAATTCCTGAATATTTTTTGGATCCGATTTCCGGTTCCGGTGTTATGGGGTAAAATGTGCAAAAAAATGAAAATATGTTTTCTAGCGTTTCTCATAGATGGCGCGACCGATTTTCATACACTTAGATTCAAATGAAAGGTCCTGTGATCCCATACGTAATTCCTGATTTTCATCTGGATCCGACTTCCGGATCCGGAAATATAAGGTAAAGTGGGTTAAAAATTGTATACCATCACTGAAAAGGGCGAAAACCGTAAAAGGTTTCCTAAATCAACCTCATTCTTCTCCAATTAATAGTTTTTATCAGTAGATGGTCAAACAAACCGATTTCGGTTATTCTTTTTAGGAATCGAAGAAAATTATTTTGAAGAATACCACAGTATTATATATGATGGTATGATTGAAATGAGAAAGACATCATTACACCACTAGGTGGATTAAAACAGTTTTTTTTTAAACTTGTTAAGAATAAGTGAGAGAGCCTTCATGTTTTTAAGTTATCTTATGATTGCCCTTTTCACATCATAATTTTTCTCAGTAATGTCATCTTGACGATACTTGTGTTATGCTCATATTGGTGTGAGATTTCAATAGGACTCTCAAAATTGAAAAAGTTGTCGACTTTGATCTTATCCACCGTTTGCAGGGAGTATTTGATTTCATTCTTTGAGAACTGAAACTGGTTACTTAATAATACATTAATATAGAACCTTATAATGGTTTCGAATATGGTTTGATCTGTGCAGTGAATCTATGTTCAATTTTCTTTTAAATATCCTCAACTATTCCTAAGTAGGATCCCAAGAATTTTGATATTGATGTAGTTGAAAGAGCAGGTTTTAGTAGAGTTAAATTTAATTAGATCTTTTTGAAGTGATAGTCTCCTGACTTCAATCATGTAATGAATTAAATAATCTATTGCTGTATAGATATCAGCCGTTTTTTAAACAATTCCAGGGTTTACATTGCTGTCGATATGAGATCTGTATCCTAGCCGATTATTGCATAGGTGGTAGAATATATAACTATTTGAATTAATCATTGCTTAATTTAAAATCCTGAATGTTATTGGTCTCTGAAACTGAATCAAAGTCGGTTAACTACAAATACTACATTATTATGCTAGAATCAGATCATAAGTAAAAAGATTTCTCATAGAAGATAAATTCATTGGGTTATTTGGAAATAAAACTGACCAAAAATCAGCATAGAGTTCCTTATGAAGAACTCGTACCTTTTGATTATTTTTCTGGTTACTCCACGAGACATGTTTAGCATTTAGAAGCCTATTAGTAAAAAAAGATCGATATTTTGTGCGTTTTTGTAAAATCCGGATGTACCTGTAGTTTATTGAATTAAAGATACACTAGAATTTTTTTAGAAGAGCCAGGCGTGGTAAAAAACGGTTTCAATTTTTGGTATATGTACATCTAATGATTTTGAATTGGATTTTTATGGATGAGAATTTAAATGTTTTCTCTGATGTGATATCGTCAATAAATGAATTTATGTATTCCACCATAATTCTTTTGAGGATTGAATAATAATTATTTGATAATTGAACAGTCGTGTTTGCATTTACCACAATCAAAACAGCGTACATAAACACATGACAACTTATTGTACCATAGTCGAAGCCATGGCAATGCGAACCTAACACAATACCGTCATTGCAATGACGGTATTGTGTTAGGTTCGCAGTGCTTTCATGCCGTTTTTAATTTTCCCATCGAACTGAAATTTCAACGTTTACTTCCGGAAGGAACGAAGAAAGCTCAGTACGCATTGCTTTGAAATTGCAGAATTGTTGTTGGTTTTCCAGAGTGACAAGCGTCCATTTTAGGAATTTGGTTCTGTGTCGCCAAAATTTGATTCTGAAAGACTATCTTCTATGTTGTTAGGTGCAATCATTTTTATGGGAGGAAAGTTGTTTCTTGTTGATTTGTTTTATCCATATGTAAAGACTGCTCCAGAAAGTATGGACGCAGCCAAAAACCGCTGCCATTTCGCAATGGTTCAGAATCTGTCAATTTTTATGGCTGCGATCTGTTGTTTACACTCTTCTCTAACCACTTTTGCAATTGTTTATTCGTTTTCATTGTTTCGAAATGCGTGGACTTTCAGCAGAACAACGTCGAACAATTGTGTACAAATGGTGCACAGAACGCGGACTGTCACTGAGAAAGATAGCAAAAATGGAAGGAGTAAGAAAAAAAGCCGTGCGAAATGCAATCAGGAAGTTCGGTGAGGATAACACATTTGAGGATAAATCGAAAACGGGTCGAAAAAAAGGTCCTGCTAACCTTCAGTTGGATAAACGTATACTGAAGGCGTTCGAGCAAAAGAAGGAGGTTTCAGTTCGAGATGTGGTAAAAAAAGTGGGCACTTCGAAGTCATATGTTCTTCGTGCTAAAGAACGTTTGAATCTTCGAACCTATAAGAAACAGAAACAACCAAAACGTAGTCCGAAACAAGAAGCATCGATCAGGCCGAGGGTTCGATAGCTATACAATACGATTCTTGCTGGAAATTTGAACTGCATAATCATGGACGACGAAACCTACTCAATTACAAATCCTTGCCGGGACCACAATATTATACGGTGCGAGAAGGGCAAGTGTTAAACCAGTCCGAGACATCGATTGAAGTCGAGAAATTTGGTAAGACAGCTATGGTCTGGCAAGCAATTTGTAGCTGTGGTAAGAGTTTGAAACCCTTCATCATCACTGCTTCAATGAACAGCGAAATATACATCAAGGAATGTTTACAAAAACGACTTCTACCCATGATTCGAAGCCACAAGGATCCTGTTGTCTTCTGGCCCGATCTTGCATCTTGCCACTACTCGAAATCAACGGTAGAATGGTATACTACCTAAAATGTCACTTTCGTCGCAAAAGACATGAATCCACCAAATTGCCCACAACTTCGACCAATTGAAGAATTTTGGGCATTAACGAAGGCACATCTTAGGAATCATGTCTCGGCAGCCGAAACCATTCAACAGTTCGAAAAAGATTGAAAAAAAGTGTCATAACTTGTCGCCAAGAATTTAATGAGGAACGTTCGCAAGAAGGTGCGCCAGCTAGTCTACAATGGCTAAGTAGCAAATGTTGAGAATAATATTCTGTTGTTGTAGTCTAATATTATCAGTATATCGAATAAAATTTGAATATATAACACACACTGAATTATTTACAGCGAAATCAAAGTGCGTCCATTTTCTTCTGGGGCAGTCTTTATACAAAAAAATAATGAACAGTCATATGCACTCGGAAGAAACCGATTACGTGTAACCGAATCCCCAAGATGACTAGCTAAAGGCTTTATGTTTTTCTTATATGAACTAGTAATAATGAATATTCCCTATTTTTATATCGAGATACACGAAAAATACTTCTATTCTCAACTAGTGGGTCTATTAGAATGTTCTTTTTGTTATCTGTTTAAAACTTGAATTAAAGGAACATTTAAAAAAGGCGATTTGAGTTTATTCCAAAAACTGAGAATTTTATCTCGCAAACCAGGAAAAACCTGGAATTCAAAAGCGGCAATCAACTTGCCCCCCTGGGTTCAGCCATCTTCGAAAAACGTGAGTGACATTGTTTTCATTTTTTTACACATATCATCCTGTAAATCTGGAGCCGGAAGTCAGATAGAAATGAAATTCACAAACTTTGTATGGACCATTCGTATGAATTTCAGGTTGTTAGTCAGTTAAACCATCGCCAAGAACATTGAGTAACAATATTCGTCACACACACATACATTTGTTGATTTCGACGAACTGATTCGAATGGTATATGTGTGTGAGAAGTTCTGCTCTTCCGTCAATTTTTGCTGTAGGCAGTTTAAATCAATATAATTATGAAACTATTTTGAGTCATTTTTAACAGATTATGTTGCCAGAAACGAACAGTGGTAAAATTTATATATGGCAACATGTCATAGAAAAGTCAATGAAGTGCTAAGAAACAATCGCATACAAGAGTATTGACAATCGTATGATCTTTAATTTGCAACTAGTCTGGTCGAAATCGGCCCAGCCAGTCGTATAGTCGGATATACTAGATCCCAATACCAGGTTCCGGAAATAATGTTCAAAACTTCTAAAATGAAACTAGTTTTCACTGACGATTTTCGCGAACTTAGTATTCAAATGAAACGTATTATAATCCCAGAAGTTGCTTTTGATTTTCATTTCGTTGACATAAACCATAATTCAGCGTTAACAATGACATTCCTTTGGATAGAGCTTAGAATCAATAAATTTGAGTGCTCCGGCAGTCAATGTCAGTTCAATTAGATGCTTTATACGACAGCAGACAAGTCACAGTAACATATTTGACAGCTTCAAAGTGCTATTTTTTCATTACGAGAAACAGAATTTGACTTCCATTAACGGTAGATTGCAAGGAAATCACGAATTGCTTGCAAGTAACGATGTTTCTTCTGCCTACTGGAAACATTGAAACAGAATAAAAGAAAAATTTCCGGCCCTTGTTTCGCTTGATCGATAGCGTTTCTCAAGCCGGATGTGCTTCCCGGTAGAGGTGTCAATTTTTAACACTCTCCGTTTTATTGTTTTAGCACAAAATTTTGCTCGAGCAGAAAAAAAACGCACAACATGCTGCATGCAAGCGACGAAACAGAAAAATATAGAAAACTTTGTTGGCTCTATCTTTTCTTCTACTTAGGTGGTAGAGTTTTCACGCAGTCAGGAACTTTGCAGTAAACCGGGATAAAACTGTAGAAGATAATTACTTCTAAAAGTTGAATTTTCATTGTGTAATCATGCCTTGGCGTTTGGCACGAGTGGTTCTTCCTGTGGGCGGCCAATGTTTACTATAGGAACAAGCGCGATTTGTTTTCTCATGCCTTAAACATGCCATTTTCGCTTTATGAGGTTTCTTACTACAGTGCAAGCAAATAATTCGAGTAAGTCAGTTAGAAGTAAGTTTATGAAACGATAACAAAATCGAATACTAATTAGTTTTTGTAGTGGCTAGTATATGTGTTAAGATTTACATCTAAAAGCAAGTTCAAGTTTTTATACCGGACCACTTGAAAACTCAGAATATAAACTAGTATTTTAAAAATGGTTTCGGAAATGGTGTATGCGATACTATGGTTTATTTATTATTAAAGAACATGTTTTGAAGCACGAATTTTCTGCAGACTTACATGTTATAGCAAATCGCTTTGAATCCATGCTACATTCAATGACTCTCAATCGACATTTTCATTGTGTGTCGAGAACTGTTGCTAACACTCACTATATTGTTGCCATCATCGTATTCGAAAACGTCTGCGGTAATTCATCTGGGAATCAATTCTTTCGGATTCATCACTATTCGAGTTCATGCCACTTTCTGGTGCTGTGTGAAGTGTAGTGATATATTTATGTTGGCGTCAAGAGAGTAAAATTCTCTTTCGAAATAGTGGCGCTTTGTTGCCGTTCAAGTTGTCACGTATTATCCTTTGAATGGCAAGCACTTTAAACAGCAACAAAGTTTTTAAACAATCATCTTTTTGATATGATATCTATTGGGGTTTTCCTACAATAGAACTAGTGATCTAACTGCAGCAATAGATAATAAGGTAAGAAACGAAAGAAATTGATATCTTATCGGGGGGTTGCTTGATTAGTTTTCTCTATCTGATATCATTGGATGCTGAAGTAAATCCATTACCTTGATGAAAAGCGAATGCGTAATTCTAAAAATTATATAACTTTCATATTTTTTGCTCCTGTTTTTCTAGTGTACCCATTCCACAGAATGAGAAATGAGAAAATTGAGCGGTAAGAAAACAACGCGTTTTGTCGGTTACATCATTTGTACCATTATATCTCCGAAACCAAAAGTGCCAGCCATTTGATCTTCGGATTTGATCAAAGGCTTAATAGTAGCTTTCAAATTAGCCTATGTTAATTAAAATCGGTTCCGTCATCTTCGGGAAAACTAAGCAGTAAAAAAATTAATAATTAATAGGAATGATCTGGGAAGAAGATAAAATGCCTTCAGTTTGACTGGATGGTCACATATGTCCTATTTACTAGAAGAACCATCGACTTAATTGTAAAAACTATCGAAGTATAACACTCCTCAATACAAGTAATCGTGAGGTATAAACGTGTTGCGACAAAAATCATCTATAGACCAGCGCCCTATGCATTGAACCGCTCACCCGAGTCGATGCATAGCTCGATGTGCAAATTCTGAAACCCGAACCCAAGCGGACCTGCTTAAAAATAAAAATTTTTTGTTCGTAGTCGATTCGAACCATAGAATACAGAGTGCCTCTAGAACTGCGGTCCAAGGCCGCCCGTAGTTGCACATCATAGACCATCCGTAGTTGCATTTCGCAATAGACAGGACGAATAAAAATGCACCATGAATCATCAAGATCGTGCTTGGGAGAAATAAATTATAATCATAGGGCATACCAAATCATTCAAAACTATTCATACAAAGGTCAATAACGACGCCGGTCACGACCAAAAACTGTGGTACTGAGGAAGGGAACGAATGTTAGTCCGATACTCGTTGTTTCTAGAGATCACGGGTGCCGCTACATACGTTCTCTTCAGAAAGCAAGAAACGATTGATTTCCATAGTGCATATTATTTCAGACATCCGAAAGTCGGCAGATCAGATTGGAGGGGTTTCCATAGAGATATAATAACACAGAAAAAAGGTATGAATTTTACAAGTGAAATATTTCTACAAACGATACAATTCAAAAAACTTAACTTGTCAAATAACGAAAAATATTACAATCGTTCAGAATTTTACAGGCTCCGAGTGTAGTTTGGACTCGACTACTAAGTGCCACTGTATGGATTTATGTGTATAAATTTTTTTTATATCATTTAGTTTACCCCGGCTTTAACCATTTTGGTCGTTCACCGGGGTATCAATTATTCATCAAGCAGATATGTGCTTCTGTGGCTCCGTCGATTAACTGACGTTATTTGTGATTTAATGTTTCTCGGTTCAAGTCGCGCTGTCGCTATCGATCTATTGTTTTTTATTTCATTCGACTTCAAGCCATATAATTTTCAAATCACACTATTTTACATGTTCTTGTACAGGGTGATTTTTTAAGAGCTTGAGAACTTTTTTAAACAATAAAACGCATAAAATTTGCAAAATCTCATCGGTTCTTTATTTTAAACGTTAGATTGGTACATGACATTTACTTTTTGAAGATAATTTCATTTAAATGTTGACCGCGGCTGCGTCTTAGGTGGTCCATTCGGAAAGTCCGCTTTTTTATCGACAAATTTTGTTCAGCGATGAGGCTCATTTCTGGTTGAATGGCTGCGTAAATAAGCAAAATTGCCGCATTTGGAGTGAAGAGCAACCAGAAGCCGTTCAAGAACTGCCCATGCATCCCGAAAAATGCACTGTTTGGTGTGGTTTGTACGCTGGTGGAATCATTGGACCGTATTTTTTCAAAGATGCTGTTGGACGCAACGTTACAGTGAATGGCGATCGCTATCGTTCGATGCTAACAAACTTTTTGTTGCCAAAAATGGAAGAACTGAACTTGGTTGACATGTGGTTTCAACAAGATGGCGCTACATGCCACACAGCTCGCGATTCTATGGCCATTTTGAGGGAAAACTTCGGAGAACAATTCATCTCAAGAAATGGACCGGTACCAGTCGGTGTTGAACAGTCGTTCGCACCGCACGCGTATAGCTCTTGGCTCCTGGAATTTTTTTTTCTGGCTACCTAGAGTTTCATTGATTCAAGGCTTCAGTCTTTTTCAAGGCTACCTGAATCACTAACTAAGTGACTAAGTGATACAAAGAGTGATATTAGAGTGACTAAGTGATACAAAGAGTGATATTAGAGTGACTAAGAAATTAATCAGCCTTTTTTAAGGCTAGCTAGGAGTCTAATCGAAGACTAATTTAGCCTAGTTAATTTAATTTAAAATTTCATTAATTTCAAAAATGCCTGCGTCCAACCGGAAAGGCAACAAGCCTAAGGCTAAAAATAATTCAATACGGAATAAATCACAATCCGTTATTCAACATTTTTCTAATAACATTCACGATCTTATAGAATCTGAATGTAAAAATAAAAGACAACGGACGGATTTCCCTTCCGTTGATCCTATGCCGTCTAACAATATTTACGAGATTCTTCCTGAATCCGATTGTAGCGACATAGAAGAAAATTCTTCAAAAATTCCCAAAATGGACGCTTGTCGTTCTGGGAAGAAACATCAATCTATGCCACCAGTGACGGTGATGATTTCCGACTTCAAAGCATTCCGTACTGAGCTTTCTACTTTTCTCCCGGAAGTAAAAGTCTCATTTCAAATCGGACGAAGAGGAGAATGTCGAGTCTTGGTGGATGGATTGGAAGATTACGAAAGTCTTATTCGATATTTGTCCGAAAAACTTCATAAATTTTATTCATATGATATAAAATCAGACAGACCCTTCAAGGCTGTCTTGAAAGGATTATCAAATGATCAAAGTATTGATGAAATTAAAAATGAACTAAAAGAATTGCTTGGTTTTGCCCCTTCCCAAGTAATACTTATGAAAAAAAGAGCGAATGGTACTTCTAAACCACGCTCTGGAATTTCCCATGAACTTTACCTAATACACTTCAATCGAAGTGATGTAAACAATTTGAAAACTTTAGAAAAAGTACGTTTCATTTCCCACATTAAAATTCATTGGGAACATTATAAACGGCATAATCGTATTGCAAACTTAACGCAATGTCGTCGTTGCCAAGGCTTCGGTCATGGAACCAAAAATTGTCATATGGATATACGGTGTTTGAATTGTGGTAAATCGCATTCGAAAGACGCTTGTCCAATGAATGAAACCACTGATAAATTTTCATGTTCAAATTGCAATGGAAATCATAAATCCAATTATTTGAAATGTCCTGTCAGGGAAAAAATTTTAAACGCTCGTTCGCTTAGACAACAAGTCAAATCAACGACCTTAAATTTACAGAACATACCTGAAAATTCTTCTAAGGCACCTGCCAATTCGTCTTCTAACGAAAACAATTTATTGACAGGTAGATCGACCTCGTCATCATCTTCTTCTAATGTCAGTTATGCTGGTATATTAGGTAGAAATCTATCTCCTATTTCTTCTAATGTAAATAATCAAAACACAGGACCGCCTTGCAGTTCTTCTTCTAACGAAAACAATTTATTAATAGGTAGACCGGCCAAATCATCTTCTTCTAATGGCAGTCTACCTACAAATATTCCTTCAATGCCATTCGCTTCTTTAAATGAAGTCGATTTAGGCGATATAACTGAAAATAAAATGATCTACCTACAAGATCAACTTTTTCAAATGATCATCCAAATGAATTCGACTTCATCACTTTTTGAAGCATTTCAAATCGGATGGAAATTTGCAAATAATATTATAATGAATTTAAAATTTAACAGTGATGTTAAATAATTATTTGAATATTTTAAATTGGAATGCTCGATCTTTGAAATCGAGTGAAGATGAATTTTATAATTTTCTCAAAGTTCACAAAATTCATATTGCCATTGTGACAGAAACTTTTCTTAAACCAAATGTAAAATTGAAAAGTAATCCACATTATGTGGTTCATCGATTTGACAGGTTTACTGGAATTGGTGGTGGAGTTGCCATTTTTGTCCAACGGCAAATTAAACATCGAATTTTACCTTCTTTCAATACTAAAGTTATTGAAAGCTTGGGAATCGAAGTTGAAACCATTCATGGAATTTATTTCATCGCTGGAGCATATTTGCCATTCCAATGCACCGGCGAACAATTAAATTTCTTTAAAGGCGATTTGCAAAAACTTACAAGATATCGATCGAAATTTTTCGTAATAGGGGACTTAAATGCTAAGCATGTCCAGTGGAATTGTAGGCAAAATAACAGTAATGGTAAAATACTTCATAATCAACTCTCAGCTGGTTACTTTACAGTTCTTCATCCCAGTAATCCTACTTGTTTCTCTTCCGTGAAAAACCCGTCTACAATTGATCTGGTTCTAACAGATCAAAGTCACATTTGTAGTGAACCGATTACTCATGCTGATTTTGACTCAGATCATCTTCCTGTAACATTCAGACTTTCCAACGAAGCTATAATTAATCCAATTAGTTCTATTTTCAACTATCATAGAGCAAATTGGTTGGATTACAGATCTCACATTGAAAATCATGTGGATCATGAAACTATTTTAGAAAATTCTGCGGATATCGACACAGCAATTGATAATTTGAATCATTATATTATCGAAGCTAGAAATCTTTCAGTTCCCAAAGCTCAAACTAAATTAAATTCTCCTATCATCGATGACAATCTTCAACTGCTCATTCGGTTGAAGAATGTTCGTCGACGACAATATCAACGTTCTCGTGATCCTGCTATGAAAAACATAGTTAAGGATTTACAAAAAGAAATTAAACATAGATTTACTCTTTTGCGAAATGAAAATTTCGCTAAAGAAGTTGAACAAATTAAACCATATTCTAAACCTTTCTGGAAACTTTCTAAGGTTCTTAAGAAACCTCAGAAACCTATTCCTGCTCTCAAGGAAGGAAATCAAATACTTCTTACAAATGGCGAAAAAGCTCAAAAACTTGCTCAGCAGTTCGAGAGTGTCCACAATTTTAATTTGAACGTTGTGAGTCCTATTGAAAATGAAGTCTCACTGAAATATGATCATATTTCAACCCAAGTGTTATCACACGATGACATTATTGAGACGAATTTTGATGAAATTAAATCAATTATTAGAAAACTTAAAAACATGAAGGCTCCTGGTAATGATGGAATTTTTAATATTCTTATTAAAAATCTTCCCGATGTTGCCTTGAGACTCCTGGTTAAAATTTTCAACAAGTGTTTTTCATTAGCTTACTTCCCAAAAAGATGGAAAAACGCTAAAGTAATTCCTATCCTAAAACCTGATAAAAACCCAGCAGAAACATCAAGTTATCGCCCAATTAGCTTACTTTCTTCTATCAGTAAACTTTTTGAAAAAATTATCTTGTTAAGAATGATGACTCATATAAATGAGAATTCAATTTTTTTACCAGAGCAGTTTGGATTTCGTCATGAACATTCAACTACTCATCAACTTGTAAGAGTTACGAACATGATAAAAACAAATAAATCTTCTGGGTTATCCACTGGAGTTGCTCTTCTAGACATAGAAAAAGCATTCGACAGTGTTTGGCACAAAGGTTTAATAGCAAAAATGTCTGATTTCCAGTTTCCTATTTATTTGATCAAAATGATTCAAAATTATTTAACTGATCGTACTCTTCAGGTTAGCTATCAGAATTGTAAATCTGAATTGCTACCCGTACGAGCCGGTGTTCCGCAGGGTTCGAGTGTAGCTCCAATCTTGTATAATATTTTCACTTCTGATCTTCCAAATCTACCCGTTGGTTGTCAGAAATCGCTATTCTGTGACGACACAAGTCTGTTAGCCACAGGTAGAAATCTAAGAGTGATCTGCAGTCGCCTACAAAGAAGTTTAAATATTTTCAGTGATTATCTGTCAAAATGGAAAATTAAACCAAATGCAGCAAAAACGCAATTAATTATCTTTCCTCACAAGCCAAGAGCTTCTTTTCTTAAACCAAACAATAATCACATTCTCAAATTGAATGGCTTGGAATTGACATGGTCTGATCAAGCTAAATACTTAGGTTTAACGTATGACAAAAAACTCACTTTCAAGGATCACATTGAAGGAATCCAGGCAAAGTGTAATAAATATATTAAATGTTTATATCCTCTTATAAACAGAAATTCTAAGCTCTGTCTAAAAAACAAATTGTTAATTTATAAACAAATTTTCAGACCAGCCATGCTTTATGCGGTACCAATTTGGTCAAGCTGTTGTTCCACCAGGAAGAAAACGCTTCAAAGGATTCAGAATAAAATTCTGAAAATGATTCTGAAGCGTCCTCCCTGGTTTAGTACAAATGAGTTACACAGACTCACAAATATAGAACCATTAGATGTAATGTCACATAATATTATAAGCAAATTCCGACAAAAATCGATGCAATCTTCAATTGAATCGATTCGCTCTCTGTATTAGTTAGTAAGTTAGTATATAAGTTCCTTTTCCCCATTACACAATACAAGTAGGTTTAGAATTTTCCCTACACAAAAATCTCAGAATTGCGGAAGCAAATGATGTCTTCATGGTAATAACCAAATCATATATATATATATATATATAACAGGGCTGAAAAGTCACCACTTGTGGCTGAACACCCAATTTAAATCTTAATAATTTAATTTTAACTCATATTCCAATAAATAGTTATTTAAAAAAAAAAAAAAAAAAAAAAAAATGGACCGGTAAGTTGGCCACCAAGATCATGCGATTTGACGCCTTTAGACTATTTTTTGTGGGGCTACGTCAAGTCTAAAGTCTACAGAAATAAGCCAGTAACTATTCCAGCTTTGGAAGACAACATTTCCGAAGAAATTCGGGCTATTCCGGCCGAAATGCTCGAAAAAGTTGCCCAAAATTGGACTTTCCGAATGGACCACCTAAGACGCAGCCGCGGTCAACATTTAAATGAAATTATCTTCAAAAAGTAAATGTCATGTACCAATCTAACGTTTAAAATAAAGAACCGATGAGATTTTGCAAATTTTATGCGTTTTATTGTTTAAAAAAGTTCTCAAGCTCTTAAAAAATCACCCTGTATATAAATTTGTGTGAAATACGACACTCAATTTATGAGCATCTTATAAGATGTAAAATCACAAGATTTTTTCAAACTGTGTACTTTAATTGAACTGCGTGGTACCCAAGCACAGCTGAACATGCTCGGTTCTTCTGTTCAATTAGACTATTTCTTTGTGTGTTTCACATGCACAAATTTGAGTCCTGTCCCAGTTTTCAATTCATAGTTGTGTTCGCATGTTACCAATCTGTTTTCCTCGTTAGATACTGGCCGTTCACGCAAGTTGTAAAGTCCGCATTATAGTAGGATTTGAGTGTGCTAAAGAATCTTTAACCACTAAAATTCATGGAGCGTAAAGCTTTTTTTCTACGCAGAGGAATCGCGCGATACGTATCGGTGTATCTCACCTATTATTGGAAACGCACAAAAACAAACCCACATCTAAACCGAAGAGAATTAATTACAAAGCACTATGTTCGGATCTACTTTTGCTAAATGATGCGTGTTTTCTCGCATCATGGAATCCCTACTGGACAAGTCCCTAGTTGGTCACTAAACAAAGCATCAACACAATTTGTTTAGTAGCCAATGGATACAATGGAACGATATCACGGAACTATTCTACAGAACTAATTAATCAATTTATGTCGTTTATTTATATCCGGCATTAAACTAGCTACGGGTTTCTACAGAACTATTTTAAATATGAAGAATAAACAAAATTAAGAATTCAAGCTACTATTTTGAGGTTCTTTACCAAAAGGGGATTTTACTCATTATAATACAACGATATTAGTATTATAATTGATAACGGAATTTACAGCAGCCATACATTGGCAATATAAGTGTGTGTGTGTGTGTGTGTGTGTGTGTGTGTGTGTGTGTGTGTGTGTGTGTGTGTGTGTGTGTGTGTGTGTGTGTGTGTGTGTGTGTGTGTGTGTGTGTGTGTGTGTGTGTGTGTGTGTGTGTGTGTGTGCGTGTGTGTGTGTGGATATAACTTTAGAGTTATATTTATTTTTCGATTTCAAACAGGCATTTTAGATGTTTGATTGTCAGGTGGAAGCCCGATCCAAAATAAACCAAAACCGTTAAATCAATCCGAGACAAGAAGGATACGAAAAAATTAAAATTCATTTCTATTGTCTCCCAATTCAATTTTTTTCAAAATCGGCGATCGAGGTTTTTTTTTCTTTCTGGATTAAGAAAAAGGCAAAGCAAAGTCTTGGCATTACATTCCTTTTGTGGAATTTGGCCTTTCTGTTTCAACAGACTTCGCAGCCGATTCTTAGTGTACAGAATCATTGCATGGCTAGTACTATGGATCCTACTGACACTAAGAATCCTTCCAGGTCGGGGCTCGAACATACGACAACTGGCTTGTAAGACCAGCGTCCTATGCATTGAACCGCCAACCCGCAGCTTAAGAAAAAGGACAACTAATAAATTGAAAATGCTATCTCGACATTAACGAATCGAGTTTAATTAGGATTGAATCTCGATGATTCCGATGACAGAGTTATTCTTAAGTAACCTAATTGCAATCAGGATAATTTCCTACTGATTTTGAACAAAACATGGTAATTCATTGAAATGCAAATTCTTTTCAATTAGAGCACGTAGAATAAAAACATCTTTAATCGTGAGATGCTTCACTCCTTATATCCTTCGGAGCATATTGTGCAGGCTGCAGAGGAGATACGTTGGGATGCATGCAAATTAATCTCATCGTTTGAATCACCCACAATACTGAAATTTACGTTATACAGTAGAGTCTTATACAGCACGGTTTTTTTTCAACAGCTCTTATGTTGTGTTATGTTTATGTTATGTATTATTATGCTGTCAAATTTTTGCCTAATGTCAAAATCTGTCGACAAATTATCGAACCTATACTGTGCAGCGTAGAACTTGACTGTTCCCACTGCCGGGTGGTGCTCGTGTAGATAATGCTAATTATCTCGCAAAAGGATGCTACTTTCGCTCTGGCGATGTTGATAATAATGATGATGATGATGATGATTGATGCCGGTGGTATCTGGAGTATCTTAGTGTAGCGCCCTTTCAAGAACATCTCCGTAAGACGCCAAACACGAATTTACCTATTCATGTTCATCCCGGAATTGTTTCTCGAGGACGCAGTTTTAACCAGTTCAGCTGTTATTTTTTTGGGTCGCCTTCTACCCAGAAAAATAACAGCTTCATCTTTTCGCAGCTCAAATTACTTTCCCCTTAATCATCATAGTTTATTTGATTTATATTCAATGCGTCGTTTGGATTTCATTAATCAGGTGCTATATCATTTTCTAGTGTCACTGTATTTTCATGATTTCCAATTGCGGTTGAAATTCGTGATATTGTAGGATGTATTTTTCTTTAATTTTATAGGATTATATAAAGCTCAAGAATGATTGTTATTCAATCAATAATAAAATAAGATTTTGTTATGATGTTAGAATTTTTTGCATTATTGTTCAGGTAATGTACATGTACATTTTGAATAACGTATAATAATTAATTGATGAAAGTACGTCACGTAGGAAACAGGAAACAAATTCGATAAAATGCGAAATAAAAAGATAGGGAACCATTGATTTAGTACATCAAAGAAGTCCTTATGTGAATTTGGAATAAATCGAACATGGCTAAGTGTTGCCACATCGCGGTCAAAGTTTGAAGATTCTCAGTCATGGAATATTACCAAAACCTCCCTAGAGGTGATAATTATTATTATTATTATATCGTTTATTTATCCCCGGTTTAACCTAATTATGGTCGTTCATCGGGTTAGAGGTGATAACTTTTTTCCATAGATCCTATTGGAAAGTTTTTAATGACTAGATATATAGTTATGAAATCAAAAAATAACATCTTACGTGAATTATTGTAAAATAACTACATATAATTCCAGATGAAAATGAAGTTCTAAAATGAAAAAATTATTAAAAAAATATATTTTAAAGCGGCAAAGTTAAATTGCTTTGAAAAAAATTAAATTATTTTATTCCTCTTTGCCAAATCATTCAACATAAGATTTTTTCTGCAAAACTCAAAACTTAATTTCACGAGTCATGTTGAAAACATAATCTCAAAGCCTTCTCAGACACTTAATTAGATTTTCCGAGTAACAGAAGACTTTAAATACATATATTGCCTAAAAGCACCGTATTACGCACATGTGTTCTCGCATAAACTTCGGTCGTCTGGGATCCCTATTATCAACTCGATTCCAACACTCCGAAGTTATTCAACATAAATTTCTTCACTTCGCCCGTCGTAGCCTTCCTTGGGAGGATGCCTACAACCTTTATAGCTATCATCAGGAACGCTGTAAACTTACCGATCTCGACCTGTTCTGACTTTTGCGTTTTTCAAATTGATCATTTGTTGGCACTAGCGGACGACAATAGCAGTTTTTTGCAATGCGGAAAAATTTTCGTTTCTGAACTCAATTACAATCAGTTTTCCTCATCTTAAGCACTAGGCTTAATATAGTTTCACTTTCAGTTGTGAATTTCAGCTCCAATTAAATAAATAAATTAATAAATAGGATAGACAAATTTCATATTTCGAACAATATTTAATAATGACATTTACTCTAATCAGTTTGGTGCCACAGTCCCACGCAATTGTTCTATATGCACAGACATAGGATATGTGTTTCTCAACTGAGTCAGATAGATCTGGGGTTACATCACAGCTACTCTGTCATACAATAGGAAAGGCCTTGCCGGAAAAATTCCAGAAATTCTTTCCATATCCAATCATGTAGTCCTTTTTCTGAACTGAAGGAAAAAATATGATTCCTGAAATCATAGCATTATATCGGCCGGGGAATCAATTAGCTTGTGGCAACGAATATAAGCATTTTTACCCGATAATAATCAAATCCAAAATCATGTTGACCTGGCTATTGTCATATTTCATATATTTTGCAAGTTCCTGTTTGTTGTACTTTATATTGGTTCATATGTACGACTAGACAGTATGTTCATATACCAGTTCGATTAGAAGCACTCTATCGGCTGTTTGCTTCAGGTTCAGTCTGCTATAGTTATAGTACATTTACATGTAGATAGTTTTGAATCGGATTCATATGCGGAAGGGGTTTCCCAATTTTCTATTGCGGCACAGACTAGCGAGAAATTTACAATCATAAGGAGTGCATAATGCTCTTAGCATTCAAGCCACGACATCACCTTATAATAGACGTTAAATGGTATGAGCCGAACGTGGCGCTCACCTAATATTCTTTGGGTGATGCCAGCAGGATCTGCTTCACAAGTGCAAAGCTGCATTTTGTCCCAGTACCTAAACTTCATTCTCATATCGGAAGGTTCACTGTGCATACATTATATGGCAAGGTAACATTCCGTGTATTACACTACCGATGTAATTCTCAAGTATTCGCCACGTGCGCTCTAGCGGCAATCGATCCACCACCAACTGAAACGAATTCGATATCTAAATTGAGCGCGTGTCGTTTTACGATCTAGTACGAAATCAGAGAATTGGTGGAAAATTGTTAGATGATGAGTTACGCGGCACGTTTCGCACGGTGCTAATTAGTTTAATTTATAATTGATCTGGACAAAAAGCAATAATAAACGAATAACTTTTAGCTTAGTATTCATATTACTTCTATAACTGTTTTCATAATCTTTTCGGAACATTTTTGATTTTGGGTCATAGTATTGTAATTTATTAGAGGTAACATATCACGAAAGTTTTGAACAATATATTGATTGATACAGCTCTAATAGTAATGAAGAATTAAATCCGACTACAAATGTTCATGTCTCCTCCTTTTTCTTTCTTCCAGAAATTTTTGAAGAACCTGTAAGTTTAAGATCATCGAACTGTCATTATGGTTCGAAAATTTTTGTAAATCATATATTGTCATTTAGGGTTTTTTTTGTACCGCATGGGTACCGGCTTTGTGCAGAGTTCACATTCAAATTTTATCAGAGATGGTTGAAACGATTTTTCTGAACTTAGATTCAAACGAAAAGTCTTATGGTTCCATAACTTACTATTGAATTTCATCTTTATCCGACTTCCGGTTCCGCAATTACAAGGTAATGAACCAAGAAAATGAAGTTTGGGAGAAGCAAATCATTTTCACTGTACATACTTATTCACTCCTAACGACGCTGGCTACGACCAAAGGCTGTGCTACTGAGGGAAAGGAAGCAATGTTAGTCCGATACTCGTTGTTTCTAGAGACCGCGGGTACCACTGTATCTCCACGAGCATCACGGGATAGGAGATTTGTTAGTAGGGAGGAAAAGAGATATGTTTTGGTAGACAATATGATCTCAACAAAACCTGCTTTTCGATACTCAGGAGAAATATAATAAGTAAGAAAAACATAAAATATCTCCAAGGAACGATCTCACCAGTATCCCTTTTCTCCAGCTCGCTCTGCTTTCAGCAACACGAGATGAAACAAGACCACTGAAAGAATAAAATAAAAACACTCGCGAAAGGGTCCGCTGCAGAACAAACCCTTGACATTCAGTCTGAATGACACGATCGACTTGTAAACTTTCACACATTCCATAGAAATCTGACAACACCGGCAATAACACGCAGACGGCGCTTCGATCGGTTAACAGGTGAACAACGTAGAATTTTGGGGCGGCAAATTCTAATTTTTCGCCGCTTGAGCATTTTTAGTTTCGCGGAGCAATATTATTCAATAAATAGTACTCTCACTACTAAACACACACTTGCCACACCTGAACTAGCACCCAAAATAAATATTTCAACCAAATTTTTAACTATACGTATCAAACAACACATTGAAATTATACTTTTTTGAGACCAGCACCAGGACACCACATCGCACTTCCTGTGATGCCAACTCTCCTCCTCATTACAAGGTAATATGTGCAAATCTATGAGAAAATGCGCACTCGATTTTCTCGGAAAGTTTATAACCAATTTTCACAAACTAAGTTGCAAATAAAAGGTTTTGGAATTATTTAAAAAGTTCCTGAAAATTTTATCCAGATCCGACTTCCGGTTCCGATGTTACAACGCGATAAGTGGAAAATTTTCAATTTCTTGAGTATTTTTTCACAAACAGTTGGTGCGAATTTTTATAATACTTACTGGTAAATTCATCTAGTTGGCAGATCTTGTTAGTTTATGAATATATAAACCTACTTTGGGGCTACTAGTCCCCGGTTTTCGTTTCCTATAGTACCAATAATATTTCTCAGCAACGCATCTTTTATTTCTCAGCAACGGTAAAACCGATTTTCGCAATTCATGATTAAGATTAAAGCTCTCATTGTCTTAAAATATACCGTGAAATTTCATCCAAATCCGACTTTCGGTTCTGAAATTAAATGGCGATGAGAAGAAGAAAATACCACCGCCGTTGCGAACGAAGCACACAGCGTGCGTTGTTTAATTTCGTATAGCGTGCAGGGTTGCCACATTTAAATATATATTTTTCAGGAGAAAAATCTATGAATCTGTATCAGGGGATCGAAGTTCAGATCAAGGCCACTCTCTGTCCATCTTATCAGAAGAAATTTTAGAAAACATGAAGAATTACACTGTAATAATTGTAAGAAAAGTTAATATAGATAAACCGTAATTAGCATATGGAACCATTTGTGTACCATCCTTGATATTCTATGGGTGATGGTAGACTTTTTGCCTTTCTCATAAAATAAGTTAATGCAATTACTTGAAATATTGACTAGTGAAAATTGGATCGGAGTGCTATAACTAATAACTAATATGAGAAAGCCATCATTACACCACTAAGTGGATTAAAACAGGTTTTTTTTTGTATCAGGAAACAAATACCGATCCAAAGGGCCGATTTTTTTTGCAATTTTTACCTATTTTTATATATATAAAAAATAGGTATAGAATTCGCTCAAACTTTCGAAAATTTTTCCGAGGCCCGGAGGGCCGAATGACATATACCAATCGATTCAGCTCGACGAACTGAGCAAATGTCTGTGTGTGTGTGTGTGTGTGTCTGTATGTGTGTGTGTCCGTATGTGTGTTGTCAACTAAGAGGTCGAGATCTCAGAGATGGCTGGACCGATTTTCATCAAACTAGTCGCAAATGAAAGGTCTCCCCGTCACCCAAAACGCTATTGAATGGTTTTGAGATCGGATGTTTACTTTTTGAGTTATACAAAGTTTTATGTCAAAATTTTCAGTTTTTTGACAGTATCTGTTACAATTGACCTTGAAAACAGAATATGTTTTCAGACTTAGATTCCGCACGGTAATACCTATCCAACAAGCCATAGATTGTTAAAATCCGTCCATTTTTAACGGAGATATCGAAATTTTTCTGTAAACGACTTTTCCCCCTATTCCAGCAGTAGGAGTTTTGAGCGCTGTATGACAAAGAAATGCTTGGGAGCAACGGAAAACACGATTTTTTATACTGTTACATACAATTGTTTCTAAGAACCAAAAGGATTGTGTACAGCATTCTTTTTCATGACATTTAGCCTCGGACCGATTTTGGCACGGCTCGTTTTTGGCAACATAATCGTTCGAATATGACATATATAAACCAGATGATTTTTTTAAAATTATTTTGTTTTAAACTACTTACAGCAATAAATGCTGGAACAACATAACATCCATATACCATTCGAATCAGTTCGTCGAGATCAGCAAATGCGTGTGTGACAAATAACTTCAATTAATTTTCTCGGAAAATTTCTTTTCTACAAATTCAGATTCATACGAAAAGTCGTATGCTCCCAAACAAAGTTCCTGCATTATGTTTGGTTCCGACCTCTGGTTTCGGAACTACAGGATGATATGTGAAACGAAATCAAAATTGTGTAACTCATTTTTCTTGAAGATGGCTGAACCGATCTAAGATGCAAATGAAATCTAAGAATCATCTAAGATTCAAATGAAAAGTTTCAAAGTTCTATAAAACATCTTGCTTTTCAGTCAGATCCAACTTCCGGTTTCGGGGATTGTATAAAAATGTCTATTCCACATAATTTAATCAGGTTTATCGGGTTAGCAGATTTGGATAGTCGATAAAAAAAATTAACTTTTTTCAGTTTTAGTGGTATTCAGTTGTCGATCAGAAGGCACCTAAAAATTTAATTCGTGCTATGATCTCTCAAAGATGTCTTAACTGATTTTCAAATGTTTTGAAACAAATGTAAAGTGTACAGCTACTCAGGTGAATTTATCTGACTTCGGCCATACCGCTTTTAGAATTCCGGTTCCAGTATAAAATCGTTTCTCAAAGCTCAATCGTTTTCTCAAAAAAAGCCTAATCAAATTTCAGAAACAAAAATTTTAATTAAAACAAACTTATATACAAAAATTAATTATTTTATCCAATTATGACTTCCGGTTCTCGAATTACATGATGATGAATTTTTAAAATTCAAACCGATATAGAAGATGACAATCCCGAAAAGCTTCAAAGTTGAACTCAAAACTGTTGTAATTTATTCGTCATATGGCCATACGAATCGGTTTGGGTTATGCTGGTTCCTGAATACCGGCTCTGGAAGTACCTTAAATTACCGTAAACTCTAGAGTGGAACTTACATATCATGGCATGTTTAATCGATTATCACACTTCTAGATTCAAATTCGATCCGATTTGCAGTTTCGACATTACAGAGTAATGAGTGATTAAAATCTCAAATTGTCGCTTAAAACGAGGGTCATTAAAATAATGTCATGAAAACTTAAACACCGAAGAATATTCATGCAAAAAACACATGCGGATTGATAAAAATAGGTATCATCTCACTGCTAGGTGGATTAAACACGTTTTATTATTAGATATCGTCAGAATTCGACGTTTTAATCATTTCTAAAAAATAAATTAACATTATAAAGATTTTTGGAACTAAGGATATTAGAATTTTGACTACTAAACCATGTCCGATTTAGCTCAAGTTTTCCTTAGGGCTAGTGTTTTAGCAACTACCACTTTTAGAGTTAGAGTTTAGAGAGTTAGCGATTTTAGAGATGACCATTTCTTGGTACTTTATATAACATGTGAGATTTCCAAAACCGACCTCAAGTACTATATCATTGTAAATATTTTCGATTTACTTCATTATGCTATTTCACCACATGTCGAGACAAGTTTGGACACTTCAGTTGAGCGAAGCCATGATAAATATTATCAAAATAATAACTACATAAAAATATTCGATCTCTATCCACTACAAACTGCATCCAAACATTCCAATTATATTCATCATAAAATAGTAAAATTTACGATAAACATGTCATTAGACACATAACTTGTTATAATTTTCAAATCGTCTACTCTTCTAGTTGTTATGAATATCGAACCTCTTATTCCTTTTCCAATTTTGGACATACAAATTCTACTTAAAGATACAGAACTGGTGTGTTTTTCACACTTATCTTAATTGCTACAGTGCTATGTTTCAATGCCAATACATTGTATTCATTCATAGCTTTAATCCCCCGCAACGACGAACGTATATTTATTTGCTTCATATTCCCACAGTTGCATCCTGTACCGGGTTTGAATTCCACGGCCAATTGAGTATTCGTGGAATTTACGCAAATAACCGAAATGAGAAATCATTTATGGTTCCAAATAAACCGATGAATGAAATGTGAATTCGATCTTTTCTGTTATTTTATATTATCGATGTCCTGGTTTTATCAATTTATTAATGTTTATTTAACAAAATGCATCATTGATTATATACTGATAAATCGTTTGTTTGTGTTTAATTCGGCGATTGAAGTGGTCGCTTGTCTGCTGTTCTGTCAGCTGCTCGATAGTAATTCATTTTCAATAATAACTCAAGACAGAGAACTAATTCAAAACTAGTGTTAAAATGTCATCATAATCGAAAATGGATCGATAGTATTATGTCCCACAAAAGCATCGCGTGATGCATGAATTTTTTTACGCCCTGTTCTATTCTGGGGTTTGACATAGTCGTTGCGTGTCATCGACATCGCTCTGAAGAAAAACGTGATTTCTACTTTTGAACTAGTCACCACGGTTTCTGATTTGATGGTTTACGACAGGTGGCGCGTGTCGAATTCAAGCTGTTCCCAAAAAAAAAACCAAACGACCGCATATTCAGCACAGTCGATGAAGAGACGGATGCGTCTGGTATCGGTAAAATTTTCTTCTACAGGAAAAGGTATTAGTTCTATGAACTCAGTATAGATATCACCACATTTGAGTCGGAATATGGGATTCTATGGATTCGCATGAATTTCCATATAAATCAGTATTACTGCCATGTCAAATTGCGATAACTCAACTCATATAATTTTACCCAATATTGTCCATGATCAAACGAAAAAGATTCGATATACCTTTTAGGTAGATCAATAAATTGTTCGTGGCATGAGAAACGGTGATAGTTGAAAACAGTTTGAGAATTGATGGAAAATCTTCTGCTCCCATCCAGCTGTGATATTTCTGTAAAGTTCACTGTTTACTAAGTTTTCCTCATTAGGAATGAAGTAATAATACTTTTCATGGCATCCTGATAGTCGGAAAGCATTGTTGCATAGACGTTTACGCGACGCTGTTTTTCGAAAAAAAATTGAGTGATTTTGAAACCTGTTTCTTAGGTCCAAATGATCTTGTAATATGGTTTTATTGATCCATCCGATATTTCAACGATCCCAGTAATGTATCTGACTGTTAATCATCAATTGTCGATGTTGATGCCGTCCGTGGTTCGTCGTCAACGCGTTCTCGGCCCTCTTTGAACAACTTGTGCCAATCAAAAACACTTTCTCGTGACATACAATTATCACCGAAGGCCTTTTGCAACATTCTGAACTTTTCGACATCAGAAATTTGATTCTGCACACAAAATTTAATGGAAATTCTTTGTTGAATAATTTCACTCATTGTTACAATCGCCGACTGCACTTTTAATATTTCAGAAAGACAGACGTATACTAAACACTAATGAATGTGTTGACGTGACACTTGGCACAGATGTCACTGACAGTCATACCAACTTATAATAAAAATATTTCGACGAATAATGTTTCCGCGCGAAATATAATTGAAATGTCTTACTACTCTTTGCCCGCAGTAGTACATTCAATTTGAAGACATATATGATTCCATAAAAATTATTTATGAATCAGCAGTTTTATGATAAACTTAATCTTTCTTAGGAAGAAGAAGAGTTGGTGCTAAATTAAGAAACGGTTACTGCTTTGGTGTTACAAAAATTATTAATGCAAACAAATTAATACTTCGTACTGAGATACATAAATTAATGAGATTGCAAATAACAAAAAGGGCTGAATCAAATTTTTTAGTCCAACTATTATATGCCTTTGAAATTCAGACAAAAGGTCTATTAAGGTCGTAAAATTCATGCTTATGTATAATCATCACCTAATCTATGCATCAAAATTTATCTTCTAAATGATTGATTCAATGTCAAAAGATAAATGACTATCTCGCTACATGATTTATCCAAATTGTTATTTTCCTGGGTTAAAAAATGAAAATCAATGCAATTATTCACAAGCTGTTATGGTGTGGATTGGCTAGTGAGAAGACTTCTGATACAACTTAGGGGCTGTCCATAAAAGACGTCACGCCACAAGGGGGAGGGAGGTGTTTCATAAAACGTGACCTTTTGTGACAGGGGGGAGGGGGGGAGGGTTTTTTGGAATGTGACGTCCAATATTTTCAATGAGTGCACTTTTGAAATACCTAATTGTATTACTGCTTTGCCCTATTTCCTGAAAAAATCTCCACAATAAACGTTTACATTCTATAGGAAAACGTGTATTTGTTGATGTAAAAGCTTCTTCTTGTAAATTCGGATATGAGTGATGCAGGAAATCATTTCTGTTGTGATTAGCAAAAGTGCACGGAGGAGCGAGTAAATTAGCGAAATTAACAAATTTTGCCTAATATGAGTAAAAAAGAAAAAGATGCCTTCAAACGGTTTAACTTAAGTTATACACTGACAATTTTTTCAGTAATTTGATTTTCTAGCATTGATAATAGTATATCATAAGAATTTTCTCTTATCTGATTCTGATGGAGTTTATTCAATTGTCATGTCTTATCTTGATCATATGTGATTTTCCTCCACCAACATCAAAGCTTATCGAATCATCCAATGATTGAACTTACATAAATGAAGAATCAATTTAGCTCAAAATCACTACCCATTGTGTGACGGAATATCAGTACCGATATTGATCGATGTGATTTAAATTTCGCTGATCAACTGATAATGAAGAGATTCTCCGGCAGTGATCTCGTTTTGATGAGGTTTTGGTCTTTATTTTCTTAGCCCTGTATGCTACACTAAGGAAATATTATTCTTTATCTAAAACAATAATATATCTGTGTACCCCTAGGAGGAATAAAACAGATGATTTAAATGTTTCATCAATTCCAATCAAATACTTTTGTTAATTTATATAATTGATATTAATAAAATAATTCCGATGATTTTGTAGTTTTAGGGATATTTTTCAATCTAATGACAGCATGTAATAAATCGATTTTTCCCTCATATTTGTATGGTTTGTCATACATATTGAGAATGTATTGAGATGAATTTTATTTATTTTGAATTCGTGACATGTGACATAGGGGGGGTGGGGGGTCTTTGCTTCTGTGACAATTTGTGACAAAGGGGGGATGGGGAGTCAAAAATCGTCAAAAAAGCGTGACGTCTTTTATGGACAGCCCCTTAACAGTTCATTGTGTTGTTTCAGTTCCGAATATTTACTTTTATTCCCTCATCTTGTTACCAACAACGAATTAGTAATTTCTCTTCGAAAAATAATAAATAATAATTGCAAGTTTTCAATGCTGTTACTTTTCATTTGTCAGTCCATTTCCTATCTTTTCTTGGTGAAACTTTTTCGAGAAATGTTATAAAAAAGACGTCAAGCATTACGTCACGAGTAAAACTATCACATGTCGCACAGTCGTGTTGGGATCGATTCCCAATCTTGAACTCAGTAGCATGCGATAATCCTCTTCCGAGTGGTGAGTGATTACAGTGTTAAAATTTGTTAAATACCAACTCTCTAGCAGAGCCACTAAAGACAGAATAAACGGGACCAGATGAATGATACAGCGAATGTAAAAATTTGAGAAAAAAATTCCTCAGAGATATAACTCGAACTGCCATCCTCTTGCAATTATCATTAAAAAACGAATTTGACTCAGGAGTCAAATAAAAAAAGTTTACCACGACCAGTATCAATCCATTATCTTAGTCATTTCTATTCATACGTTCGTTTCATGGGATATTTGGCAAGGTTTCTACTCTAATCCAGCATGTTCAACTGGTCAGAGCAGCATTCGTGAACTATTATACGAAGTAGTGAATTTGGATCCATTAAAAGTACAATTTATTGGTTGAGGACGGATAATTTACACAATTGTATGCTCCGTTGCCAAACATTAAATAGTTAAATCACTCGAATGTGCGTTCGTTTAGGTCCGAATTTAACATTTGCTTGCAGGAAGAACAGACGAGCCAAAGTAAATGTGGTACTTTATGTTGAACAAATGATTATTGATTGATCCGACTATTATAAACCGAGCTTAATTGAAGTGGGTGTAATAAAACAACAGTTTTGTGTTTGATATGAGCTAGCAGATCAGCTTCTGACTATTGGTTTTACAACTATTGCTGTACGTGAACAGCTATAAAAACTATTCTTTAAAAATCCATTACATTTTATGCATATTTCCATATTTTGCAGATTGAACTGGTCAACGAACTGGGAATACTGAAAGCGAAAAAATCACTCAACTGTGAAAAGCGCAAAAACTACAAGTTCGACATCACGGCAGTGTTCTGCGACGGCTCGCACTCGAAAAGGTAAATTCAAATATTGATACCTAGTTTATAATTATTTTATGCGATGCCATGTATGCAGTGTTGGGTGCCGGTAAGGACAACCGGTCAAACAATCGAAATCAATTATAAAACCTGTTTTAATCCACCTATCGGTGTAATGATGCCTTTCTCATATTACTCATAACATCTTGAATATTACCGTGGATTTCGCAATAACAACTGTTCGTTGAATAGAAATAGGAAAGTTTGTTCGGACTCAATGTGACAAAATCTACTAATCCAATTTACCCTGTAATTCCGGAATCGGAAGAAGTATCCACAACAATTTAGGAATTCCGTGTGAAACTGTAAGACTTTTCCTTTGAACCTATAAGTTTGCGAAAATCGATTTGCCTTTTGCAGTTTATGATCATTATTTCCAATAGTTTCGAAATCGGATTAAGATGACCGGAATAGTTGGTTCGTTTGCCAGCTACTAATTGGAATAGTTTTGAACTAAGTGTTCTAGAAATTAACCGGAGGAAAGACCTTTCATTTTAATCTAAATTTGTAAAAATCGGTCATGCCATCTCTGAGAAAAGTTAATACATAATTCTCATTTTTTGCGCATAATTCCGTAACCGGAAATCGGATCCAAACAAAATGTTCTAGAATTCAAGTCCAGAATCCTGGTCCAGAATCTAGTTCCGAATTCAGAATCTAGTTTATGTATAAAGTTTAAGAATTCAGTTCAGACTTCAGATCCAGAATACGATTCTAAAATTCTGGTCCAAAATGCAGTTACATAATTTAGGTTCTGGTACAGAATTCATCCATAGATGTGAACCTAAACCAGTAGTTACTTTATGACTGAACCAATTTCAGGTTCATGTCAAGGTCTCGAGCCTAAACCTGGAACTAGTCTTACCAAGTTCACATCCTGATATACAACTTGAACCTACCATATTACTGATTTAGATCCTGGATAGTAATGTGGTTCCAATCTGAATCTCTATCTGGACTTGGACCAATATAATGGTAAGTCCAGATTCAACTACTCCTTGGCTTGCAAGTAAATGTACTCAAATTAAACACTTAAACAATTATTTGAAATCCGAATTCACGTTATCATGTTATGTGTCTGAAATTAAGCACCCGTCTTCTTTTAATATGAAAAATTATAAAGATTTTGATTATTCTTAAAAGAGTTCAAAGTTGACACATGGGACGGGTATAGCGTGATGGGTAAGTCGATGCCCTTTCACGCAGCCCACTTGGGTTCGATTCCCATCCCCGCACATAGGGTCAGAAAATTTTTCTGGCCCGAAGAGGCGAATGACCTTAAGGTTTAAACCTCTATAATCAAAACAAAAAAAAATGTTGACACAAAGTGAAAAGCTCTGTTTACTAATACCGTTTTCGTTTTTGAACCTAGACGCGGGCTACTCTGACTCCGAGTTAAACGAACACGTGGTAGGCACCCTAAACAACAACTCATGAAAAAAAGAAAAAATAAACAAACTCGGCTGGATGCCTGGTGCGACCGAGACAATTTTCAGAGCGAAACTACGCGATTGGAGTCCGATCTAGAGCGACCTTAGGTTGCTAAAACAAACATATCAAACGTTGTTTGGGCGACTCTGGGTCAGCTTTCGGGCTGCTCTGATCAATAAACGAAAACGGTATAATTTTTCTCACCCATGCTATGCGATCTGTACGGTTTTCTTTTTTCAAGTATTTTAATAGAAACTGCGACAGATTGTATAGCAAGCAGCCAGGTCGTTTGTTAACCCAACTATTGCAATATTACCAGATAGTAAAGCATAACATTAGATATCAAGTGTAGATGCTCTTGCACACGACGACAGCGATTTACAGATTTTTGATCGCATAAAGATCCTGTTCCCGGATTGGCGATTTAATGCACAAAACTTTTCGCGCTTTAACCTGGAAGCATTGTTAGTAGAGATGGGCAATCCGTTCGCGTTTTTTTTGCTCGCTAAACCTAGGCTCCCGTGTAGTTTTCGCAAGAACATACAATGCACGAACGAAAGAACTAGAACCTAAAAACTGAGCATCACATTCTTTCACAAAACTTTGCTTCGTCTCAGTCATATAATAATGTCTATGGCTAGGGTTTATTTTTCCTCGAATTGAAAGTGCTCCAATGTCAGTATTAGAGATTTTACTGAGTCGACAGAAATCTTCTCTCATACGCAGTATTTGTACATTTTCGGATGGATTCTTGTTTATATTGCAATGATGTATGGTGGTGAGTCTAATTTTCAGTGCATTGATGGAATTCGAGACTGGTTGTTTAAAAAATTCTGCACATCATAAAGTAGGAATATTGATTCAAATACTAGCAATTGTACAGGGTCCGGCACTCGAAGTGTAACCAATTAAAAAGGCCATAAATTCAGTTTGGAAAATTACTTTTACTTAATTCAAAGTACAAAATGTGTAAAAATAATACAAAATTCAGAATCAATTCACTTTTGCTCGATATGACCACCTTTTGCCTTGACTTGATGACTTGAGAGAGCGAAGGATTCTATTCTATAACTGAAGACGGCTTCTACAGTAGAAACGAGCGAATGTGATTTATCCATTCCGGTTGATTCAAAGGTCACTAGACAAAGATTAACCAAATTCACGACCGTCTCGAGTATATACTATTTCTACTACAGTACTTATTATGTACCACGACAAAAATGGATGATTTGTTTTGGGTAACCGACTAACGAGAACAAATATCGATCCACTATTTGTCATCAGTAGGGAGATAATGAAACATATCAAGGATTTTTCTGTTATTTATTCAACATACAGCAAAACCAGTACAGCAGATTCATCTATATTACTAACTCCATAATATTCAAGGATTTTCGCGAAAAATTTTTTTTATCATTAATATTATAGTCTTGAGATATGAGAAATAATATAAATTGAATTTTGACAAATCAAACAAGTTCGAATTAATAAGGAAGAATGCATTCGAAAATTTAAGAAAACTGTTAACAACAAAAATGGTTGGTTAAGCGAAGTGATAGTTTAGTTGAAAAAGTTTCCAGATTATAAAATTTGCAAGAATCTGGTAATCGAAATTAGGCAAAGAGAACATCCTACAGTTGTCGCGTTCTACGACGTGGAAGCAGGAATACAATGGATCTATTCTCTGTCGTATCTAATTTGACCTCTAGGCTGTGCCTGTCCAGAGAAAGATAATAGGTATTGTCAATCTCCTAGGGGACCTGATCGCCTTATTGACTTATAAAAACTCAACACACAAATTCTAAGTGATATATTCAATTACCTAAAACTTGCTAATACGACGCAATTTAATAAAAACCTGAAATCTATTAATTTCATACCTGAATGTCGAGAGCGACCTATTTTAGGAAAGTTTTATTTCCTTTCATCTGGAGAATCATATTTTATTGTATAAATGACTATATTCCATCAGAAACTTTTTTGTAAACGCCTTCAAATTATGAATTTCTTCGAACTTCTTTATCCTAAAAAAAAGTTCTAATTGCAATAACGCCAGATGTTGTTATTATTAAATAAATGTTAAGCCTTGCCATGTTGCTTTATGCCAGCCTAAAACAAGCAAAAACAATAACCCAACTCAAGCGGATTATGTTGATCCGGGGGGGTTGCGTCAGCAGTTCAACATAATCTGCTGCATCGCACTGATGAATCGAAGACAAAACGTAAACATGTGAAAATGTTTTATGACTGTTTAAGGCATCAGGAAGGTAATGTTTTTTAGCGTATATTTTGAATCCGTATATGATTTTCATATGGAATAAACATTTCGAAATCACTGTGAAACCCAACTTTTGAACCGAGGTCCTTAGGACCGATTATCATATACCATTGGAATCAGTTTGTCGCGATCACAAACCGTTTGTGAAATTGTTTTTTTTTTCATGAAAACGTTTATTTCATAGCCAATATACATAAGTTTTTATTCGCCGTGGCATCCACAATACATAGTACTTTAAACCTAATACATTTCGAATATCATATTAGTATGTTGGTATCCATTAATTAATCTAAACACTGTTTTTATCAAGCGAGTTGCTATTATAAATTACATTAAATAAAATACATTTATTTTGTACATGATCTTATAACTATTTCAGGTTTGTTTGTATCAGTTCATCACTTTTATTCAATATCATATAGTTTGCTATTGGTTAAACTTATGGAAGAGAAATCTATCTAACATAAAATAAGACTTAAATTGGAACTCCAATGGACTTAATGAAATGATAAAGAAGTTTCATGTAAGGAAGGTCACGACTAGCAAGAAGGTCGCGAACTGGGACATTGGATAGTCTACCTTGGGTACGCAAGAAATTTATTAGTTGAGATCTGACATCACGATACTCCACGCATGTCCAAACGACATAATCAATATCGCGATAACCTTCATCACAAGCACAATGATTAGTCTCGGAAAGTCCAATTCGAAGGAGATGTGCATCTAACGTGTAGTGATTGGACATGAGTCTGGACATCACACGAATGAAGTCCCTACTCACATCCAGTCCCCTGAACCATGCCTTTGTCGATATTTTAGGTATAATTCACTGCATCCACCGACCCAAATCATATTTATCCCAACATACTTGTCAGCTGGCAAGTGTTCTTTGGAGAGACGCGCTATAGAATTCGTTGGAAGCAATCGGTCTCTCATAAATTTCACCCTCAATAGCACCACGTTCGGCTAAATATCGGCTCTTTTATTGCCTGAAATGGAGCAATGAGCCGGGACCCAAACTATTGTTCAAGCATTATTTTGCCTAAGAAAAACGGTTCATTTTTGCCAGCAGCCTTTGAGCGAATGGCTTCAATTGCACTCAGACTATCTGTGAAGATAAAATAATGATTTGGAGATAATGTGACGATTACACTCAAACTGTAATGAACTGCTGCTTACTCTACTATATAAACAGATGCAGGTTCGTGAAGCCTAAATGAAACCGAAACATTATTGTTGAATATACCAAACCTAGTAGCCTGTTCAATACGTGATCCGTCCGCGTAAAATATTTTCTCAGAGTCAATATGCCTGAACTTATTTGTAAATATTTTTGGGATTTCCTTCGAGCATAGGTGTTCCGGGATTCCACACACTTCGCGCTGCATGGATGTGTCGAAAAATAAAGTTGAGTCAGGGACATTTAGGAGGCTGACACGGATAGGAATATATCTTGAAGGGTTTATTTCCTGGGACATATGGTTAAAATATACTGTCATGAATCTTGTTTGAGATTGAAGCTCGACTAGCCTTTCGAAGTTATTAATAACCAGGGGATTCAGTACCTCACATCTTATTAGCAGTCGTGATGAAAGCTCCCAAAAGCGATCTTTCAATGGAAGAACTCCCGCCAGAACTTCAACACTCATTGTATGTGTCGAATGCACGCAGCCTAAAGCAATTCGCAAACAACGATACTGAATTCGCTCCAGTTTGATAATATGAGAGTTTGCAACAGAACGAAAGCAAACGCATCCATATTCCATCACTGAAAATATCGTTGTCTGATACAATTTTTCTCATCATATGAAGCTGAAGCTGCGCACTCTTAAAAAGACGACCAGCTCTGTTTTCTCCGCAGAGAATTCGATACCCAGATGAACAGCCCAATCGGACAAGTTATCTAAGGTATCTTGCAATAGTTTTTGCAGATCAATAGCTTTGGATCCAGTAACTGAAACCACGTTTTCATCTGCCAATTGTCTTAGTGTACTTGGGGTTACTAGACAGCTGTCAATGTCATTCACGTAAAAATTATAAAGGAGCGGACTGAGGTATGAGCCGGTAATTTTTTATAACCGCTGGGAGTCCATGTTGGTGGAGCTTGTCTGAAAGAACATCAATGGAAACTGAATCAAATGCTCCTTTAATGTCTAAAAATACAGATGCCATTTGTTGTTTTTGAGCGAAGTCAATTTGGTTGTCAGACGATAGTAATGCAAGGAATCATTCGTCCCTTTATTTCTACGGAAACCAAACTGAGTATCTGACAACAAACCGTTCGTCACAACCCAAGTGTCGAGACGTCGAAGAATAATTTTTTCGAACAATTTTCTGATGCAGGACAACATCGCAATGGGTCTATATGAGTTGTGATTGGAAGCTGGTTTCCCCGGCTTTTGAATTGCGATAACTTTCACTTGCCTCCAGTCAGGTGGAACAATATTTTGTTCAAGAAACTTGTTGAACAATTCCAACAAACGTCTTTTTGCAAGGTCGGGCAGATTCTTCACCAAGTTGAATTTTATTCTGTCCAACCCAGGAGCGATAATTGTTACAAGACATGAGTGCTATACTCCCTAATAATGCTATGCGTAGGAACATCTGGACAAACTTTCCTCGCAAAATCAAATATCCATCGATTCGAGTATTCCTCACTCTCATTTCCTACGTTACGAATCCTCATTCGGCTGGCCGTATTCCAAAGAGTGCTCATTGAGGTTTCTCTTGGCAAAATGTCTCCAATTGGTCATTTGTGAAATTGTGTGTGACAAAAATATGAACTCACCTATATCCGAAACTGTTGAACCAATTATCACGAATTTCGGCTTAAATGAAAGGTAATAATGTCGCATAGAAATTTTCATATGGATCACACTTTCGGCTCCGAAATTCCAGGGTGAGGAGTGAAAAAAAAACTATAAATTCAATAGTTTACTTTTATAAAAGAAAATGTGAAGATGAACAAATTTATCAACGATAGTAATTAAAATCCTCTAGTTCACGGGTTTTGTAAGTTGGTAAACACACAAACTCACAAATAAATAAATAAATAATATGAGAAAGGTATCCTCGGATAAAATAGCACAATGGAGAAAACAGGTTGAAAAATTGACATGTGAACACAATGATGTAATGAAAACCGCGAAAATGCTACCGCAAAGACGGGACTCTAACCCGTAGTTAACTCCTAACCGGGGAAAATGTTTTACCAATTAAACTACCCTGCATATGAAAACACATGAAGAGAAAGTCCAATTGACTAGACTAAACTAAGCATGCTTCGCTGTACTTATCCACCACGGTATTCTTTTACAGTCCCGTATCGCCGGAAACAAATTAAACAGAAATATATACATCGATCACGAGTCACACATTTTCTAAAAAAATAAGTATTATAAACACGGTTTTAAATAGCGTTCCAATGGAGAAAATGTGTATGATGTGGCACTGCTTTAGAATCGATCAACCTGTCTAAGCCATTCATTTCCAAATTAGAAGCAGGCAAAATTTGATTTACTGCCTACAAAATTGCCTCTGTGGCGAACCCATGAAGCGAATTTTGAGCCTCCATCAGCTCCTATTTAGAGTCAGCTTATGTACTACCGATTGATGGTAGCATAATTTGATTGGTACCCTTTTCACTTGCAATCGATTTTCTGTGCCGATCGACCTTCTCGTAACCCACCATCTTTTAGTTCGGTAGGTTATTTCATTCAATTGAAGCACGTTTCTTAAAATCGATTGCAAAGCTGAATTGAGAGTTTACCATCTAATTAGTTGATCAAAAATAAGCCTGGAGGTTGACGGGGGTCATATCAAAAACGGTTGGTGACTTATTGCCAAATTGTACAATTCGAATAAATTTACTTTGTGAAATTTTTTATTTAATGATTCTTTCCTAAATGTAAATTCTACAATGCTTTAATTTTGTGTATATCTTTCTTCTTCCATAGCAGCTTAGAATGTGTTATCAAGGACACAAAAGACTCTCTCACTGGTATTACCTATTGCTCTAGATGATGGGTTTGGGCATATACGCTTTATTTTCTACATTACATTAGCGTCAGCATCCATGCGTTATATTCAATTACTGAAAACTTCTCTTTGGTTTTCCTCTCGTTTCAGTGCAAGTGTTCACATCTCGGTGATTGACATAAATGAATATTCCCCAACATTCCTGCAGCCATCGTACGTTACCGAGGTTAGTACAAAACACCATTTTACATACCTACATTGACTGGTTTAGCGCTTTAGCTAGGATATATCTGGAGGATGGGTACTAGAGTTCAGAACGTACCTATTTGTTGGCATTGAGTGGATTCTACTCTTCATTAATAATTTACTTATATATCGCGAGTCAGTTGAATGAGGGAAAAGGTATACAAGTCGGTAACACATATGTGGAATCTTGGGCTGCTTGTGCTACGTATAGGTGCTAGAGTACTAGCCAGTGCCCCACTTTGAGGTCCAATACTACCAACTCATTTGCTTGTTCACGAGCTATGCTATGCACTATACTAGGCTTTTTATACGAAACTGAGCCAGCGAAGCCTACAACTGAAACGGAACATAAAAGAAAAGTGAGATCAAAAGTTCTGCATTGTTTTATTGCACTATGCTGTAATGTACATTCAAGGGATGAATGGAATTTTGTGCAAGATAAGTTTCATTGCAGTCACTGACATTTGATGAATTGTCTTGACGGAATGAGATGAGTTACTGAAACGATAATATATGATATGTTTTCCGCTTTCATTGGTTTCTTGCACAAACACCATATCCGCTGAAAACATTTTCTCAACTGCAAGAAGTATGCTTGCTACAGTTTGCATCTTCGAACGTACAAGTTAGTTAGCTACAAATCAGATCTGTCATCATGATACACCTTGAATATACTAAAAGACTCGAATTAAATTTAAAGTGATACCAAACCTATCCTAATCCACTGAATGGTATAATTATACCTTTGTCACACAAACGCCTTTTGATGTAATTAATATCCATTCATATTAGCAAAGATTCTATCCTTGGCGTCAGATGATGAGCCAAACTATGTGTACTCTCGGGTATCGGAGGAAAATGGGATTTAATTTACATGTCATACTATTTAGAATAATGTGGGCCCAATCAGATCGATCCTTTCTGTTTCGTGGTAGTTACTGAGATGATTACGATTTGAATGTAGCAGCCGACCGGTTGCATGTGATCTTCGTGTCGAATCGAAAATTATGTCTCATTCGTGACGGACTGCTGAATTGATTTGAATGATGCCGCTAGCAACAGAAAAAAACAGAAAGTTTGTTTTTTTTTGTTACGATTATAAAACAATTCCAGAAATTAACATCAGAAGAAGCGGTAAAATCGTCTTGCTCCGTTTTGGATGATACCTTGTACACGTCATCATTATGGCAAACTATAATTTTTTTACGGGTAGAGAGACCGTTTTGAATCGAGAATGATTTAAAAAAATAATTTTTATACATTAGGGTCCAGTTACTGAAGTCACGCCATCATCTCCCAATTGTTTTAGTGTGCATTGGGGTACTAGATAGCTTTTAATGTCGTTCATGGCGATATGGCAACATTCATGTAGCTAATTCTGAATGTTGCCATATCGCCATGTGAAAAATACTTGCGTTTCTCTGACAAAAGGTTGTGCAAATAATTATTTATAACCGCAGGAAGTCCATGTTGGTGGAACTTGTCTGAAAGAACATAAATGGAAACTGAATCAAATGCTCCTTCAATGTTTAAAAATACATATGCCGTTTGTTGTTTTTGAGTGAAAGCAATTTGGATGTCAGACGAAAGTAATGCAAGGCAATCATTCGTTCCCTTATTTTTACGGAAGCCAAACTGAGTATCTGAATGCTTGAAGAAATTACGAATGAAACACGCAATTCACAAAGGAAGAATATTAAATGAAAACCATTACAGACGTGAACCTGAATAGAGATAAGAAAAACTAGAGTTAAAAACACTAAACAAATAGATACTAACGTTAAAATTCGTCTAGCAAAGAAGCTACATCACTTTCAAATTTCTCAAAATCGGACATGACAAGGCCGTCCCTAACGGATTAGAGTCATTTCGCCGAAAACTGTTTTACCGAAAACCATTTCGCCGAAAGGGTTATTTTGTTCCAAAAAATTTGTTGACTTTACCAAAATATGGAATTGTTAGCAATACCTCCCCCCCCCCCCTTTGAGACTTATGTAGACTTTCCAATTACACCTCCGCCGCTCTTAGAAAATCTACGTAGAGTTTTCTTTATCACAAAACAATTTTTTTAATCATTTTTCGGTGAAAGGTCACTGGTAGATTTTATAGTTTACATTCTGTTATAAGATTAAATAAAATCTGAGCAATTACCGTTGTCATAAAGTCTTAGTTATTCAAGATATTCAAGAGGTAAAGATATGCAATAAACGACTTCACTGGATGAACGATAATAAAGAAAATGTTATTAAAATCACGTATTATGTAAACAATCGTTCGTGGGCATACGATTTTTAAGCGAGGAACGATAAGATAGTGAGTTAACACACAGTGTTAATGTTTTTGTAATATCTTTCATAACCAATAAACTTACAGTTTCCCTCGAAAAAGACCATTCCAATCATTTTGATTTTTGAAACCCGTTTTTGGTTGAAAGACTTCACGTCAGAACAAATGATATGAATAACTTTTTAGACTTCCTCGCGATTTGGTATTTTCATAATTAATTTCTTCGTGATCGGCTATAGATGAGTGACTAATTTTGAACATTTTGTCATCCTACTAACATCGGTCCTTTGCCGATTTCTAAAATTCTCTGGACATTTCACTCGTCAGAACGCTCATGGATTGCAGAAGCAATTGACATTATCTTCATTTCTCCTTTCACTGCTTGATTACGATGTGACTAAATAATAATCGGACAGCATAAAGATTGAAATTTTTTTCATTTACTTCATTGAACTTAAAGTCCGATGACGTTTTGCAAAGAATAATGAACTTAATAAATTTATGTTTATGTTTGTACTCTCTTTTATTATTTCACTTCGATAGGGAATAGAAAAAAGAAAGAAAAATCAATGGAGTCGCCTGTATTTGAACTATACTTCTATTTGGTCATAGACCTACGGAGTATCTCATTTGACAATCACTTTTACAGTATATATTACATGTCGACAATGTTTTTTTTTTCAACTGTCGTTTTGATCAATCGAAGGAAACGCGCGGCCGGCTAGTTGAACTAAGTTAAATTGCTTGAAAAATGAGACTACGTAGACTTTAGGCAAACGTAGACTTTTGTTGAGGGCGCAGAAGTATCGCTAGATTATTCTTAGTGAACAAACCATCAGTTTGTTGAAGAAAAAATACCTCAACGAAAGCGAGGATAGCTGCTTTTTGCGTGGTGGCTGTTTTCTTGTAATTGTAAATGAAAACATAAGTTTGCCCATGGTCCAATCTTGCCACTTATTAATTGGCATATTTCTCCGCAAGATGCCGTTGCGAATGTCAGTTCTCAAACGCTTTTTGTTGAAGGTTTTAGGTTTTTGCCTTTCTCATATAGAAAGGTTATGCGATCACTTGAAAAACCGACTAGTGAAAATTGGCCCGGAGGGCCAAGTGTCATATACCATTCGACTCAGTTCGTCGAGCTGAGCAATGTCTGTGTGTGTATGTGTGTGCGCGTGTGTGTGTGTGTGTGTGTGTGTGTGTATGTGTGTGTGTGTGTATGTGTCAAATAATCTCACTAGGTTTTCTCGGAGATGGCTGAACCGATTTTGACAAACTTGGATTCAAATGAAAGGTCTCGTGGTCCCATACGGAATTCCTGAATTTCATCCGGATCCGACTTCCGGTTCCGGAATTATAGGGTAAAGTGTGTTCAATATTGTACACCGTCACTTAAACCGGCGAAACAAAAAACGTAAAAAAATTTCTAAACTGGTCTCAAAACCACACAAATCGAAAGTCATTATCAGTAGGCAACTAAACAAACCGATTCCGGCTATCCTGGTTCCCGGTATCCGGTTCCGGAAGTACCGGAAATAGTGGTCATATATACCAAAATAGATCTCACTCACTTTTCTCAGCGATGGTTTGACCAATTTCCACAAGCTTAGATTTAAATGAAAGGTCTCGTGGTCCCAATTTCTGAATTTCATCCGGATCCGACTTCCGGTTCCGGAATTATAGCGTAAAGTGTGTTCAATATTGTACACCGTCACTTAAAGTATTTTCGGATACAACAAACATTTAAATCGTAATTTAGAGTGCGTTCTAGAAGAGTTTATGTGTCATGTTAGTTGGTGGTCGGTTCTTTGGTTTGTGGAAATGTGGATGACTCACGCAATCAAAGCATTGTTTTATTCTGTATGTTATACTAGTTAATGCACAAACAATCTCTTGGTTTGTTTCAAAAATCGAAGAGATAAATTTTGAATGGAATACCACAATATTATATTATTTCAATACATTTGAATGAACATCTACAGAGGTAAATTCTGACCATCTTAGTAGTGTTTAGATTTTAACAAAACAGTTTCAAACAGCCAAAACCACGATTTGAAGTGTATCTCCTGCTGAAAAAAATTTTGGATTTACCTGTTATTCCGCCAATTAAACCACTCTGAATGTGTTGAAACATAGCTCAGAAAGCAATTGAATTATGCACAACATAAAAATCTTTGCACGGTCGTACATAATTCAATTCTCATTCTTGTCATCGTTCCTCAATAGAATACTACGCAATCACCAATCAAATTCATCTTCTGCTCTCACTGGATACTGGTGTGTGCGATTTTTGATTAAGCGACCATATTTCATAAAAAAAATAACTATTCGGAATTGAGGAATTATGAGAATGTTGAATATTTGTGTTCATTTTTATTGATGGAGATCGCTTACCTCGTTTTAAACAAGTTTTTCACAGCGTAAGTCGTAAAATCCAATGAAATTGCACCCAATCCCGGAACTGTATTTAGAATATATTTAGCTTCCGTTGAATTTATTGCTACGACCAAATTAGTTTCGCCAGTGTATAATTAGAGCGCTTTTAATTAGATTCATATAATTTTACCAAATCGACGCATCGTGTGCTCAGTCCGTTTTCCTACAAACACACCGATCAATGCCAAAGCGGATTAATTAAGGTGTACGCTGACGTTTCTACTAAACATATACGTGTACGCTGTTAGCTATATTCGCAGGCAATTCAAATCCGCAGTTTGATCGAATTTTCGTATGCAAATAATGCCCACCATAATGAAGGCAAATTTAAAGTGGGAATGTGGCATGCCTCTATCGATACTTTGTGTCCTGTCAGTCTTGGTGAGTATTCAGAGTTTTGAAAGTATGTTTCAACTCTTCTCTCACAGTATTCACAAGTACACAATGTGTAATAATTGAAGACAATGAACATCATCATGTGTTTTGTTTAGATCCTGACACCTTTGAATTAAACCAATGTACCGTGGCGGTGGCGGGTGGTTGATGATGTAAAGCGAGGTATGCTTTATATCTCTTTTGGATTATGGTGCCAGCTTCTGGAAAAAAATGGAATTTCATTTTGAAACATGCTTGAACTTTCCCTCTCATGGTTGGTGGGCTTGACGGTATTGCAAACATCATCAGATACAATCAAACAGCGTTAAAATTTAATATAAATATGTGTTACAGCTTTTAGCTTCATTATTGAGTTTAAATTAATGAGATATGGAACGACTTCAATAAGACGTTGATTACATAGCACTCCAACATCCGGGGTTGGAGATGTCGGTAGAGTAAACGTAAAATATTTCAAATTAGTCATGTGCACTTCAGCACAAACCGATAACAAGAAGTACCAAAACCCCTGAATGATCTGTTGGCGGCCTGTATCAATTTGTTTTATTCTTTCGCCACGCCTTTCATCGTTCCATCGAAAAAAAATTGATTCCACTAATTGCATTTTGTTATAACAAATCTAATTTCAAAAAATTCGCTGCTTTATAAATGATATCGTGAAATATATCCAAGTACATAAGTACATCGAGCTTTATAGGTAAAAGTTGTTTGTATTTATTCTGATTAACAATAACATTTATTTCACTGTATTAATTTAAAGATCGTCGTATGTATTCTAATTTCAACAACGTATGTTCAAAAATATTGTTTATTCATTTATAATTCCTTAGGCTAAAATATTCGGGTCATGTACAAGAACATAAAAAAACAAAACCAGTCATGACATGAATCTCTGAAATATCATTTGCAACAACAAAAAAGAGGCACGCGTCGATAAACTAAATTCAAACACAAAAAAATGTTAGCACTTCATTGCTTTTTGTGTGATCCAAGGCCGGATTCAATGCAAATAGACTTAACATCTGTCTTGAACGTTGCTAGGCAATTCAAACGATAAGCAAGCAAAGCAGATAATAATTCTTCGGACTTATCTCGAGCTTTATGTAATAAAATGCAAGGGCTTTTACTTCTGGACTGTGTTTATCGAGGCACAAACCACGTTGGAGATAAAAGCATGAGTAGGTTTCGGATATTTTTTTTTTTTTTTTAAATAACTATTTATTGGAATATGAGTTAAAATTAAATTATTAAGATTTAAATTGGGTGTTCAGCCACAAGTGGTGACTTTTCAGCCCTGTTATATATATATATATATATATATATATATATATATATATATATATATATATATATATATATATATATATATATATATATATATATATATATATATATATATATATATATATATATATATATATATATATATATATATATGATTTGGTTATTACCATGAAGACATCATTTGCTTCCGCAATTCTGAGATTTTTGTGTAGGGAAAATTCTAAACCTACTTGTATTGTGTAATGGGGAAAAGGAACTTATATACTAACTTACTAACTAATACAGAGAGCGAATCGATTCAATTGAAGATTGCATCGATTTTTGTCGGAATTTGCTTATAATATTATGTGACATTACATCTAATGGTTCTATATTTGTGAGTCTGTGTAACTCATTTGTACTAAACCAGGGAGGACGCTTCAGAATCATTTTCAGAATTTTATTCTGAATCCTTTGAAGCGTTTTCTTCCTGGTGGAACAACAGCTTGACCAAATTGGTACCGCATAAAGCATGGCTGGTCTGAAAATTTGTTTATAAATTAACAATTTGTTTTTTAGACAGAGCTTAGAATTTCTGTTTATAAGAGGATATAAACATTTAATATATTTATTACACTTTGCCTGGATTCCTTCAATGTGATCCTTGAAAGTGAGTTTTTTGTCATACGTTAAACCTAAGTATTTAGCTTGATCAGACCATGTCAATTCCAAGCCATTCAATTTGAGAATGTGATTATTGTTTGGTTTAAGAAAAGAAGCTCTTGGCTTGTGAGGAAAGATAATTAATTGCGTTTTTGCTGCATTTGGTTTAATTTTCCATTTTGACAGATAATCACTGAAAATATTTAAACTTCTTTGTAGGCGACTGCAGATCACTCTTAGATTTCTACCTGTGGCTAACAGACTTGTGTCGTCACAGAATAGCGATTTCTGACAACCAACGGGTAGATTTGGAAGATCAGAAGTGAAAATATTATACAAGATTGGAGCTACACTCGAACCCTGCGGAACACCGGCTCGTACGGGTAGCAATTCAGATTTACAATTCTGATAGCTAACCTGAAGAGTACGATCAGTTAAATAATTTTGAATCATTTTGATCAAATAAATAGGAAACTGGAAATCAGACATTTTTGCTATTAAACCTTTGTGCCAAACACTGTCGAATGCTTTTTCTATGTCTAGAAGAGCAACTCCAGTGGATAACCCAGAAGATTTATTTGATTTTATCATGTTCGTTACTCTGACAAGTTGATGAGTAGTTGAATGTTCATGACGAAATCCAAACTGCTCTGGTAAAAAAATTGAATTCTCATTTATATGAGTCATCATTCTTAACAAGATAATTTTTTCAAAAAGTTTACTGATAGAAGAAAGTAAGCTAATTGGGCGATAACTTGATGTTTCTGCTGGGTTTTTATCAGGTTTTAGGATAGGAATTACTTTAGCGTTTTTCCATCTTTTTGGGAAGTAAGCTAATGAAAAACACTTGTTGAAAATTTTAACCAGGAGTCTCAAGGCAACATCGGGAAGATTTTTAATAAGAATATTAAAAATTCCATCATTACCAGGAGCCTTCATGTTTTTAAGTTTTCTAATAATTGATTTAATTTCATCAAAATTCGTCTCAATAATGTCATCGTGTGATAACACTTGGGTTGAAATATGATCATATTTCAGTGAGACTTCATTTTCAATAGGACTCACAACGTTCAAATTAAAATTGTGGACACTCTCGAACTGCTGAGCAAGTTTTTGAGCTTTTTCGCCATTTGTAAGAAGTATTTGATTTCCTTCCTTGAGAGCAGGAATAGGTTTCTGAGGTTTCTTAAGAACCTTAGAAAGTTTCCAGAAAGGTTTAGAATATGGTTTAATTTGTTCAACTTCTTTAGCGAAATTTTCATTTCGCAAAAGAGTAAATCTATGTTTAATTTCTTTTTGTAAATCCTTAACTATGTTTTTCATAGCAGGATCACGAGAACGTTGATATTGTCGTCGACGAACATTCTTCAACCGAATGAGCAGTTGAAGATTGTCATCGATGATAGGAGAATTTAATTTAGTTTGAGCTTTGGGAACTGAAAGATTTCTAGCTTCGATAATATAATGATTCAAATTATCAATTGCTGTGTCGATATCCGCAGAATTTTCTAAAATAGTTTCATGATCCACATGATTTTCAATGTGAGATCTGTAATCCAACCAATTTGCTCTATGATAGTTGAAAATAGAACTAATTGGATTAATTATAGCTTCGTTGGAAAGTCTGAATGTTACAGGAAGATGATCTGAGTCAAAATCAGCATGAGTAATCGGTTCACTACAAATGTGACTTTGATCTGTTAGAACCAGATCAATTGTAGACGGGTTTTTCACGGAAGAGAAACAAGTAGGATTACTGGGATGAAGAACTGTAAAGTAACCAGCTGAGAGTTGATTATGAAGTATTTTACCATTACTGTTATTTTGCCTACAATTCCACTGGACATGCTTAGCATTTAAGTCCCCTATTACGAAAAATTTCGATCGATATCTTGTAAGTTTTTGCAAATCGCCTTTAAAGAAATTTAATTGTTCGCCGGTGCATTGGAATGGCAAATATGCTCCAGCGATGAAATAAATTCCATGAATGGTTTCAACTTCGATTCCCAAGCTTTCAATAACTTTAGTATTGAAAGAAGGTAAAATTCGATGTTTAATTTGCCGTTGGACAAAAATGGCAACTCCACCACCAATTCCAGTAAACCTGTCAAATCGATGAACCACATAATGTGGATTACTTTTCAATTTTACATTTGGTTTAAGAAAAGTTTCTGTCACAATGGCAATATGAATTTTGTGAACTTTGAGAAAATTATAAAATTCATCTTCACTCGATTTCAAAGATCGAGCATTCCAATTTAAAATATTCAAATAATTATTTAACATCACTGTTAAATTTTAAATTCATTATAATATTATTTGCAAATTTCCATCCGATTTGAAATGCTTCAAAAAGTGATGAAGTCGAATTCATTTGGATGATCATTTGAAAAAGTTGATCTTGTAGGTAGATCATTTTATTTTCAGTTATATCGCCTAAATCGACTTCATTTAAAGAAGCGAATGGCATTGAAGGAATATTTGTAGGTAGACTGCCATTAGAAGAAGATGATTTGGTCGGTCTACCTATTAATAAATTGTTTTCGTTAGAAGAAGAACTGCAAGGCGGTCCTGTGTTTTGATTATTTACATTAGAAGAAATAGGAGATAGATTTCTACCTAATATACCAGCATAACTGACATTAGAAGAAGATGATGACGAGGTCGATCTACCTGTCAATAAATTGTTTTCGTTAGAAGACGAATTGGCAGGTGCCTTAGAAGAATTTTCAGGTATGTTCTGTAAATTTAAGGTCGTTGATTTGACTTGTTGTCTAAGCGAACGAGCGTTTAAAATTTTTTCCCTGACAGGACATTTCAAATAATTGGATTTATGATTTCCATTGCAATTTGAACATGAAAATTTATCAGTGGTTTCATTCATTGGACAAGCGTCTTTCGAATGCGATTTACCACAATTCAAACACCGTATATCCATATGACAATTTTTGGTTCCATGACCGAAGCCTTGGCAACGACGACATTGCGTTAAGTTTGCAATACGATTATGCCGTTTATAATGTTCCCAATGAATTTTAATGTGGGAAATGAAACGTACTTTTTCTAAAGTTTTCAAATTGTTTACATCACTTCGATTGAAGTGTATTAGGTAAAGTTCATGGGAAATTCCAGAGCGTGGTTTAGAAGTACCATTCGCTCTTTTTTTCATAAGTATTACTTGGGAAGGGGCAAAACCAAGCAATTCTTTTAGTTCATTTTTAATTTCATCAATACTTTGATCATTTGATAATCCTTTCAAGACAGCCTTGAAAGGTCTGTCTGATTTTATATCATATGAATAAAATTTATGAAGTTTTTCGGACAAATATCGAATAAGACTTTCGTAATCTTCCAATCCATCCACCAAGACTCGACATTCTCCTCTTCGTCCGATTTGAAATGAGACTTTTACTTCCGGGAGAAAAGTAGAAAGCTCAGTACGGAATGCTTTGAAGTCGGAAATCATCACCGTCACTGGTGGCATAGATTGATGTTTCTTCCCAGAACGACAAGCGTCCATTTTGGGAATTTTTGAAGAATTTTCTTCTATGTCGCTACAATCGGATTCAGGAAGAATCTCGTAAATATTGTTAGACGGCATAGGATCAACGGAAGGGAAATCCGTCCGTTGTCTTTTATTTTTACATTCAGATTCTATAAGATCATGAATGTTATTAGAAAAATGTTGAATAACGGATTGTGATTTATTCCGTATTGAATTATTTTTAGCCTTAGGCTTGTTGCCTTTCCGGTTGGACGCAGGCATTTTTGAAATTAATGAAATTTTAAATTAAATTAACTAGGCTAAATTAGTCTTCGATTAGACTCCTAGCTAGCCTTAAAAAAGGCTGATTAATTTCTTAGTCACTCTAATATCACTCTTTGTATCACTTAGTCACTCTAATATCACTCTTTGTATCACTTAGTCACTTAGTTAGTGATTCAGGTAGCCTTGAAAAAGACTGAAGCCTTGAATCAATGAAACTCTAGGTAGCCAGAAAAAAAATTCCAGGAGCCAAGAGCTATACGCGTGCGGTGCGAACGACTGTTCAACACCGACTGAGGTTTCGGATATTTGAAATTAAGATATAACACTGAATACCGAAAACCTGGTAACTTTTGTATACTGCAATAAAACACCGTAGCCTTCAACTAAATTATTCTTAGCGTAAGGATAGACTGAAATGTCATGCCAACTAGTAGTATGACGAAAAAGATAATGCTTTAACATTTTTGTCTTTCATCTTTGTTGATCTTTCGATTAGTCTTTAACATTATTTATTAAACTTATTTTATTCTTATTGCTGACTACACTTAATTGCCTTTTAAAATGGATTATTTGTATTAAAAGTCAATGAACTATAATGAATAAATTACTGGGTTTATAACACTCAAGCTAAATAGGTGTAATTTTATGCTGATACAGTTTGTGTCAAAAGAAAGTGTTCATGATTTTCAAAATCTGGGAGATATCTTCGTCTCTTTTTCGTACTGGTAAAGGACTACGGTGCAAATATTATATATTTTTACCTCAGTATGCCTCAAGAGATTGAGATGTGGTCATCATTATAATCATGAACCCAAATTAACAAAAAAAAAGTCTTGAATTTTTTATTGTATAAAAATGCCGTTGACTACACTCCTTACGAGCACATACAAAACAGGACAAAACAATAACCGATATTATTCGGAGGATGGAACGAAGGTGTAAAATGTTGTACCAATCTCAAACTCGGTCGTACGAAGGAAACGACCTTGTTGAGTTAAGACGGGACTATTTTTACAGTGAAGCAAATAGAATAGTATCGAAACTACAGTAGAAACTTCTTTGTAAAGTTAAACCCGTTGCCTTCGTACAGACTTCTGTAAGAAGTGAGTATGTAACAGAAGATTGGTAATACTCGTTCTAGAACTATCTGAGCGAGAGGATCAACGAGGATGAATAATTTCTGAACGTCGCACAGTGGTTCGAATCAATAAAAACGTGGACATAAATCAGTAGCTGCCAAACCGTTCTTTTAATGCATATAGTTGTTTTTAAGAAATTTTATACAAATATATACTGCGTAATTTGATTATATCCCTAATTGTTCATGGCCTACTTTGACTAAAAATATAATCATAACTTTTTTTCTGAAGAGGTAGAAATTTTTTTTCTTCTACAAAGTTTTAGAACTATTGAAAATAATTTACTTTGTCAAATATACCAAAAGTCTAGGTAGTACTGTTTCGGATATACAAAGCGTTTTTATGGCAACCCCCTTAAAATCAGTTCAGTTTTTTATTCATAATTTGTTTTGATTAATTTTAATATGCATACTTTTTTCGGAACAATTGAAGAAAATAGAAAATCCCATATTTTTGTTGAAGGTAGTGCATAGGTTTTTTGTTTCCTGGCAAAGTTATACAACATTTAACCTTTTTTTTACCTATGATAAAACCTTATACCGAAGCGAAATATACAACTTTATGCAGCTGATTTTTACAAAATTTATAGGAAAAGATATGCCCAATACTGTAAACAAAAATCTAAGTGGAACTCGATGGAACTTTTTTTTATGCCTTTTCAAAGTTAGTTTTAGTTATTGAATTATGACAACCCCCTTAAGACTAGTTTTCTAATCATAACTTGTTTCAAGTTATTTTTTAATCCTTACTTTGTTTGGAATAGTTGTAGAAAATATAAAATCCCATAATTTTGTAGAAGGTAATGCATAGGTTTACTCTTTTCTGGAAAAGTTAAGCATCGTTTTACCTATTTTTACCTAGGAAACTTTGTACCGAAGCGAAATATGCAACCTAATGCAGTAAACTTTTACAATACTTTTTTTTTTTTTTTTCATAAATACGTTTATTTCATAGGCAATATACATAAGTTTTTCTTCGCCGTGGCATCCACAATACATAGTAGTTTAAACCTAATACATTTCGAATATCATATTAGTATGTTGGTACTCATTAGTTAATCTAAACACTGTTTTTATCAAGCGAGTTGCTATTTTAATTACATTAAATAAAATACATTTATTTTGTACATGATCTTATAACTATTTCAGGATTGTTTGTATCAGTTCACCACTTATATTCAATATCCTATAGTTGGCTATTGGTTGAACTCATGGAAGAGAAAACAGTTTAACATAAAATAAAATTTAAATTGGAACTCCAATGGATTTAATGAAATGATAAAGAAGTTTCATGTATGGAAGGTCACGACAAGCAAGAATGTCGCGAACTGGGACATTGGATAGTCTACCTTGGGTACGCAAGGAATTTATTAGTTGAGATCTGACATCACGAAACTCCACGCATGTCCAAACAACATGGTCAATATCGCGGTAACCTTCGCCGCAAGCACAATGATTAGTCTCGGAAAGTCCAATTCGAAGGAGATGTGCATCTAACGTGTAGTGATTGGACATGAGTCTGGACATCACACGAATGAAATCTCTACTCACATCCAGTCCCCTGAACCATGCCTTTGTCGATATTTTAGGAATAATTGAGTGCATCCACCGACCCAGATCATCTTTATCCCAAGAAGCTTGCCAGCTGGCAAGTGTTCTTTGGCGAGACGCGCTATAGAATTCGTTGAAAGCAATCGGTCTCTCATAAATTTCACCCTCAATAGCACCACGTTTGGCTAAAATATCGGCTCTTTCATTGCCTGGAATGGAGCAATGAGCCGGAACCCAAACTATTGTGATTAGATAATTATTATTCAATATGTCGTTCAGACACTGTTTTATTTTACCCAAGAAAAACGGTTCATTTTTGCCAGCAGCGTTTGAGCGAATGGCTTCAATTGCACTCAGACTATCTGTGAAGAGGAAATAATGGTTTGGAGATAATGTGACGATTACATTCAAGCTATAATGAACTGCTGCTAACTCTGCTATATAAACAGATGCAGGTTCTTGAAGCTTGAATGAGGCCGAAACATTATTGTTGAACATACCAAACCCTGTCGCTTCTTCCATTCGCGATCCGTCCGTGTAAAACATTTTCTCAGAGTTAATATGCCTGAACTTACTTGAAAATATTTTTGGGATTTCCATAGAGCGTAGGTGGTCCGGGATTCCACGCACTTCGCGCTGCATGGATGTGTCGAAAAATAAAGTTGAGTCAGGTACATTTAAGAGGCTGACACGGATAGGAATATATCTTGAAGGGTTGATTTCCTGTGACATATGGTTAAAATATACTGTCATGAATTTTGTTTGAGATCGAAGCTCGACTAGTCGTTCGAAATTATTAATTACCATGGGATTCAGCACATCACATCTTATTAGCAGGCGTGATGAAAGCTCCCAAAATCGATCTTTTAATGGAAGAACTCCCGCCAGAACTTCAAGACTCATTGTATGTGTCGAATGCATGCAGCCTAATGCAATTCGCAAACAACGGTACTGAATTCGCTCAAGTTTGATAATATGAGAATTTGCAGCGGAACGAAAACAAACGCATCCATATTCCATCACTGAAAGTATCGTTGTCTGATACAATTTTATTAGATCTTGCGGATGAGCACCCCACCAAGACCCTGTTATTGTTCGAAGAAAATTTACTCTTTGTTGGCATTTCGTTATCAGATACCTAATGTGTCCTCCCCACGTGCATTTGGAATCAAACCACACCCCGAGGTATTTGAAAGTCAAAACCTGTTCGATTATTCTTCCCATCATATGAAGCTGAAGTTGCGCGGGTTCATGCTTTTTTGAAAAGACGACCAGCTCTGTTTTCTCCGCAGAGAATTCGATACCAAGATGAACAGCCCAAACGGACAATTTATCTAAGGTATCTTGCAATGGTTTTTGCAGATCAATAGCTTTGGATCCAGTAACTGAAACCACGCCATCATCTGCCAATTGTCTTAGTGTACATGGGGTTACTAGACAGCTGTCAATGTCATTCACGTAAAAATTATAGAGGAGCGGACTGAGGCATGAGCCTTGCGGGAGACCCATGTAGCTAATTCTGATTGTTGCCAAATCGCCATGTGAAAAATGCATGCGTTTCTCTGACAAAAGGTTGTGCAAATAATTATTTATAACCGCAGGGAGTCCATGTTGGTGGAGCTTGTCTGAAAGAACATCAATGGAAACTGAATCAAATGCTCCTTTAATGTCTAAAAATACAGATGCCATTTGTTGCTTTTGAGCGAAGGCAATTTGGATGTCAGACGAAAGTAATGCAAGGCAATCATTCGTCCCTTTATTTCTACGGAAGCCAAACTGAGTATCTGACAACAAACCGTTCGTCTCGACCCAAGTGTCGAGACGTCGTAGAATAATTTTTTCGAACAATTTTCTGATGCAGGACAACATCGCAATGGGTCTATATGAGTTGTGATTGGAAGCTGGTTTCCCCGGCTTTTGAATGGCGATAACTTTCACTTGTCTCCAGTCAGGTGGAACAATATTTTGCTCAAGAAACTTGTTGAACAATTCCAACAAACGTCTTTTTGCGAGGTCGGGCAGATTCTTCACCAAGTTGAATTTAATTCTGTCCAATCCAGGAGCGTTATTGTTACAAGACATGAGTGCTATGGAAAATTCCATCATTGAAAAGGGGCTATCAATGGAATCATCATTTGAAGAAGACTCCCTAACAATGCTATGCGTAGGAACGGAATCTGGACAAACTTTCCTCGCAAAATCAAATATCCATCGATTCGAGTACTCCTCACTCTCATTTCCTACGTTACGATTCCTCATTCGTCTGGCCGTATTCCAAAGAGTGCTCATTGAGGTTTCTCTTGACAAACCTTCCACAAAATGTCTCCAATAGCTGCATTTCTTAACCCGAAGTATGTTCTTGTACTTGGTTTCTAAAACCAAGAATTTTTCAAAATTCTGAGGAGTTCCTCCTCCTCGTTTTAAAAACGTCTTGAAAGCATTTTGTTTCGCGTGTTTAGCATCTGAGCACTCTTTGTCCCACCAAGGATTTGGAGGTCTTCTGTTAGACGATGGACCAAGAAATCGTTTGGTTTGGGCTTGTTCTGCGGCCTCCAGAATCGAACAAACGAGGAAGTCATATTCTTCAAGTGGGGGAAGCTCTTCCATTGAAGTTAAGACACTTGAAATATTACTTTGGTATTTAATCCAGTCAATATTTTTTGTCAAATCATATGGAATATTAACTGAATTAGCAATGCCTTTGTTACTGCTAATTGAGATGATGATTGGTAAATGATCGCTACCATGTAAATCAGGAAATACTTTCCAGGTGCAATCTAGTCGAATTGAAGTCGAACAAAGAGATAAATCTAATGCACTTGGACGTGCAGGAGGTCTTGGGATCCGTGTCATGCTACCCATATTTAGTACCGTCATGCTAAAATTGTCGCAAATATTATATATTAGAGATGATCTGCTATCATTGTAAACGGAACCCCACATCATTCCGTGCGAATTGAAATCTCCTAGAATCAAACGTGGAGCAGGAAGGGCTTCGACAATTTCATTAAGCTGTCGTTGTCCAACTTGAGCTCTTGGAGGAATATATACCGAAGCAATGCAAATGTCCTTTCCTTTAATGTTTATTTGACAAGCAACAACTTCTATACTAGAAGTCGAAGGAATGTTTAATCTATAAAAGGAATAACATTTCTTAATTCCTAAAAGCACTCCACCATACGGGGAGTCTCTGTCGAGACGTATAATGTTAAAGTCATTAAAATTTAAGGCTATGTTTGATGTAAGCCATGTTTCGCACAAAGCAAATACATCACATTTTTGACTATGCAACAAAACTTTAAATGAATCAAGTTTTGGCATGATGCTTCGACAATTCCACTGCAGGACAGTGATTGAATCATTTGCGGCGGATGATAAATTATCCATCAAATGATACAAAACCTGAAAGAGCTGGCCATTGAGCTGATAACTGTTTCAAAAAAGTTCTAGCTATTGGAAGGAATGCTGTTATGATGGTCTTTAGAGGTTCAGAAATATTGAATGCAGCGAAAATCCATTCTACAATTTCCGAAAATTTCAGTAATCCTGTTGATGAATGTGAAATGGAGCCCACTGGATTATTGTCTTTTCTTGAGCTAGTTCCTGGATTGGTTTGTGAATTTGACAAACCAGGAGGCACAGTTTTTGGTTTTAAATTTGGCTTTTTAGCTTTAACACGGGGATCTTTTTTTGAAGGTATAATTTTAGGTGTCTTTTTTGGTATTTTGTGGTTTGTTAATCTCCTCTTAACAGACCCTTGAGGAGTGACAAACGAGGTATCTTCACTATTTCCGTCAGAGTCAGATTCCTCTGGCTCCGCAAGATTTGAAAAACCGTTTTCGGTTTCCAAAGGGGAGACATGTATGACCGTTTTGAGCATTTCTGCATATGTGCGCTTAGACCGTGCTTTTAAAGAAAGCTTCATTTTGTCTTTACGCAGCTTAAATGCAGCGCACACTGAAAGATCATCATGAGGGCTTTCCCCACAATAAACACATTTTTCAACATCTTTATCGCAAAGATTATCCTTATGAGGCCCTTGACATTTGATACATTTGGACTTATTACTACAGTAAGTAGCTGTATGTCCGAATTTTTTACAGTTCGTGCAATTCATAACATGCGGTACGAAAAGCCGAACAGGAAGACGAATTTTATCGATATAGACATGGCTAGGCAATGCAGATCCGGCAAATGTTACGCGAAACGAATCTGAGGGACGATAAGACTTTTTTCCATCGACAATAGATGCTGAGTACAATTGTTTGCACTCGAGTATCTTAACTCCCTCAAGCATGGAGTTTTTAAAACGGCCAACTCCATTTTTAAGTAAATCATCTGCTGTCAGACTTGCTTCAGTCACAACACCGTCAATTTCTACCTCCTTCGATGGAATGTAAACTCGATATTCAATAGCAAATAATTTACAGGTTACAATATCGTTTGCCTGTTTCAAGTCGTTAACTACAACTCGAATTTTATCTCTATTAACCTTACAGATTTCTTTAACTTCAGAGAAATGTGATGTCAAATCCTTTGTAATTTGCATCAAGTTTAAAATCTTTTCTTTTTTTCGAAGATAGACTATCCATGGCCCAGTGGTACCCTGTGGATAATGTTTAGCCCTCGGAGTATTTAAACTTTTACTAGTATCCGGAATCGGATTCGGATGATCTTCCATGAGATCATCCATTACATTAAATTTTTTTTATAAATTAATAATACCAAAATAAAAACTTATGTTTAGTAAAATTTCAGATATAAGAAATAAAAAATAAATTAAATTAAATCTACCTTGTAGCTGATGTCTCTGTTCCTTTATCGTGAAGAACGACGTGAAGCTCTTCCAACGATTTCCAATTGGCAGTCTTTTGCTGTTTCCAATTGGCAGTCTTCTGTCGTTTACTGCTATCTCAGTTGCTCTGCCGTCGTTGTGAACACCACTGCACTTGCTGTACCTGACCCCAGGTACAGTGCTTTTGCTCTTGGTGGCGATCAAATGCGATGCTTGCAGTGTAGCACCTCGCGATATATGCCGTCTCTTTTGATCCTACGCAGCGTACAAATTCTGGTACCTGGTAGATCAGCACTGGGTTGCTTTAGCACCTCTGTGCCTTTGCACCCCTTCGTCTTCGCACCTTTATGCGATGGCACCTCTGTGACTCGTCACTTCTATGCTCTCGCACCTCTGTGTCTCTACACCTCTGTGCGTATGAACGGGATGGCCTTCGTTGCTAGCTTTCCAGTCGGGAAACGCCCCGAATATTGCGTTTGCTATGGGCAGTTTAACTACCTGAAGCTTAGAATTGTCTCGGTAGCAGCCGTTAACTCACGAGCCAGTACAATCGAAACACAACCTCTTCGCTTGAATGATTTTACAATACTTATAGGAAAATATATTCCTAATCCAATTTATTTTCCAATGAAAATATCCTGAGTACTATTCGTGTGACTCAGTTTCACTATGGCCATGCTGAAACCATGAATGGTTAAGAAACGGAGGGTGTAACGCGTCTGATGTTTCTGTAACTCACTTTTGCAGTGAGCGAAGAGATGAGCAATTCGCTCCTGAGCTGTTCCAGTGAATCGAATCTTTAAAGTGAGCTGTTAGCTCACAGCTATTTTTAAAAGACGCGCAGCTCACCAGTTCACCGCACTGGTAAGCAGAGATGCCAGGTTCACAGATTAATTTGTGTTTCACAAATTTTCAACCTTTTGCACAGATTTAAAAAATGGCACAGATTTTCACAGATTTCTGAAAATGGTCACAGATTTACACAGATTCTGAAATCAATCACAGATTTTTAAAACTGATCACAGTTCAGCACCAAAAATTACAGAGCGGTAGGAAATAGTGAGACCTTTTTTTGCTTACCAAAATGATTCCGATCATCTATTATGAAAACGGGAAACGTGCACAGATTTTGCACAGACAGGTTTTTGGAATGATCACAGATTTTTGAAAAAATGACCTGGCATCCCTGCTGGTAAGGTGGAAACAAGCTACGATCTGAACGGATCTTCGGCTCTTGAAGAGAGAGTTATCAATGAGAAGAAATATGTGCATAAGCTCTTGTCAGTTCTTCAAAATGTGCATCTATCCTTCTTTAACAAATTGAATGAGCCGTTGTCAATAAGAAATGTTACCTCTCACTCAGTAGGCTAAGGTACGTTCAGGGATGCCACTTTTGCAGATATTCTCAAATATGACATAATAATAATTCGCAGACAAGTTAGTTCGCATAGCATTGTACTTTGTGCATCAATGATTTCGATCATGCATATGAAAGAAAAACGGAGTAAGGAAAACGGAATAAGAAAAACGGCGCAAAACAACGGCGCTCAAAACAAACCTTCAGTGCAATCTAAATGAGCTGATGAGCTAATACATTGAATCGATTCCCTTTAGCTGATCAGTTCAGAGCCACTCACCGGTATGAGCTGTTTCGCACATCTCTAAGTGAGCGTCGCACGATCAACATATCGTCTTAAAAAACGTGTTGCTTCGCGATAACTCAATTTATTTACCCGTTTAAAAATGAAATCTCTTCGTATAGGTTTGTACTTTTACAATACTTTTTCATATTTTGTTTGGAAAACATTTTTCCATTTTTCAAATATGTGTTGAACGTTTGATAACTTTTTGGATTTTCAATATTTAAAACTAACTTTGAGTAGGCCTGAAAAATTGCATCGAGTTCCACTTAGATTTTTTCTTATATTGTTAATTGTCAAAAAGTAAACAAAACAAAAATCACAAGAATTTGCTTAAGTTGCACGTGCAAGCATGAGCTTGCTTGTTTATGCGTGTTTACGCGCACTTTGTAGTAGATACTTAGGTAATAGAGGGAGTTTCTACGTAGATAAATAAAACAAACTGTTTTTAAAATAAAGTGAATATATCTCCAAAAATATTTTTTTTATATTATTTATATCTTCAGCAAAAATACTTCAAATGTTTTTTTTATTCAAAATGAAATAGAAAACAAAAATTTTTTGGTGAAAAAAAATTTTTATTCGAAATTGGTACTACCCCCTTAACAAAAATTAAGGTGCCACTTTCAAAAGAAGCGTAATATAATCTTGTAAAACTTCTTCTAAGACACGTTAGCTTTTAAAAATTAGAGAAAGTCAGTACAGACTTTTGACCGTTTTTTTCAGTTTTGGACCACTGTGCGTCGTGCGCAAAGCAATTGATTATTACAACGAACATTAGAAACTTCCAAAACTGAAGAACTATCGTTAGATTACCAAGAACTTCCGGACTAGTGACTACAAGGTCACTCTTCCAAGGAATGCTTGACTTTATTCAAATTTGTTGGGTTTTTATACCTTGCACCTCTTACCTGCTTAGGCGTAAAAGTCATCGCACCGGACTGGCTTGTCAATTTGATTGATTCCTTTCTTACTATTTATTTAGGTTATCTTGGTCTAGTTTGTGTTAAAATTCTTCTGGTTTGTTACAGAAGGTTTGCCACAATTGCGATACGTTTCTCGGTAACTCAATACTGAAAACTCATATTATTCTATGTTACAGTTTTATTTTTTCTCACAATCTTAAACAGTCACACAAAACTGTCAATTCAGAGGTCGAGTCGCTACAGTGATGCCAGAACAGATATATTCAAGAGAAATCCCACTTTTGAACTGTCCAAGATCAATTTGTTAAGAGCGAAATATGTATGGTGTAACCAAGAGGCGGAAGTGAAATGTCGACCTGCGACCTTCAACTATCTAAGATTTGAAACTTTTTCAAATCATTTAAAAAAACCACAAAACCTGGACGAAATAAAAACAAATATCGTTGTGTGTTCCGAGGTAGTAACTGTTTGGGCGTGATTCATATAAAAATAACGATGAATCTCTAAAATTAATTTTTATAAATCATGCACGACTGTAAAAAACGCATTTATTTCAAGGCGATTACTTATAATTTTTATTTTTATCTATACTTTCTCGAAAAAAATAAAAGCGCATGAAGTTTTTACATTCACAAAAGGCTTCGAACTCGTCATTAAAATTTAAGATATTCTTATTGATTGCATTCAGAACCGACATGACACACACACTTATTCAAGAAAATATTAATCAAAATGACAGTGTGAGGTGAAGAATCAGCATGAATCTGCGTTAAATCTTTCCGAAATGATTCAAAATTTAAGAAAATCACGATCAACATTGATTTTATTCGGATGGAATGAATTCCGAAATGAATGAATTCATTCGCACGCAGGTTTATGCTGATTCTTCACTTTGCTTTATAAACCTCATGAAGAATGGTACATTTGGCAGGAATATGCTTTTATAGTCGGCTTTAGTAGTGCTTAAAGTTCAAATGCCAGATGTATTATGTAGCATTGAAGATTGCTACAAGTATTTATTAATATCAAAAAAGTTATTTGGAATGCATTCTTCTAACTAATCGGTTAAATAGAGGAGACGAATGGTGAAGTTGAAATTTCTCGATGATTGCACCAGGCGGACAACTGCAATTCGTTAAAGTAGGGTATACATAAATGATATAATAATAATAATAATACTCGATAATGTGCAATTGCTCTATTTTATTGTTTTTTTCATTTTTTTTAGGTTTCATTGTATTTAGATTATCGTTTTTATTTTACGCAAACATTATACAAAACAGTAGTGTACCGTGATTGAACAGCAATACGCGTTCGATGGAGCCGCATGGTAATTTTTTTTGATCCACTTTTAAAATCAACTGCAATTGTTAAACGTTCAAAATTTAGTTTTTTCTTCCGTTGCGTAGTAGTCCAGCTTCCAGTAGCAGGTGTTAGAATCTAAAAATAACTTTTGCATTGGCGATTTATTTTGAATTAAAATTGAACATATGGATACCAAATCACTTATAATGTTTGCATGAATTCTTTTAGGTCGTTTTGGTTGTATAGATGTTCAATCGACTGAATGGGCCAAATAATCCAAATAATGAATGACACCTTTTACAATAAAGCGACATCAACGAAAATGTAAAAATCCATCATGCACCGAAACATTTCCGATAACTGTTCAGTTCAAGGTCATACCAATTAACGAAAGTCTTGATCTGAAACCATACTTTAATTGTAAATTATCTTGGAAATTTCCCACATCTCTGGAGGCTATCGGCTTAGCTTAATTAATCCACAATAGCCATCAGTGCAAAAAATCCCTCCTTCCCCCACGAATAATGGTTAACGCAGCCAATGTGGACCGTGACAGCAAAATAATGAACCTACTTTGAAGAATAAGCGACACAGCAGTACCACAGTAAACTGTCGAACGACTTCGGGAGTCCACTGATTGTTTGCCGTCATTATTTTGCCATCGATGTCATTCTTTGTTATGCTTTGAAAATTGCTTCTATTGCCTCAGCGTCACCCGACTCTAGCACCAGATGTGAAGACATTTTTTTTTGTTTTGCCAACGCCAAATATCTAGCTCGTAACCCATATTAAACGAAATTTGCCAAATTGATGTCAGTCAGAAAAGAGGATTAGATAAATAATCAGCTCGAAGTGTTCGTTTTCCAATCACAACTGCCTATGAATGAGGGGTAAAAAGTCTTGTTGTTTCAATTCGATCACTTTTTTGTGTTTTGGCCTACATTTCACATTTCGCTATTCAGTTGGAAACAAAAGTAAGATTGTAGCAAAATATTTACGATTCATGGTTCAAGTTGTATACGCAGGATCCTTTTTTCTGCTCTCAGTAATCTCTTAATTAAATACGAATTCAATAAACTTTTCTATTTGTTCATTCATAATTACTGGAATCATGAATCGACAATGTATGAAATATAATTCCGCAGAATTTTAATTTGACTTCATCAGCAAAAAATAATGACAATCATTCTCGTTTATTATACATGATTGCCATAAAATGTGCAGCGACTGTTGTTTTTCGAATTCTCAAACCAAACCTTCACAGATAAAAAATGTATTCAGAAATGATCGATGAAGTTCCTTCCAATACCACTCGATTGAAATATGATTTTTTTTTGCTGATATCCATGCAAATTGTTTACGTTTGATGAATTTTGAAATAGAATTGTAACGCATTTTGCTCTGCACTTTTTACATCGTTGTGCTCCAATCAGTTACCAATAAATAGGTCACTCTGAAAAGTAATCAGTTCGTCTCCGGAGGTATCTGTATTGGAACGAGATATTAAAGAACAGAATAAACTGCACAAGGGCTCTCATCGCAATAAAAACTCGTTTATATCATACAAAAGGTTGTGAAAGCATTAACAGCAATTACACTCAACATCAATTTAATTGTAGCATATATCGTCCCGAGTTGGCGGTTCAATGTATAGGACGCTGGTCTTACAAGCCAGTTGTCGTATGTTCGAGCCCCGACCTGGAAGGATTCTTAGTGTCAGTAGGATCCATAGTACTAGCCATGCAATGATTCTTTACACTAAGAATCGGCTGCGAAGTATGTTGAAATAGAAAGGCCAAACTCCACAAAAGGGAATGTAATGCCAAGACTTTGCTTTATATATCTTCAAAAAATGTTTTTTTTGCTTTCTTTCATGCGACTACTAATTCACATGATAATGAATCCACTTTTACATCGCCAATCAAACCAATACGAAAACAAGTGGGTATTTCAGTTACGCGACAATCGCTCATTATTTTAATATAAATTTTTATACGTTAAAATAAATTCTACACGGAAATGGTTTTATCTTGCGTTCAATGCAGGATCTAAACGTTATAAAAGTCTTGGATTTCATAAGAAAAAGTTAAAAATTTTTGTTGTTATGAGTGCTAGAAGTAGACCTTTCGCGAATCACACCTCATTGCCCCCGTTTAAGTCATGTAAAGTTATCAAATGAAATTACAAGATAAATTAGGCTTAACAATATTCAAGTATTCGATAAAAATGGCAGCTTATAATTTTTCTTAAATTATGGAGAATAATTTGATATACCATTCAATAAATTTTGAAGACCGTTTTCAAGAAAAGTTGGTTCTGAAGTAAAAAAAAATTTAGTTTTTAATAGCTATAACGGTTGTATACTGAAACGTAAATTATGATGATTTCAAAGTTACTTAAAAGATCAATTTAAGATACGAACAACCTCAAGATATTAACCTGGACAAATGAAACATTTTCACATAATACAAATTTTCGAGAAAGAACCAGGAAACTCAGTAATAGCGTACTTTTATTGATCCTTCGTTAAAAAGCGTCGATAATGTTCGGAAAGTGTAGGTAAATACTAGGGAAAGAATACGAGGAAACAAACATGTGAAACAATCCGCACAAAACATTTGTTACTTCGATAGATTTTTAATTTTGCATATAAGGAATCAATGAATTCATATTGTTCATATTGTAACTTGATATTTTTAATACGAACATTGTTATAGTTAAAACGTATGTAGTGATCAGACGTTTGTTGTTTTGATGCAAATAATAATTGAACTGAAACTAGCAGTGAACCCAGTTCATCGATGTGTTCTATTTAAATGCTACATGTAAAATCGCAGGTCAGCTTATCTTGAGTTTATCTTTGATACTAAATGATATTGCATCTGATAATTTCATATATGTGAGTTTGTGCAACTCATTTGTACTAAATAAAGGAGCCCGCTTTAAGATAACTTTCAGAATTTTATTCTGAATCTTTTGAAGTGTGTTATTCATGGAAATACAACAACTTGATCATATTGATACTGCATAACGATTCGTATAGCATTGCATTGTTTCTGTTGCACTTAATCTGGATTCTTTCTATATGATTCTTGGAAGCAAGATTAGACCAAAATATTATGCTTTATGAGACTATATCAATCTCTAACCATTATGTAAGAGATAGATCATAGGGTTTAGAAAACATTTGAGGTCGATTTAGAATTTTTTTAAGGTTTTTCCCCATTTTCAGTGATGGTATACAATTTTTAACCCACTTTACCCTATAATTCCGGATCCGGAAGTCGGATCCGCATGAAATTCAGGAATTACGTATGGTACCACAGGACCTTTCATTTGAACCTAAGTTTATGAAAATCGGTTCAGCCATCTCTGAGAAAAGTTAGTGCACTTATTTTCACAATTTTTTCCACATTTTACCCCATAATTCCGGAACCGGAATTCGGATCCAATTGATATTCAGGAATTTTGTATGGGACCACAAGACCTTTCATTTGAATCTAAGTTTGTGAAAATCGGTTCAGCCACCTCCGAGAAAAGTAAGTGCAAAAAACGTTACATACACACATACGCACATACACACACAGACATTTTGCGTACTCGACGAACTGAGTCGAATTGTATATGACACTCGGCCCTCCGGGCCTTGGTTCAAAAGTCGGTTTTCATTATAATCATAACACAACTTTGAACCGAATCTATTTACGAGTCACCGTTTTGCTCGTATGTAAATGAAGATTCCAGTATGCACACGACGCCGTCGACACATGAATCCATTTCTAAGCGTACAATATTGAAGTAATGTTTTCAAATCAAGTTAAATGAAGCAAATCCATCAACAAATCACCGAGAAACAAGCGCTTCATATTAGGTCCGTAAAATCTGTTGCCGATAGTTCTAAATAGGCCTACTAGTTACCGGAGAATCAAAATCAACAGCTAATTAGTACTCAATATACTCAAGCAAACATGACACCAACACACGGCACACAAACAAAAGCGACTATCCTGCGATCGAATGCATGTAACTTTTAGTTTTTTTTTGTTTCGATTATAGAGGTTTTAACCTTAAGGTCATTCGCCTCTTCGGGCCAGAAAAACTTTCTGACCCTATGTGCGGGGTTGGGAATCGAACCCAGGTGGGCTGCGTGAAAGGCATCGACTTACCCATTACGCTACACCCGTCCCCCTAACTTTTAGTTTCGTCATTCACTCATTATTCAAACACCTTCATCGTTCACAGCCAAGGGTTGACTAAGAAAAAAATGTGTTGTGTTTTCAATAGTTTACTATTGAAATACTTGAACGACGTTACCTCATAAGTTTAAGTTTAATGCTTCCAAATGTATTAGTAGTAAAATTATATAAATCCATGAGCAAATGATGGAATTATAATAGTTCAAAATTATGAAAGAAAAAGGTTACGCGGTTAGTTTTGCATTTTTAAATTGCCTCGTACAGTGAAGGGTAAGGGATTTCTAATGCCAAAAACGAGAATATTCCTTTAAACAACTACGTTTGATGATTCGTTCGTATCGAACGGAACGATATTGGCCAATATAAGACATTTCGCGTTCTTTGAATATCGTTTTGGGAAAGCGTCAGCTGATGCCGACCGCGTTCTCTGGTCCTTCTTTCATAAGCGATCAGCGAAAAGAGACTGTCCAAACCGCTGTTCTTTTATTTCGAGCTTGCAATGGCCTAAGTTACTGAAAAAGGACCGGAAATAAGGGATTGCTTAAATTTTTTAGCGCTACCGCTTTATGAAATTAGAGATGACCCTTTTTTATTTGCACCGTACTCACCATCTCTACTGGCCAACACAGTCTTCTTAATCTGCTCTTTTTATCCCCGTAAAAACCCGGGTTAAAAGAGAATACTTCTCTTTATTTAACATAATTTTTTTTTTCAAACAGATTTGTTTTCCTGGATCTCGCTATCCCTTTCCTTGTAGGATAGATGCTCTCATTACTACAGCGACTAAAGAGGGAGCAATGGTACACTATTCTCGCCTTCGTTCATCGATTCGTGTTTTGTTTTTCTCAATCCTTCGTTGCTAGCTCAAGTAGACGTACACTGTTGTAGATTTTTTAACGATGATAGGTTCGTTCGTGTTTCATTGCTAGGGTAGATTGAAGTAGGTTAGGGTCGGTATACTGTAGTCTTTGGATGTAACTGAATTCTTGTCTAGTTACTCGAAAGCCATATTGTAGTGAACAGGCTCATGACAATCTTGACATATAATCAGTTGATGGTCGTAGATGACGCGCGATTTGCATGGAATCCTTGAGCTCTGAATGAAAGTCACATAATAAGGCGCATCTGTAACAAAAGTACGCCATTTAAGATATCATTTCCCGCCATTTAAGATATCATTTCCCACATTTCCTTTTCTATGGATCTATCCATACTGGGACAAGGTTTTTTTTATCATACCCTATAGCGCCATTCTCCACCTTTAACGAATTCAATTGATTTTCACTTCTTCGAGAATTGAATATAACACTTAAGTTTTATTCAGTTAAAGTTGGTGGGAAACGAGCCAGTTTGAGGTCAATAACTACGGATTTTTTTCTAGCACCGTTGTCTTTAGCTCATTTAATTTCTGTCGTCCAAACCGTAAACGGTGTAATTTATCGACATTTTAGAACAAGGTGCGAAAGTGAACTGAGAGATAATATTTGTATGTCATCTGTTGCCTAATAAGCAATATTTGTTATATGTTTCGTATGCCCCGGAGATCCCTAAAGTTTTATGCCATTCGATTGGGCTCGACGAAATCGGAAAATGTATGTGTTTGTGTGTATGCATCTTTCAATGATTTGTCTATTCGCTCAATTTTCTCGGAGATGACTAAACCGATTTTAACAAGATTAGCTCGTTTAAAAGCTACTATTGGGTCATTGCTCAAGTTCGAAAATTAAATGGCAGTCACTTTCGGTTCCGGAGATAAAATGGTATAAGTTACGTGACCGACAAACCACACTTTTTCTGGGAAATCCTAGAATCGATTTCGAAAGTCTTAGACGCGCTTTAAAGCTACTATTAGGATATTTGAGAATTTCACAAAGCTCATGACGAACATTTTTTGTTCCGAAGATATAATCGTATAAATGTTTTAATGAGACTAAGGCATAGAAAGGCATTGTCACATCAGAATTAAGAAGTTTTGCCTTTCTCATATAGAAAGGTTATGCAATCACTGTGAAAACCGACTTTTGAACCAAGGCCCGGAGGGCATTCGACTCAGTTCGTCGAGTACGCAAAATGTTTGTGTGTGTGTATGTATGTATGTGTGTGTGTGTGTGTGTGTGTGTGTATGTGTGTGTGTGTGTGTGTATGTGCGTATGTGTGTATGTAACGTTTTTTTTTGCACTAACTTTTCTCGGAGATGGCTGAACCGATTTTCACAAACTTAGATTCAAATGAAAGGTCTTATGGTCCCATACAAAATTCCTGAATATTATTTGGATCCGACTTCCGGTTCCGGAATTATGGGGTAAAATGTGCAAATAATTGTGAAAATAAGTGCACTAACTTTTCTCAGTGATGGCTGAACCGATTTTCACAAACTTAGGTTTAGATGAAAGGTCTTGAGGTCCCATAGGAAATTCCTGAATCTTATTTGGATCCGATTTCCGGTTCGGGAGTTATGGGGTAAAATGTGCAAAAAAAGAAAATATGTGTTCTAACTTTTCTCATAGATGGCGCGACCGATTTTCACAAACTTAGATTCAAATGAAACGTCTTGTGGTCCCATACAAAATTCCTGAATATTATTTGGATCCGACTTCCGGTTCCGGAATTATGGGGTAAAATGTGCAAAAAATTGTAAAAATAAGTGCACTAACTTTTCTCAGAGATGGCTGAACCGATTTTCACAAAATTAGGTTCAAATAAAAGGTCCTGTGGTCCCATACGTAATTCCTGAATTTCATGCGGATCCGACTTCCGGATACAGAAATATAGAGTAAAGTGGGTTAAAAATTGTATACCATCACTGAAAATGGGGAAAACCTTAAAAAATTTTCTAAATGGACCTCAAATCTTTTCCAATTGATAGTTTTTATCAGTAACCGGTCAAACAAACCGATTTCGATTATTCTTTCAAGAATCGAAGAAAATTATTTTGAAGAATGCCACAGTATTATATATGATAGTATGATTGATATGAGAAAGGCATCATTACACCACTAGGTGGATTAAAACAGGTTTTTTTATTTTTGATTTGTTTTTCCACTTTGGATTCGGGATTAATCAACTTAATTGTTTTACTTGATTATAAGATAATTACTAGCAACACGTTGCTTTTCATTTTTCTCTTAGATTTATTGTTTTTCTATACCGTAATTTTCACTAGAATTAAGCTTCCTCTTTAAAAAAATCAACATTAAGGATTCAGTTGGCTAATAGTAATGAACCGTTGAGCTAAGAACATAGAAACTACTCAGCAAGCTGGTATCATATTGTAAAATCAATACTCATTTGACAAATACTCAGCGTGTCAAGTACTATTCGTACTTTGTCTATGCACATAAAGTCATATCATCCGGTACTACCTAATAGTAATGTATGCCCGAACAATTTATTTCCAACACATATGAATGTATCTTTGTCCTGGCATCTAGGAGCTAATGCTATATGCTCGACAACCTTACAACGAATAATGTTTCCTGAACCAAAGAAACAATAAGCATGCGGAATCTATTCTAAAACGTGCATCCTTCAATCATTGTCCATACAACTCTTCCATCTGTTTCTGTTAAACAAGACATACGAATATTAATGTGCGAAGCCAGCATGATTCTTGTAGCAAGGAGCATTATAATCTGCAATGTCACACGACTATACACCGTACTATACGTATATTATTAATACGAACCAGGTAAACAGCAACATTCAAGAATTGAAAAGTTACATAATTTTAATTATTTACGTTTCGCATCCAGCTCATCAATGCAGTACCAGATTATGTTGAACTGCTAATGTTACCTCGCGGATCAAGAATCAAGATCAAGATGAACTGCTAATACCACCATGCGGAGCACAAACCGGTACCCAAGAGGTACCAAATTTCCAAATGACGACTCACTGTTGGCAGCCAGCATTGACGCATAGCAATGATTTTACGTCTGCTCAACGGATTATGTTGATCCGCGAGATGGCATTAGCAGATAAACATAATCTGCTAATGTACTGATGAGTTGAATGCGAAACGTAAATAATTAAAATTAGTCATGTTAGTCACTTTAGCATCAACCGGTACCCAAAAGGTACCATACCCCCCAATGACATAATTTTATTATTTCGGCTATTGGATATCAAAATTATGATCATGTGACTGGAAACAATTCTGACTGTATTGAATTAAACACATTACTCCAATATACTTTTTGTTTTTGAATAAATCACTACATATAACGTATCTTTAAAACCGTGAATAATTTCATATGTTTAATCATTGCAGAAACATCCTTTGGTGTTCGACGTTTTAGATGGTTATGCAAATTCGAATCCCTCGAAACACTTTTTTTTGTCCATAACTACAAACAACTTGTCATCATTTAGGGGTTAGCCAAATTTTGTGCTAGGGCACATAACCGTTTTTATTATTTTTACGTTTCGTCTTTGACTCATCAGTGCAGAGCAGTGAACTACTCTGCACTGATGAGTCAAAGACGAAACGTAAAAATAACTTGTCATCATTTTTATACTGACAACGATCGAGCCATCAGAAAGGATATTGTGAATATGTATCCTAAAAGTGTTGCATAAGCACTACAAACTTTGTGTCTGCTTAGCGATTTGAATTAAACTGCTCGGAGGCAAAAGCCATTTAATTTGAACTGCTAAAGCACTGATGATTTTTAAAGACAATACAAAAGATTGAACCTCCTGCGACGAAAACTCGATGCGACTGCATCTCACTTGCGTTTATTATTTTATAGTGTCACTCAGCTGAAGGCTATGTAGTGACTATAAAGGGAGACTCTCAGGTATTAGTCAGCCTGCCGTGCAACAACGGTTATTATCACCCACCGAAAGGAAAACGGTGAGACACATGCCAAACGAGTTTGTCTTGTGTTAAGAAGAGGGTTGCTCGGTAATAGCGAAATGATACCAGAGGGTATCATGGATGAAAATCGATATTGCTAGATTTTCTAGCCCAACCACATCGAATAGAAACCTTCCTTCTACGGCATGAACCATCCGGGAACCATCGACAAAAACACTAATCTTCTTGTTTACGAGACTGCTTGACACTGAGCCAGCAATTTTGGCGCGAATTGTTCGTACATCAAAGTAGGCAGCGACTCATGTGATGGAAGCATCGACAAAGCAACAACAATGATCCATGTTTGTGTGCATCTGCTACCAGTTGTAGGTGGCACATAGCATATTTTCAGCCATTCACCTCATTTTCTTCGAAGGCTGATCCGATCTAATGATCTAAAGGTCTATGATAACGATATCGACTTCGTCGTGAACGGTGAACATTAAAGTAACGGTGCGGACACAGCACAAAGCGGTTTTTGATGTTCGACTTTGGAAACTATTTGACACATACAGATACATCAGAATGCTCTTAAATGTTCCCGCAGAAGATTTATGATTAATTTGCTTTGGTTGGATTTCTAGCCGACATGTGAATGAATTGTGGCATACCCATATCGTTTGGATGGTACCTAAATATCGGGATACAAGCTCACATAACTGATGACTGTTGCAGATACTGAAGTTAAAGTGTTGAATGGGTTTAACTCTCTAATAGAGCGCTGTTGACCCAGAAAGGCCCGGTACAGAATAGTATATTGTTGCACATTTGTGTAGTGCAATGCTAAGCATTTCTTTGCTCTGAGAGCAAATGATCGTACGAATTTTAGAATGAGAAGAATAAGAGTAATCAGTTATAATTTCGATGTTTTACAGTAAAAAATGAAATTTCATAATAGAGATCGTTTTAGTACTATATTTTATGATTGTGAATAACTCAAAAGGTATAAATCCAATCAAAATATCAAAAGTTTGCTACTTAAAGAGGATACCTACCATTTGAAACTAGTTTTGTCTAAATCGATGCAACTACTTCGAAGATCTCGACTTCTTAGATGAGTAAAAGCGCAATTAAATACTAAAAATGCTTCATGACTCAAATGTGGCAAAGAATTCAATTTTTTAGGCAATATAATTCATTCGAAATCCAAAAAGTTACTTCCCATCTTATAGATTGCATAAACAATCGCACCTTTTCATTTAACAATATCATAGTTATCATCGACTAAATGCTTACTGAAACTGTTTTGAACCTGTCCTTACTGTAAAAAAGCATAGCTACGTATGTTTTTTCATTCTGTTTTTCCGGTTTGTATATTTTATAGAACGCTTATGGTACACGGGCGTACTGAAAGTGAATAAAACGTAATTGAATAATAATCTTCTATAAATCCTTTCTTCATCATGTGGAAAATAAAATACGTAAGCGGCATATGCGCTGCTAAGGGTGGATATAGTAATCGGCTTTTTGAAAGGGGATATGTACTTGTTTGCCAGCGCAATTCACCGAGCGTTAGAAGCGGTTACTCACAAATTTGTTCTATATTATAATTTGTGTCAAAATTTTTGCTTCTAAATTCATAATACCATGAGAAAATCATCATACCATGAGAAAATCACTTTAATAGCTTTATGACAAGTTACTTTAAAAACTCGTAATTTATGTAGGAACTAGATGATAGCATGTATCAGTTTTTTTGGTCATTACACCTAGTAATGTAGCCTTTCACATATCACTCATATTTTCATAAATATTACCAAAGAATTCTTCAAACCACTTTTCATTGAATCTTAAAAGAAAACAAGAATTTTTGTTTGAGCATAAACTAGCATAATTTCATTAATTTAGAATTAGTTTTAAGTATAATTTAGTAGAATATTTCCGTTTATTTTTATCGATTTAAAATTTTGAACGCACTTCACCTTGCAGTTCCGGAACCGGAAGTCGGATCCGAATAAAATTCTATAGCATCCTATGAGACCATTAGACGTTCGTTTTGAGTCTAGATTTAAGCAGCTACGTATGTTTTAAGAAAGTCAAGTTAAACCCGTTGTTGAAAATTTTCCCCACCGGTACTTCCGGAAACAAAAACTAGGAACCAGTATAGCCGAAATCAGTTCGTCTGATCAGCAACTAACAAACCGAAACAGTTTTGTACCAAATTTTAGAAGAATCAGTTTTTGCATCGTCGTGTAACTTCTGAACCGTAAGTCAGATCTGGATGAAATTCAATAGCAGTCTATGAGACCGTAAGACCTTTAGTTTGTAACCGTAACCGTAAGACCGAAATTTGTAAAAATCAGTTATAGCAGCTCTGAGAAAATGAAGTGAGTTCCGCTTTTGCAGGGAACCGATATATGCAAAATCAAATTTTTTAGTCATCAACAATCAAGACACGTACGATATATGAACTTTTTGGCTAGTTCAAAGGAATTTATTCGTTTTTACGTCGCCATGTATACAAAAATTATGTTGATTTTTTTCTTTCAATTATCACTCTGTAATTTCGGAAACGGGAATCAAGATAAAATTCAATAGCGTTCTATGGGATTATAAGACCTTTCATTCCAATCTTTTTACCTTTTCTCTATAGAAAGGTAATAGAATTGCTGGAAGAACCGACTTTCGAACGGAGCTTAGGAGACCCATTCGAATCAGCTCGACGAGATAGGAAAATGGTTGTGTGTACACTTTTTATAGATATTTTAACGCTCAATTTTCTCAGAGAAAAATTAAACCGATTTTATCAAGCTAAGACTTGTTTGAAAGCTATTGTTGAATCATCAAGTTCAAATATCAAATGACTGTCAGTTCCGCATATATAATGGTATTAGTGACATAACTGACAAAACGCAGTTCATTTTTTAACGCTGAGTTATCTCAGAGATGCTTGAACCGGAGAGCTACTATTGGTGTAATGATCAAGTTCGAAGATCAATTGGCTGTCACTCCCGGCTCCGGAGAAATAATGGCATACGTGAAGTAATCGACTAACGACATCGGCTCAAGCTTCTCGAAGATAATCAACGAATTTTGATAAACTTAGGCTTATTTAAAACTTGCAATGAGATGTAATCTTATACATCACTTAACCGACAAAACGTAGTATTTTTTTAGTATTCTCGACCAAGTGCATATATACATTTTTCGATCTCGACGAACTGATTCAAATGGTATATGACAGTCGGCCCTCCAGGTATTAGTTCAAAAGTCGGTTTTCATAGAGATTGCGTATCCTTTCTATATAAGAAAAGTAAAATTCCTCCAAAGTCGTTAGTTTTCTCTTTGTTTGTCAAAAATAGTGTCAGTTTTACGTCTGCTTAGCATCGTATGTTGAACTAACAGCTTAACTTAACCAATATGGGTAAAAGTTAAGTTCCTTGCTCTCAAAGGTAACCCCCTTATCATACTGTCGAACAGCGTAACGAACTACTCCGATGCTCACATCTTCTTTTTTCGCCAACTGACTCAGTGAAGCGTTGGGAATAGTGCACCTTTTGTGTATGATCTCCTTTTGCAGCTGTTGAAAAATCTTTCGAAAACAACAAAGGTCCTTTAAAGTAATGAAGTGAATCGGACTTGTACACAATTTTCGACAATTAAAAAAGAATTTTTCCACCGATTTCCGAAGGCTTCATCTTGTAACACTTGGAATTGCATTATCCCAGTTCTGGGCCGAGTTAAATTGATAACAATCAATCAATCAATCATCTGTAAATAATTCATAAAGTTTTCGGGAAATATACAAATACTGTCTGCAGTGATTTGCCCTATGGGAGTACAATTAGAAGCTTCCAAAGTAACAATCGAGATTGGATCGGGATGCTCGTTTCAATTCATCGTAAAATATTGATTATTGGATGCATAATATAGATGGTGGTACTTTCAACCATATTGAGTAAGCCAACTCAAACGAGTCACCGTAAAATCAGAGCCAAACCTTTAAAAACAGGACATGATTGTTTCACTCGTACTCCTGTTAAACTGTGGTAGTTACGCACAAGTATCATTAATAAACTCGTTCAGTTTCCCTGTGAGTAAACCCTTTGCGATTAACCAACAGGCAGCTACTAGAGATGGGTAAAGAATCGTCGGTTCGATCGTAATGAGCAGTAATGAGGAAGGGAAGCTCATTACGGTTTTTTCTTCATCGCAGCTCGTTAGGCTTGTGAAGATTTTTCTTGTGGGAAAACGCATGCTTTACAAATGATTTATTTGGAAAATTATGTGTTCCTCATATATCAGCTAGATCTTCTGTAATTTTTGAACTAGTATTGTTATTGTATGGCGATGTATCGTGTCTATTTACTAACGCTTCGTTACAAAGAAACAGAAATTTAAATAAATCATTTGGTCCTTTTTTTTTAATTGTTATTGTGTTTGATCAAGAAAAACGCAAGGTATTAAATTTACTCTAACAAAAACACAGGGGCAAAATTCCGATTCTAGAAATGAGCAAAACGAGTCATGATTTGGGGAAAATAATATATTTTATAATATATATTATTTTCCCCATCCATTCGGACTGATTTCGATGAAATTTAAACGTAACGCACTTGAAGTTGTTGGGTATAACTTCAGGCGTGTTTCTGCTACGATGGTAATTTTTGCAACATAAATTCAGGCGTTATGTGTGATTTTTGCAACGTTGGTCATTTTTGCAATATAAATTCAGTGAAAAGCACGACGAACTTCTTTTAAAATGAAAATATTCTGTTTTTGAAAAACGACGACGCAAGAGATAACGTGTTTACTTTCGTTCATTACTTCATTTTTGATTTTGTGTTTCAGAATTTAAACACTTAAACGAACTACATGAAAAAACACGAGTGAACCAAACCTTTTAAAAAGAAACTCTATGTCGAATTCTTGCAAAAAAAATCGTCTTATTCATAATATTTAGGTGCATCAATACAGCTTGTGTTGTTATATTTATGAAACAAATTAATCAAAGTGGTTGAACAAAATATTTTTCGTTAGATGGTGTTCCAAATGCACAATCGAATTAAACGCTAGCTCTCGGGAATATTATTCTAGCAACAACGATCACATCAAATATGTAAGAATACATTCGAACAAAATGTAACATTGTTGTTTGTCAAATGAAAAGCGTAGCCGTGCTTAGTCTCTTATGATGTCAATTTTCGGTTCATTATCTTTATTTGTATGTTATGTTTAATTCTCTATCAGCCGGTGGGTAAAACAACACGATTATTAAATAACATGCTTCAGGATCAAGTAAACATTTACAGTAGGTCTTGCTTTTCACTTCACTTGAGGCAGAGGGTTCAAAGTGATATCCGGGTAGAAAATTAGAGTTACGAGCTTTGAAAGAAATGCATTTTCAAGTAACGCATTTTCGAACCATGATTAATTTTCATGGGAGAAGAGTTATTGCTCATTTTTTTAGAGGTTTTAACCTTAAGGTCATTCGCCTCTTCGGACCAGAAAAATTTTCTGACCCTATGTGCGGGGTTGGGAATCGAACCCAGGTGGGCTGCGTGAAAGGCATCGACTTACCCATTACGCTATACCCGTCCCCGTTATTGCTCATGATTTCATGATAAGTTAAAATGAAAATTGACCAATACTTGAATCCAAGTCAGTATTAGTCTACATTAATCTAAACAATCCATTGATACCTAAATTATTCCAACCGGTTCAGTATCAACGAAAATACAGCCATATGAAAATACCGTTCCGACTGTTTTTGAGGCTTGGTTGTCGAAATGTTAAGGAATGGAAAACTGCTCAGGTTCGAGCGAATCGCGCTGCGGTACGCGTGCGGGTCGTGGTTGAAAAATTCACTGCTCCGTAAGTATTTATCTTTCCACTCCAAAACTTTTCCAGGATTAAGTCAAACCCCTGAGGCTACTTTTTTCTACTAAAAAAAAAGAAAAAAAATAGATCCAAATTTGGGTTTTTTTTGTTTATCATCTTTTAATTTTGTTCATTAAATGAACAGACGCGCATTTCATGTCTTGGATGAATTTTCGTATCTTTATTAGATTTTTCAGTACAGACTGTTGAAAAAAGACTCTTTTTTGTGGACGCGGAACTACAGAGTGTAGGTATTCTGTTGTCTTTTGCCTTTTTGTCTTTTGTCTCGCAAGACATACCAAAGTGGAAAGTTTGACAGTACTGGCATGTGGTAGCTGATTCTAGTATGTGATCAACGAGTTGAATTGGAATCTTCCACATGCGACTACCAAGTAAGAAGGAATCGACTTCACACGATTCAATCAGTGCCATCAAAGAGAGACGAATATCATCTCAGCATCAAAAAACCGGCATGGTTCATTTAACATGGAATGGACACTAGTGCGAGAGCGAATTTCTCTCGAAAATCCGTCTAAGCATCACGGGTTAGCACGATGGTGTGGGGATTCTCTCTTAAACAACAAACGGTCGCTTATTCTCGTTTTGCGATCCGATTCTGTATGTGCTGTGGATAATTGCGATAGAATCATTTTACTATTGCCGCTTATTCTAACTATGTGCTAAGTATGAGAATCATCAAGTGGAATCATCGATTCGATTTTCTGCGATAATTGTCAACTTGCGATTCTCTCTTTGTAAATTCCACACAGCACCGATCATTATCAGACTGAAAAATTTTTTAAGGGCTGTGAAATACTCAGAGTATGAAGTGAAGCGAAGAAATATAGAAAAGTTCTCTCACGGTTCATGCATTGAGAGGCACGAGTTCTTGTAGCATCTTCTACCGGATTGAAAATGTTGTATACAGTATAGAGAAATATCGAGCAGCTTCTGGTAATCACCAACACTGCTTTGAGGAAAAAAATATCCACTCGATAAATTCGATATTCGAGTGAACCAGTTACAAGCTGGTTAAAGTGCTGAAGATGTCATAAACAGTTTATCGAGTTCTCAAAACCTACAACGAAACCCTGAGTATGGAAAGAAATAAGCGTCCCTAAGAGAACCAAGGATTGTCAATTGCGCAGTAAGCTACATGGTCACTGGACTTGCCATGATTTGGCAAGTGATTTGCAGTTGTGGCCAGAAAACAAAACCATTCGTTAAATCTTCGACGATGACATCCCAAGTTTGCATCGAATCCGCAAGCATAGGGGCTTCCGCAAGTATAGGGGCTAAGTCATCTTTTGGCACCATTTGGTCAGCTGCCACTACTACAAGGCGGCTCTGGAATTATATGCTGCCAACAAGATCAATTTGGTCCTCAACCTAATCAATACTTAGAATTAGTAACTACGACCAATAGAAAAATAATTTTCAAATTAACGGTTTCGACGGGGCAGTCAAGTACACGATAGTCCAATATAAACGAGTAAATGGAAAACCCTGATTCCGTGTTCGTTTGCGCAACGCTTGCATTGATGGGTTCAGGAGAAAGGTTCGAATTTTCGTTCGAACTGGAGAAATGTAACTATCCAATGCTGCAACTTTGAAGTTTTCATGAAAATTACTGTAAAGTAATCAGTAATAGGCTTTTTAACATTATAGAATCAAGATTTGCAGGTATTTTTGTGTGTACCAGTTTACTTTGACTCAGTCTTTCATACCTATTTTGAAGTAAGCTCAAGTCGTTCGTTGACGTAAGACACGAAGCGAACTGAGAACTCATTTTTTTTGTTCCAAAGCTTACTTGTGCTTCTTTAACTGTCTAGTCAGGATAGCTTAGGAAACGGCAAAAAAAAATGATTGTTGATGATACTAGGTCATCAAAATTAAAGCAAGAAGCCTATTCTAGTACGTCAAAAGCGAGAAATTTGCGCACAATATTTTCATATCTGGTTTCTAGTTCTGGTAGCCTGAAAGTTGGTCTTAAAAGTCATTTGTGCCATGTTTTAGTCCCGATGATTTTTAAATTAAATGGTTTTATACACAATTTGAATTATGCGAACAGGCATTTTAAGCCTAGGAGATAAATATCGATTGCCAAACAGGATGTCACGCGACCTTGAAAAAAACCTTAGAAAATCCATCGTGACGGTTGCAGTGTGGCATGAACTAGAGATGGTCGGGTAAGCAATTACTTAAAACCGAACCCGATTCATATCCGATCAAAAGTAAAAAAAGTTTTTACCCGTACCCGACCCGAACCCGAACAAATCGAGTTCGAATACCCGAGACCCGACCAAATTTTTGAGCCCGTACTCGTAAAAAGAAAAAAATCGTCACCCGTCCGACAAACTATTTTTTAGATGGTAAAAAAGACCCGAAATCCGACCATCTCTAGTATAGACAACCATCCTGTTAGAACCAGAAATCGAGTAATCGAATAGATGTAGCAGTGTGGTAAAATTTCATTTTCAATCGAATAATATTAGATGAAAATGACATTTATAGCCTCTGACAGTCAGCATATCCCTACTAATTCATTTGACTTTTGCTGCCATTTTCAAGTGAAGCTCCCGGAATTCATCGTCAGTTGATTAATCGTACCTAGTCATTTGAAGTTTTTCTTGCTCAGTTTCGAGTGCCAAGTAGTCTACCTGCTTCAATGCCTTCGCTCTTGGTAGTAAGCAAATTCGAACGAATAGAATTATAAATGGAGTAAAGTATTAAAAATGAAAACTAAAGGAGGAAACAATTAATTTATGTGTATTCTGTGATTGATATTTCAGCTATCTGGTTTGCCTTTCATCAATTATCTTGAACCAATTCGAATGTTTACATGAACCTCATTTGAAGGCCGCTCTCACACTATTGAAAATATATTTTGTCATTTCAAGAGATCAACTGACGGCGGTTAAACTGAGTCTCAATTGAAGAGAAACGAATCAGCAAACATTGTGTGTGTCAGAGAGTGAAGTTTACTGCATTAGAGAGATCGTCAATGTGTTCCACATTCAGTTTCAATTGAATTGAATGAAATTTTACAGCACTGAGATGTAGTATTAAAAGTTATCGCAACATAAAAATAAGGATTCTAAGTATATCAATCCCATTACCATTAGCATAAAAGACCGGATGAAGTAAAATCCGAAAGCAATTTTCTAGGGAAGAGGACTGCTAGTTCGATGTATGTGTTAGAAATCGAAGATTCCTCACATTCCCACTAACATCACAGGAAGGGGTACAAAATATTGCCAACAAAACTAAAATCAATGCGAAAGTATAGAAATGTATGATCCATATAAATAATTTCTATAGTTTGAATACCAAATATTAAATCGAATATAATGAAACTCGTTCTATTAGCTTATTTGTTTTATTCCATTGATTGTGTAATTATCTTTCAGTATAGTATCTAACGAATCGTTCCGTCCTTTTACCCAATATAAAATGAAGGAATAAAAACACACGCCATTCTAACGGGTTTTTGCTATCCGCTCGATGTGCCGAAATAATGCTAGTCACGAAAATTCACCCTAATTCGTTCGATTTGAAATTCCAAATCATCTTTTCACACGTCGAGAATATACTTCCCCGGATGTCCTGCATTCCAAGCTTCTCACCTGTAAAATTCTATTTGTAAACATTTTTTTCTTCCATACTCGTTCCATTGTTAGCACATGGATTATTGTGGATATAGCTTTTCAAATATCAAAACCATGCCTTTCGGTAACTACCATATATGTATTATGTGACTGTGAATGTCTGTTTGTCGAAGCGGGTATACTCACCGAGGAAATGCCGTCTCACGTTCGGATGCCGCTTCGTCCTTTGCTGTGCTATCCCACGCTAACTTCCTCATCAAAAACCCATTTTCACCACTTCCGTCGCCACATTTCAAGCCTCTAGTGTATATGATGCAACCAATCCCATGTCCTCCAATTTCAATTCCTTGAAATAGCGTTCCTTTTAGAGGCAGCCCGCAGAGAAAATATAGTCTGCTTTGAGATCAGACCAGAACACAGTCAGTCTTGGTGGAAAAGCGGTTCGAAGAAAAATGTCTTGAGGCAGCTTCTCGTTGAAATTCTTCATTTCTCTTCCACGTGGAAGCATTGGGCGTGCTCCAATGTTGATGGTGCTCGTTGGGTGCGACGATATGGTATTGTTGAAATATCTGGCTTTGTTCCTTCCGATCATCCTGACTATGCGATGAGTTCGGTGCCGTGCACTGTTCTGTGCAAGAAGGCAACCGGTAAATATCTCTACACATGTAGCAACTGTCTTCCGGTTTCGATAATGATGCTCTCTGAGTTGCAGGGTGTTGGCGAAAGAAAACTGCTACAAGTTGCTTTTGCTTTTTCGGTACAGACACTGAGCAAAGGAAGAACACAGCAGAACCAAGTAAACGAAATGCGTTTTTAGCATTGATCTTGACGAAAATGAACAATTCTATTGAGCGGATGATATACAACGGTATCGACACAAAAGTGAAGAGTCTTTCTCCCTTCAGTTGGTTATTCTTTGAACCATGACCACCCAACCCAGTCCATGAAAATTGCAGCATAAACACTATCAATGCAAGGAAGTAGCTTATTTCCACATCGTTGTTGTAGATAAAACTGCTATCGGAAGCATCGGAGCATGTCAGAATAGGAAGAAAGGATTCATTTTGATACGATTTGCTACAAAAACGATATCAATTGCTTTTTGAGACAGTAAAATAAAAACTATCATAATCCAGCTGGTGGTGTGATGATGCTTTTCTATTGTCATTAAAATAGTTCACAATTTTTTCATTGAGGATAAGGGGCTGTCCATAAAAGACGTCACGCCGCAATGGGGAGGGGGGTGTTTCATAAAACGTGACCTTTTGTGACAGGGGGGAGGGGGGAGGTTTTTGGAATGTGATGTCCAATATTTTCAATGAGCGCATTTTTGAAATACCTAATTATATTACTGCTTTGCCCTATTTCCTGAAAAAATCTTCACAATAAACGTTTACATTTTATAGGAAAACGTGTATTTGTTGATGTAAAAGCTTCTTCTTGTAAATTCGGAAATGAGTGATGCAGGATATCATTTCTGTTGTGATCAGCAAAAGTGCACGGAGGAGCGAATAAATTAACGAAATTAATAAATTTTACCAAATATGGGTAAAAACGAAAAAGATGCCTTCAAACGGTTTAACTTAAGTTATGCGCTGACAATTTTTTCAGTAATTTGATTTTCTAGCATTGATAATAGTATATCATAAGAATTTCTCTTATCTGATTCTGATGCAGTTTATTCAATTGTACTCCATTCGAAAAAGGGCGGGAGATCAACGATTTCAGACGTAGATCATGTCATGTCTTATCTTGATCATATGTGATTTTCCTCCACCAACATCAAAGCTTATCGAATCATCTAATGATTGAACTTACATAAATCAAGAATCATTTTAGCTCAAAATCACTACCCATTGTGTGACGGGAGATCAGTACCGATATTGATCGATGTGATTTAAATTTCACTGATCAACTGATCATGAAACCATTCTCCGGCAGTGATCTCGTTTTGATGAGGTTTTGGTCTTTATTTTCTCAGCCCTGTATGCTACACTAAGGAAATATTATTCTTTACCTAAAACAATAATATATCTATATCGATTTTTCCCTCATATTTGTATGGTTTGTCACACATATTGAGAATTTATTGAGATGAATTTTATTTATTTTGAATTCGTGACATGTGACATAGGGGGGTGGGGGTTTTTTGCTTCTGTGACAATTTGTGACAAAGGGGGGAGGGGGAGTAAAAAATCGTCAAAAAAAGTGTGACGTCTTTTATGGACAGCCCCTAACATAAAAATAGGTGCGATCGATTCGAAATTTCGCGACACTGTAACAGAAGTATCGAACATTTTTCTCTCAAGCGAAAAAATCCCTAGATTCATTCGGTTTTATTTAAATTGGTTCAGATAATTTTCGCAAGTGTACTTCAACGCAATAATACACTTGGCCTTTTTCTTAAAAAAAAATACACGGAATCAAAAAAAGTGTGAATTATTGGTTACGTCACCTATAACATTACATTCGGAACCGAAAATGACTGCCATTTAATCTTTGAACTTGATCAATGAATCAATAGTAGCTTTGAAACGGGACTAAACTTATTGAAATCGATTCAGTAGATGATTGAATCGATTTCAATAAACCGAGAAAAATGTAGAAAGAAACTCATATAGACATTTAACAATCTCGTCAAGTTCAGTTTAGTATCTCATCTAAGTCAGTCGATATAACAAAACCACTTACGTTCGGGACGGAAGAATCCAAGTACAGTATTGTGTAGTGAACAATAGAACGACCTCGAAATGAGTGAACCAAACGAACAAAAGCTACCGCCGACACGAAAGAATACAATTGTTGTTGACTTCAGGCAGTGCAAAATTCGACCTTCGATACGAGAACTTGAAGGTTTGCTTAAGGAGCAAATGCATCTTGACATTAAACGTGTGCATTTACTTCAATGCAATAAGACGAATAATGTTGTTTACATCCAGTTTTACAAAGAGTTGGATGCAATTCAATTCGCAAAAGACAATAACAATGTGCACTATGTGGAGCACGAGAACATTAAGTACAACATTTCAGTATATATGGAAGTTAGTGCTATAGAAGTACGTGTGCATGATCTTCCCTCAAGCGTCACCGATTCATATATTCGCAAAACTATGTCCCAATACGGAGAGATTCTCTCTATCGAAAAAGAAAAGTGGAAGAACTTTTTCCTCGGTATTCTAAATGGCGTACGTTTGTTACGCATACACTTGAAGAGGCCTATACCTTCTTATGTGATTTTCGGTCAAGATACAAGAATTCCGTGCAAATCACTTGTTACCTATGACAATCAGATGGCTACATGTCAATATTGCCAAAAAGCTGTTCACTACGGTAAGCCATGTGATAAACTGGACAAGGAGACAACCACACCAAAGGACAACGGTGCTTCCTTCACACCAACCTCAAGCAACCCCAGTACTCCTGTGACAGCCACCAACAACAATGAAGCATCCCCTTCAACGAAACCATCAGTATCCTCTATAGAACAAAGTTCACCAGCAGCAGTTAACCATGTACCCTCCAACCAACCAGCAACTGCAACCAATGTACAACAAGGCGCATCTACAGCAACTCTCAACGAGCCCAAGACTACGATCAACAAGGACAACGAAAAGAAAACGGAAATCACATACAACACCCACGATGAAGCAATTGATGATGAGATAAGCCGCGGACGAAGTGACCCCCGATCCTCGTTGGATGGAAATCTCATCTCCCCCTAGAAAAAGGGTGACAACGAGATCCAATAGCAAAAAAAAATTTTTTTTAAGTAACAAAAATGTAAACCAATCGGCCACGTAAAGCTTTTACGCAAAAAGGCCAGAATAAAAATTTTATCGGTTACATCAGAAATATCATATCCTTCGTTTAGAAAAAGGTATGAACAATTTTTTTGCGAAATGGAGGGAAATATAATCTTACAAGTTCAAGAATCACAATGTTTTTACTATGTATATTTGTAGTTGTGATTTGCACGAGTATTTGCCTTATCCTTGATTTCGATTGTAATGATTCGTTTCGACTTATCAGTAGATAGAGAAAATGTAGCTTCTCTTAATGTTTACCACTATTTATTCGTAATAAACATAGAGATTTGTACCTATTAATTTCATTCGGCTACATTTCACCTTCCCTGTTAATTTCATATCAGTACGTAAATGTAAAATCTGTCAAAATAGGCATTATATTTATTTCTAATAGAATCACGTTTTTCATGGTTTAGTAACAGTTTTTCAACTCAAACAAAGTTATCATCGAGTATTCCGAGTATTACAAAAAAATCGAGTATTCGAATGTTACGGAAAATTCATTGTGCGCATAATTATGTACCATTCCGCACTATTACCTTACCCTTGCGCACTATTAGAAACAAAACACGATTATTCTGTGGCTTTCATGCTCGCAAGCAACATAAGAATTGTAATCGTTCATTTGAAGATATTTTTTTTTTCAGATATATTTTATTAAGGCACAATCTGTTAAAGTTTATGATGCCAAGGGCTTGTCCCTGTGGGTCCTCAGGAAACACTCTTGAAGATCCGGCGTGTGTCCCTCATCGATGGGAGTGGTTCTTCGTGGCGGTGATGATGGAAACATGGGAAAAATTCTCGTGACATGGAAACATTTCAAAGGTTGCCGTATTCTTTTGTGGGTCCGCGGTAAACACCCCCGGGTTACGAGAACCCGGCGGGTGGCCCGCATGTTGACTGGGGCGGCTTTCCGAGTGCGTTTATAATGATGTTGCCGAAGAGAATGAAAAAAAAAAAACAAAAACATGGGGAAGTAAATGTTGTGGAAAACGGAGTGGAAAAAAGGGTATGGGAACGAATGACTAAAAACGACAAAGATCTAATTAGTTTACATCGAGATGGTGAAGAGACGGGGGAAGGGATATGCGAAAAAGTTAGTGACAGCAAGAAGATCTTGTTAGTTTCGATAGAGATGGTAGACAGGCAGGGGATCGGGAGAATCGAGCGGATGTTAGTGCCGAACCTGTAGGTGAAGATTATTCTTAACCTCGCCAAGGAAAGGAGAACTTTCTATGCCAGATGCAACGGATCACACTTGTATATTTATGTGTTTAAGGTACTTGTATATGAGCATCATATATGAAATATCCCGATTTGCCAACACATCTCGAACAGGTACATCAGGTGGTCTACCTCGGGCCCTGAGGGAGTCCTTCAATAAAAACCTGGCGTCAGTATACTCCACGCACGTCCACACGATATGCTCGATGTCCTGATAACCGTTACCACAAGCGCAGAGACCACTCTCTGCGAGCCCAATACGCCGGAGATGCGCGTTGAATGTGTAGTGATTTGACATGAGCCGAGACATCACGCGAATGAAATCGCGACTCACGTTCATCCCCCTGAACCAAGGTTTCGTCGATACCCTAGGGATAATGGAATGCAGCCATCGTCCCAGTTCGCCATTGCTCCATGAAGTTTGCCAACTTTCGAGAGTTTTCTGACGAGAAATACTGAAAAATTCATTGAAGCAGATTGGTCTTTCATAAATATCACCTTCCAATGCGCCCAGTTTAGCCAATGAGTCTGCCTTTTCATTGCCCGGAATGGAACAATGCGAAGGGACCCAGACTAACGATATTGAATAAGACCGTCCAGCTAAAGTTCTCAAGTGTTCCCGTATTTTCCCCAGATAATATGGGGGATACTTTCCTGGCTTCATTGCCCGGAGAGCTTCTATTGAGCTTAGACTGTCCGTGACGATGAAGTAATGGTCTTTGGGCAAGGTTTCAATGATCTCGAGGGTGTACTGAATGGCAGCTAATTCTGCGACGTAAACTGAAGCCGGATCACTGAGTTTGTACGAAGCGGTGATGTTCTGATTGAAGATACCGAAGCCTGTGGACTCGTTGATGTTTGATCCGTCAGTGTAAAACAATTTTTCACAGTTGACTGTTCTAAGTTTGTTATAAAAAATATTAGGGGCTACTTGAGGGCGTATGTGATCCGGAATTCCACGAATCTCTTCTTTCATGGATGTGTCGAAAAACACAGTAGAATCAGAAGTATCCAAGAAATGAGCACGGTTGGAAACAAACGAAGAAGGATTAATATTCTGAGCCATGTAATCAAAATACAAGGACATAAAACGGGTCTGAGAATTAAGCTCGACAAGCCTTTCGAAGTTTTCAATCACCATCGGATTCAAGATGTCGCATCGGATTAGCAAACGATATGAGAGATCCCAGAATCGATTTTTCAACGGTAAGACGCCCGCAAGCACTTCGAGACTCATCGTATGAGTCGACTGCATGCAACCTAAGGCAATACGCAAACAACGATACTGAATTCTTTCCAGTTTAATGAAATGGGTGTTCGCGGCGGATCGGAAACAGAAGCATCCATATTCCATTACGGACAATATCGTTGTTTGGTACAGCCTGATCAGGTCTCCTGGGTGGGCACCCCACCAAGTTCCGGTTATTGTACGAAGAAAATTGATTCTCTGTTGGCATTTTTGTTTCAGATACCTAATGTGACATCCCCAGGTGCCTTTGGAGTCGAACCAGACCCCGAGATATTTAAATGTGAAGACCTGAGCTATGGTTTCACCCCTGAGTTGAAGCTGTAATTGGGCTGGCTCTTGCTTCCTTGAAAATACAACCAGCTCAGTTTTCTCCGTAGAGAATTCAATACCCATTTGAATAGCCCATGCGGATAAGTTGGCAAGAGTATCTTGTAACGGTCCTTGCAGATTGCCAGCTTTGGGTCCTATAATGGACACAACGCTGTCGTCGGCAAGTTGTCTTAGCGTGCAAGATGTGTTTATACATTTGTCGATGTCGTTTACGTAAAAATTGTATAAAAGGGGGCTTAAACATGAGCCCTGAGGAAGACCCATGTAACTGAATCGTATTGTCGACAAATCACCCTGTTCAAAATGCATGTGTTTCTCGAACAATAGATTATATAAAAAGTTATTCAAAACTGGTGAAAGACCATGCTGATGCAACTTCTCAGATAGAATTTTTATAGAAACTGAATCGAAAGCCCCCTTGATGTCAAGGAAAACAGATGCCATTTGTTCTTTACGAGCAAATGCCATTTGAATTTCGGTTGAGAGTAACGCAAGACAATCGTTCGTTCCTTTGCCCCTGCGGAAACCGAATTGTGTATCTGAAAGTAAGCCATTAGTCTCGACCCAAGTATCTAAACGAAAGAGAATCATTTTTTCGAACAATTTCCGGATACAGGAAAGCATAGCAATCGGCCGATACGAATTGTGGTTAGAGACTGGTTTCCCTGGTTTTTGGATAGCGATAACTCTCACTTGTCTCCAGTCATGTGGCACAATATTACTCTCTAGCAACTTGTTGAATAAATTCAATAAGCGCCTTTTGGCAGAGACAGGCAAATTTTTCAACAAGTTGAATTTAATTCTGTCTAGCCCTGGGGCTTTATTGTTACACGACAAGAGCGCAAGTGAGAACTCCATCATCGTAAACGGTGTTTCGTTTATGTTCGATGTCGCGACGCGGGTGATCTTCTCTTCCGGAACAGAGTCGGGGCATACCTTTTTCGCGAAGTCGAATATCCAGCGATTTGAATATTCCTTACATTCATTCGTATTATTTCGATTGCGCATTCGTCGGGCGGTGTTCCAAAGAGTGCTCATTGATGTTTCTTTTGTTAGTCCATCCACGAATCGACGCCAGTAACCACGTTTTTTAGCTTTAATCAAACTTTTCATTTTAATTTCTAGCGCCGCGTATTCGCGATAATTATCCGGTGTTCCATATTTCCTAAAATTTTTATACGCTGAAAACTTTTCTGCGTTAAGTTCTGAGCACTCTTTGTCCCACCATGGGTTTGGAGTACGAATGTTAGTTTTTGTGCCAGGTACACGTTTCGTCTGAGCTTGAATCGCGGTTTCGAGTATTAGGCCAGCCAAAAACGTGTATTCATCGTTCGGAGGAAGCTCTTGAGTAAATTCGATCTTCTCGGATATCGAGGACGCGTAGCTTTTCCAATCAATGTTTCGTGTGAGGTCATACGAAACATTGATTGTCTCCGATGGTCTTAAACCGCTGTTGATTGAAATTACGATAGGCAGGTGATCGCTACCGTGAGGATCATTGATCACATTCCACTTGCAATCTAATCGTAGCGAAGTCGAGCAAAGGGATAAATCCAGCGCACTTGGCCTTGCTGGTGGTGCAGGAATCCGTGTCATTTCTCCCGTATTCAAAATTGTCATATTGAAGTTGTCGCAGATATCATGGATCATAGTTGATCTATTGTCATCAAGAAGACAACCCCATCCCAAACCATGTGAGTTAAAGTCTCCTAAAACTAACGTAGGTGCAGGAAAGAGTTCTATGATATCACAAAGCCGTCGGTGCCCGACCGAGGTTCTAGGAGGAATATATATAGAAGCAATGCAAAGATCTTTACCTTTGATTCTAGCTTGACATGCGACTACTTCAATGCCTGGAGTCAGAGGGAGGTTAATTCTATAGAACGAATAGCACTTTCTGATCCCTAAAAGTACTCCTCCGTAGGGGTTTTCTCGATCCAAGCGTATTATATTAAAATCGTGGAAGGTAAGGGGTACCTGAGAAGTTAACCAAGTTTCGCATAATGCAAATGCATCACATTGTAGGTTTCTTATTAGCATTTTGAAGGAATCTATTTTAGAGATAATACTTCTACTGTTCCACTGTAAAACAGTAATCGAATCCATGACCTCGTTCGAAAAATTAGCCATCGAAGGATACGATTGCTGAAAGAAGGGGCCATTTTGCAGTCAACTGCATCAAAAACGTTTTAACTACTGGAATAAAAGTCATCAAAAGACTCTTAAGGGGGTCAGATATGTTGAAGGTAGAGAATATGAAGTCCACAATTTCAGTGAATTTTACAAGTCCAGCACATGGTATGTTCTTTGGCTCCTTGGGAGTTTTTGGTGTCCCCGGAAGTGCTGGGTATTCTTTTTCGCATTGTAGGTCTCCGGAACTAGGAGCTTTTGGCTTTGTATTTTTGTTTTTTCCACCAGCACTCCCTGTTGATGTTATTTTTGGAGGGCCCTTAAGAGATACCTTCGAACCCTTGCTAGGAAGCTTAGGAGATGATATGTTTCTCCTTTTCCTAGAACTTTGAGGGACAGTTGAAGATGTACCTTCGAGAGGATCATCAGAGTCGCACTCGTCCGTTGACAAGCAAGTGTAGAGATTTGTTGATTGTCTCGGTGGTGTAACATTTTTCAGTATTTCTGCGAAAGAGCGCTGTGAGCGTTGCTTGAGGGATTGCTTCAAGTGATCTCCTCGTAATTTATACGTTGGACATGCTGGGAGATCATGCGGATCTGTGTTACAGTAAAGACACTTTTCAATGTTTTTTTCACAAGTGCCACTCGCATGACTCCCTCCGCACTTCGAACAGCGGGGCCGATTTCCACAATGGGAAGCTGTGTGTCCTAGCTGTTGACAACTAGTGCAATTCATTACCCGTGGTACGAAAAGTCGTACAGGCAGACGAACCCTGTCCAGGAGAACGAATTTCGGCAAAGCCGAGCCGGAGAAGGTCACCCGATACGAGTCCGAGTGGGGATAAGACTTTGTCCCATCCGCGGCGATCGATACTGAATGCAAACGTTTGCAGTCCAGTATCTTGACATTCTTAAGCAAGGGATCTTTAAAACATCCAACCCCATGTTTGAGAATGTCCTCGCATGTCAGACTTGGATCTGTGATCACTCCGTCTATCTCGACTTCGCGAGCTGGTATGTAAACACGGTAGTCCCGCGTAAAGTGCTTGTTTCGAGCGATCTCATTAGCCTGCTTCAAACTGGTTAACGAGACCCTGAGCTTATCCGAGCGAACTTTCAATATATTTTGCACGGTTGTATATTGTGACGTCAGGTCTTTAGAAATTTGCAATAAATTAAGTGGTTTTTCTATGGTCCGGAAATAAACCACATAAAGGCCAGCCGGGATCGAGGGTTCATCGGGATACTGTTTAACTCGGGTAGTCTTATTGTTTGGAGCAGATTTTGAATCTGTCTCCATTGTATCAGCGGGGGGAAGGGTACTATCAGAAGGACTTGTCATAGCGCGGCTGATTCTCCGCGCGAATTATAGGGGGTAATCAGAGTAGAGATATACGATAAAAAGTAATGAAGGGAAAAAAAACACTATACTCAACGGATAATTTGTGGCAAAACTCGGCCGCTGGGGCCACAAGTTGATTAGTTGTGCCTCCGTGTGCAAAAAACCTCTGAGAGGAAAAAGCACCGGTCCACTGTTTCACTTTAAATGTCTGATCCAAACGTCCAAGCAGCACTAGCCTACGGCACTTGCCACGCCGTCAACAACGATGGGTAATTGCACGAGACTTTCCAATATTTTATGAACAAACGAAAAAATGACACGTGAAGAAAATTTTCCTGACTGTTCAAGCCATTTGAAGATATTGTAAAGCAAGGTTTTATAATTCCGTAGACGTGTCTACGATCTTGAAAAAAGTAATATTTTATTTGTAATACTTCAAAAAGCTTGTGTGTGCGCCAATCGCCACCTCTTTCCTATCACATCAAATTGAACTGATTACTTTAACTTGGGCAGAACGCTGAGCAGACGAAACGTGGGCTCTATTTGAGTAACAATAAATTAGGTTTTATTAATTCTATACCATGCACTTACGATGTTCCTTCGATATTTTGATTTTAAATCATACATTCCACTCCAATCGCACTGTAACTCCGAAACCAGATGTCGGATTCAAATTATTCCAAATCCTATTATTTGAATTTAAATTTGTGAAAATCGGTTCAGCCATTTTTGAGAAAAGTGAGTGCATATTTTTTTCCATTTTTTGGTGATCATTACCCTGTATTTTCGGAACCGAAGGTCGGATCAGGATAACATTTAAATGCAAGCTACGGGACTGTAATACTATTTATAATTTTTTTTTAAACCGGTAAAAAGTCGGAAATTTTAGGGAAAACCGGGAAAACCAATACTAGCTCAAATATGAGTAACAGTTGTTAGTATCATGATTTTTCTTTCAACAAGTGAAAAGTAGGAGACAATGCTCAATTTTGCGTTTCAGTGAGAAGTTTAGCAAAAAGAAACAACACAGTTCGAATTTTTTTTGCAATTTTGAATCTTTTAAGATGCGCATAAATGGATTGTCGTATTTCACACAAATTTATATTCAAGAACATGTAAAATTGTGTGATTTGAAAATTATTTGACTTGAATTGGAATGAAATGCAAAAAAAAACAAAAGATCAATAGCAACAGTGCGACTTGAACCGAGAAACATTAGATCTCAAAGCGCATCGGTTAATTGACTGAACCACAGAAGCTCATATCTGCTTGTTGAGTAATTGATACATATAAATCCAAATGCTGGCATTTGATAGCCGAGTGCAAATTACTCTCGGAACCTGTAAAATTCTGTGCAAGTGGAATATTGCATCATTTGAAAAAATAAGTAGTTGTGAAACGTTTCGTTTGTAGAATTATGTCACCTGTAAAATTCATAATGTTTTTCTGTGAACTTATTGTCCCATACAGGTTCTATGTTGAACATTCCATTGGAAATTGGGCCAACACCCCATATCTCGTTCAACGATTTTTAAGGGTTTAGCAACAGTTTAAAATCAATCAGGAAGTATCAGAGCTTTCTTAGTTGAGTATAACAGCACAATGAAAGTTTTTTTTTTGAAAAATAAGGATAGTTTGGATGCTTCTGTTGAATTTTTATTAAATTTTAGAATAAGTTTTCAACGCATTTGCAAAATTAATGGCAAAGTCTCGAATTATCGGGAGAATTATTGAAAAATCATAAGAGCTTTCCATGTTTTTAAGTTTGGTTATGACTACCATATTTCTGTACGATGTCTCACGAAATTGGAAAAGTTGTCGACTTTGATGTTATCCACCTTTTGCATAGAGTATTTGAGTCCCTTTTTAATAGCTGAAACTGGTTTCTGAGGACCAGTATAGAATCTTAGAAAGACTTTGAATATGGATTGATTTATTCAGTGAATCTATGTCTAATTTTTTATTAAAGGTCCTCAACTAGTCCATAGATTCCATTGATGTAGATGAAGGAGAATTGAATTTAGTTTGAGTTTTTGGAACTAATAGACTCCTTCACTTCAACTTCAATAATGTAAAGATTTAAATTATGTATGGCTGTATCGGTTTTTCCCAGAACAATTGAAGGGTTTACATTGCTTTCAATATGAGATCTGTATCCTAGCCGAATAGTTCTACGATGGTAGATATATATTGAACTAACTAATTGAACTAATCATTGCTTAATTTGAACCTGAATTAAAGTCAGTTCACTACAAATGTGACATTGATCTTCTAGAACTAGATCAATTGTAGAAGAATTTTTCATAGAAGATAAATTAGTTGAGCTATTGGAAATAAAACTGGTTAAAAACCAACGGAGAGTTCATCATGAACTACTCGCACTTTCTGATTATTTTTCTAAATAATTCCCGATAGATGCCTAGCACTTAGAATCCTATCAAGGTAAATATTAATAGAAAAATAGATCGATATCTCGTACGTTTTTACAGCTATCATTTGATTTATTTGCTCATCAACGCATTGAAATCGTAAACATGCTGGATGACATGACGGATAAACCTATTGTTTAATCATTTAATATTTTTTTAGTTGGTTTGACGTAAAATCGCCATAACTTAGTTCAGTTTTTGCAATGACTAAGCAAAAACATATATTGGAGAAGCCAAATGAATGAAAAACTAACAGAAAAGATGATTTTTTTGGAAAAAGATACGCTCAGAGACAGGACTCGAACCTGCGTTCTTATGCATTCCGTGCATACGCGCTACCATTTCGCCACTCTGAATCTTGTTTTAGTCACTCTAAAACACCAGTCAGACATAGTAGAACGTACATCGAAAATGGTCTACATCCTGGCCGTCACCCGACCGATACCTTTCATCCAAACATCTTCTCTGTCCATCAAACACTAGTCTTCTCGCTTTATACCTATTTCTCCGATCAAGCATTGAGTAGGAGAGTATATTTATAATCGCTTGTCACCTTCTTTATAAATGAAAAACTAACAGAAAAGATGATTTTTTGAAAAAAAAATCATCTTTTCTGTTAGTTTTTCATTCATTTGACTTCTCCAATATATGTTTCCGCTCAGTCATTGCAAAAACTGAACTATTGTTCAATGACTAACAGATACACTATAAAAAAAATTGTGTTTTAGAACAGCCAGTCGTGGCAGCCGAACGGTTTTGCTAAATCTTGGGTATGAGAATTATTTTTTTTTTGTCTGACAGGACATTTTTAATAATTGGTTTTATGACAATTTACCTGAGGGTATCGTTAATTGAAAAGACGTGTTTGCAAGCGAATTACTACAATTTAAACAGCATATGTCCATATGACAATTTGTTGTACCGTTGTCTTATTGATTTATTTTCAGTCATATGTATACCAAAAATAAATAAACAGTTATGTGGGCTCGGAAGAAATCGGTACGTATAAACGAAATCGCTAGATGACTAGAAAAGGCTTTATGCTTTTCTTATATGCACTAGTAATAATGACTATTTCATATTTATACATACCTCGAGATGCCCGAAAAGTACTTCAATCCTCAATTAGTGGGCCTATTATAATGTTCTTTTTTGGACATGGGACATCTGTTCAAAGCTTGAATTAAAGGAATGTTTTAAAAAAGACTAAAGAGAGGCGATTTGAGCCTATTCCAGCAACCGGGAATTTTTATCTTGCAAACCGGGAAATTGAAATCAGCAATTCACTTGCCACTCTGTTTTATTTGGATCTAAGTTTGTGAAAATCAATTAAGAGAAAAGTGAGTGCATGTGATAGCTGACATCGTTAGGATATCACAAGAAAGGTAATTTAGCATGAGAACTTGAATATTGCAAAATTTCAAAATGAGTACCGCGTTTTCCCACAGCTGATCAAATGCACCGTGCCACAAATCAACAGTCAAGCCTTGATTCCTAGAATTGAAATTTGAATTGCTACCGCTTCCACCTATTTTCGATTTAAAAAGCTGGAAAAAATTAGCATTGAATGACGAGGTCATCGCTGAGACTGAAGCGTTTTGCGAGGGTAAGCAAAAATTGTCATATAATAGTGTTGTAGAAATTTTGAAACGCCGTTGGAACAATTGTACTGCTCTTTTATTTTACATTGTTGGATAAAATCTAAATTGAATTGAAAGCATTCGAATAACCTGATAGTAGCTTTCTAGCGCGTCAACTATTTTTAAAGTCGACTCAGGAATCTTCGAGAAACCTTAACGTTTAGAAAAACAAATTGCGATTTGTGGGTTACGTCATCTATAAGCTTATTTTTCCCGAATCGAAAGTTTTCTGCACAACACTTATAAATTGATAAACTTGATCAATGATCTCATAATTATTTTTTAAATAATTCTAAGCTCATCGAAATACGACAATTTCCGAACTGATAGAAAAAAGTGTGATTTATCGGTTACGTCATTTATACCATTATATCTTCGAGTCCGGGAACCGGGCCGTTTGATTTTCGACCTTGATCAACGTCCGAGTTTCAACTTGTTGAAATCGGCAAAGACATTTTCGAAAAATAGAACGAAGAGAACCTCATTGAAAGGTGCACATAACACATGGATCAATAAGTCCCGAGACTAAAGCAGAGATGGCGCTCGTAGTAAACCAGTAGCCACGTCTTTCTAGAGTACTAACCTTTGCTTGAAACGGGTCAAAATTTTATGTCGATCCGACCAGAAACAGCTGAGTTATCGAGGTTGGAGTAAAGTCGTTTTGTAGTTTGTTTAAAAAATGGAAAAAACCGAGTTTGATGATAAAACATTGTTTATAAATGGGTAAAAACACCGTGCAAGCGAAATAATGGATTGAAAAATGTTATCCGGACTCTTTTCCATCAAAAGCAACGATTTGTCGGTAGTTCGCCGAGTTTAAACGTGGTCGTACCGACACAAATGACGCGGAACGCTCGGGTAGACCTGTGGAAGCCGTTACACCGGAAAATGTGAGTGAAGTGACAAAAATTATAATGGAAGATCGTAAAGTGAAGCTCCGTGAGATGCTGAGATGACACAGATATCATTTGGAAGTGTATTTACTATCCTTCATGAAAAATTGAGCATGAAAATGTTTTTTCCAAGTGGGTGCCGCGATTGCTTTCTATGGAACAAAAACAGCAACGAGTCGATGATTCAGAAAGCAGTTTATCGCTATTTACTCGCAACAAAAAAGATTTCTTGCATCGTTACGTGACCATGGACGAAACATGGATACATCACTACACTCCAGAATCGAAGCGGCAGTCATCTGAGTGGCACACAGCTGGCGAAAGCCGTCCGAAGCGTCCGAAAACGCAGCAGTCAGCTGGCAAAGTCATGGCGTCAGTTTTTTGGGATACGCATGGCGTGATTTTCATTGACTACCTCGAAAAAGGTAAATCGATCAACAGTTATTATTATATTGACTTACTGGTGCGTTTGAAGGAGGAAATCGCAAAAAAAAGAACCGCACATGCAGAGAAAAAAAAATCCTTTTTCATAAAGACAATGCACCCTGCCACAAGTCGATGAAAACAATGGCGAAATTGAACGATTCGGGCTTTGATCTGCTTCCCCACGCCCCCATACTCGCCAAATTCAGCCCCCAGTGACTACTGGCTCTTTGCTGATTTTAAAAAAATGCTCCAGGGAAAAAGATTTGGCTCAAATGAGGAGGTCATCGCTGAAACTGAAGCTTATTTTGAAGCGAAAGATAATTTTTCTTATAAACATGGTATTGAAAAATTGGAAAAACGTTGGAACCGTTGTATCACTCTAAAAGGTGATTATGTCAATGAATAAAAACAAATTTTTCAAAAAAAATGTTGTTTCCATTGTTAGTCTCGGGACTTATTGATCCATGTGTCATTACATATTATACAGACTTTTTCCGATTTTGTCGGGTTGTGTCGAATGGTATATAACACGAGCGGTCTCCGAGGCTTCGATCAAGAGTCGTGTTTCTCAGCAATTCTATATCCTTTCAGTAGAAACAGGCAGATGTGTGTGTGTGTGTTTGTGTGTGTGTATGTATGTAACAAAAATTTGCACTCGATTTTCTCGGAGATGGGTGGACCAATTTTCACAAACTTAGATTCAAATGAAAGGTCTCTTGGTCCCAAAGGGTGCTATTGAATTTGAACCCGGATCGGACCTCCGGTTCGGGAGTAACGGGGTAGAATGTGTAATAAATGAAAAAAAAGTGCACTTGATTTTTTTCAGAGACCACTCAACCAATTTTTTCAACTAAGATTTGAATTGTAGGCCTTGTGGTCTCATAGATTGCGATTGAATTTCATCTGGATACGACTTCCGGTTCGGGAGTTATGGGGTAAAATGTGCAAAATGAATTAAAAACGTACAATCGATTTTGTCAGAGACCGCTCATTCAATTTTTATAAACTTTGATTCAAATGAAAGGTCTCAAGGTGCCATACGAAATTTTTGATTTTCATCCGTATCCGAATTCCGGTTCCGGAGTTATAGGGTGTTTTCGATATTGTACACCGTCCCGGTTTAGACGAAACAAAAACCGCAAAAATTGTTCTAAACTGGACTTGAAACTACACAAATCGATAGCTATTATCAGTAGGCAACTAAACAAACCGATTCCAGTTATTCTGGTTCCCGGTCTCCGGTTCCGGAAGCACCGAAAATAGTGATCTTACATTCCAAAATGTATCTCAATTATTTTCTCAGCTATGGTTTGACCGATTTCCACAAACTTAGATTCAAATAAAAGATCTCACGGTGTCAAACAAAATTCCTGAATTTCATCTGGATGCGACTTATGGTTCCGGAGTTATAGGGTAAAGTGTGTTAAATATTGTACAACCGGCGAAAAACAAAACCGTAAAAAAATTAAATCGTCGTTTAGAGTACTATGGAAAAATCGTATAAAATCTTCAAATTTGAATAAAAACTAGTAGAGTGTGCGCGTCATGTTAGTTGGTGGCCGTACGAACCGACTTCGATTATACCGGTTCTCGGGTTCCGATGCTGGAAGTTCATATAATAGTGAACCCACTTCGTTTTCTTAAGGATGACCTACGCGAGCAAAGCTCTGTTTCATTTTGTATGTTATACGAGTTAATGCACAAACAAAACCCTATGGTTTCTTTAAAAAATCGAAGAGAAACATTTGGAAAAGAATACCACAGTATTATATATATGAGAAAGGCATCATTACACCACTAGGTGGATAAAAACAGGTTTTTGTGTATTAGATGACTGGAACTGTAATAAGGGGACAGTTCTCCTATAAACATAGAATTTGGAGCAGTTTTCTAACACTATATAGATTTAGAGAGACCAACGTTTAGTTTTGTTTCAGTGGTAAAAAGACCATTTACAAATAATGTGGGTTTCCTAATAATTTTTCTAATTTAATTATGAAATCAAACAATATCAACATGTCAGTTGAGTTGTAGAAGCAAAAAATAAAAATGTTGTAAACAGTTCAGTTGGAAACTATAGAATATGTTTATAAACAATTTTGTTCACTAGGCCAACGTTTTAGGTCAAACTTCACTGTTCGATGACTGTGCTTCAATGGATACACTCCTACGCCAAGAGATGCTTCGTCACCAGCCAAAATGAATTCACTTCGAAAAGACTGTCTCTGAAATAAGTGTGGCGAAAATAGAGAAACACCCACATATACTACGAGCCACGCGTCTGGAAAGATTTTGATACAAAATTACTAATAGCAGAACCAGATATGTTTATTCGTGAGTAGGCCGACATTCAAGGTCAGCCCAGAATTGCAATTTCAACTGGATCTATTGAAGTAACGGCGCATCGTTAACTTTTCTAGCATTTCAAGATTAATTTGTTAACATTAGTCATGGATGTCTATGCCAAGCATAGCAAAGTCATAGTCTCAATTCAATATTTAATAATAACATAAAAAACAATTTTTGTTCCTTGTAATTTTTCTGCCTCTATTCTTTTTTCCTTAGTACTTGAAGCTTTCACAGATGGTAGATCGACGAGGAAAAAGCGTAACATGATGATGGGATGGGGTGCGACTTTTCTAAATCGTCTAATAAGCAGTTCCAGAAATGGGTAGCAAGTCATCAGACTTCACATGCGCCGATATGGACGAAGATTGTTTCACGATTTCAGTCAAATACCTGAAATCGTCAACCATGTCGATATCGTTTCCGCCTATCAATATTCGTGGTGGTATGCGTAGTTTTTCTTCTTTAGAACCTCTTCATCTCATATGATAATGAAATGAAAACGATGTTTAAATATATTAATCATATTGATAACAATTTTGATCCTACTGTAATTTACAATGATGTTAAAGTATCAATCTCTGTGTTGCAATAAAAAAATACTTACGATCGTATGCGATCCCTAAGCATTAACCATTCTCGGTTTAGAATAACACAGTAGATGGAAACTGTCCGGAGTAGTTCTATAGCATTTAATTGAACCACCGTATTGGTGAAAATTCCATAAGATACATTAGTAATGTCCGAATTTGTTTTTCCCAAACAGGTGGACGAAGGCCGGCTGTACCAGGAAATAATCCGCGTGGAGGCTACCGACAAGGACTGTACGCCGCTGTTTGGTGATGTGTGCAAGTACGAAATTTTGACCAGTGATCAACCCTTTACAATCGATAACGAGGGCTCTATCCGGAACATCGAGCCGTTATCACACAAGGCATCTCACAACCACATTCTCTCGGTAGTGGCTTACGATTGTGCCATGAAACAGTCTGCCCCGGTCATGGTCAATATTCGGGTGCGACGCGTGTGTGAAGCGCATGTAATGGGAGTAGCCGAACGAATCGATTATATCGCCAACTCTATGGAAAGCGTCTCATTATTCCCAAAAGTTCACCTCGAACTTTGCGATATGCAGTGCAAAGGCGAAGACATGGTTGTCCAATCATCGGTTTCACTGAAAACTAAACATATCTCATTTGGTTGTGATCGGGATGCAAGCCACTGCTTGAAGAAACTTAGCGAGGAAGAACGAATTGAAACCGGAATCGTCGATTTGTTACAAAAGAACACTGAATGGACTAAGGATCTGGTTTATGATGAGGGCCCTGAATCAATTTTTCACTTCGATGGTAGTTCTGGAGCTATCATTCCAAAGAGTTTGATTAAATCTCAGGACTTTGCATCTCACCAGTTCAGTGTCATGACCATGTTCAGACATCATAGTATCAGTTCGAACGATAAACACACTAAGGAACATATCATTTGCAGTGCTGATGATCACAAAATGAATCGCCACCATATGGCTCTGTTTGTGCGAAACTGTAGGCTGATTTTACTTTTACGCAAAAACTTCAACGATGGCGACCTGAACATCTTCAGTCCGGCTGAATGGCGTTGGAAGGTTCCTCAGGTTTGCGATAATGAATGGCATCATTATACTATCAATGTAGACCTACCGAAGGTTGATATTTACATTGATGGGGTAAAGTTTGAAAGCAACGTCGAAGACCGACACAGTAACCCTGAAGTTATCGATGATTGGCCACTACATGCTGTTCATGGCATCAACACTACTCTTGCGATTGGAGCTTGCTACCAGGGATCGGAAAATCGTCTTAAGCATGGATTCAGCGGTGATATTTCTGAAATTAAAATATCGCTGCGAAAAATTCTTACTCCAAACCAGATTCGTTGTGGAACGGATTGTGCGGAAAAACTTCTCCCACCAGCTGATCATTATCTCGAGCCCGAACAGCAAATCCAAACCAACACCCAGATGAATAAGATCATCATCGAAGGTAGCAACAAGAGCAACATTGAGCAATTGCTTCAACAAATTCAGTACGTCAATAGCAAAGACAACCCGACAATTGGCCGTCGTAACATTCAAATTATGACAACAGTCAGTTGCCCAAACAAAAAAGCGATACGGTTACCAACGATCGACACATACATCATGGTAACTTCATCTAACGTTTCGTCAGTAACGGTGACACAATCAACCACATTATACAACAAAATTCTTGTCGACAAACCATTAACTGTTGACCAAAAACCACAGATCGTCATCACTGGAAACTCGAATCATCTTGTATCCTACCCAGATATAAAAGATGGTGTTAAAATTTTAGCTCAGATCAATATCAGCATCTACACTGGCCAAGAAATTCGACCATCATTGCAAAAACTGGACGCTTGCAATGTCAACGTATTTCCAAGTCTCAACCCTGACCATGAGGAAATAACCATTGATGATAAAGAAGGAACCGACGAGTCTCTTTTCAAATTTGATATCAAAACTAAAATCAGTAAGGACGGCGTAGAGATGATCGGTTATGATACCATTGAGAACTACCAGCATATTCTAAAATCTCTGGTGTACATTAATAAGAAACCAGCTTACTATTTGAATCGGGTGTTCAAGTTAACCTGTTCGCAGGTAGATGATCATTTCCGAAGCGCCGAATATACACTGACGCTAACAGTACTGCATCCAAAACAGCAGGCAATGTCTGCTTCCACTGCACCCAACGTACTATTAGCAGTCCCATCCGTAATACCGACCGCATCGATTGATGGACTAACCCATTCCGGAGCTGCCATCGCAGCAAATTCTCACGGTAAGTTTTCAGTTTTGTATTATCTTGAAAAGATTCATGGGAAAGAAGAGATTATGAAACATAACTTCATCCTTGATTTCCCCTCAGATACCAACCAATACGCACACGCGATGCTACATTCGCACGACATCCAGGAATCGCAGTCCAAAGTGCACAACTTGGCACACGAGAAGGGGCAGCTGGCCTCGTCCCACTCGACCATGTTGATCGTGGTAATTTGTGCATCGTTTGTGTTACTGATCTGCGGTGTAGGGATCGCTCGTCTGCGCAACAACAGTGGCGGAAGCGGCAATGGAGCAAGTCAAACGCGAAATCTGGATAAGCACCAGCCTTGCGCGAAGGTGGCTCCCGAGCAGCAGCTGGACTGGGATGATTCGGCGTTAACTATCACCATCAATCCCATGCAAAACGATCACCTGTCGGACGAAAGCTCTGAGTCGGAGAATTCCGACTCTGAGGACGAGGAAGTTATCAACGGACGCTACAAAAATGTAAGCCAGTTGGAATGGGACAACTCTACAATGTAAGTGTTATTTTTTCTTGTGAACTATTAATCTATATAGCAGTACAAGAGTCAGATAAATTGCCCAAACTCGCATATCAGTCCCATATGGGAAAATCTATATTGTGAGAAAAAGACATTTAAATTTATCATCTTCGCACTGATAGGTGCAATAAAGTACCCAGCTTATTGTTTGTTTTATATTCTCTCATTTATTTGGTTCAAATTAGAGTTAGCTCATTGTAGTTTTTTCAAATCTTATTTTGCATACTCTTTTGAAGTTTCACTTTTGGAGCAATGGAACAAAAGAATTTACTTTGAAGAAATAAATATAATTCCTTTAAATTGAGCGCCATTATGCATTATAATATCTAACCTTCGGTCATCTTGACCCACTGCGTAGGTGCTTCGATTTACTTTCCTTCAGAATCTGTATTCATGTTTTTTCCCAGTTAACCCGAGTTTGTTTTCTATGGAGTGGAAGCCATTCTAACGGATTTTTCCCATAATTATATATTTTCACCCTCAAGTTTATGCAAGGTGCTCATACCCATTTTCACAGTTATTTTGGGGGTTAAAAAATAAGCTTTTTTTCCCTTCAAATAATAAAAATCTTCACGGCTAGATAGCCGAAATCTGTTTCGTTCGATACGTCAGTTTAGACATTACACTTCGGTGTAATAGCAAAAAGTGTTTTGCAAATAGCCAGTGGCGTCTCGTCCTTATGTGCACCTCGTGCACTGCACAACCGATTAAATTGAAGGAATCAACAGCATCCACATACAAATATATTTTTAAGCCCTGTTTTAGCGATGAAAACAGGTCGGATTGTCCGAAAATAAAATAATGAGCGATTTTGTCATCAGCACAACATGCACAAATTCACCCTAAGCCGCTTGCGCTTGCTGGTCAATGACAGCCAAATGATCTTTTCATATCGCATTACCGTGGAACTCGAGTACTTTGCCTTGTGCGCCAAAATCCAAAATCACAAACATCTCATATACATCCAACTTAGAATTTGAAGCATCTCTTGTCGCTGTGTGTCTATTACGTGCACATGAGTTACTGCAGATTACAGAAAAGGAAAAATTGCTCAGCTTAGCTCTGGGATTTGTTGTTTTCTCAGAAGCTTCATTGGTTTATGCTTATAGCAGTTTAAAACAAATTGCTGTCTCAGTTGTAACATCAAAGCGATTTTATTGATGAAGTTATTGACAGATTTGCCCGACGTGCAGAGCGCCGATTTCTTCTGTTGTATCGATGATACGAAATAAGTTTAATAGAAAATTCCCTTCCAGAAGTATACCGTTATTTCATTGTATTGAAAAACGTAAGGGAATATTCATTCTTTAATGTTTAGTTTTCACATACAACGAACTGTTACTACTGATATCATATAACATAAGCAGTGCACAACCAGTAAATTTTGTTACGAAACGCCACTGCAAATAGCATTAACTTTACGTCTGCCTAGCGGTTTATGTTGAGCCATTAATAAATAAATCTTAATGGAAATAGAACTTTCGACGTAATACAATCTTCTTGAATTCTCGTTGGTTTTCACCGAGCTAAATAATTAAATACAAGAAAATAGTTGGCTTAGTTAGTTCTCCTTCCCAGAGCTCAGCTATTAATCGTTCATGATTATCACAAAGGTTTTTCAGGCACCGATACCATTTTTTACTGACTCATCATGTATGCTGACGGAGTCTTTTTATAAACACGATTCAGCAAATTTACAACCACCTAAGCTAGCATTGTTGATACAATACAGCTCAATCGCTTAAAGAGATAAATTATGGCTAATTGCAATTCGAAATGAGAACTTGTGCTGTAAAGTGTTATTAATCATGTAGGCTCTAAAACGTGTAGCTAATTTCGCAATATTGAAATTAATGTATTCTATGATAGCCCCCATATATAATGTGTCATTTCTCGTGTTTTTGTCTCGTTTCAGCTAAATGAATGTATTAAAGGTTTTAAATTATGGAAAATTTATTGCATATTTTAAAATTAATAAAACAAACAGCAAATGTGAAAACAAGCAAAATTGCCATCCACTTTCCAACTTTTACAGTATGTATGTATGTACACACCAACAAACACAAGCAGACAAACACGCGCAGATACAGAATTGCCTCCGGATAAAAGGTGGTAGCAAAATGGAACCAGTGGTAACAATCGGGATAAATAGCCGCTCGGCAACCGACAGTCGAAAGCTGGGTTATCATGTTTGAAAATAGTAGGCATTGGGGGAAGCGACTGGTAACTCATCTATATGCATTATCAACTAGCTAATACATACATAAATTCCAAAACACTCATACACATACACAAACTAACAGGAAACAAACCCTACCCGAATTGACGACAGCCCAGTGTGAGAGGTAAGTCAACAAGTAAAGTGACCGCGTGGGAATCAGGGGAATGGGATATTCTGTCTCTTTATATGCTTAGTTGTCAAATCCTGTCGCAGCTATGAAAGGTGAAAAGCAAAACATATTATATTGATAGTATTTTTTTGTTAGGAACACACAAAAAAATTGCAGACAAATAAGTATCTATGAAATACAAACCGATAAAAGAACATTTAAGTTATTATGTGCCGTTTATAGAATTCAGCCTTGTCGGCACAAGTATCAAATGAGAGATCTTCATACACATCGAAACATTTGCACTTTGCACATCAACGGTAGTCAACAGTTTGAGAAATGAACCTCTGGGAAATGGCAGCATAAATATTGGTTCCCGTTGTGAGAATTGGAGTTTGCTTTCTCGTGTTATCATTTGAATTTGGTTTTATTATCAAACATAGGCCAACCGATTCCATCATTCCACACTACCTACTGTAATGTCGTAAGATATATATGGCACATATGGTCAAAATTACCAGGCAAGAAATCTGCTTCGGTCGAGTATACATAAGAATGGTGGAACGAACAATCGGAGCATCATCATCATCATCACTTCATTACGATGCACATTATAATTTGCGTTCTGCTCATTCGAATAATAATCATTTCAGTGCAACTGACGATAATTTGCCATTCAAATTTAAACTATTTTACTATACTGCTCCATACTTGGTACTGATTCACACAAATTATGGGGCTTGCTGCACGAGTTATGGTTTTTATTGTCGTTTTACAGTGCTTCATTTCGTTTGAATTTGGTTTGAAAAGCATTTGATCGGTGAATGCGATTAAAATGGTTGTTATTTCAACCGGAATAGGCGTTTACTTATTTTATCAGTTCTGTTCTACAGAAAATAAGCACATCTTCAATTTATACTTTTTTAGTTTTCGATTTCTACTCATCAATCAATGCATTTGTAGTTTATATAGATCTGGTAGTGAAACCTAGCAGTCCAGCATGAAACGATACGTAGACATTTTATTTTGTTCTACTAGATCACTTTTCGATAGATGCAACTGAGGATGTCATTCTTAGGGTTTCTATCCATATTCTTATGACGACTTTTTAAAGATTCTCGACTGAGTAAGATTTGAGTAGTAAGCATTATGTGCTCATACAAAGTTACTTAGATCATTTCCCTTTTTCTCTCGATCCATGAATAGTGTTAGTATACTGAACTAAACTAGTTTGATGATTTTGCTGCCAATTCCTAAAGATTGAAATTTTCCGAACGTATTATTGCATTTTAATAAAAAAAATAATTTGCTGAATAAACGCCGCAGTATAGACTTATTCGTTTTCCAGTATTTTAGTTTATCGACCTACACTGCCGTTCTACGCATAATTGTCCCATATTCTGTGGGATTTCCCATACATATGGGACAGTTAAACTTGGAACGGCAGTACACGCAGCGTACAGATACGACTGCGAATAGCAATCAATAAAGCGCCATAATAAATTCTAGTGAAACCACCTCGAAGAAACGTGAAATCTCGCTTTTTTTTCTCTAAACAACACCGCGATAGTAGATCTGCACAGGTTAAGGCCAAGCACATGCATAGTTGATTAACTTGAAACCGTCCATATGGAATGATCCGGTGAGTTTTGCAGGGAAGCAGTAACGGCAATGTTGTTCACTTAGCGGGATCAAGTTCGGAATTTTGCACGAACACAAGCACACACTCAAACAGAAACCCACACTAATCTTATAAACGACACCGACGCAGGCACTTACGATTCCAGCTTCCCCCTGTTTTACTAAAACGCTGACGAAATGAAATGTTTCAAACGTTCAGGAAAGTAGATGAAGCATGTATTCCGAAACATAAGTGTAAATCGAGTCTAAGTTGTAGTTTTTAGTTGCTTTACAAAGTAGTGAGCAGAGAGAAAATATAGTCGAAAGAAGTAAAATCAAAATAATTTTGTGATACAAGTAAAAGGATGTAAACGAGTAATAGCTATTGTTTTTTCATTATAAACAAATCACGGTGAGAGAAAAGCCACTCGCCATTAAACAAGATTTCTTTCTAATTAATCATTAGTTTTAATACATTTTAATAATGTTTGATTATTCCGTGTTTAGACTTTGGTTTCGATTGTTTTGCTTCTATTGAAAATCAAATCGTTGTTCATTGTTTGCGAGAGATCGATGATTTTTTCGTTTTTCTTTTGACACACTTAGATATAACTGTAATGCATAAGTGGTAAACAAGTCTAATAAAAACAAAAAAGTGTAAAAATACATCAAATTGGAATTTAACATTAAATTTAATTATATCAATGCTAATAACTGGTTTGCAAGAGAAAAAAATGTAAAACATAAACAGCAAGAAAGGAAAGTATATTAAACACGAACATTCAACTTCAGCTAACAAGTATTGAGAATGCAAACGCTAAATTATAGGGAAAACTGAACTTAGTATATATTTATATGAACGGTATATTAATTTGATATTACAGTGGCAAAAAAAACAAACGCCGATATCCAGCTCACTAAGAGCGCGTCCCCGAGAAAAATAGAAGGGTAAAAATGAGGGAGGAGTTAGAATCGTAGTTAATAAAATTGTGTGACACGTTGCAGAAGCAGAAGGAAACGAAAAGTAGTACACGGAGTGCAAAACTCATCGCAAACAGGAAACAAAGCGTCTCGGAAGGTGCTCGGGTGGAAGTGAGAGGTAGTTGTGGAAAATCTCGTTATCAACGCTTGACATTGCTATGACGCGCTTTGCGGTGATGGGATATGGAAGGATGTTCATCAGTCGTGCTTTCTGTTCGTTGGTTGGTGGCGTGTGGTCGGGGAAACCGTCAACATTCAGTGGCATACTGTTGCCGAGCAATGAACAAGTTTCCAGACCGTTTGAAAACAAGGTCATTAGATGGTTTTACACGAGTGGATTTAGCATGTACATCTGAGTATAGATTCATCAGAATGCACGGCATAGCCTGACTTAGAATGCACAGCATAGCCTGACTTTGGACGGAAATTCACTGTTAGCTAAACTTCCGCTTACAGCATAATAGTCTCTTTTTTGTATAACTCTTATGCAGTTGGGACAATTTTGCATGTTATATTTTTTAAGTAATTGTTGACTTTTGAGGTTGAGAATGTGTAGCTCTTGTTACTGCATATGTCTGCTATTTTGATTGACTTTTGGATTGCTATACTGCATATTCAAAAACTAATGGCTTGTATGTTACATAGCCTTGGAAACACGTTACAACGTAACCGTAATAGCCAAATGGGTTCAGTGTTGAATGTGACACCTACGATTTCCACAACAACGGAGCGGAATGAACATGAAAAAGATGACAAGATTTATAGCTCTTCTTCCAACCGAGCATGAAACAACAGATTTGTCGAAAGAACGACACAAACAAATGTAGCTATACGTATAGAGAATAGAAGAACTATGACTTAACTATAACAGTAAAACAGTTGGCAAGAGAGGAAAATAAAAATTATATACACATAAAAAATGGTAAAAAATCGACACAGAAAACAGTGGGAGTAATATTTGAAAAAATATGCCTAAGTTTGTGAAAATTAAGAACAACCGTAATCGTGTTTAAATGTGAAAACTACAGTGGTAACTTAGCTAAATCAAGCAGCCACCATGTGTACACAATGAATAGTGCGTGTATGTACACATAATTTAGCGGTATTAACTTTTCTGTTAAACAATCATCCTATATAGCAAAAGAACAAGTGAAAATAACAAATATTTAGCTTACTTGAGTGAACAGACTAAAAGTAATTAATGAAAACCAGGACAAACAAAACTCTATAGCGAAAAACAATTTATAAATCCGCCGGATTTAGTCACTGTAAGAAAATGCTGCTTTAACAATCTTTCTAGCGTTAAACAAAAGAAACGAACCAGGAAAATAATTCACAGTGACGCAACATTATATCATTCATCATGCATCCCAAAGACAAACAAATCGGAAGTTTATGATCTTATCGATTCTCATTTCCTCCCATTAGATTCAACTGTTCCGTAATACCTTGAGAAAATTATAAAGATGGCTATTCTATTTTCCAATTTAGTCCCTTACTATTCACTCGCCTCGTGTAAATCAACTTCCCCAGCAGAAGCTAGAATTTCTGATAAAAGTTTCCTTGAAGGTGAAAGTGCACCTGGTTATATGAATTCCATTAATTGATTCACGGACACAATTCTTTAGGTTAGAGTGTTGACTTTCTAGCCTTCCCAAATTGAAGAATATCGTCAGGCATCTGTTTTTTTTATTTGATAATGGATATTATAAAACACCACCAACCAGTCTCTGTATCGTTCTGTAACTCGCTCTTATTTCGAGGAATAAAGTTTAAATACAAAATGAATCGTACTCTATTTTTCACGAAAGAACTATTTCCTGTGAGTTTCGAGCGTTGTAATGCATAATCATCATACATGCCCAACCATTCGTCAAAAATATGATCGGCAACATACAAAAATCGGACAGTGACACCTAGTTCAAACACCTCGTAGGGCTTAGCAAAATTTTGTGCTAGGGCACATAACCGTTTTTAATATTTTTTACATTTCGTCTTTGACTCATCAGTGCAGAGCAGTTCAAATTGAACTGATGAATGCTAAACTCGACAGTTTAATTTGAATCACTAAGCAGACGTAAAGTTTTTGCTATTTGTCGAACACGATGAGCGGTTCAAAATGAACTGTCGAGTTTAGCATTCATCAGTTCAATTTGAACTGCTCTGCACTGATGAGTCAAAGACGAAACGTAAGAAATATTAAAAACGGTTATGGTCATTTTCTCGTGATTGCAATGTATATGTATATATTTTTATTTGACATTCGAACAGCGTCAGTCGGAATGTCTTAGTTAGGGAAACTCAGTAAGCCAACATAGTTTTTCAGATGTTTAGCAGGCAAAATAATGTCGTTTTCGTTTTTAAATTGCACTACACCGGTGTAGGTAAGGTTGCACTGAAACCGTTCGTTTTTGCCATTTGCACTACCCCAATGCTACACTTTTTCTGCACCGATACCACTGGTGTAGCACTCATGAAAAGTTTGGTGTAGCTCTGTGCAATGGAATTGTTTATTGTAGTCAATGGTTACTGTTTATGTTTTCGTCATTTTTGTTCGTTTATTCATGCCTCCGTGTAGCACTGCACCAGTGTGGCGCAAATTGAAAACGAAAACGCCATAAGACACTGCTCGCTATTAATCAAAATTTCAATCATATGTGCATGAAAATATGTGGCTTTATCCATTCAAATCTATGCATAAAAATATTTCTAATCAATATATGAAATAATATTAGAAATAGAAACCAAATTGACGGAACTGTAAAGACTGTCCCAGAAAGTATGGACGCACTTTAATTTCGCTGTAAATAATTCATAAGTGTTAGATATTCAAATTTTATTCGATATACTGATAATATTTGACTACAACAACAGAATATTATTCTCAACATTTGCTACTTAGCCATTGTAGACTAGCTGGCGCACCTTCTTGCGAACGTTCCTCATTAAATTCCGTACAGACTCCTTGGCGACAAGTTTTGACACTTTTTTCCAATCTTTTTCGAACTATTGAATGGTTTCGGCTGCCGAGACATGTTTCCAAAGATGTGCCTTCGTTAAAGCTCAAAATTCCTCAATTGGCCGAAGTTTTGGGCAATTTGGTGGATTCATGTCTTTTGGGACGAAAGTGACATTTTTGGTAGTATACCATTCTACCGTTGATTTCAAGTAGTGGCAAGAAGTAAGATCTGGCCAGATTACAACAGGATCCTTGTGGATTCGAATCATGGGTAGAGGTCGTTTTTGTAAACATTCCTTGATGTATATTTCGCTATTCATTGAAGCAGTGGTGATGAAGGGTTTCGAAATCTTACCGCAGCTACAAATTGCTTGCCAGACCATAGCTTTCTTTCTTCTTTTCATTTTCCTCACCGAACTTCCTGATTGCATTTCGCACGGCTTTTTCACTTACTCCTTCAATTTTTGCTATCTTTCTCAGTGACAGTCCGCGTTTTGTGCACCATTTGTACACAATTTTTCGACGTTGTTCTGCTGAAAGTCCACGCATTTCGAAACAAACTAATGAAAACGAATAAACAACTGCACAAGTGGTTAGAGAAGAGTGTAAACAACAGGACGCAGCCATAAAAATTGACAGATTCTGAACCATTGCGAAATGGCAGCGGTTTTTGGTTGCGTCCATACTTTCTGGGACAGTCTTTAAGTGATCAAAACCTGAACGTTTACTTCTTTGAATTTCTAATTTGTAGCCCTATAAAGAAAATAAGGATGTGTTCCACATCAAAACAGACTTTCGAACGGAGCCTCGGAGACCCATAGCATACCAACTCAGCTCGACGAGCTCGAAAAATGTCTTTTCATATTTTTTTAATCGCTCAATTTTCTCGATGATGGTTGAACCGATTTCATCAAGCTTAGGCTCGTTTGAATGCAACTTTTGGGTTGTAAATCAAGTTCGTAGACCAAATGGCTGTCACTTCCGGTTTTCACGACATTCTCAGTGTAATCAATAGTCGAAATGAGATAAACGTCGACGAATTTCATTATTTCTATCCCGGTTGTTTAAAACAACGAAAAGATTTCTTCTTATCCATCGAAGCAAAACAAACAAAGCAAACTTGTTTTATACTAGAATATGATTGTTTTAAACGATTGTTGGATGTTTACAAAAAAAAACATTGGTTGAATCAAACTAGAACTGTAATTGTCACTATATCAACGGAAAAATTGAAAAGAATTACAATCATTGTTTCTGTGTGTATTTTGGAATTGTCGAACAGAAAAAAGTTGAAACAATTTGTTAGAACATTTAATTTTGATTAATAACTATGAAAATTTATTCACTCAATATTTGTAAAATTGTCGTCGATTGTTATCTCATGTTTCATTTTGAAAATGCACAATACGCTCTTTGCAATAACGGGTTCAAAATCAATCGAATAATTCTTTATGCTTGTTTGCTTATTCAAATTGTTTATCAAAAAAATTATATTCGGCAGTAGTATTGCTGTGTTATTTCTTGAATTTTACTATTTTCGCCTTCAAATTTTCGTTCCGAAATCATATGGGATTTATTTTTTCGATCCATTGAACATTGATATTTGAAGGTTGATAAGTTTTTGATGAAAAACAATCATCACTTATATTAAAAACGTCCCGGGTTGCCGGTACAATGCATAGAGTACTGGTCTTACAAGGCAGTTGTCGTATGTTCGAGCATCGTCTTCTACCCAAAAGTGCCTAGCAGTTCTTGTTGAACTTCCACACAACTCTACTTGACACACTTAAGTTGTACCGTGGTGAAGTGATTTTACTGATGAAGTTCCGAACATAAACAAGTTTACGACACACTGGGCGTTTTCACCTTGTAGTCGCTAACCTCCTGTTTCGGACCACTGTGCTATAGTTATAGCTTTCATGCATGCAAAGAAAACCAAGGCATTGTATGCAACACTTTTGATACGAGAACCTTATTTGTTCAATTGTACGCATATGGTAGAGATGCGTACTAATTGTGATGTGAAGTGAAGCCATCATCAGTTCAAAGACTTGCTAGTGGATGCGGGTAGACTTACAGTAGCCCCGATAGACTCGTCCATTCACCTTCTTACTATAGCTGTTACCGAAAATCGAACAAATAGGGTTGCGCGGATATGCAAGCATAGTCACTTAATCGTATTCCGCGTGAATAAAAGATTCTCTTTCAACAATAATATCCAGTACATGGATGGAGAATAACGCTATACATGCTTGAACCGCCTGATGAACGCTGGCGGCGACGGCACGATTGGGGCGGGGGTGTCGGAGGCTTCCATTAATCGAACAACGGTGCGTCCCAGTGTGTTACATCCAGTTATTGTCGAGCAGCATCCACTTGCGGCGATGCAGGCGTAGGAGACGGGTCCACTACAGGAGGAATTCGAAATTTTTGAGTAGATTTGTCCTCGCGAAAGTAAATTCCTTGTGGCCACGTTGCGGGATTTAAGGCGACGGACTCCAACCCTCGATCAAGACCGACTTTGAACGAGACAAAAGTCATGGTGCTAACGTCAGCATCTTTGGCAACCAATTTAACAACAACCGGGTCCAGTGCTAGTCCGAGATTATCTCGTACCATGGCAGAAATCTCGTTATTCGTGACATCAGGTCGAATACGCACACTGGAACATGAACGACATTATCGCCTATAAGTTTAGATCCCGATTGGCACTAGGAAGCTTTTTGTTCGATATCAAGTCCACGAGGTCTTTTAGTCGGACGACGATTGTCCAAGGATGGCCAGGGCCGATTGAATGGATTGGGTGTCCGTGGAGTCGGTGTAGATAACGCTTTTATCTCACTCTGTAAGCCGTTTATTGCCTCCGTGAGTGATACCAATGACGACTTCTCGTCTGCAGCTTTCGTGATAGAGCGGAGATGCGAGTTCTTGAACAAACTAGCGCAAACATCACACATCCAGAAAAGATTTTTTTGATGCGATGTAAAATACCCCAAAAGAGCACGTGAGACTCCCGAGCATGCCATGTGAAATGAGCATCCACAGTATCCACGGCAAACTACTGAATCAATACCGGTAATGACTTGACTGCATTTAGCACAATTTTTCTCCATGTTCATCCAGGGAAGCGCCTTTAATTAGGCTATACACCAAGTAGATGACTAAGTATGCGAATAACTCGATCAAGACGATAGCTTATTGTTTAAACAACAAAGCGACAGCAGCTGTACAAATAGCACTATGCACAGCACGAATAAACGTATATCACTAGCCAATATGCAAATGATGGCCAAGAATAACACTTCACACAGATTCAAACAGCATATAGTCAATCACCAGTTGAAATATAAACTATATAATGATGCGGAAAACAGTTTAAATTGCAAAAATAACGGACTTTTAAAAACACAACAAACCTAATTGAACAGTGTTCCCAGAAACATGAGAATATGAGAAATATGTGAAAGACATGATTCAACCGCTAGGTGGTTAAAAACAATTTTTTCATACTATTCACCCTCATTCTTGTTTACGTCCGTATCCGCAATACGACGAACGGATACTTTCGAACGAATACGAATAAGCCATTCTTGTTTTCACTCGAATGAATTCGAACGCGACTCGTTTGCCACAAAATATTCAAATATCAGTAAACTTCTTAAAATAAATGCTAAGCCTTGATGTAATCAGTCCAATTCATGTGATTAACCATATGCGAAACGCTAGAATGTATGCCATTTTAGTTTCAAACGAAACGTGTATTCGAACATCATTCGTACGAACGAAATGTCCCATTCCCGTTTATGGACGAATAGACGAAATGCCGTGGTTTCGATTCGTCAGTTTAATGTTGCGAATCAACCGTTCGAACACATTGAAAAAAGTTTAACCGATCACTAACAAAATTGTTTTCGAATCTAAAGGTGATTTGTAATCAAATCATAAATTTGTGTTTTGCATAAATCATTTAGAAAGCATAGCAGTATAGTAAAATGCTGTTTTTTTGTGGGGAGCCTTTGAATATATGCGAGGTTCAAAGTTTTTACGCATCAATTTTGCATCTATTAAGTACTTTATGGAAAATACGCCATGGGTAAACATGCTTTATTTTATATTAAATGCATGAATTTACCAATGAAATAAATATGTAGGCTATCGAAAACATGACAAAATTGCAAGAAAAATGCAACATATTTTTCGCAGATACTACTGATCGGACTGCTATTTCAAATGCTTTTTTTTACTTTGCACGAAGTTTAATTTGAAAATTTCATTTACCGACTTGAATAAAATTGGTCCTGAGTACGATATTTATTTATTATGTAGCATTCGTCACTTCCTTGATGCTTGGAATCTTCCTTAAAAAACTACCTGCGCTACCGACCCTTCTTTTGCACAGGAATCGCGTACGTACACGTTCGAGTGAAAACAAGAATGGCTTGTTCGCATTCGTTCGAAAGCATGTGTTCGTCGTATGGTCGATACGGACGTAAGCAAACATGATGATACAAAATCAGTGAAAAAACAAGTCAAATAACAAATGATATCAAAGATTTTTATTTACAACTCAAATCTGTACCAGAACTGATAATTTAAAGTTGGATGGGCGTTGTTTTTATGCATGTACGATGTTTAAAAGTGTGATTGATTCGAACGTAAACGGGAATACGAATTTGCTATACTTTCGAACGTATCGCATACGGCCGTAAACAAGAATGAGGGTGATATCATATGATATATGAATTTTCATGTGGATGAAGCTTCGACAAAAATAAAACAAAAACAAAATTCTTTTTATTTTTCATTTATACTGTATTTCCAAAATGACGTCAATCATTTGGTAGTAATCTACATCTAGTTTTACCAAATAGTTATCGTTTGCCCTTATTCTTAAACTGCTTTGTATTTCTTCATGTTTTATGGTTAACGCAAAAGCTGCATATATAATTTGTTAAAAGAAAACAGATCGATATTCGAACAACTCATGAAGTCAATGATTATTAGTGCTGATCAAAATTGAATTGCTTAGAGATATGAAATGCCATTAAAACGTATTATGTAAAACATACCAAAATACAAATTCATTCAGTAAGGTGACACGATACATATCACATATATGTATTTAGTGTTTCAATAAACAATTAAGTAATTCCAATGATGATCGAGATTTTCTGAAAACCCTAACCACATTAGTTACGCTTTTCTTTGTCTATCACTGCAGAAAAGCCAGTCCTACAAAAGGTTACAGCTAAAGATATAGTATCAATATAGGTTCTTAAATGCCTACAATTATTGTGTCTGTGTTACAACAAGTCTGAAATAGATCCAATTGACGGATATTGAGGTATTTAACAATCTCGTTTGTAAATCTTTTCCATTATCTTGAAAAACAGTTCATGCGGCAGTCCTCTGGATATTTGTTGAATGTGAGTCTTGATGATGCCGTACGATTCTTCCTCGTAGATTGCGTACGTCATGGGCAGACCTAATTCCTCGTACAATTTCTTCACTCGTGCTACCTTTGCGGGATCTGTAAAATAAGGGATTCAAATGAATGCAATGCAATTGAGTTGTACAAGATAGTGCGATTAAATTTACCACTTGAACCGTAGCACTCTTTCATAATATCCTTCTGCTCTTCGGAGGCTCGTTGCATGCATACTACCGCCAACCAAGTGCACTTTCCTTCTTCAATGTCGGTACCAACTTTGCCGGTGACGGTTGGATCACCAAAGCAATCGAGAAAATCGTCTTGAGCCTGGAAGAACCGACCAATTTCCAGCAAAATTGTCCTGGTCTGGCGGAATACTTCCGGGTCGGTGAAGCTAAGTATAGAAGAATAGAATGCAAATGTCGATTAGTTTTGGATTTAAGTCTGATTGTTAGAACATTTATTGTCGCCATAACCTTGTACACTTAAGCTTAGAAAAACGTATTTAAGAACTGGGTTTCTAGTTGAACACATGTCGTTGGTCCCGTTGTTAATCTAAAGCACAGATAACAGACATCCAAGTGTTGATTGCAATGTGTATAACGAAGGTTTGACAAATAGCAATTCAGAGGCGTTTTGAGCAGCACAGCGATCGCTTATGGGTCTTTGTGCTCGAGCTTGGATACAATGCAAAACTGCGTGCAACACTAACATGCTTTATATAGCTTTTTTTTTAGTTTGTGCTAGCTTCAATGTCTGTACTCAGCAGTTTGCTATCTGTATTTAAAGTTCAAATAACTGCATATCAAAAATGTAAAGTACAAAACTCGTTAAGCTATTTCTAAAATTATTCAGGAGCAGGCTGTGTGTCTTAGGTTTTGGCTTAGAGTTCAGAGTGTGATTGGTTTTGGCTTAGAGTTCAGTAAGTGATTTCTTACCCAGTCATGTGCATGGCTAGTGCCACCGGCAGATAAAACGTATAATAGGCAGTCTTATGTGAAACGATCGATTTATACAAATCCATCGTATATTTGGTAACATCTAGCTTTGCTGACTGGAGATCCAGTGACTGGCCAACAGTGGTTATGAATTTTATTTCATTAAACATTTCCACCAGCTTAGTATAGTACGGTTGATCGCTAAAATGTTTTTTCAACACATGGAAGATGGCAGCATCGATCATGATAGCGTCGTTGATTGCGGTCAAGTTCACGTCATCTACTCTGTGCCAGCAGGACTGACCACGGCGTGTTTTGCTACCGTCCATCACGTCGTCACAGATCAGGAACATTGACTGGAACTGCAATCAGAAAAAAATGAACATTATGAAAGGTTAGCGGGGTAAACAAATTAGTGATAACCGCGCAGAACATGTTTGACGTCATTCGGCAACAACCGGCGATTTCTTAAATAGACTGTCAGCACCCCTGTAGGCGATCGGAAGCTGATCCCAGCGAGGTTGTTATCGACCGAGAACCCGCCTATCAACCGCTTCCCATCACCTGATACGGTTTGTGTTAGCTTTTGAATTAACATGTACGTTGTAGGAAAATAAAAACATTGCTCAACTCATTTGTCATTTCGAAAACTGATAAGCTAACGTCCCATAAGCGATAACAAGGTATTCTAATATGTACAATTGTTAAACATGGTTAGCACCTTGTAAGTATCTTCAGTTCTATTTATGGAAACTTTGATATTTACATTTTTCAGAATGAATATTGTTCGTCTCGACAAAACTATTAGTTCAGGGGTTCATTTAGATCCAGGGTTGCTACTTACCATTTCAATACACCAACCGAGATAGTGTGCGCGTCGAATATTCTCCGGGGTCAAATCTTCTGGCTTGGCGAGCATCCGATAAGCTAGAACGGCAGCTAACCCACGGTTTTTCTTTCCCTGTGGTACGTTATACTGCAGGGATCGGGCAAACCACTTGGCAGCAACTTTCTCATCATACTTTTTAACATACTCAGTCAAATCACGGACTAGATCGGGAAATACGGCCATAAATTCGCGACTCTCGGTCTTTGAGACCACGGTGTGCGTGACCGCTTCCGGTACGGAGTGATTTAGTGTCGAGAGTGCTCTGCAACAGTAATGAGAAGCAAAATTGTTAGTGACTTTATACTATGATTATTTTATGATCATTGATAATCTCTAAAGCTCGCTTTCGCGTCTCATCTGAAATGGCCGCCATAACTTTCCGCATGCGACTACAAATAACAATACATATAAGGTTATGGACAATTAGACGATATCGAAAAAAGTAAACCGATGGAATGGGATGAAAAAATAAAATCGCTGTTGACTTAAAGCAGTGTCGTATTTGGCCTTCGCTTCAAGACATGTTGCTTATGGAGCATGTGCACCTTGATATAAAGAAAGTGCATTCGCTGCCACCAAATAAAACCTTGTATGTTGTATACATTCAATTTTGTAAGGAGTCAAAAGCAATTGAAATCGTTAACAAGAACAACAACAATGTGAAACACGATAACATAAAGTACATGGTGGATGGAACCATACAAGTTCTACAACTTTCCTCCGTTTGCGATGTTTTTATTCGAAGAACTATGTCATGAATAGCGTACGTTTGTTACGCATGCGCTTAAAGATGGCTATACCTTTGTTCGATCCGAATACAAGGCTCCCATGCAAATCGTTGGTTACCTTAGACAGCTAGGACAATAGTGAACCGGTATATTCGAAATCAATTTTTTTGGCAATCAACCGATAAGACGTACATTGTAAGAATTATAGAGCTAGTTCAAATGACTATTTGTTTTTGCATCGCCATGTATAGAAACAAGCTCTTGATACTGATTTTTTACGTCATTTTTAAGAACCGAAAGTCGTATCAAAATAAAATTCATTAACTATATATGGGTTTCAAGTTTTTTTATTTAAACTGAAGCTTATTGAAAACAGTTCAGCCAACTCTGATAAAATTGAGTGAAATATTTTTTGCGCATATCACCCTGTAATTCCGCAATCGGTTCAGCCATCTTAGAGAAAATTGAGTGACATTATTTGTCCCATACACACACAGCCATTTGCCCAAATCGGTCTTCACAAGAAAAAGGCAAAGATAATTCATTATTTGACTTTTATTAATCACCTCCGTTTAGCTTTGGGGCGATGAACCGTGTTAAATTAACAAATAAATAAATCTCTAATATATTAATAAAAAAATCTCTTTCCGTTCTCTTCCAAAACACCCAAAATGCTATCAGAAACATATTTTACGGGGGTGGTACCAGTGAATGACCAGCTCGTTAAGACCGGGACTAAGTGAACAAACAAACAACATATTTTCTTGGTGTGCTATTTTTATCAGCAAATTAAGGAGTGCAGATAACAAAAAGCTCCATTGTCGCCAACTTGTTTCAAGGTTAGAGCGAATAAATTGTTATCGTTTGGGATGCTTACGGTTTACATTACCCATCTACTAGACGCGTTCCTAGAGAAGGGACCAGAAAGACCCTGGCCCCTCCCGAAATCTGAAACAAAAACAGTTAGCTGAATATTATGGGACTGTTGATCGTGCAGAATACACCGTGGGATAGTGATTTTAGGAGCTTAGTGATGGTCGAGACTCCACTAGTATTACCTACAAATTTAGAAGATGTCGCGGACCAAGATATGTAATACAATAACCTGATCTCGGATAGTCATCAATTTTATATAAATACTCAATGACATTTCCCGGTGGAAAATTTCTGTCTGTTGAAAACGTGGGCATCATTCTCGTGAGCTCTGTCTGCATCTACGCAAGTTTTTGCGATGTTTATTGTCTCAAGAAACATTACATACGCAGTACGCAATATTCTTGAGTATGGAGTTACAATGGGTTCATGTTCTCATCGGCTTTGACTGAATCATCTTCAATTGCCACATTACGAGAATCGCTGTGCCTTCATCAACATACCGACTCTGCAAAAAAGACAAGCACTTCTTCAACTCTAATAAAAGTCAATGAACAAACATAAACGTGTATAACTGTTGCTACTTGCAGGACCGAAAACCGGAAACCAGTTACGCCAAGTTTGTATAAAAACCAACAAACAGGACATTGAAATTGAAACAGTTTTGAATCAAGTGGAGAATTTTTTTCAGTTTTTTTGCATCATTACTTCTAATGACGATTTGAAATTTTTAACATTCATCACCCTGCATTTCCGGACCTAGAAGTTGGGTTTCGATTAAACTAAATGTCATACGAGATAATAACACCTTTCATTTGAATATAAGTTCGTGAAATAGGCCGAACCTGAAGAATCGATGTTAATTCCATTTCGACGTTTTTGAGCGCTTTTTCGCTTTCGAAACTGGTGTAGCCAACTGACTTCTCACGAAACGAAATCCTCGGTACGGACCTGCTACCTACCATAATTGAAATATGTATTATGTTGTTGTTTAAACCAACATCGGCTGCATTTTAAATTTTAGATGGTTGTATATAGCTTTATACAGCGATGATGTTTTCTAAATAGATCTCTTCACAGAAGCAGAACACTCAATGAACAGCAACGGTTTTGATATATTCAAAGCATGTGGGAACGATTCCTCTGGGATCCTGTTCAACACAAACTTAAGTTACACTCGAGACGATGAAAACAAAGTGTTTGTGATTAATAGTATCTCATATGCTATTCATTCATTTGCTTTGCTAATTTCCGACGCGTTATCGACAAAGCGACGGTACGAGATTGCGATCGTCACCATGTGCACATTATTTTAAGGGAACACTGTTCATTTGAATAAATAGTACGATCTCCATTTTGCGCAAGTCAATCAGGGTGTGTACTTGAATCTTTTAGCACGTGCGGAACCAGTCAAATAACCTTGAGCATAACATACAAAACAAACGATTTGCTATTTGCATTGTAGTCGTAAACATTTCCATTAAAAAAGCAGCTCCGCCATAGCTACAAGCTTATTATCTCACAATTCCTTATATATTCTCGATTCAAAATTAAAAATCGAAGAAATTTTGTTATAGAGAATAGACATCCAGTAAAATTTTGATGTAGAAGAGGGGTATAAACTTTTAAAATTAAAAATAACTATGATAAATTTTGTGTCGATACTTAAGTCGGTTAGTAAAGCACAGTAATTATTTATTGCTGTGCGTTCTAACTTCAGTTAGACGGAAATTGATGCAAACTGTTTTGATACTATTCCAACTAGTAATAACGTACTTAATGTAATCCGGGCAATGTGCATTAAGTACGCGGTGACAATATATTTAACTAGCATTCTAAAGTTCATCGACTATTGAAAAAAACAAGAATCTTTCTTCGCCATCAACTCAATCTACAATTTTCTTGATTCAATAGTAGTATTGATGCCAATCAAAACGCTGAGTCTATCTTTCAATCCATAATAATTACATACAATTTCTTGCTTAAACGTTACAAATGAACAATAACTAAAACGATGTCGAAGGTGCTTATTGTACCTAGATGACTCTTAACCTATGGACTATGGATCAATATAAAGAGTAATTATCTCAAAGGTAAATGCTTTCGTATAGATTTATACAGAATCAGTAAATTGTCTCTTGTTTGGAAAGTCAATAACCAGTGTCAGCGAAATGAACGGCTGTCATAAAATTTTTATTAGGTCTACAAGTAAGTTTTGAGAGATTTTAACTATGGAGAGAACATATAGATGAATAGGAAAGATGAATAGCGTGGAGAAAGACCAGAAAAAGAAATTGAGGATAAAGAATTATTTATTGATCAAAGACCTTGCCAAGCGCAAGTGGAGTGGAAGCCGAACTTATTGGCTCAAGTGGCACGTTCCCCTGGCTGCACCAATTTTCGATTTTCATGTCATGATTTAAAAAAAAATTGCTTTAAGTTAGACCCAATAATTATGAATTAAATTGCGCATTTCGAAGTATCTCTAAATACGACTTCTAATAGTTCTAAATATGACATAAATTCTTATCCTTATTTCTATCAAATCACTCTTGACTTCGGATGATTAACCTTGGGCCGTGAACCCCCAACTGAAGTGAAACTCAATTTACACTGCTTATCATGTAAAGATGTTGAACCTACTGAGCTCGATCATTTGTGATTCTTGTTGGTTCCTAATTGAGCTCCTACTAGGGTACGACAACCTTTCTGTAACAGAACATCATTTGACTTGGTGTACAATCGGAATTTGACTGGCGGTGCTTGAAATAAATATGAATATTTATCGTTAGGTGGCTTCCAGCTAGATTTGTTAAGTCTGGAATTGATTTTCAATTCGAATTTGTTTGGTACAGTTTGAATGATTCTCAAATTAACGCACTGGTAAAGTTCGTTCGAAAAAGAGGTTTATGACCCGTAGACTAGATTCAAACATTTCATTTGCTGACGCATGATGCGTTGCTTATCGAAATGCGTGTTTTCGAATAATTTAAAATCAAGTGGCCATTTCATCCAACCGCACACCTAGTAGTTTGAATGCATGATAAATGTAGTATTTCTTTACCTAGTATGGTAGAATTCTTGGAACTAGTTCACATGCATTATATTTATTCAATGTTATACCCTCGCTCCATTTACTCATCATTTATACTGAAGCCTTCAATATGCTGAAAGTCAATCAAAAATCAATCTTTCAAAGACACGCTGGAAAATTCTTAAAGTGCAAAATCTTTATGGGGTCGGTTTCGGATCACCACTTCTTTCGAAAAATAGCTTGCCGTTTACTCAGAACAATGTAAGTTACATAAATTCATAATTGAGTATTGAATTCGAAGCTATATCGAATCGAAAAAAATCAATGGAGCTGCTTGTTAACTGTTGACGTACGACCAAACAACTATTGTCAAAATAACTGCGAAATATTTTTTTTGAAGATTATTATTTGATAATTTTGTATGCCTTGAACAGGACCATTTAGTTTGTTCAGGTTGACTATGAAAGGTGCTGATCACAAACGGTTAAGTTCCTGATGTGCACAGCAATATTCTCTTCGGTATCAACGAACCGAAAAGAATGCAAGTCAGTTCAATACTGATTCTTGTTTTGTGTAAGAACTTTTCTTGAACACACAAACATTGGAAGGCGGATCTTCTATCAAAACCTTAATCTTATGTATACGTCTCTGTTAAAAGAAACCATGATAATTGTTTGAAAATCAAGGAAAATTACACATTGGTGATTATTTTTTAGCGACTTAAATTTAGCGACTGTAAAAACTCAAAACTGCTTGGAAAACCCACGAGAAAATGGTGGCATATTTCCAAATTGTCGGTAATATAGAACCATTCAAAAGCCACCATGGTGGTAGAACTAGAGCTGAGAAATATGAAACCAATATGATTTCAAAACACCTTTTTTTGTCTGGGACTGGGATCTACATAATAGAATAATGGATGTTATGTAATACACATAATCTTTATTTAACTTCGTATTGAAACGAGAGCTAAGAGAAGTATTTCAATTACTGCGAGTTTGGTGTCAATAGAATTATCAATATCATAAGATACTCTATGATTCTATGAACAATTTTCTGTGAACTGTCCTCAATCGTCTAGATTTCTGCCTTTATCATATAGTAAGGCTATACAATCACTGTGAAAACCGACTGTGAAAACCGAGCTTTCGATTCCGGAGTACCGACAATAGTAATCAAATGTGATAAAATGGATCTTACTTCACTTTCTCACATATGTTTGAATAGATTTTCACTAACTTAAACTCAAATGTAGGATATCAATGTAATAATATTATGCAATAGAAATCTTCAAAACTCTTTTCTAATCTTAGTTAAATTGTAGTATTTCGGGGAATTTCTGCTGTAATATATATATGAATATCATGAGAAATGCATAATTACACCACTAGGTGGATTAAAACAGGTTTTTAATAAGGAATTGTCAAGATTTATAGTGAAGGTACATTTGCTCACTTACTAAAAACACTTTCTAGCAGTAGGTGCACCCACGCTGTTCTTATCGTACGATCTTGTTTACTTCAGACAACATGTTTTTTGTGCTGTTCTTAACCAGTTCTCATACGATACAAAAACAACATATTTACAGGAACTGCGCCATTAAATAATCATCGTGGGCTGCGAAGTATCTCTACTGCACCGGCAAATGCTAAATATAAACTCAAACAATAACAAAAGTTGTTCTGAACGCACGATTACCTTCGCTCTAATGCTATAATCGATGGCAACAGCTACGAGATAATTCATCTTCGCACGATTTGGTTTCAAGCCTTCCAATCGTTTCTGTTTATTTTTTGTAAAAATGTGGTGACTAATGAACTAAAGTAAACTTCCACGGGGGGCTTGTGTGATCGACAGTTGATGACAAGAATACAAAATCTAGTTTTTCAAGATGCTCTACATGCTCGAATACCAAACCTGCTTTCGAATTCCACCATACGGCCAACCGGGAGATAGAAATAAGGAATATCAAACCGGTCGGTCACGCCCTACGACTGGGGTTTAGGTGGTACTGATGTTGTTATTTACCAGATTTATACAAAATTAAATTTCCAGAATAGGTGTAGTCGAGTGTCAATACTATTGCTTTTAAATATAGCCGAAAAAACTTCTATCGTTCTCTAAGACAAAATGAATTAAACCAAGTAGCAATCACGAGTCTAAAACATGGTTCTTCACGCGCATAAGAAGTGATCGGTGAACACTTGAACATTCGGCAGACGGAGAAAATGCAATGTAAAAAGTATTCCTCCGATTTTTTTTTTGCTGCTATTCCACCATTTGTGACTCTGTGAGTCGTCAGTGTATAAGAATGATGCGATAAAAACAAGTAATTCAAAAACATTAAGAAAACAGTATTGCCATGCCGTGGATGCGTGATTTGGCTTTTACTTTTTTGGTGGTGTGAGTTAAATATAGCTGTTTACTATCAGCTACCTTTTGCGATTGTAGCCGGATGAAAAAATTTCAATGTTTACACCCGACTCAAACCGTAACGAAGACGGAATCGATGGAAGTGCGTATTTTTTCAGTCGTCTGTTTGGAGTCGTGGCCGTTTCAAAATGCGCAGTTGGTATTATTGCCGTTACAAATATAAATTTCATCCAGATTTCATTTATTGTCATATTCGATCAATTCAGTTTCAAATTGATGATAAACGGATAAAATATTCCAGCACCTATATCAGATGAAGGGGTCAGATTAAGGTCTTCTTAAAAATCACGATTTACGGTTTCCACTGTATCTCAGCGCAGACTAATCAGAAGTGAACAAATGAACGCAGCATAGTTAGAGAAGTTTTTCTAGACCCCAACGTTTCTGTTTGATTTTTTTTAATTTTTTTAATTTTTGGTGGTTGTTTAAAGTAAAAATTGCGCCATTTGATAGCTGGTAAACCTCTCCAAAGTAACAAACAATGGAAAGAAAAACGTTGGGGTCTGGTTTTTTATATGTAGAAAGTGTGTGCAAAATATGAAAAAAATTGGTGCAGTAGTTTTTGAATGACGATGGACACGGACTTTCAAACCCTGCTTTCGAGAAAAACGCTTTTAAAGTTTTTTGTCTATAAAATCAATGGAAACAATTAATTACTTCAGCGAGCTCGTAGGATCTTACACTTAAAAAAAATCATATTTTTTCTTTTATTATTTATTATTTCGAGAATATTTTGTCAAGTTTTGAAGTCAATCGAAGTAGAAATCTTGGGCCTGTGCGCCGAGCTCTTGCTTCTTCGTAGAATGAGATAGCCATAGATAAAGGTCCAGAGTTTCGTTCCAATAGGCTTGAAAATTTCACAGAATATTCTTGAAATGTTTTACTATAAGAAAATATAAAAAAATAATAAATGATTTTTCAAAAGTGTTAGACCCTACCCGCCCCTTAAACGATTAATGAATGTTTTCAGTGGAAGCGTTTGGAATGGACATTTCACACCTGTCTATATTTTCAGCGTTCGACTCTGGTTCGACATTTTTAAACAGTCTTCAGTCATACATTAGTGGTAGCTACGGACAATTCATTCGCCAACATGCTTCTAAGAATGGAATGTACATTTGAGAGCCGAATGCGTTAATAAAATTGAAAAGTATACTTTAGGGAAAAGAAGACGGCGGAACAGATGTTTGAAATTAACGCGAAATGTTATTCATGTTTGTACTATTGATTAAAAAGTAAAATTTCTGAACTTTCGTGTTCATGGTTGTTACAATTGTAACATCTAACTAGATTTGTCAATTATTGCAAACTGAATAGCCCTCGAGAATAATCAGTTAAATCTCCTACACGGATAAAACCATGATTAAGAAAGCATGAATTTTATGGAACATGTCTTCTCATGAGATCATGTCTATTATTAATGAAATTATGAGCGAAATGATTTCTTTATCATGATACACGCATAGGTGACATTTACTCTGAGAAGTTTCATTCGAGACTGACGTACTCGCTATTAACCCATTATAACCCGGGGGTTTTAAAAGTTGAATCAAATGAACTGATAGTATCAGTTCCATCATATTATGTGTTGAAGAATATGGGAAACGCAAAACCACTGTTAGAAATCTTTTCTTAACGAAATTATTCCACCGTACACACAAATGTTAGCATCAAATTTTACATTATTTTACACATTATTTGGGATTTTTTCATAGATATAACCTTTTTAGAGTCTCTGTTAATGTTTTCTTACAAGATAAAAGTATTAACGCATAATTCAACCAAAAAATAGAAAGCAATATATAACTTACTTTAGCACTGCCATTTCTAGTCGTTAGTAGGTCAAAGGTCAAGGATCAAAATACAATTAAATTTTGAAAAACAAACAGTAGATTTAACACATTATAGGCAGTGTAGTTCAACAGTAAACATTTTTTGAAAAATATATATATCATACGCTAGGACATAATGGGTTAACTTAAATTTCAATAATTTGGTCTTAATCCACTTAGTGGTGTACTAATCCCTTTCTCTTGTCATTCAAACAGTCTCATTAACATACATTTTTAATTGATCTAACTCGGGTAATTCAAAGAAGCGTGCTTCGACACACGTCACTAACTCGGTAATTTTCCCAAATCCAATAACAGCAATAATCCGAGAAAAAATGCGGTTTGTCGGTTACGATACTTCTGTGATTATGGATATTGAGTATACAAAAAATAGTGCAGTTTGTCGGATACGTCACTTATGTCATTATATTTCCGTAACCGAAAGAGTCAGTCGTTTATTCTTCGAACATGATCAATTGTCCAATAGTAACTTCCAAACGAATCTAAGACTTTTGAAATCGATGCCGAGAAAATTGAGCCGTTAGATAAAACATAGAAAGGAGGAACACATATATACAGACACAGATATTTTTTGATCTCGTCAAGCAGAGTCAAATAATTTATAACATTAAGAGCCTCTGCGGGCGAACTAAAGCTGGATTTTTTAGCAATTCTATAACCTTCCTATAAAGAAAGGCAAAAAATTTTGTAGTGTCTATTTCAATCAATGCGTAGTAAAATTCCTGCAGTTGATCGTGTTTTTAATATGTACTTCCATATAGAAAACATAGAAACCTCATACTTCTCGCGTTCTTCATACTGTGCACTTTTACTACTCGACCGCGATGCTTTTACAAATTGTTGGGCTAACCGAATGATTTTTATGTTTTACCCGGTGGGTCCTGCCAAGGGCCCCTGAGACCGTGGACCCGGGGGTACGAGCCCCTACTGGCCCTCTGTAAAAGCGGCCCTGCTACTCACTCCACAAAAGTAACACAAGCTATAACCTCTGCACTTGATCCCTGCGCTTGTGTGGACTTAGGAGTTCCAAGAAAAATAATATCTGAAAAGCTTCACCTTGATGTTGATGTTTTTACAAGGAGTGTTTACCTTGTCTTAAATTTTGAATATGAGCAATTCAGGAAATTTAAAAAATCAGAATCGATTTATTTCGATTTGGAAGAAACCTTATACACGTGTTCAGCAAGGCAAACCACTTGTTTTGCAGGGATGGAGACGACGAAATTTTTCTAAACTTTTGTTTTAAAGTTATCAAAGCCTACGTTAACGCGATTCGTGGCCTTTTAAAAATGAAAAGTTTACAGCTATAACAATGTACAACTAAATAGCTAAAATTATGAAACTTAAATTTCTTGTCGTGAATACGACTTACTTTACTATGGGGCGCCTATTCAAAATTTACCCTCTGGGAGAGTGATAAGTTTTTGATCGTGAATATCTCTTGTGATACTTAACGCAATAAAATATTTTTTCTCCATGCTATCAGAAATATAATCAGGAATTTGTGATTAAATTTTCCACAGTGTAAAAGAACCATAAATAATTAAAAATCTATGTTTTCACAAACTTTTGGAAACAACGAGGAATACTCATCACGTTTGCTAGGCTTTTTCGCACCAGGACGACAGTTTTGAGGTAGTCAGGTAGTCACATATCAATTCCGATGATCTACTGGTTTAGTGTACTAGGTAAATCTTGACCGAGAATTGTTCATTTTTGCTAGTACTTTAGACGGAACTGGATATCGTGCTGAGGTTCTTCCATCAACTGAGGTGCTGAGGTTCTTCCATCAACTCATCAATCAGTAATATTGAGATGGTAAAAACCTCGAATGTTCAGGAGGTGCTCTTCTTCGCATTCGGACGTCGTGGCTAGCAGTAAACCAGCAGTTGCAGAGAACTGAATTTTTAGTTAAATTCAAGAACTAATCTCAGAACCTAGATTCTGGTCAACCTGAATTCTGAAGTTAATTTTAAGTTCCGAATTTAGTGTCATACTTTTGTTTCAAAATTTAGTTCCAGATTACAGGTTCAGAATTTAAAACTATAACTCTAGAACTGAATACTATTTCTGGATTTTGAAAATGGTTTCAAATTTAGTTCCTTTCCAGGTATTCAAATCCAGAGATATGATTTAGGATTTTTCAGAATTCATGAACAAAATTCAGGATATGAATTTTAGATCTGGATTCTGAAACTAAATATTAGGTCTGAACACCGAACCTTCATTTAAAAACTGAATTCAAAACCAGAGTTTAATTCTTGAATTAAGTTTCAGAATTCAATTCATCAATTCAGTTTCAGCATTCATTTCCAGAATTCAGAGCCTAGATTATGGAACTAAATTGTGAACATGATTTCTGGAACTAGATGCTGGAACTGAATTCAGTTCCTATATTAGGACTTGGAATTAGAGTTCAGAATTTAGTTCTATAACGCAATTTGGAAAATTCTAAAAAATAACTTCAGTTCCTTACTTTTAGAAGTAAATTTATGAACTGAGTCTTTGATCTAGATTCCGAAAATTTGCAGTAGAATTCGGAGCGTGCCCCAGATTTATATATTTGTTCTTGAGATTACTCAAAGCGGTTTCTTAGAACCACTAAAATATTCCCAAAGGATTTTGAGAAGTTTATTTCTACTAGTATCTACGTCTACAAAACTGTATTAGTTTCGTGTTATTTAATTGCATGGTAGAATATGTTTGCCGTCAATTAGTCGTGCTGTAGTATAGATGCGTCGTTAAAATTCTGGAAGTGAAACAATGAAAGTTGCAAAATATACACAATCTAATATCTTAATATCGGAAGTGAGAAAGAAACATGTCAGTTTTATTCGTATTCACGTGCTCCAGTTATGTCTGTGACATTACCCACCCACTTTTTATATAAAGTAGTCACCAGAATTTGATTCTATAGGTCGAAAGCCATAAATTGGATCAAAAAAACTCAGAGTTTTGTTGATTCTTGCGATTTATGTATAAAATTATATTTAATTGTGATATGAATTTAAGAATGGCTGTCTGCAGTTTTTCGCTTTATGCAACCAAATCGCAACAGTTGGAACCAATAACTGAACATTGTGTTACTTCACATTTAGGAAGACTTCATATGGCGTGTACTGAAAATAGATAAACAGCCGTATGGTCAGCAACCTATGCATAACACTCATGTAGTTAATATTTCAACCATATCGGTTAAAGGGATCGTCCGGGAATAACGAACGAAATTTGTATCAGCTGATGTCAATCTAAAGTATAGAGAAAATATTTGACTCAGTTACTCTCGCACACCTAGCCTTAAGCAGAAAAAATGCCTAAGTATTAGGGCGTAATCAACGGATACCTTTATCGCATTGTTATGCGGACTTACCTTCCGCAACATGCCGGTAGAAAAAAGGCATTCGCCACTCATTTATGGCAACGACCAATCAAAACTATACCACACAAAATAGGGATGCGAAGAGTAAGGAATGAACATTTGAGTTCCACTACGTATAGTGACAAGAAACAATTTTGAGACTGCTTGATCTTTGGACTTCATTGGTTAGAATCAATTGACTCACCATTTTGATTTGATAATCTATTTTTAGAATGAATTTGTCACAGTTTAACAAATCCAGTTTGAGAAAGACCATCTCGTGGAACATGTAGGATAAACCTCTGGGTGACCTCAAATATGAAGACTGCCGCTTCGCACAACACACACTGCCGAATTGAAAGATGCACATTGCGCAATCGCGTGGTTAGAGGATGTGTGTTAGTAAGTTTTTCAACTAGCAGTACCATCCGATCCGACGTGACTAGAAGCCAGCCTGCTATGGTACCCTTTTTGTTATGATTTGTTTTATCAGTTCATGGTGAAAACATATCGAACACGTTTTGTTCGGATACTTCAATCATATTTTTATCAACAGCTTAATTTAGAAAATGAACAAAAAAATTACAATTCTATGAAATGGGATCAGAAAACTAGCAAAATCGCTTGAAAAATAAATTCCACCGGACCACTTACCTCGAAACTTTCTTCAGTCTTATCTGCATTTTACTCTCATAGTCACGGCTTACTTTCTGGGTCTGGTCCTCTCGCATGGTTATATAGTCGGAATTATTAACCTCGCTGCTTTTCGTGATAGATCGGACATGCTGCACCGCAGTTGGAGGCTCTATTGCACGAATCACCTGACGACCAACGGTAGCCTGCAGCGGTCCGGTTCGAAACAACGTGGACAACATTTTTCTTTCTTCTTGCAATCGACTTGTTTTACGCAATTAGTTTAACAGGCAACTTTCCCAAAATTACTCGATTCGTTCGTCGCTCGACACGGATTTCTTACTATCAAACTTTTTCGAAAACCTCCTCACTCATGCTATTTTTGTGGTCTAATGCGATCAAATATCGGTATGAAAAACTCGCGACTGATTTGTTCATCGAAAGCAAATCAGATGAATTTTCTTCGTGAGCTCACTTATCTTGACACCAAGTCTCATTTATCTTTAGTTCAAAGTCTATTGACACACTTCTAGGCTTCGTTCGGTTCAGTTAGATAGATCAAACAATGAACAAATTGTAACCTAGACTATGCGGCTGAGATTGTGAAAACTGGAACTGTTCGCTGGGACGAGTTTCAAACAACTGTGTCTTTGCTACACGGCAACCGACGGTCTTATGTTGTCGGGATATGAATGAATAGTGTAAACATAAGGTTCGCACACAAACGGCCATAGGCCATCGGAGTTAAATGGGCAGCAACTAAGATTTTCTTTTCGAAGTTTTGTGTTTTAGACATTTGCTCATTATTATTATATTGTCTAATTTTGGAATATTATGAATCCTTTCAACTCGGAAAATGAAGAAATATTGTCAAATTTCTAATCTGGTTCAATGCCGGCACAGTTTCAAGCACGAACGTCAATGTTCGTCCACAAATATTCAATAAATTTATTCAGCCCTGTTGTTAACATGTTGGTCTTGCACTGGTGACAAATTTTCCATTAGATTTTCATCCAGCATACAAGTTATCTTTCACCTAAACATTGTAATGGTACTGGAAATACTAAATAAAACCTGAAAAATGGCCAACAAAATGTCCTTTTAGCTACCAAAATCGATTAACTCAAGTGAATTAACTTTTGAAAGAAATTGCTGGCAAGCTATGAAAAATGGAGTAATAATTTTAACAACAAACGAAACAAAAAACTTTCGGAAGTCCTCTTCAAAGTGAATGTTGATGGTGACTTATTGGCCGTTATCTAAAAAAACGCGAGATATTTTTTTTTTCATTGCAGTGGAATACGAGCCCCGATTTCCCCCACATTCTTTATATTTACATCTCACACGACTACAAAAACCAGATGACGTGCGTGAGTAAACATACAGTCACAACACCAACGATAACCAGATGACTATTCAGACCAACACAAGTATATGTAAAAACCAAAACAAAATGTGAGTACCTTTCTTCGAAATTATATAAAGATGTGACAATTAATGTTCTAAACAATTATCGTTGCTTTCCAACATTTCCAAAACGGAAATGATATTGTAACTATCGTACTAGAATATAGGAACATTTTCGCTGAATGAAAGTACTATTGAAATAAACCAGAATGGTTTTGGCAGATTAGGGTGAAGACAACTGTAAACTTTTTGTGAGCAAAGTATGCTATAAATATACGCATAACAGGCACATATATTACAAAAGAATGCTATGTTGACTATAATTTCATGTATATAATATTTTTAAATAAATTTCCTTAATTATTCAACTTTTTTCAAAACTGGAATTCAAATTTCACCATTCAAATGTGGCTTATCTTTCAATATTAGGCTATTATATAGCGTATAATGTAATAATTTGTGAATAAACATTAGTTCTCCAAATTTTACTTTAGTATGACTGGAAATTTTCTCTATTGACGATTTGTTTTAGCTAGATGCTAATCGAATTTAGTGTAGATTATCATTTTGATAAATATTTCTAATCGAAAAGACAGGGACATTCACCGACAGTGAAACCGGTGTTGTCACCCAAAAAATGTATGCTAACTGATGAGACATCTGTTGATCAAAATTTGTTTTCTGATAAATGAAAATGTAAACTAAAGGTAAGGATTGAAAAGATTCTTATTTACTCGATTCATTATCTTGTTGCGATGAAAAGTGGGCAAACATTTGACGATCCCATTTACCGTCACATTCGGATATGTTTGTCTAGTATGTATAAGTGATATGCACGTAGAGAGTTATAAGAAGAAAGCAATGCTGGTTAACCTGGGATCCTTCATTTCTGCTGCACTATGTAATCACGTAGGCTATGACCGGTTGGGTACTATACTTGATTCGCTGTTTTCTTGTTCTCACTGATTTTCTGAGCACTGGCTGCTGAGATTTGCTTCTTTGTACAAAAAAGAAGTGCATCTCTCATTGCGCCATGTTGGACTCGAAATATTTTGAAATTTTTCTTCAAACGTTAATTATTGCAAAAGTGGCTAAATTGTTTGAAGCCAAGGAAACTCCTAAATGTAAATACACCAAGATATAAGACAGAGGAATACGAAAAGTTCGTAGAAGTATTAGGGAGGCTACTTTATGAAACGATAGAGAAAAAAATTATCCAAATAATATATTAAACTGATCAGAAGACCACTTTCAAGTGCGTGAAACTCGAAAACATTTAGAACGTATAAACATACAAACATATATTCAAGAAAAGCAGTTGCTTTTGCAGTTGTTTTTAAGAGGTTCACGCACTTCTCTGTATTACATCTTACACAATAAAAGAAGATTCAGTAGTTTTTTTGTGTGTGAACTGCAGTTGATTGCACGAGTAAATTAAAAAAAACTGTATATAGAATTGCTGAAAAACCGAACACCTAACTAACCAACAGTTCGGATAAAAGGGACTGATTTGGCTTAAGCAGCTTACGAAGTTTATAAATAGCAGCCCATTTTCAAGTAATTATCCACACTTAAAAGCTCGCACGACGCAATCGAACTTACTTCTAAGTTCTATGTACGTATGACAAACATGTAAAAAGTATAACAAAATTCAACAAACGAATGGCAATGATAATCATGCGGGTGGGACGTTATTTGAATTTGACCGAAGTTTGTTAGACTTATATTCCTTTGGCATGAATTTCATTTGACATAAATTTGTTTGGCATAATTTCAATTGTGCATATTGCCTTTCAATATTCGATTCGATAAAATTTCGTAATTCTTCTTGCGGACTCGTCGCATCTTGTTTCCGTAATTAATTAAAAACGAAACGAGTTGTCCTTTATGGTCGTAAGTGACGGCCTCCGCACACAAACCTGTAATCCACCCATTTTCCCCGGGACTTTCATTGGCCTCGCATTCGAATTTTTTATTTACTTTCTAAAATTTTCAATTTACTTTCTAGTTTTTTAAATCACGAGGACAAATCAAAGTAAAAGACAATTCGTTTTATGTTTGATTACGGAAACAGGATGCGACGAGTCCGCATGAAGAATCACGTAATTACAAATCGAATATCCAAAAACATATGCACAATTGAAATTATACAAAATGAAAAAAAAAATGAAATGAAACAATATGTCTTTTTGTTTTATGTCTAATGGCATTATGCCAAACAAAAGTTATGCCGAACGAGTTTACGCCAAGCAAACTTCGGCCAAATAACGTACACTCGAGAATTTCATGTTACGAAAAACAAAACAAATATTTTGTCATTCATTATATATTTCGTGAATTTTACATCGCTATTTTACATGTATCAACAAAAAAAAGCCATTGAATTAGAATAACATAAATACAAAACACAAAATAAAACAAAAAAATCTACTCTACGATGAATTTAGAATGATTGAATCAGCAGCATCAAGTCTTCCTTTAGTAAATCCTTCAGCATGCGGGATTCGTTTTCATAGCTGAAGTTGAGTACGATGTTCGGTACCAATCTCAAATCAAATAACGATTTATCCATATCAGATTCTGAGAAGCGTTGACCAGTCGGCAAAACCAGAGAAAACTCGGATGCTTCGTGCATTAAACAAGATTGTACAAACTCAAACACCTGCGAAAGTTTTTCGTACACATTGAAAGTTCCTTGCAGGTAAACTCCATTGGGAAAACGAATCCTGATAAGTGAAAATTTATAGCGGTTGATAACACGAAGTTCTTCCTTTTCACGCATGGCTTTGGTTTTGAGGATTTGCGCTTGCTCCAGTGCTTCACTGCGTAGTTGCTGCTCTCGTTTTATTTCTTCCAGCGAGATGCGAAAAAAATCCGGTGGTAAATTTGTTTTCCGCACTTGTGATGGAAGCAAAACTTGAATATTTCGATCCAGTTCCAGATGGAATGGTTCTGAGCATTTCAGAGCTTCAATCAAACCCTCTAAAGTTGTTTCTTGTTCGACGTTCTCCTCGGACCAAATTAAGTAGGGTTCGTCGTCGATTGTTATTTCTGCAAACCCGGCTGAATATAAGAACTCTAGCGCTCCTTCGCACACTTTTATCTTATCGCAGAACATTCGATTTGTCATACGAATCTTTTTGTATTTCTCTTCGTTAGGATGGTTTATTATGTTTTCTAAGCACTTTATCAATGTCTCGACGCAAGTTTCAACCTTTTCTTTGGGATTACAATTATATATTATTAAGCATGCTGAAAGGCCTTTCTCGATTTCTAATTGTTCGTACAGAAAATTTTTAATTTTCACTTTCCATTCAACGCGAGGTAAAACTTCCTCGCTAATTAAAGGACATCTAAAGTATACGCCTTGCACTGCCAGATCCTTTCGTTCATCCTCAGAAGGGGCAGTTGTATCTCCTGCTGAAGTACCTTGTTCTGCTAATTCCTTCGCTTTACGTTCTGCTTCGAGTTCTCTCCGAACTTGCGCTTGAATTGCTGCTAGTGATGTGTTGAATTCTTTCTTGTCCTTATTGACACGTGATAACGCTGCATCTGCAGCTGCCTTGGCTTCAGCAGACAATTCTTTTCGTTTTGGTGGAATATAAACATCTTTCGATGATGACCCAGATGACTTAGAACGAGAAGAACTGGGTGTTGGTGCTTCGGAATTTAATTTACGACCGGGGCCAGCAGCTGCAAATTTAGATTTTTGTTTGATAAAAAAATTTTTAATTTTATTTTTGCCTTTCTCTATATTTGAGTTTGACATTGCTTTTTAAATTCTTGGGCTGTGTTCTTTTGGAAGTTTCAGTCGGGCGACGGAAAGCTTAAGTTCTTCGATTTCCTTAGCAGTGCCTGAAAACAAGCAACAACGTTTGTAAAGAACGTGCGATGATTCATCAACAAAGGAAAAAAAATCAAATCAATACTTGCTTGGACGAATAAAACGATCGGTGATAATACTGCCGTATTTTTTCCAATAATACGCAATTAGTAGTAGATTTACAAATAAAATGATAAGAAATGTTTTTCCAATGTGACGTTGAAATTCGGTGAATTGCGAGGAACTACCCCCTAAAGACTCAATCCAGGATTCAACTGTATCTTTGACTAGACACCAAGTGTACGAAAGGACGTTAGAACTTAACTGTTGCGAGGGCTCTTGTTGAGATAAATAATCCGTATCACCACTGTCTGGCTCACCGTCGTCGAGGACAGGGGACAGGTCACCCGATTGCGAGGACTGCGGTACTCGAAAATAATCTAAAAATTGCGACAGCAATGACGTTATGTTAAGCACGGATAGTACATTGAAGTTCATTGATGCAACACGAATATTTTCACGAAAAACTGCGAAATCTTCCTATGACTTTTCCCTTTTTGTGTAGAATATACGAAACGTCAAACTGTTCATGAAATAAACATACTACCAGCGTTGCCAGGTCATTTTTCCAAAAATCTGTATTCGGCGCAAAAATCCAGCCCGGTGGCAACAATAAGGCGCTCTAGCCCGCTCGGCCTTTTGGCTGCCTGGGCAGCCATGGCCACCAGACGGCTACCAAAATTGATTCAGTGACGGCTGTCAAATTCAATTTGGTAAAACATAGTCGCCTTATTAAAATACAGGCGACTATGTTTTGCCAAAGTTAGCCGAGCGTTTTCATTTATTCACCTTCGCTGAAAATGTCAAAAATTTCTATGTGGAAAAATCCTGGTGGATACAGTTGTATCGTTTGAGGTGTATGTCTGGCAGCGATGAGGCCGTCGGTCACCATATTTTCCCCGCTGGCAGCGTTTAGTCAGCCGTCTAGCAGCCATGCTCATGCGGGAGCCAGTGCTATCGTAACCAACACCTCGGTCCGTCGGGGCAAAGCCCACATTATCAGATCCGAATGGATTCCGAATAAATTCCGAATCGGCGAGAAATTTTCATTCGGAATTCCATCTGGAAATCATGTGGAATTCCGAATCAATTCCAACTCCAGTACAACAACCGATTCCGAATGAATTTCGCCTACAACCGGTTGATTCGGAAATCTGTCGGAATTGAGTGAGAAGATGCGGACTGAATTGTCAATTCGTCTTCTTCTTCTTCTTCTTTTCCGATTTTGCACGTTTTCGTGTTGATTTTCATTTTATTTTTAAATGAAAACATTACATAACTGAATATACAAATTTAAATCTTCACGTTTTTTGGATATACAGAACTAGTAAATAACCAGTTCTTCTTCGAATTCCAACATAAACTGTTGAAATTCGCTGGAAAAACGGCCTGCCTTAGTCAGCATCATCCATTCCTCTAGCTGGAGTGTAGTGAAATCACAGACTAACAGACAGGACACTCAAATTAGATTCTTCAATCATTTTAACGGTCATTTTGAATATTCCTTTATTTGGGACAGTACTCACATGTGTCATGATGGCGCTATGTTATCCTATCAAAAACATCCTGTCTGTCATCTAGACTGTGTTTATTTTTTTCATTTACCAACAGAGTTGCCATTCATACAGAATTACCTGTAATGTATTGATTTGTATACGTCCATGCGAATTTCATGCAGGATACAGATTTAATACATATTACCAAAACTATGTACATAATTTTGCCTACTTCTCATCCTCCAACACAATACAAAATCGAACCCGTTTTGTTACAATATTTATTTGCTTCTGGTCTGCCGCCACTTAATTTCGGTTGAAAACTACCAACACAATAAAAAATAGTCTAGATGAACAACGATGAGTCAAATAAATGATTACCTTCCAACGTCGCGAAAAAAGTTAAATATATTATCAACATAATCCAATAATTTATTGTGACGATTTATTTTCAAATATTTTGATGAAATCAGGCATCCCTGCAAGCAGCTGATCGGTGTTGACAAACGAGGGGAAACCAACTTGTAAAAAAACTTTTACATAACACAAGGGGTGTACAGATAGTAAATAGTTCGCGCAGTACAATATAGGTGGAACTAGTGCATCACGAAAAATTATTTTTATAAGAAATTACTCATACTGTCATGTCTGTTAGTCTGTGGTGAAATGGCTTAAGACGCCTAAATTTTACACTAACCCATTCATAAAATGAGCGAATATTCAATGACATTTATAATGTCACTGTCAATCGGGTTGATCGAGCAGCCAACTCAGGCGAATTTTTTCTTTCATGACATTTAACGAGTTGTCAACATTACGCCACAAATCAAGAAAAAGAAGTGATGCTTAAAACATAGAGCTTTGTACGTAATTGGGTAATTAAAATTTCATGAGAATTTCTTTTGATAGTTACTAGAAAACGTGAACCCGGAACTGTGACCATGAGCAAGGAGCTATAGAGAAATAGTATGAATCAGCTTAGGTTATGATTATATTATATTACGTTTGAAAATCTGGGAAATCCGATACATTTATTCTCTTTTAACATCCTTGAAATTAATTTTAAAATACAGTAGTTATAGTTCGATAACAAATCAAACTGTGTACACACATAATGCTGAGAGTAAATTAATATTGATTTCGCATTAGTGAAGCTGTCATAATTTTAAGTTCCTAATAGCATTTGAGGAAAGTGCCCTAAATTAGTTAATTTTGAATGTTACTTTTTTTACGAAAAGTATAACAATTGTACAAAATTTATTTAAGATTTGAGTATTACTTTGATATATTCGACTCGGTTTGGACACAACTTAAATTTTATTGTACTGAATGTGATGTTTGGTACCGGAGATCCACACTTTAATTCTGTGCCGAATATGAAGTTGATGATAGTGGCATAACTGGAAAAAAATATTGGTGATCCAGAAAGTATATATTGCTAAGTATCACTTCTGCGATATCTTCGTCATAAAATGTGTGAACAAAGTCTTGACATGGTACAATCCAGGAATTGATGCTGTGCATAATGCCGGTTCGATTTTATAGTTCATTAGTAATCTGGAGTAAGTTCTTCAGATGAGTTGTGTAATTATAGTCACCAAACAATGCATTGCCTCGAAATCTATGTTGATATATTGCTCTCTACTCGTTTGAAATAAACCAAATTGGATCAAGTAAACTGTACCGTACTGTAAGTAAACTATGAATATTCAGCTCAGTCGTCGTTCTTCTACTAAGTAGTAGTTTAATTTATACAAACAAATATTGTTATCAACAACGTGTAAATCACCATGGTAATATTTCTAACTCGAAAAAAAAACTCAGCCAAAGAAGATCAATCTAAAAAAAATCCGTTACTATGCGTAGTAAAGACACAGACTAACAGACAGGACACTCAAATTAGTTTCTTCAATCACTTTAACGGTCATTTCGAATATTCCTTTAGTTGGGACAGTACTCGCATATGGCATGATGGCGCCATGTTACCCTATCAAAAGCATCCTGTCTGTCATCTAGACTGTGTTTATTTTTTTCATTAACCAACAGAGTTGGTTCATACAGAATTACCTGTAATCAAAGACATCATATTAACAAGACATCCAGCTCTCACATTTCCCGAACAAATTATTGGCAACATCTTTTTTTGGGAGCATGGCACCGACGACACGACCTGCCACTCGCTTTAAAAACTGTATCGCAAATTTAACTACCCCTCAGTAACTGGTAATGTCAAAATGAAATGTCATGAAAAACTATTGAAACTGGCAACACAGGTTGATGAATTATTGATTTTGAATAACAATTACCAAAACCTTGGTTACTGCATATTGAAGACTTGAAGAATATAAACAAAATAAACTACCTCGAGTGGAAGATCTCACTCCGCGGCAAATAACAAGTTCTGCAGCATCACCTCGCGTAAGAGCAGTGGATCGATTAGTTCAGCTGGGGCTCGAAAAATTTCTTGTTGGATGTATGTGCCAAAATCTTTTGCATTGGATAATTTTTTTGCGTTTTTTTTTGTCGGAATCACATAGCGTTTCAATATCCGTCGATGTTTGGTAAAAAATTTAACATAATCAGACTTCAGATCAAATCTATGAAGGCTGTCTGCTATGTAAATGAGTTTTAAGATGGTAGTAAACTGCAAAAGTCATTGAACCGTTAGTGCGAATCCTTTTATCAATCTGATCATCAAAATTTAGTATCGAATAATGAATGATAAAGCTGAGTCGATCAGATAAATCAGCACTATTCTACGAGATGCAATTAAATCGTTTGCAACAAATCAAAGATGCTTAAATATTTGAGGTTTATTTCTAATCCATTCCAGAATCGCACTTCATATGCAGGTACGAATAGACTTATAAACAGAATTCAAATTTGTTCTTTTATAATGACTTTCTAAAGTATTCGTCAAATTTATTCTTCTGATTTGCTACCAAATCATTGAAATCTAATAGCTAATCAACGTACATGTAAAACATTACGTCGTCATATTTTGGACATTCCAGGTACTCCTTTACTTCGCAAAACGGGTGTAAAATTTGATGAACCTGAGACATTTGAGAAGCACGGAAATCCAGTTTCTGATCAGAATTATGACCTGTAAAAATAAATTTCATTAAAGTAATTTGATACTCATCATGAATGAGTTTCATGACTACGATACAGATTGAGCTCCTTGATAGCCCTTGAAGATGATATAGCCACAGACTAACAGACAGGACACTCAAATTAGATTCTTTAACCATATAAACGGTCATTTCGAATATTCCTTTAGTTGGGACAGTACTCGGATATGTCATGATGGCGCCACGTTAGCATATCAAATACATCCTGTCTGTCATCTAGACTGTGTTTATTTTTTTCATTTACCAACCGAGTTGCCATTCATACAGAATTACCTGTAATATATTGATTTGTATACCTCCATGCGAATTTCATGCAGGATACAGATTAATTACATATTGCCAAAACTATATGCCTACTTCTCATCCTCTCTCATTCTCATCCTACAACGCAATACAAAATCGAACCCGTTTTGTTACAATATTTACTTGCTTCTGGTCTTAATTTCGGATGGAAAATACCAACACAATCAAAAAAAGTCTAGATGAACAACGTTGAGTAAAATAAATGTTCACTTTCCAACATCGCTAAAAAAGTTAAATATATTATCAACGTACTCCAATAATGTATTGTGACGATTCATTATCAAATATTTTGATGAAATCAGGCAACCCTGTAAGCAGCTGATCGGTGTTGACAAACGAGGAGAAACCAACTAGTAAAAAACCTTTTACGTAACACAAGGGGTGTACCGATAGTAAATAGTTCGCGCAGTACAATATAGGTGGAACTAGTGCATCACGAAAAATGATTTTTATAACAATTTACTCATACTGTCATGTCCGTTAGTCTGTGATATAGCATGACGCCTGTCTGTCGCAACAATACATTTAATGTCAGATTCGCATATTGTGCACCCAGTTCCGGTTGGCGCAAATACAAAAGGAACGTTGTAACATTAACTTACAAATGTCTAGTTCTTTCTGGTACATGTTCAACTATTGAATCTGGCTCTGGTGCAAGATAATTCTGTAATTCTAGATAAATAAAAATGTTCAGTTAGCCAAATTTTATTCTTCGTAGTTAGCGTATTGTGAAAGCGTCTTACTTCGTCGTATTGATAATATCATTTTTCAGGGATACCAGTTCCCGGCCTTGCGCTTCCTCGATCTTGATTTCTCCAGAACTATTTATAGTTTTTAATTTTGGCACTGATGGCAAAAAATTTCAAGTGAACTGTTTCAAAACTATTTCAAGTGGTTTGTTTATTTATTATGGGGTTCCTTGGTTACTAGTTCGTAGCAATTTAAGCAGTGTTGCTCAAGAACATTATTTTCATCACCATCAAGGGGTCGCTATATTTGTGGTAACTGGCGGTAAATCGCTCACGAACACTTTTTATTTTGATTTTCCTTCGAAGTGTCTGGTCGTGTCGTCGATGGCACCCTCTGGCGAGCCCGCATCGAATCTCGTACAAGTAGAGTAGAGGAGAGAAATGTCAAATGCGTGCGCGCCAAAATAGCAGGGCTGCGCACCCATACAATTGACATGATATGTTAAATGTGATGCCGTGCGATGGCGTTGCTGAACTGAAGATTGATTTCGCTCCAAGCTGACAGGGTCTGCTGTAATGTATTGATTTGTATACGTCCATGCGAATTTCATGCAGAATACAGATTTAATACATATTGCCATAACTATATACAGAATTGTGCCTACTTCTCATTCTTCAACGCAATACAAAATCGAACCCGTTTTGTTACAATATCTAATTACTTCGAGTCTGCGCCACTTAATTTCGGGTGAAAATACCAACACAATCAAAAATAGTCTAAATGAACAACGTTGATAAAAATCAATGGTTACCTTCCAACATCGCTAAAAATGTGAAATATATTATCAACGTAATCCAATAATTCATTGTGACGATTCATTTTCAAATATTATGATGAAATCAGGCATCCCTGTAAGTTGACAAACGAGGGGGAACCAACTAGTAAAAAAACTTTTACATAATACAAGTGGTGTACCGATGGTAAATAGTTCGCGCAGTATAATATAGGTGGAACTGGTGCATCACGAAAAATTATTTTTATAAGAATTTACTCATACTGTCATGTCTGTTAGTCTGTGGTAAAGATGAACAAGCGGCTGCAAGAAAATATACACTAAAAATAATAATCATATTATAGTTACGTGAAAAGTTATGTGAATATTTTCCACCCTACTTTTCACGTAGGTTTTAATGGACTGGCATTTAAAAACTGTTTAATGCATAATCCAGTAAAAGTTACGTGTTTCATAGGTAAAATGTAATGTACTGTTCATATCACATTTATCTATCAGTTCATATCAAATTTAGATACCAGAAAATTACTATTTTATATATTGGTTGAAGTCTATGAAATGAAAAAAGCCATGAAATATGAAACATTTATTTCAGAAAATTGTCATATAATTCCAATGGCTTAAAAAGCAACTAATAACGTCGTGGTATCTTAAATCGACAAGCCTCCCGAAATGTTTTTGTGGTCACTGCCATCCAACCGAAGCCGAAGTCGAGATCCAAGAACTCCCACAACGCTACCGATGCAGGTTGAAGTCGCATTACATGGTTCCAGTGTCTCTAGCTTCATACCGACGGCCTGTTTGAAGCATTCGGCAGGAGCGGGTAAACTTCCGGACTCACGCAGGCACTCGGTCCAGTTGAACACATGGAAACTTCCATACTGGAATGGTCCGGTCGATGGAGTAAAAAATTGTAATTAAATAACTTTTCTCGCAAATATTTACACTACTTACACTTCGAGGGTCACTGCTCGCCATTTTCAAAATCGAGTTTTTCACACTGGAAATTCACGTAGATTGTTTGACGTTTGGTCAATTCACGTAAACCTTATGTGATGACTCTATTCATTTTAGGGGATGTTCGTATAACATTCATTTTCGTCACGTAAAATATTCAATTTGACGTTTGAAACCATTTTACGTGATTTTTCAAGTGAATCGAACGTGAATTTTTATTTGAGTGTACCACCGAAAAAGACGATTCATCCTTTTGGTTTCAAAGTGAAGTTTTTAAGTGTCGTTCCCCTCGGTACCATTGAGGATTCTATGCCCGGTGAAAAATGAACGGCGACCCTAGTAAAAAATGGGTGACTCATATATTTCCTGGTGAAAACAAAACAATATGTAAGAACGATTCACACGTGGCATCAGCCAACTATCACCGGCTTGGAACGGTTACGGAACAACTACATTAATTGTAAGCAATTCACAATGTCAAGTTCACGGAACATGTTGACGTCGGGTACGTGAGTAATATTCGGTTAACAAAATTATTAAATAAATATTGACGTTGACCGAAGTTAATTGATTGTCTGAATCGTGTTTAATGCAGGCGTTTCTTGATGAAAACAAACCAATCTCATTCGTATTTTTTATTGTAATTGAGTTGTAACAGACCCTGTCAGCTTGGAGCGAAATCAATTTTCAGTCCAGCAACGCCATCGCACGGCACCACATTCAACATATCATGTCAATTGTATGGGTGCGCAGCCCTGCTATTTTGGCGCGAACGAATTTGACACTTCTCTCCCCTACTTCTATGTATGAGATTCGATGCGGACTCACCTGAGGGCGACATGCTCGCAAAAAAGGATGTTGCCAATGATTTGTTCGGGAAATGTGAGAGCTGGATATCTTGTTAATATGATGTCTTTGGTTGTAGGAAAGCCTAATAGCGGTATCAGAATCTCTTCTACATAAGTACTAGGAAAATGTCTTTAAGACTCATTTAGGTGAGCACAAAAAGGTCCCACGACAACCCCCCTGCTATGGAAGCTGGTTCCTGAAACCGACGCATTTTGTTTTTGTGGCGTTGTTGTCAACAATATTTTAAGCTACGTTCATACCATACAATCAAACCACACTGGTGCAAAAGTTAATTTCTTCAAATCCAATATAAATATAACTCTTGTCTAGTATTCTCTGCAAAACAAGTAATTTGACCTCTTTTTGAATAAGAAAAAAAAGTGGTTTGTTATAGTTTGATTATATTCCATCGAAATCATTTCCTTATGTTGGTGCAACCGCATGAAGAAAGATGTGAACACTGCTTAAACACAGCATTTGACAGCGAACTAGAAAAAAAGAACCATAAGAACCAAAAATTTCGGCTTCAAGCCAATTGTATGCAGATGACAATCGCACCACCGAGGTGCCCACAACAATCTTTTCTCAGGTCTATTCAAGTTAAAAACGAAAATCGGTATTTATATGTATGATCCGTGAATTATCGGTATTTTGGAAGTACATCTGTATTGCAGTATAGAGGTCAAAAATTTTGCACGTCTTCAAAAAAGAAATCAAATTGAGGTTGAATACAGCCAACTGCTGCGAAGTCATGGTACTGTGGTAAGCATCTTTCTGCAAGGACCAAAAAACGAATCAAAATCATACTGGTGGCACGATTGTCATCTGCATACAATTGGCTTGAAGCCGAAAATTTTGGTTCTTTGGTTCTAGCTCACTGTCAAATGCTGTGTTTAAGCAGGTTCAAACGTTCACATTTTTCTTCATGCGGTTGCACCAACATAAGGAAACGATTTCGATGGAATATAATAAAACTATAATAAACCACAATTTCTTGTTCTTATTCAAAAGAGTAATAGAATACTAGACTAGAGTTATATTTATGTTGGGTTTGAAGAAATTACCTTTTGACACCAGTGTGGTTTGATTGTATGGTATGAACGTAGCTTAACATATTGTTGACAACAACGCCACCGAAACAAAATGCGTTGGATTCAGGAACCAGCTTCCATAGCAGGGGGTGATCAGAATGGCTACCAAAATATATAAATATGTGTGTCTGCAGTGTCTGCTATCATACTTCCCCACAAATTATCGATCAGAATATCTTCACTACGATAAATAAACTGACTTTTTTATAATGCTCACCGAACCCCGAGCTGTTGACTACGCTATGATAGCACTTGCTAGAGCGCCTTATTCTTGACACCGAGCTGGTTGAATACTCTCAGAGCAGAGCAGAGATGTTAGATATTTTTAAAGAAACACTATATCATCCTGAATAAAATATATGTATTTATCTGTATTCACTAATAAGAAAGACATCAGATTAACAAGATATCCAGCTCTTACGTTTCCCGAACAAATCATTGGCAACATCCTTTTTTTGCGAGCATGGTCCGCATTGAATCTCGCACATACAAGTAGTTGAGAGAAATTTCAAATTCATGCGCACCAAAATAGCAGCACTGCGCGCCCATACAATTGACATATGTTGAATGTGATGCCGTGCGATGGCGTTGCTGAACTGAAGATTGATTTTGCTCCAAGTTGACATGGTCTACTGGTAATCGATACTTTTGCTTTAAAATGATGTTGAGTGCATTCAATATTTATAACTTAATATCTCACTCTACAACGACGAAATTTAATATTTGCATATTTTTATAACTTTCGGAATCAACAAAACATAATTTGAATTCCACATACCTACTTTCAAGATGTTAACTTCGTAAGTTGACGTGGGATTTCAGCGCATAATGCGCTCTTTTGAGTCAGGTTATTTAATTCTCAGTCTAACAATAATTAATGCAATGACTTTCGTGTCAGCTTGAATTCGTCAAAGTTTCACTTTTATCTCGTCACTGCTAAAAATCTGTATAAATGGCATCTCTGCTCGGTAGCGTGACTTAGTGATCCTAAAACCAGAGATCAACTGAGAAAAAATCGTAAATCACGTGATATACACAACCAAAATTCAAGCACCGCTTGCACTTGTATTTGTGTGCGAGTGGATTTTTCAATATTCGAGTTTGTTTGCTTGTTAAGTTTCACACTTTTAGCAAAAGATTGAGTGCATTCATCTGTTTTGTTTAAATGCAGTGAAAAAATGCATATGCAGATTGGAACAACTTTTGATAGTTCAATTTCAATCGTAACAAAGTTTCCGCTGATCTCTAGAGTGGCTGATTCTCGGATAGCAATTTACAATTCTTTGTGTGTACAAGTGTAAAAAAATTATATTCGGGATTGGAAATGGTAAAAGTTTTAGCGCACAGATTTTTCTCGTTTTGGAGTGATTCAGTGTTGCGAATACATATATATATATATATATATATATATATATATATATATATATATATATATATATATATATATATATATATATATATATATATATATATATATATATATATATATATATATATATATATATATATATATATATATATATATATGTGTGTGTTTGTTTAAACGACTTAAAGACGGTGTAAATTATTGTTGAATGCGATAAATATGCATAATTTTTGGTAGGAGCAAAAAATCTTTCATTTGAAACTAAGCTTGGGAATATTGGTTCTATCATCTCTAAGAAAATTGGTGTACTTTTTAGGCCATTTTAGAGAATTTTACACATATTTTTTCCGCTTTATGGTGTAAAATTTTCAATACCAGATCCAGAAAATGAAGAATTCCGTAAGAAACAACAGGATCTTCTATTTGAACCTATGTTTGTGGAAATCGGTCAAACCATCACTGAGAAAAGTGAGTGAGATCCATTTTGGAATATATGAACTCAATTTCCGGTGCTTCCAGAACCGGAAACTGGGAACCAGGATAACCGGAATCGGTTCGTAGAAATCAAAAATATTTAGTTTGAAATAAGAGTTAAAATATCAAAAATCATAACAAAGCCTGCATAAAAAATAGCATCAAAATCTAAAATTATGTCGTTGTAATATCAAACCAAGAATAAAATATTTATTGAAGACAAATTATTCAATTATTTTATATTCTAGCATTCAAAATAGAGTTATACCATAAGGGCATATTCAGGAGTGTTCTAGTTCTAGATGCATAATTAATGTCAGTTTTAAAATTTAAATCTAGAAATTATAACAAAATAAACTGGCAACCCCAGCAGCGTTTTATCTGTGTTTCAAATATAGAAAAAATAGAACGGCAATGTATACCAGTTTTAAATTTGACAGTAGAACTGGTCGAATAAATAAAACTAAAACGGATTGCTGGAGATACGTTTGTTTCAGTTTCATTTACATTATAGACCACTCATATGAATCTTGCAGTTGCAGCAAATTCAGCAGCTAGAAGTTCTATATGAAAGATCTGTAATAGAACAGAAACTGGAACAAACGTATCGCCAGCAAGCCGTTCTAGTTTCTAGTGTTCTAGTAGATTTAAATTTTGTAACTGACTGAATACGCCCTAAGTATTTAATTTATCTTTCTTTTATTCTGGTGTAGTTTATTCAATAGTATTTTAGTCGAAAATAGCTGCTGGATCAATTTATATAATGAAATTGGAATAACTCATCAATAATGAAATAAAATATAACTAATTTTGATGCTAAACAGATATTGTACAATTTCTTGATTCCTTGGATGACATACCAAGGAAATGTCAAATATCACTGTAACAGCACAGTATTATTTGTATGCTATTTACACCTACCGGGGGTGCGTCATCATACTTATACGCCTCCAAGTGACGAATACTGGCATTTAAGAAGGTACTGGATATACTCTATCATTATTCACATTATATTTTTAAACAGCCATGTGAATTTTAACACAAACTGGCATAAAGTCGTTTGCTACCATAATGTTGTAAAGATATTTTCGTCTGAGACGTCAGGATAGACATTCCGCATGTAAAAGTACCATTTGAACAGCGTAATGAACTATTACGTGAATAATCCAAATCATATTCTTGAACGTTTAACAATATCTAGCATATCTAGCATATCTAGTTAGTTTATGGTATTGGTTTATGCGGGATTGCACTCCGGTGCAAAATAAGTGCGTTGTAAATAGCAATGACTTTACATCTGCTTAGCAGATTAAATTGATCCGCTAGGTAACGGTATTAAATTTCATAATTTTATTATGTATTTATTATGGTTCACGCGACCTGTTGAAAATCTCTTCATACACTGAAGATCGAGTTAACTTAATTTTGAGAAGAAATCGCCCATTGTCGTGCTCTTCTATGAGTTACTCAAACATTAGGTTTTTATCTACTCAAACTTGACCTTGATCGTAAAAAATAGGTATCGAACATTGCCAAAGTTGCCATGACAACACTTGGGCTATCATACATTACCTAAATATCGAGATCATCATCCGTTACATAAAAATACGAAAATGCACTTTAGTTGATTTTGGGTAGGTTTCGACCCAATATTAGGTAGCGGCTTGTAAGAGTGTACGAACAGTTTTTTTTCGGTGGGCTGCTGTCACATGACTCACTAATTTGACAGCGTTTATTTTGCTGTGATCTTGAGAGTAGTAGGAGAGTCTTGTGATCAATTTTCAGTCTACTTTTCAGGCATTTGCTAAATTTCATTAAATTCAAAATCAAAAATATATTCAAAATGCCGATTTGTGGACCGAAATTGTCGCTTTGCGGCCTCATCATTTCCGTCTGGGGAATAATTCAATTGGTAAGCTAATTTTCTAAATTCTTGGGAGAAAACCCAAATTTTATGGAGTATCACTAACTAATTTTCGTTCTTTTGCTTCCAGCTGCTGATGGGATTTTTCTACTTTATTAATAGCGTAGCTCTGATTGAGGATCTGCCGTTAAAGGAACATTATGATTCTCCGCAGGATTTTTATGCAGCTGCCGATCGTGCTTACAGTCAGGTATTTTTCGTGCTCGAAGCTCTGAATACGTGAAACAAATAACTTTTCAAAAACATTTATTTTACAGAATGCATATAATTGTTGGATCGCCGCCTGTATATACGTATTGACTTTGGTCTTCTCTGCACAGCAGTTCTATGCCAACAGCCGAACAACAGTTGCTTAAATATGTAATTTTCCATAATAGAATCGGATAACGCTAAGTCTGACTTGACAATGTCCGCTTATATTTGTTCCCCATGTTGTACAAAAAGAATGTCTAGATTAAATTCACTCGGACGAACAGATCGCGTTTCCTGCTAGATTGAAGGCTCCATCGTATTGCAGCAGAATATTGTCTCGTTGCCTTAAGATCGGGTCTTGAATTTATGCAGTGCCCTAATCTAAACAATTTCAAATTAATTAATTTTTCTTCAGCAGTCTGTAAAGTTATGTATTATGAATGATTAACTCTTATAAATCAAATGTAGCTTCATCGAAAGCGAATGTAAATGGATTTTGTTGTAATTAGCAATTGGTGGTAATGCAGAATATGAGAATAGTGTTTCAGTTATTCAATTGAATTGTAGACCAAACCAAACATGATGATAAATTAGCGATCGCAAAAAATTAATTTGAGTTTTACTTGTTTTAGAAGTTCTTTCGAGGGTTATTTAAATGTGATTTTTGTTGGGGTCTTCAATTTTGAATTTTTCCCAAAATTAATTTTAGTAGAGTAGAACAATATCAAATTTTAATACTATTTTTATTTCTAACAACTAAACTTGTAACTTTAACGACAGGCGCTCGTTTGGTGTTTGGTGGGAAAATCAATTTCAATAAAACTATTTCGAGAAATATGTGGATAACTATTTCTCAACCAGTTTAGCTACTGCCGGTGTTGAATCTTGTGATCATGGTTGCCAAATTACTTTTATCCACGCTTCGGTGGGATAGTCTAACCAAGCTCTGCTTGCATGCCATCATTTTTTAAAGCGTTAAACTTCGTTTGGGAATGCGTTATGCAGCGATTCGAGTTCGGACTATGGCTTTATCAGTCTACGATTTTGATATACAAATATTTTCCTAATAAACCGTGTTCCTTCAATTAAAATTGGAAATTAGTCTTAAGCATTCAAGAGCTATTTTCAATTCTTCGAATTCTCAAGCTAATCAAAGTCAACAAGCGAATGCGAGAAAAATACATTTGATTAAAGCAACCCTGTAAGATGATGCAATCGTTTTGTATCGCTTCTCGTGACGTATGCTGCCTGGTAGCATAAATAAAATAAACCTAGATTCCCCAGTGTAATATTAGTGTAACTGAGTAGCCCGTAATATCAAAAGCGCTGTCTGGTGTAGAATGGGTGCGTAAATGCTACTAAAATGCATGTATAAAGTTGTCTGCACATTTGATTATGCTGATTTATGCTGGTAGCAACCTTTCCCTGACAGGTTCCGTATGAGACTAACACATTGGTCATTCGCTGTAATTTGGTTTATATTTATAGATTCGAGCGCTTTCGCAGTTTCGCATTTACATTCAATGTCCAATCAGAGCGTGTCTTTCCAACTGATATGTCGCTTACTTCTATAAAATCATCGTCTCCGTCAGGGAATGCCAGTAAGCCAGCATAGTGTTTAGATATTTAGTAGGCAAAATAAGACACTGCTCGCTATTGATACCAATTTCATTCATATGTACATGAAAATATGTGGCTTTATCCATTAAAATCGATGCTTAGAAATTTGTCCACTTTTCAGTACGTTTACTGCCTTTAGTTTCTAATTTGTACCCCTATAAAAAAAACAAAGATGTGTTCCGCACCAAAATGTTATGGAGACGAGTATGTCGTGATGGGAAACTCGATGCTTTTCACGCAACCCACCTGGGTTCGATTCCCAACACCACACATGGGGTCTGAAAGTTTTGACGTGAATACGTCTTACTTTACTATGAGCGCTTCTTCAAAAGTCGCTCTGTGGAAGAATGGGTAGAACCAAAGACAATATGATACCCAACTAACCAAAAGTTCGGATAAAAGGGACTGATTTGGCTCAAGCAGCTCTCAAAGTTCATCAATAGCATTCTAAGCAGCCCATTTTTTAAGTAATCCATACTTGAAAGTTCGCGTGACGCAACCGAACGAACTTCTAAGCTGCTTCTGGAATACATTGTTCAGTTCTATGCAGCGAAAAAGCTCACGCGGAACTTGTTTTGTACTTTCAAGTTGCCAAAAGTACCACGCGTACTCTTAAGCAGCGAGAAAGTGGATATTTTAAGTAATTGTGGAACTTCTGGTTGCTTGGGTATGCAGCTTTCACATTTCCCGAACAAATCATTGGCAACATCCTTTTTTGCGAACACGGCGATCAGGCGAATCCGCATCAAATCTTGTACATATAAGTAGGAGAGAGAAATGTCAAAATAGCAGCACTGTGCACGCATATAATTGACATGTCCAAGTAACCACGACGCATTATAACTTTACACTATTTCAGCTTTAAAAAATCGCGTAAAGAAATTGATCAAATGCTACGGAGTTACACATGTTCTTATAATGCTTTATAAAACTGAAAAGAGCGATTATTAGACTCTTATAGGATCCTGACAGGTGAAGCAGGAATTGCATATTATTAAAGTAGCTATCACTTCCGGTGAAGCCCTCAACGAGTGAACACGTGTTAGTGCGGTGAAAATTCGAGTATTTCGCGAGAAAGTAAGGATTTTCATCCGTACTTCGGTGACTCCACGTTGTCACATAGCGATGGTTTCACTGGTGTCCAGTGAAAAGAAAGTCCATTGGACTATAAACGAGTTTTCGCAATATAGCTAAATCGCTGTGCCATCAATCGGCGTCATCTCAAGTGAGGTGACGCCACCAGAAGTGAAGAAGATGAAGAAAGTAGCTATAATGCAAATATCTACTTTATCGATGGTAACGATTTAAACTGTAGATTATAAATGTCAGAAAGCAATAAGAGTGCTTAAATAATGAGTTACGAATGAAATTCAAATATTGAAAAAGATATTTAATATTCAACATAAATAAATGAAGATCACTATTCATGTTGTTCATGGCGTATTATTTTTATATTTATTCGGATTTAAACCCATAAACCGTGGCTCTCTAGTTTCGTAGTTAGCACCTTTCACCTGGAACCTTGATATGTTTTGTTTGCAGATAAGAATCTTACTTTATCACTAATAGTATTATAGTTTTCACAATTTTAAATAACATTTATATATGTTACCAATGCATAACGCTGCACAATGTTAGCAGTGTTGTTTTCAAATGTTTCGATGTAAGTAAAAGGCAAATTTTCCTCGGTAATCCATTTTACTTCTGTACTACCGACACATATTGGTAAATAAAGGTAAACTTACACTAGCTTTAAATCATAGAACTACTCCACTTTTTATCAATACCAAGACATTGATTTAATGCAGCTATTCAATTTCCTTGCACTGTTGTTATTAAAGTTTCGTTGCTTCAAAATATACAATTGAATGTCGATCGATTAGTTGTGAAACACATTCGAATGTTTTTTGAAGGCATATTAATCGGCTGTTTTAATACAAAGTATTTTTAAACGACTAGTAAACCTATTAAGCGTACCATCGTGACCGATTTGTACAGGATTAAATTTGTTTACTAAACCGGCTGTCGCATCGGTCAAAGCTAATGTTAAACTCCCATAAGCGCCTTTGCAACAAATGGTCAATTAATCGATGGATCCGTCTGCCGATTATACCGACAAAACCCTACTAAGTCGGTGGGATAATCGGGAGGATTTTCTACGGTGTATCTATTGTTGTACTTAACGTATCAACATAATGCTTTCTCAATGCCAGTAGAAATATGATCAGAAATTGATGTTTAAATTTTCACTAGTGTGGAATAGTAAAAAAATGGTAAAATTAGGTTTTGTCAAACTTATGTATGCAATGAAGAAAACTCATGCTTGCTTGACTATCTCGTAACCGCGACGACGGTTTTGAGGTAGTCAGCCACATTTTAATCCCGATGTTCAACTGTACGAGTATAAACGTTAAACCACAAACGAATTCCCAGACATGACAGTCACGATCTTTCTTTGGCGCACATCTACGGTCCTCCGTGAAACTGGCACCAATGGTGATAAATTAGTTGCACTGCTGAGTTCCCATCATCACATTCATAATGCAAATGTCAAACCGTGAGAACCCTTTCTATTCGTTAGCTCATTTGTATATATTGAGATTTTATGGCACACTTTGGTCGAAATGATAACAATGCAGTTGATCTAGCGCTCCACCAAGCGGTGAGTGCGGTCATTTTAGAAAGTACCGGGAACGAACCAGATTTTTTTTTTAAATTTTTGTAAGCACATACATGTCTTTATTATTTAGCTTTGGTTAAACAATGGTTGAAAATCGTTGATTTTTTTGGGAGTTGACGACGTTGAGGACCTTCCACCAGCACCAGCAAAAATAGATCTTCTGAATGGTATGCAGCCTCAAACGCTCTTATTCGCTTTTCGGACGTTGTGGCGAGCAGTTGCCTTCTCAACCAGTACCAGCAACAACCAGGGCCGATTTCGATTTCCAGTTTTTTGTGTGGTTTTTCCAGGTTTGCGAGATAAAAATTCCCAGTTTTTGGAATAGGCTCAAATCGCCTCTGATTAGTTTTTTTTTTCAAAATATTCCTTCAATTCAAGCTTTGAACGAATGTCTCATGTCCAAAAAAGAACATTTTGATAGGCCCGCTAATTGAGGATTGAAGTATTTTTCAGGTATCTCGATGTATAAATATGAAATAGTCATTATTACTAGTTCATATAAGAGAAGCATAAAGTATTTTTTTTGTCATCTAGAATAACCGATTCCTTCTGAGCGCACATGACTGTTTTTAGTATTTTTTGGTATACATACATATGATTGAAAATAAATCAATAAGGAGCAAGAATCCCTAAAATGCACATGCCATGCCACACTCAATTTAAAAATTCATTTTAAAATCATCAGATGTACATACCTAAAATTTAGTAAAACCGTTCGGCTGCCACGACTGGCTCTTCTAAACCACCAGTTTTGTTTTCTAATGTATCTGTCAGTCAATAAACATCCGTCATGTCGTCCCATTTTTCAAATGAAGCATGGTTACGATTTAAATGCGTTGATGAGTAAATAAATTAAACGATAGTAATCAGAAAAATAATCAAAATACGAGTTTTTCATGATGCGGGTTTTTAGCCAGTTTGATTTCCAATAGTCCAACTAATTTATCTTCTATGAGAAATCCTTCTACAATTGATCTGTAATGAATTAACTCATCTACCAATAGCATTAAGGGTTTCAAATTAAGCAATGATTAGTTCAATTAGTTACATATTCTACCACCTTAGAACTAATCGGCTAGGATACAGATCTCATATCGAAAGCAATGTAAACCCTGAAATTGTTATTTTTTGGAAATATCGATACAGTCATACATAATTTAAATCATTACGATAATTGATGTTAGGAGTCTATCAGCTCCAAAAGCTCAAACTAAATTTAATTCGTTCATCTACATCGATATCAGTCATGTACCCAGAGGGGGGGCCGAGGGCCTCTGGCCCCTCCCGAAATCAAAACCATATAAGTGTTTAGAATGTCTCAGACATGTGTTACAGAAATAACAAGACAGTAAATGTAATGAAATATAATACAATATCAGTTCCAGTGAAAAAGTTTAAAGTATATGATAAAAACAGCCGTAAACAGGCACACCGAGAATTAGGTATATAACAACATTTTTGTTTTAATCTTTGGGCCCCTCCCGAAATGAAATCCTGGGTACGGGCCTGATCAATATTAACGTTCTTGTGATCCTACTATGGAATAATTGAGGACCTTATGAAAGAATATTTAAACATATTTTCAACGAACAAAACAAGATAAAGTCGACAACTTTTTCTAATTATGTGAGTTCCGTTGACATATCACAGAAATATGAGCATAACACAAGTATTGCCTCAAGAATACATTACTGAAACAAATTATGATGAAATAAGGGTCATTAGTCAATCATCAGCAAACTTAAAAACATGAAGGCTTCTCGGAATTTAAAAAAAAATTATTAAAAAATTTCCCGATGCTACCTTGAGACTTTGCCATCAAATTTGCAAGTGTGTTGAATACTTATTCTTAAACTAGTAATCCTTATTATTTAAAATGAGCTTTCATTGTGCTATTATTGATAACAACAAAGAAAGCTCTGCTCCTGATTGGTTTAAAACTGCTCATAAACCCTTAAAACTCGTTGGACGAGACTCAGTGAACATCTCGCTCAAACGCAAAAATGTGTAGTCTCCTAATTTTATTTATTTATAATATTTGAGCTTGTAATATTTTTCCCGGCTTTTCACTAAAATTCCCGACTTTTTCTCGGTTTTTTCGGTAAAATCAAATTCCTGACTATTTCCCCGTTTTTCCCATTTTCCACAGCCATACTACCCTGAACAATAGGTTATCGGTAATCGTATTCAGCTTTTGAATACTGGATCTAGTTTCTGGAACTGAATTTTGTATTCGGTTCTGGAACTGAGTTCTAATACATGAATTGTTGAACTAATGCAGCTCAGGAGTCTGTTCCAGATTTCGAATTCAGCTCTTGAATTCAGTTCCAGTTCCTGAAGCCTGGTTCAAATTTTGGTTCTGGTGTAGATTAATAAATGATGGAAAAAATACAGTTGTGAACATCGGATAAATTCTGCGAATCGGACCATTAAAATATTCCCAAAGGACTATACGAAGTTTATCGTACTTTAGTATAGATGCATCGTTACAATTGTGGAAATTTAGCAATAAAAGTTTCAAAATTCACACAATTAACGAATAATAACGATTACCTATATTCGGAAGTGAGAAAAAGACATATGTCATTTTAATTCGTTTTTACGTCCTCCAGTTATGTATGACATTACCCACCTTCACCTTCTTCTGTCCTGAAGAGGCGAATGACCCTAAAACCTCTATAATCGAAACAGAAACAAATGTTTTTTCATACATACCCTTCCTCAAGGTTCCCCCTTAATATTTCAATGGAATATACATTGTTTTCGTTCTATGTTTCGATCGAGTTCTAATTTTCCATACAAAAACGTTACGCAATCGAAATACAGAATTTACATTCGATTGGAATGCGGAATAGGGGCTGTAAAGTACGTAATTATGAAATGAAGTGAATCGGTACAAAAGTATTAGCTAAATAAAAAAAACTTTATTTATGTAAATAATCTTTAGATTTATACATTCATTAGGTTTACCAAAATTTAAGATGCAGATATTAATTGGTAGAATGAAACTAAAACAATGTAATAAAAATGTAATTACTAAACTAAAACAAGGAATATAAACATTTAAAAATTAAAATTGCTCACTTTCTCCAATGACTACCACAGTAACTGTTTAAATAATTTATTTGTTTAATTTATCTCTCCAAACAATTCAAAACGTATATCCTCAATACTTGGTACACTAGCGGATTGGAACAATATGACACGTTGGAGTTTATCTTTTACAATGTTGAAAAGTAAATATTATAAACGCTTACAATTTCATTGTTTGCGACATTTTATCGAAGACTAGAATAATCTTGTTTGTGTGTTGTTTTACGCATTTGTTTCTCGCCTTACAACTGAAAATAATCAAGCGTTTTTTCACAGTTGCGCACACTTCTAAGAAATCGCTTACAGTCTAATGGTTAACACTAACGCTCGTTTCAACTCGTAAGGCATTTCTGTTCGTCGTAGTTTAAGCGGTATGCTAGCACTATTACTTACAACCTAAACGGTAAGTGAGGAAAAAAGCTGTATTCATTCCAAACTGCATGTAAATAAATAAATCCTCGACGCGATCGATGCTGATCAGGGCAAATCAAATCATGGAGTTATGGTCGCGATTAATCTAGAACTTTCCTGTCAATGTGATCGTACATCCCGAGTTATGATGCTCTATCACCTGTTGCTTTAACTGGAAAACGTGCTGCTTTAGGTTGAACACGATACTGCAAAGTTCGGTGTTTTGTGATTTGAGATCTTTCACTTTATCCTCGAGCTTCGAAATTCGTTCCAGCTTCCTTTTGCGGCACTTGGAAGCGGCTACGCGATTTCGCAGCCGTTTACGTTCCAGTTTAATGCGTTCTTGATTTTCCATATCGATCGGACTGACGGGGGGTGATTGTGGCACGGTTTGGGGCTCCTCCTTGATAACGCCAGGGTAATTATCTGTAAAATAGTACGAGCATTGATTATTTTGTTGGATTACACCTGTTATCATTCGTATCACCACTGACCGAGTGATGGGGTTCTAGTTAGTGGTGTGTAACGTTACTTACCGAGGTCTGTATAGGTGATGTCACCACCACTCATGGTGTTGTTGTGGGTAGTCGTCGTTGCAGTGGAAACGCTCGATACTGTTGCAATCGAACTGACGCTGTTGTTGCTGTTACTGTTGTTGTTGGTGCTGTTATTATTATTATTATTATTGTTGTTATTGTTATTGTTGTGGTGCAATTTGTTAAGAGCTTCGTCGAATCCTTTGGCAAATTGTTCCTGTTCGGTGGTGGCCTGCAAATTGGTAGATAAATAAATATAAGTAGAATTTAGAGAATCTTTAGAGGTAGTCAAGATAATAGGTATCGAATTTTTCTTTTCTTTGCAACAAGTCAAAATGTATTTCTGCACTATTTTTTTCATTAAATAATTGGAGTGTTACGAGAAGATATACTAAATCAGGAGTTCCCAAAGTGGTCGATATAGACCCCTTGGGGTCGATATTCTTTTTGTGGGGGTCGACGTAAATGAAAACTGACTATGGGGGTCGACGAGGTTTAGAAATCGACGCCCTATTGTTTGATATAAGTTGTTATTTGAAATATTTACTCTAAAAAAGTTGTGTTTATTTGACCATCCGCAGAAATTGGTAAGTATTTTACATCAATATTAAAAAAGCAAGAAATTGAATTTTCAAAGGAATTGAAAATTCAATTTCTTTCTTGATGGGGGTCTGAAGCCTAAGTTAATTTTAGTAAAGGGGTCCATGACCCAAAATAGTTTGGGAACCCCTGTACTAAATGATTAATTGACAAGGTGTTTTGGATTACATTTGTATACACAGAGTTGAGGTTTAAATGTTGAGACGAAGTTTATGCAAAGGTTGCAAGATTTTTACCAACATCACGTTTATTCCGTAAACGTGACTTAATTGATAAAAATATAGGTATGCAAATCCTGAATAATATAATCAACCCACAGCAATATTTTGTTCAATGCTTTTAGTGATTTTTTAGGAACAAGCATTTTGTTTCAAATGAAAAGGAAACCTCATTTCAAGAAAGCCTTTTACGAGAATCGCTTCACTATTGAATCAAACCGCACTGTGAGCAGTTCTGTTGCAGAGCAATCTTCATTCCAGCTTTCAGCTTTTGATCTTTTGCATTTGATGGAGATTCACTGAACGTGCTGAACTGCAGTCCTAAGTCAATCTCGCAGTTGCATCTCTGATATTTCCTATTCCAAGTTTTTTTTTCTCGTCGAAGAAAGCAGATGAGACATTGGTGAGCCGAAGATGAAACGTTAAACATATTGAAACAGGTTATATGGACTTGGCATTAATTTTGGTAAATTTTTTACATATAACCGAGTTACAAGTATTCACAGTATTAACTAATCTTCAATTGGCCCTACTGAAGTACAGCATATTATCCATTCATCAAATAGTAGAGCAACAATAATTACTGTTCTGACCTCTATTTTTCAGAAACGAGGTACTCTTCAATGTTGATTCTGTCCCAAAGGGACAAAACACTTCTACAATTTATTGAAGTACGATTTAGACGCATCCGTAGAGCACCGATTCCCTGCGGAGAATGTCCTCTCTATGAAATAGAAGAGAATGGCCACTCAATGGAATATCGATTTTCCATTTATTGTTTTAATCGGTAGATATATCTGTCTGAGAATATAATTTCAAAATCGTACTTGTACTCGCGCCATGCCATTCCCAAAAACATAAACTTTGAAGCGCGTTTCCTCGAAACCGTCCGTTCACACGATAAAAATAAAACTACTGATCCAATTGAAACGAATCTTTTTTAATCTTTAAAGACGTGAACTTTGATATGTATACAAAATTAAATACGTTACTTTATTATTTTATTTTTAACCCTTATGCACTCGAATGGGTACCCGGGTACCTTTTCGAATTTCAAAATAAGAAATTTCTGAGTTAGGTTTAAACTAAGATTCTGCAATTCGGTCAATTCCAAGAACTAGTTGGACCATAACTTCTCATGCTTTGACTTTTCATTTTACAGTAAGGGGGGTCGAATGGGGGGGCTCAAATTTTTTTTATTACGTAAACACCCGAATGGGTACCCGGGTACCCACAAATAAAAATGCTTGTAACTAAGGCAAATTCCATCCGATTTGAATTTTTTAAGTACGGGTAAATTCAGAAATTTATCCACTTTTCGATGGCCGTGTATATTGCTGTAGTAGGTTCTTCTGGTTCCCGTTAATCCGGATTTCCGTAGAATGTTCCGACACTTGTGTTTTCCACCATAAATGTCATTTACTAATTTGAAACTTTTCCAAACCAGCTATTTGAGAAAGGCCGTACCAAAATGAACCTTTTGTAGAAAAATGACGTCATCTAAAGGGTAGTTGGCCTATTCTGGACTTACTCTCATAGAACGAAAAAAAGGAAATATAAATGAGAACGAAACTGTTTGGGAAGTAACTTCGTGATGTTTCGAAATGTTTGTTGCCAGAATTAAAAATTGTATTGCGTGCTCCTCGCAATAGGCCTGAAGTACATAATAATTTTCAAACTGAAGATAAGAAAGTGAAGTATATAAGGGAACATACATAAAGTACGTCACGCGTTTAGGGGGGAGAGGTTTCAAAAATACGTGACAATACATGGTGAAAAGATTGAGAAATGCTCGACAAAGGGGGAAAGGAGTGGTAGAAAAATTCAAAATTTTATGTTACGTACATAACGGATGCCCCCTGAAATATATAAACATAACAACTCAGCATAGCACTTGATTTCATATAGCAATTCTTAGATAAGATTACAAAAATACGTGAAATCCGTGTATAAATGCCTCGATGTCGGAACTCATTTAGGATATCCGGGTTCCTGGGAACCAGGAGCACCATGTCCATCTTTATGGGTACCAATCCCAAAGAGCTTAAGTTCCTGAATCCAACAGTGCTAAAATTACTTCAATCGGTTGAAAAATGCTCAACTTACAGCGATTTAAAAAAATGGGTACCCGGGTACCCATTCGGGTGGTTAAAGGTGTTTTTTTTTTCGAGTGCACAACGGTTAATTAAAAAATAGAAAGAAAACACTTTATTTGTATGTTCAAATATAGCTAAGCATTAAATATTCACATAATATCTATGGTTCACGAACGTGAGACAAGTTTTCTGATTAATTTGATACATTTCCATTTTGAATACTTTGAATATCTGAAAACTGTTTTTCTTATCTTCAAACTCAATCCTACCATCTTCGGTTTTTATACAGTAAACTAATGAAAATGGACCACATTTTCAACCGATTAATAGAGTGCTCCTTGCGCTTTGTGAAGTTTTCGTAAAATCGATACCCCTGCACTTTGTGAAGTTTTGAAAATGCACCCTGTTTAGTATAGTAGAGGCGTAGAAACTTCGGAAACATGTTCAGCTTTACTTAGACGCAATCAAGTAGACTTTTGGTGTCGATCGGTAACTATTGATCAAGCATGACTTCCGATTCCTAAGCCTAAAAAAATTGCTCATCAATGAAAAATCCTGCTCTTTTCTTGCCCAGTTTTATAACCGCCATTCACATTTTAATTTTCGAGAAGTAGGTGACTTAGATTTTTAGCATCAAAATTTGCATTTACCATATATTCAATGAGTTAATGGTTTAAAATTCAATTAATGGTTTAAAATTTCTGTTTCAGAATCCAGGTCCAGATTCTAGAACCAGAATTCAATTCCAGAGCTCATGCTCAGTATCAGTTGCTGAATCTAGGTCCGGAATTCAGTCCCACAATCCAGTTCTAGAATTTGATTCAGAATCCAGGTTCAGAATTCAGTTCTAGTTCAGTTATTTTCTTCCATTGAAATGCTAATGTGTGGTAGAATATGTTTATCGTGAATAAGTCGTACATTAGCATTGGTTCACGGTTACAATTCTGGGTGCGAATAAGTATATGTTGTACAAATCTCTAATGAGAACAGGTCCAATATAAATTTCTTTCACATCCGGTTTCCCGTTGCGGAATTACAAAAATTTCAACATCGTGCGAACATTTCTTAATTTACTATGGGGCGTTTTTTAAAAAAAACTATTTTTGATAATGGGTAGAACTTGATCGCGAATATCAACATAGTTTTAGCTTTATGCATTTAGGAATATTCTCAGCTATTTGTGATAATGCTTTGATTAGCATGGTATATCAAATAATAACCCAAACAATTCTAGAACTTTTGGAACTAACAAGCATTAATTAGGAAATCACTTGTTTGCCGTTCTCGTAATTTCTTCTTGTACGTTAGACAGGATGGACAGGGCGGTGCGACCAGTGCTTTTACACAATTTGTTGGTTATCGGAGAAGTAGAATCGTTAACCGCCATGGAACACTCATGTTAAGGAGAACATATTTTTCATATGGTTTGACAAAAAATTGCCATCTACGCAAAGTGAGTAAAAATTGTAGTCAGTCACAAAAAAAAATGGTTTGTTTTACTCGAAAATTGCGACTGACATTTTTCACAAGTGATTTTCAGACAAAAGAATCATCGGCCAGAAAACTCACTACAGAAAAGTTTAGTACTGATTTTTTGCAATGTGATGATGATGTTTGCACATTGAATATGTCTGATCGAATAGAAGATTTTTGGGCAATACCGTGGTGGATAAGTTATATCATGAATAAAAGTAGCAAGTGCTGTAATTATTAATAGTTATAATGATAATAAAAACAATAATAAAAAAAACTGTTTTAACCCACCAAGTGGTGTATTGATGCCTTTCTCATATCTCTCATATTCTTATATATGATGTATGGGACATTCTTCAAAATATTTTTCATTGAATCAGAGTCATCTCTCAGGAAACGAAGTGAGTTGCACTATTGCAGGTAGTTCAGAAACCGGAATCCGGAAACCGGTATAATCGAAGTCGAAGGCTACAATCTCCGGTCGTTAATCGACATCCGGGAATCAGGAAAACCGAAATTAATTTGGTTGGTCGTCTACTAACAATGACTAGCGATTGGAATAGTTTTTAGGCAAGTTTAGAAATTATTTAACAGTATAAATATTTATACAATCTTCACCTTGTAATTCCGCAACCGGATCTCGGATCCGGATGCAATTCAGGAATTCATTATGGAATCAACTTAGTTTGTTGAAAATCTCTGAGAAAGGTGAGGAAGTAATTTGAAATAGGTATTTTTACACTTATCAACCTGTAATTCCGGAACCGGAAGTCGGATCGAAATAAAATTCAGGAACTTTGTATGGGACTACAAGACCTTTCACATGAATCTGAATCTGAAAATTGATTCAGCCATCTCCAGGGAAAGTGAGTTCAAAAAAATTTGACATACATACACACACATACAGACATTTTGCGTACTCGACGAATTGAGCTGAACTCGCGCCTGCTGTGTGTTTGAGATATGCACAATGCTGCACTCCTGTTACCTCTATAAATCAAATTCATGCCAAATAACGTTTTATTGAGTTTAATTTAAATATGTAGTTGCATCATTTATTTTACCCCGGTTTTAACCATTTTGGTCATTTACCGTGAGTATGTAGTGCAGTGTAATAATTAAATCTTGCACAAATCAATTAGGTGTCGAACTGAAGCGTAGTGGAAATTCAGCATCGAACTCTAATTGGAGACTGTTCTCCCTTTCGATTATTTCTTTAGCGATATTCCTGTGGGTGAAAATTTGTTTCATTGACACAAAAAATCACTTGGAGGCTCAGAGTTTGGTGGATGCTTGTTTCATGAATGAAAATCCTCAATCACTATTTTTTAAAGAAAATCTCTGGAACTGATATTTTCACGCGAGATAGTAAAATGAAATTTTTCTGCTCATGTTGCGCTTTTATGACACAAGTTAAAACGACGATCATATTAGAAAGAGTCCTTCACATTTCAGAATTGAATCAATCCGCAATGGGTGCGGGCAAATTTATTATCCTAAATTATGTCCTATTAATCAATTTGTGTCAGAATTTTTTATGTGAAATTTTCAGGAAAACTAGAAAACATTATTTATCAGATGACCAGTTTTTGGCAATTTTGATAATCTCATATAAGCTATTGAATTTTAGAACATTTGAAATTATGCAGGTTGTTCTTTGGAATTGACTTTAGAGGTTTAATTTAAAAAAAAAAATTGATATGGTATGTTGAAATATCAAATTTCATCTTATCCTTTATGTCTAACTACTACAAAACTTGACAGTATTCAAAGTTCATTCAATTCGATTTGTTTTTATTAGAATTTATTACAAAACTGGAAACTGACAGGAACACACAACTAAAATGTTTATTTAAACAAATTCAGGTAAAACAAAACAAATATCTTGTTTCGTTGATTCAAGCAAATATATTTTCAACATTAAACAAGACTTTCCTTTGTCATTGTTTCTATAGCGGCCCTTACACGAGTCATTAAAAATGTCATTAGTAAAAAAAATATCATTTTAATGAACGTGTAGTGGTGCACTAATGACGAAATTTCTAACAAATTTGAATTACATCATTAGTTAGTCATCATTTAAAATGACATTTTTAATGCTCGTGTAAGGGCTTATGAAATAGGTTCTTGAGTGAAACCCAAATTCAGTTACTTGTACTTTTTTCCTCTGTGTGTAAGATTGAAGGCCTAACGTTTTAGAACAATGGTTTGTTTCCACATGTCCTGCTCCCACGGGTAAAAACAATATTCACTTCCATGAATATACTGGATTTTACAGGGTTGTCTATCTGAATAATGAAAAATTCATGTTTATGTTGAGAATCGGAACAGTATCAGTCATCAAAAGGGGGCGGATAGTAAATACGGGAAACGAAAACAACTATCGTAAAATTACGTACTATCGCAAGCAGAGACCGGACTAGTAATAACGTGATAATGTCACATGTTAATTTGCGTTAATTTATATTTGCGATTGCCTTCTTCAATGTGCAGAGTATGCCACACCTAACATTCATTGGGTGCTTTTTGAAGACATCACGTTGTAGGACAGCACACCAAAAGAAACCACAATAATAATTTGACGAGTTGTTCCATGTGCCATTAACGAATACTTCCGCACACACAACCATCGTCCAGAAAGCATTTCGGAACTTTCCGTCACCTATATATGAATACACTGCATGTGTTCCACACAGCATAAATTAGCGTTAAAGTTCGAGTACCCCTTGAAATATAATAAACCAAACGACTTTATGACCCGACGAGTTTCTGTCCGCTTACCTTTGTCGGGTATAGGATACTGCTTGGCGTCGGCGTGGGCAGAGCAGCGTTGTTGATGATTATCTTTTCCAGTTCCGGCGAGACTAGTTTTAGCACTTGCAGATCGGGCGAGGTCAGTACTGGAGGTGCCGTCACCGAAGCGTTGAATCGTGCCTTGCGACTCTTCCCCGGATTCAGCTCCAAAGTAGCCGGTCGCTTTAAGCCATTTCCGGTAGAAGCCTGTGCCTGGCTCGTAGCCGGCACGTATTGGTTGTTGCTATCTTCATAGAATGATTCCATAGTATTATTGTTGATGGTGTTTCTCATATTGAAACTTTTCCCAATTGGATTTGTATGCGACAAATTATTTCCAAAATCGAATCAGACACTTGTTTGTTTTCGCCTTCACGAATAAAGTTCCACTAAGACCACACACACACAACTAGACTTCGGCAACGCAAGTGTACTGAACAGTAAAAAAGACGTTCCGTAATCAGCTCTCAAGGCAAACTGTTAATAATATGTATTTATTTATCAATCCAGGCTTCGTTTTTCCACTCTAAGGTCACTTGATTTGTTTTATTCGTTTTATAGATGCCGCGAACGTCGTTGAGATGTGCATTTCAATTTTTATGGTGTAGAACTCCTTGCTCGATGTCTCGTGAAATCATTAATTATTTATTTAGAATTGTCAGCCGACAAAAAATCAATGGGTTATTTTACACATTGTTGACGAAAACACTAGCACTAGACTTTTTCTTTATTAGTACCAACACCAGTGAATATCTATTACACCTCTTTGTCAAGACTGTTACTGGTAAACAATGATGTTCATTCGAGAAATTTTCACAATTTGCACCTTTCTTCGGTAGTCTTCACAATCCGTGTGTATATATTCTTCGAAAGTATTCCTATCGTACAGACCCCGAAAAACAACTACGTTACGACAATATCCGATTTGTTCCCGAGTTACCTCATTGAAATAGTAGCAGCACCATTAGTGACATATCAAAAAGGAACCGAAGGTAAAAGAATATGAATTACGACACGTAGATACTCACTGTTTGATGGTTGAAAAACGAATGAAGCGATTTTAGCACTACTGCCTGGTTTTCATGAATCATGTATCTAAAAATAGCACGAGACGTCATACAGGCCAACGATGATTGGTTGTTGATGAAGTTAGGGGTGTTTTCCAATGTATACATCTTAACAGTATGTATGCCGTCGTTCGATAATGCGTTGCACGTTTCATCAAGGCGGGTTGGAATGGAATGTGTGTAAGGGGATTGTTGAACGTATACGTTATTTTATTTCATTCATTCCTATCTGTATGAAATGTTCATTACGACCTAAGTAACAAAGGTAAACAAACCGAGTTTTTGATTGCATTTTGTTAGGAATGTTCTAATACACGCACTACCCGAATACCGTTTCTCAATTCACTATAGATTCACTAAAAAATCCGTTAACACATTTGACGTATGTCGAAATCAATGAAAAATAATCGTTGTCAATTTTTGCCACTTGACATGCAAAACTAGCTCTTACTAATGTTTACGAGCAAAACGGGCTATCACACAAGTGCGAGTAACAAAACGATGAATGAACACAGCGACTTCGGCAAAACGACCTAACTAACAGAAGCAAAATGACTTATGTGTCAAGTCAAGCAGGAAAAAAAACAACCTGTCATACTGTCCAATGTACATGATCAAATTATAAAACGACGTAAGTGTCGTTTTTGCCTAAAAGTTATCTTTGTCTTGTTACTATGATACGTTTCGCGCATACAAATTGGACGATTTAGTGAGGAGATGAAGTTGTTTCAATTACATAAAATTGTAATGATATTTTAAATAGACGTCGCATTATGTAACTCGAAACAAACGTTCTTTTGTGGTAAAATATCGTTTCGACTTGATTGTATAATGTCATCTCAAACGTCCTGCTTCATCGCTAAACTTTTACTCAAGGCGTATATCTTTTGTTAATTGGTTAGCTCGATTGATTAAAACGTATTGTGAAGCAGATTTATTAGACGGTGATTGAGAAAACTGTTTTTGCATTTTTACTGTATATTTTATAATTATTCACGACACTAGTACTAATTATACGTATACGTAATCATCATAGGTTCTATAGAATATAAATGTAATAAAAAAATCGAACGTAAAATGCAAGTTTTACAATATGACTTAGATTAACACAATCCAGCAAATTAAAAGTACGTCAGTCAAAAGTGATAGAGTTTCGTTCAATGAGCTAAAATTAATTAAACTACATTCTACCTCAAGTGTTGTAAATAAACTATACTAGAATCAAATTACTGAACAGAGACTCAAAATTGAAAGAAAAATACTCAAAATTAATTAATGGTTTGTCTATATTTTTAATTACTTACGTTAGAATTGAAATCAACGAAACACTGAAAACGAGGCGTTGATCTAGCTCAGAGACACTTTTTCCAATTGCACCTCATTTAAGCTTCAAGAACCTGCATCTGTTTATATACCAGAGTTAGCAGCAGTTCATTATAGTTTGATTGCAATCGTCACATTATCTCCAAACCATTATTTTCTCTTCACAGATAGTCTGAGTGCAATTGAAGCCATTCGCTCAAACGCTGCTGGCAAAAATGAACCGTTTTTCGTGGGCAAAATAAAACAGTGCCTGAACAACATATTGAATAATAATTATCAAATTACAATAGTTTGGGTTCCGGCTCTTTGCTCCTTTCCAGGCAATGAAAAAGCCGATATATTAGCCAAAGGTGGTGCTATTGAGGGTGAAATTTATTAGAGACCGATTGCTTTCAACGAATTCTATAGCGCGTCTCGCCAAAGAACACTTGCCAGCTGGCAAGCTTCTTGGGATAAAGATGGTCTGGGTCTGTGGATGCACTCAATTATTCTTAAAATATCGACAAAGTCATAATTCAGGGGACTGGATGTGAGTAGGGACTTCATTCGTGTGATGTCCAGACTCATGTCCAGTAATCGTGATGTCAGATCTCAACTAATAAATTCCTTGCGTACCCAAGGTAGACTATCCAATGTCCCAGTTCGCGACATTCTTGCTTGTCCTGACCTTCCTTTCATGAAACTACTTTATCATTTCATTAAGTCCATTGGAGTTCCAATTTAAATTTTATTCTATGTTAGACTCCTTTCTCTTCCATGAGTTCAACCAATAGCCAGCTATTTTATATTGAATAAAAGTGATGAACTGATACAAACAAACCTGAAATAGTTATAATGTACAAAATAAATGTATTTTATAAATTGTAATTTATAATAGCAAACAGTGTTTAGATTAACTCATGAATACCAACATACGAATATGATATTCCAAATATATTAGGTTTTAAGTACTATGAATTGTGGATGCCACGGCGAAGAAAAACACATTGTTTAATAGCTTACAAAACATGATTTCCCATCTAATAAACATTAGTTAAACCTATATATATATATATATATATATATATATATATATATATATATATATATATATATATATATATATATATATATATATATATATATATATATATATATATATATATATATATATATATATATATATATATATATAGTGTTAAGAAATGCTTGCATTTGTTCACAAATAGATCGTAATAAATATACTTTTTAAATGGTTAGGAAAACAATTATCATTGATTAAGAAACCAATTCCAAAAACTTTACAATGCCACAAAAACTTTCAAAATCGATTGTTAAATGGTAGAGTTATAGCAAAATTAAGGCCAAACAAGGAACTTAGGGAAATTGCCAAACTCAACTATTATTAAATACATTTAAATTCAGTAATTTTAGGAAAATTTCAATTCGTACGTTTACGTATAGAAAAAGTCACAAGAGCGTTCTAGAAATCAGCAATTATTTGTAAATCATTCCATATTAGAAATTATATGTAGCTCATCATTTATTATATGGGGTATAGTGGATTGTTAAATACTGTGATAAGATCAGCTATTTCATCATATTTTTAAGAAGTATAAACAAGCAACGTATATCACACAATCGTATCTTTCCTGACTCTATATCTCGAATAGGCACATATGCGTTTAAGAGTACACATCGTGGAATTTTGTTTTGTGCCCATTATGAACGGAAAGTAGACAGAGGAAATAAGTGACATTCCTTTGCAAGTGTTTTTGTTTTGTTCACGAGGCGAGTATCATAAAGCGCGTTTGTGTAAAGATCGTTAGATATGTATCAATACATCTGGTTCACCAGACAAAAAGTTAAAATTTGCTTCTTATGATTTCTGCACTTCTTGAAACTATCACCAGTATGACATCGTGACGTCCGTCAGCTTGTAGTAAAAATGTGAATTATTACAATGCACAGTCATTTATGAAAGAACTCTATATCTTATCAGGGGAATGCCATTGAGTTTGTGGTACCGTAGAACTGGTTAATGCTTTTTGGCGCCAAACACATTTATCTTGAAATTGTTTTCCGATCGTGACTCGACACGACAACGAAGGCCCCGCATAACCTTGCGGAGAAGTCCAAAGCAAAATAGAGAAATATGCTAAATTAATACTAGACTTGAGCAGGTACCTGCTCTACTCCCAGAGTCATCTTTACCTACACATAATAATACAAAACTGAGCAACCATTCCTCAAGGTGCTGTTCCATTCGTTCCGGGTTAGACGCTTGTAGCTGACGTCAGTGATGAGTCATGCTATTCAAAGTTGAATGTTGTGGAAAAAGTTTCGTCACAACTGGTTCAGACTTGCCTCTCAGTTGCGTAGTCTTTTCAAGTTCATATATGATTTAAAAGCTACATACTCACACTAGTGCTTCAAAAAGGCCCGTTCACAGAATTATTATTAGCGAAGAGAAGAGAAAGCACGTGCTTTAAAGCGGAATGTCAAAAGCAACAAGACTGAGTATTCCTGCATACGAAGCAAATCACAGTATGGAACTGTTTCCAATCTGGATTCTTGGAATTTGGAATGATTCCAACATCAGGGTTTTCCCTTGCGATTTTTTACTTTTTAAGGTATTTGTTTTTATATTATTCGTTTAGGTTCAGACCCCTTCTTCCGTTGGTTGGCGACCGGCTCAACGATGTTAGCTTTAGTTGCGTGGCATCGCCTCGTTGATAATGTAAAGAAAGATTTACAAACCTGTAACCGTCCTGTTTTTCACCCAAAGAAATGTGTAGAATTTTTATAAGTACTGTCTAAAAAATTCCTTGTATTCTATGAAAGTTCCGACTTATATTTTTGCCCTTCTCATATAGGAAGGTTATGCAATCACTGTGAAAACCGACTTTTGAACTGAGGCCCGGAGGTCCGAGTGTCATATACCATTCGACTCAGTTCGTCGAGTACGCAAAATGTCTGTGTGTGTATGTAACGTTTTTTGCACTAACTTTTCTCGGAGAGGGCTATCTGTTTGGGTGTACACCATTTTTCTATTCTTGGTTTTAATTCTTTATCTAAGGCCATGGATCAGAATGATAAACAAATGTTTGACTTTGTCCAAGAGTCAGTTTGGTTGGTTGTGAAGACTAAAGATTTCGACATTGGATATGATTGGTGCGAAATAGGACATTGCATGCATATTGGAATAATGGTCCACAAGTAAATACCCATTGATTGCTTGCTATTCGCCATGGAGTGGATGCCTTTCTGAAAGGTTAAAATACATTTGATGAAAACATTGCATTGGATCTGATCAATTAAACGGAGATCGGTAAAGAAGACTTGCGCTGTGTAGGAAATTGGATTGAGCTGCCTGCCTGTGTCCAGGATTTGTTTACCAGGCCTGGACCAGTTTATAATGCGGAATTTTTGGAATGGAAATATGTGTTCATTATGAGCAATAGGTTCAAGACACTTTATTCCAAAGTAGTTGATTTCGAAAGCTATACTATTTTCCAACTTTCCGCCGACTTCAGAATCGAAAGAACTGTTCATCTTTTGAAGCGATCCAGTCGTGAAGCTTTTTTACCTTTTTTTTATAAATTTAAAAAATAGGTATAGAATTCGTTCAAACTTTAGAAAACATTTCCGTGGCTCGGAAGGCTGAGTGTCATATACTAATCGATTCAGCTTGACGAACTGAGCAAATGTCCGTGTGTGTGTCTGTATGTGTGTTGTCAACAAAGAGGTCGAGATCTCAGAGACGACTGGACCGATTTTTATCACACTAGTTGGAAATGAAAGGTCTCCCCATCACCCCGAACGCTATTGAATGTTTTCGAGATCGGGTGTTTACTTTTTGAGTTATACGAAGTTTAATGTCAAAGTTTTCAGTTTTTTGACAATATCTGTTACAGTTGACCTTGAAAATAGAATATGTTGATCTTGAACACAGAATAGTTTTTAGATATTAATATATAATTTTTCTATATTGCGTCATAGAGGCATTATTTTTTCGGAGAAGTTGTAGACCATATTATTACAAAAAAACACGCCGAACACATGAAGTCTTTAAAATGGATTGGTGTCGAGATATGAAACATTGTTTACCGTTTTCTCCAAAATGTAGTTTTACCTTTTTTTATATAAATATTAGGGGGAAAATGAAGATGCGCGAATCTCAGAAAAAGCTGGAACGATTTTGACCAAAACAGTCAAAGTCTTGGCATTACATTCCTTTTGTGGAATTTTGGCCTTTCTGTTTCAACAGACTTCGCAGCCGATTCTTAGCGTACAGAATCGTTGCATGGCTAGTACTACGAATGATTTCGACCAAATTAGTTGTAAATAAAACGTCTTCCAGGAAGTATAAACGCTATTGTTTTTGTTTTCGCATATGATGATTACTTTCCGAGTTATACATACTTTTATTCCAAAATTTACAGTTTGTTGACAATATATGTCTCAATTTAGCTTAAAAACTAATTTTTTTCCCAAATTCAGATACCTCATCGTAATACCAATCAAACGATTCGAAGATTGTAAGAATCCGTCAACTATTCGAGGAGATATCAATATTTTTGAGTAGTCGATTTTTTCGCCATATCCCAATAGTTTGAACGAAGGACGATGAAATGACGCTTGGAATCAAAGTTAGATACAATTTTCAATACAATGATTTCTAAATGAATGCAAGAGAACATAACTACCGTGAGGAATCGAATAGCCAAAAACCCATGAGAAGTGTCAAATCCATTAAAAAGCTAAAAAGGAAAGTCTTGTTGAAACTGCTTGCGAATTGTTTTGATGTTTTTCGCATGTGTTACGATATATCCATACAAAAAATTTCTAAACCGATTTGTAAAAATGACGTAAAGTCTTAGTGGAAAGTGTATTTATTCAGAATTTGTGTGCATTTGAAGCGATTGTGCGAAATAATGTTTTTACGCAGAACAGTGAAGTGAGTTTCGAATGTTGCACTCTAATTTTCTGAAAGAAGTTTATGTTTCGTTTATGTCTTGCTCCAATACAACATCGTATTTATACCTGCTAATATAGAAAAGACAACCGCGACTGAAAAATTCTTTTCGACAGTAGTGTGCCATCTAGTGGCTAGTAGTCATTACGGTGTTAACGTTTTTTCGGTGACAGTGCAAATTGCAGAAGCCAATTCAACCATTTATGTTGGTTGAAAACAACGTTTTATTTCTCTAATTCAACTAAAAAATTAGTTCAATGGAAATGAAGTGTGCCTTAGCTAAGAAATGACTGCACGTTGAATTGGTGAATTCAACTAAAAAAATAGCCATTTCAACAAATATTTTATTATTATTGAGGAAATCAGAAATAAAAAATCTAAATTAGCAAAAGTAAGATTTTTTTAGTTGTCTCAAAAAATAACTAACTAAAATCAGAAAATCAACTAATTTTTTCGCCAAAATGCTGATTTCGGTCTTTCCGTGTTGGTATTACATTCCTATAGTGGAAATTTGACCTTCTGTTTCAACAGACTTCGCAGCCGATTCAGAGTGTACAGAACCAGTGCATATGGCTGGTGCTACGATTCTACTGACACTTCGAACCCTTCCAGGTCGAGGCTCGAACATACGACAACTGGTTTGTAAGACCAGCGCCCTATGCATTGAACCGCCAACCCGGGACTGTGGCTCAAGAAAACATTGAATATTAAAAGAAATATATCATACCGGAGTCAATTTCATGTAGTAGATTAGCGTTGTGAGGATCTTTATCCAGTAAGAATGCTTTGGGGGTTTTCTTGTCACGAATAATCGTTGAATATTGAACAAATTTGTTCTTAATATCACGAAACATATTGCTGTATTCGGATTCAATTCTTATTTGCAACCAATTCTACATATGCACCTAATTCCACACATGCACTTATTTACATCACTCAGTTTTGCACTGAAGAAAAATGGCTACTTTGATGAATCGCCGAATTTCGGTTGTGTAAAAGTTGTTTACCTATAAGATTTCGGTAAGTTGATATCAATAATTTGCTGATTTCGGCAAAACCACCAATTGCTGGTAAACACGGTAATTTACAAAACCGAATATCAGTATAACATTTTGAATTGCGGAGAAATCGGGAATAATAAACCGAGAATTTTGGAAAAAGCTATCTCAGCCGAAAGTTCGTGGAAATATCGCTTTGCTGTTCGTTTTCAGCATTTATTTTCGCCGAGATCAAAATGAAGTTTTAAGTGTGTACGATTCGCTTGATTTAGTGCAGTCATACTCCAACTATCGAACTCCGACTGTAAAAATTTTCCTTATAAATGGGTTTGATATATAGTTTGTTGGTTTGTACCTGGACTTTGATAGCAAATATTTTTTAACGATGCTGTCATTCTATTTGCATACAGAAGAATGTCCACTCTGCCGCCGAATAACTTTGACTAACCGCTATTATATATTGCAAAGGTGTCGATTTATAAAACCACATCTTGCACAGCATGTTGCGTACAAGTGATTGCAAAGTTTCTTCCAAGAGAGGCGAACAAGTCGAATGCAGAAAGCTTCTATCTAATGAGCTTTCATTTAGGGGTGTTGTCATTTGGTCTATGTTTTTACGGGAATGAAATTTTCTTTAGGCTTGAAATATTATCAAATCAAATTTTCAGTTTCAGTTACAGAAGTAACGGAATAATAACGAATCATTTTTCCAATAAACCATATGATGGTCTCCTGAATTCGCGATGTTTTTCTGCGATCTCTAAGCCCCGATGTTACCGTTTAAAGCGTAACGCGGGTGAGGTGAACATTATAAGATTTAAATGGTTTGTAGATTTTGTTGGACAAATAATTACGGTGGCGCTTGACCATTACCAATCAATCGTGAGAGGTCTGCGGTCGTAAAAATATATTCCGGGCCATCAATGAGACACACTCAGGCGTCCGTCTGCCAACGGATTTTACCTAATTTGCTGGTAAAGATTATTGTCTCTCGCGGCGTTTGGGCATGTTTTTATGATAATCCATATAAATTAGCATCTTATTTTTATTTATTTGCTCGTCTCAGTCACCAACCTGAGCATCATATTGTAGTTAAACATCCGCCTAGCTTTCGCGTCTACAAAATTTTGTAGAGAGTTGATTAGCTATGAACAATTCTACTCGTTTGCTTGTTATGTTTGGATGTGACTTTTTATAAAAAAACGTTCTGCCCTTCTTTTAAGGTTCAGGTTAGGGCTAACCTTCAGATTTATACATCAGTTGTAACAAACAATGTTTATTAATGTCAATAGTTTAGGATTGCTTGTTTACCTCTGATGCTAACACTATTTTACCCTAAGTTATGTACGGTATGTCGATTAATATTCAACAAAATTAAATCTGATTGAGTGCATCGCATTATGATAATGTATGATGATAAACTGACAAACACTTGATTCTCGCTCTCTGACTCACCGGTACCTCTGATGGGTGCGGATCGTTTTTCGGAAAACACGGTTGATCTACCAGTGCGTCCTCATCATAGGTCTTTCTAATCAAAGGTATTCTTACGACCTACGCATTCGTGACCTAGAGAGAACGTCGTTGATTAGAAATACGCCACCTTGCAGACGTATCGTTCCGGGTAGTTGGCTACTTGTCATCGTTCTCTGCTCGATCTTCACTCTGACGTTTGTGGCTGTCGTTCGACAAAACGAACAACAGCTGATAAATAGAAACAACCATATTAATTCAGCGTCCAGTTTCGGTTTACGGTTCAGTTTTTTTCTCTTTCGATTGCTTCTAGTTCTGAGCTTGTCAACTCGAGTGTCGATTATGCATTTTGTAGTGGTGCCTTTGAGAGGGGGTTATTTTCGAATCGATGACCGTATTGATATGATAATGCTACTGGCTCGCAGTTCAGACAAATAATTTTGAATGGATTGTGATCTGATGACGAATAACATGAGTATTTTGGCATATTCATTAGAATGAGGCAAAATTTAGATTCCAAACAACTTTTGAATTTTTATTTTGGGTTCATACCAAATATACGATTATACCATGATTCCTTTTTTGTTCAGTAATATTTGTTTTTAAATATAAGTCCTTCTGGTACTATTTGGATATTGTTAATTTGTTGGTAGAAAAGATGAGGAAGTTTTATGCCTGTTGGAGAAAGAGACTAGATTATTTCAGTTTCAATAGGTTCCTTGCTCCTAATAAATAAATAAACAAATAAATAAATGAATAAATAAATAAATAAATAAATAAATAAATAAATAAATAAATAAATAAATAAATAAATAAATAAATAAATAAATAAATAAATAAATAAATAAATAAATAAATAAATAAATAAATAAATAAATAAATAAATAAATAAATAAATAAATAAATAAATAAATAAATAAATAAATAAATGCAATATTAAATTGGTGAGATTACATCTTCGTGTCCATCTTTTCTTTATATTGAACTCCTGAATTTTACTAATCAATTTTTGATGATTATAGATAAGTAACGAATATGAGATTTTCCGTCTAAAATTACCACCATGCGTATTAGAATATTATGGTATATTTTTCTTTCAACCATGTGATCGTCTATCGAGTCTGAAAAATGTTCTTATCCTACGTGTGGGTTGAGAACCGAACCCAGAAAAGCTTTTTGAAAGGCGTCGTCTTATTCATCACACTCTACTCGTCCCCTTATAATAAATAATTTTAAACACATCAAAATGGCGTGGCTAAGTGGGGACCTCAAAGGTCTACAATTTTGTTATACATTGTAGAATAAAATTTTTTCCTACAAAAAATTGTAGCTTTTCTAAGATCAATAAAATAATAATGAAAAACATTTTAGATAATCTGTCAATATTACATACCGTAATTTATGTCAGTTTTAAAATTTATATCTGGAAATTATAACAAGAAAAACTGATCAGATAAATTAGGTTACAAAATTTGTCATAGAAAAAAATGCTTTGAACCTCCTCAGTTTTGGAGGAAAATCTACGCTTACGATTAAATATGCATCATTTGATCATAAATAAATATAACAGTCTGGTTCTACGCTATATTTATTCTATTCACTTCGACACCATATAAATAGTTCAGGTGCATAACAAACATAGAAACTTGGTTAGCTTTCCACAACTCTGTAATGTGTGATCAGAATGTGCTACAACGCTTAAAATCTCATCACGCCACTTTTTCAACAAAGTTCACACTGTCTATGGTAGATGGTGCAATGGTATACGGGAGTTACCGACAACTCACAGCTTTGCCCTGCTCCCAATTATTCCCCGCATTCACCTATTCAACAAATCTTTACGGGGAGAAATCCATTACCGCTATCACAATTGAAAAACTATGGAATAAACATACCATCTTATGAATTGTGGTCATAATTTCATTATGATTTAAATGATCCAAGTTATGTGGAGCCAAAGACATCATATTACCAAGATATACAGCTCTCACATTTCCCGAACAAATCATTGGCAATATCCTTTTTTGTGAGCATGGTGCCCTCAGGCGAGTCCGCATCGAATCTCGTACATAGAAGTAGGAGAGATAAATGTCAAATTCGTGCGCGCCAAAATAGCAGAACTGCGCACCCATACAATTGACATGAAATGTTGAATGTGATGCCGTACGATGGCGTTGCTGAACTGAAGATTGATTTCGCTCCAAGCTGACAGGGTCTGGTGGAGCCAAAGTTTTTCCGTAATTATTTACCATAATCACTATTTGCATTACTTCAGAAATTTAGAACTTATTCTAAATACGCAAACACCCATGTCAGGAATGGTTTTGCTGTTATTTTTATGAGGGCTTCACGTAACACGAGATTTTCACGCAATATTATCTTTAAACAATGCAAGTAATTTCCATTCTATATATTTTCATTAGCAATTTTATATTGATTTTGCTTATACCACGTATTTTTTCGCAGATTATAATTAAATTACATTAAAACCAATTAGAATAAACTCATTCTCAAAAATCAAGTTAAATTTTGAAAAGAGAGGATTTTTTTAAGCGAACGGAGAGAGTAGAGATTATTAAACGTTGGGAAATATGAAATCACAGTTTTTGCAATGACCGAGTGGAAACATATATTGGAGAAGCCAAATGAATGAGAGACTCACAGAAAATATGATTTTTTTTGGAAAAAGATACGCTCAGAGACATGACTCGAACCTGCGTTCTTATGCATTCCGTGCATACGCGCTACCATTTCGCCACCCTAAGCCTTGTGATAGACACAGCTCTAACACACAACTAGGCATGGTAAAGCGTACTCGTCCTGTCTCTGACTGTATATTTTTCCAAATAATCATTTTTGCTGTGAGTTTCTCATTCATTTGGCATCTCCAATATATGTTTTCACTCAGTCATTGCAAAAAATGGAACTTAGTTATGGCGACTTTACGTCAAACCAACTAAAATAAATAAATCGTTATGAAACGATATTTTTCACATTCCTGCCAACTTCCTACAACCATATTTCGCATTCCTACTTGTGCTTACCAGTTCAAATGTATGTGGGACAGACGGGTCAATTCGAATTATTAGAACTATAAAATTGTAGTAAATTGGTTAACAATGTGAAAGCTTAGGGAGATGAATTATGGGAATTTAAGAAAAAAGGTGTGATGTCATAACATATCTCTACCAAATTTCCAATATTTATTCCAATTATCGGAATATTGGAGGCATGGCTCCTCCATTTAATGTTTTGGGGAATAAAAAGTACTTTGCCTCGCCACAGTTGCTGCGTCTGGCGTTTTTGATCACCATTTCTTGTACTTCCGGAACCGGTGTAGCCAAAACCGTCCTTTATATAACAATATATACAAATTAACTTATTTACATAGTGATTTAAAAATTCATATCGTCGTTAGCTAATTGTTTTACAGACTACTTGAAATGTGCACTTGAAACACAATTTAAACACTTTATATTATCAAAAGAAAGAAATCGTCTGCAGATCACTTCATAAACTTACTAAAAATCAGCGCATGAAATTGAACGAGTACGGAAGGCTTTGAAGACCGCAAAACACTGCGGAGGTTGTAGAGAAAGTTATTGAAGAAAAACCGAGACTAGCACCACTGCTGCTAGTGGTCATAAAGTAATCAATTCCTTTTATTGTGCTAGTTACATATTATGAAGATAATTATCAAGTGAAAAGTCACGTTTCAAAACTCACTGTAAAATACACAAAATCTAACTTTTTAATTTGAAGAAATGGGATTTTGGTGTCTTTGATAATGTTTAAGATACATTCAAATCAATGAGCTTTAGTGAAGACTCCAACTCTCTATCTTATATAGTTTACAAGATATGGACACTTTTCATATAATCTTGTCCCACCCTAGTGCATACTCATACACATACACGTGTTTGTAAAAATAACATGTCTAGAAAATATTACTCACATTCCACATTTATGATTTTCTTCAATTTCAATAATTTCATTTTATTTCGTTTTCATCTTTAGTTTAGTTAAAATTGCATTTGAAGAAGAATAGAATCTGTGTGGAAGTCTAAATAACTATCTAATACTAGAGCACCGCGACTATGACATAATGATACTCGTTTGAGTTTAACAGAAGAATTGCCATTCGCTGGCTTCGTCATTTTATCTAATCCTTCTTACTTGAATTTTAAACTTGTTTAATTAAAAATGCATGAAAAAAAGTCATTTGCTTACAATAGACAAAACGATTTGAGCTTCAAGTATTTCGCGGAATCACTCCATCAGATGTAGTTGGTGTGCTTCAATACACATTTTAATTATCAAAATTATGTCCTTATCAAAAAATAAAAGTTGTAGAACGGTTTTGTTTGTTGGAAACTTGTTAGGAAGGGTATGAACATGAAAACATAAAAACAATGTTAGTTAAGAACTTGCTCACCGAATGATGCTAGTGGGTTCTCAATTTGACGATAGAAAATTTATTATTTGATATCTGTTAAACCTTATGACATAGAATGTCAGTGTTTTCGGAAGAAATGTTTTGGTAGTGTAAACAGTAGTAAACATGTATTTCACTTGGTGGCGTTAGTGTATAAGTCTATGTTAAAAATTCCTGTTAATCAAGATCGTGTTGATGTATTAATATCGTAAGGATGGTGTTTTAGGTTTTCAAAACTTGTTAGATGATTGAACACTTGGTTCTTGAGAAACAATATACCAGAGAAAAATAAAACGAAAAAGAAAGTTTAAAACGATAGCACCTATTTCTATCTTGTCCTTTGAGTCAACGCATTGAATGAAGATGACAGATAGCTCTCTCACTGGTGGTTTTTGTATATGAGATGGATCTGAGATGATTAAGGTTGCAGTTACCCTAAATAGTTGGACATTATATTATAGTTGTTCGACGAATAGATACTCTTAAATTAATCGATTGCAATCGATCCAGATTAGAAAGACTTCCGATTTATCAACATTTTTTGAAAACTCTTATAAATTGAATATAGTATAGAACCATATTGTCTTCGGGTTGTGTTTGTTTAGACTAAAAGTGTTTGGTTATTTCAATTAGAATTAGTTGAAAACTGTGTCACCAGAGGTGCATCGAAAATAGCATAGTGAAATTGTTTTGCCTATATTATCACAAAGTTGGATTACGCGGAAACTGATTTTGATTATTTGGAAAGAAATCAACATGTACTTGAGTTACAGAAATCTCCAACCATGAAATGCACGCTAGCATCACCAATTGGAGAATTTTTAACTACTGTTTACACTATTTGACCTGTTTTGAACTCCGGAATACTCTTTCCGAAAAAACAGCATTCTATATCATCAAATTTTAAAAATATAACAGAATCAGTTTTCTTTGGAAAAATTGTGAGCCCACAAGTGCCACTGGGTGGATAAGTTTCTAACTAATATGATTTTCATAATGTAGACCGCTATATTCTGAACATTTTTGTAGAAGACAAAATCACTCTAAATCACTCAGTTTTCGAGCTAGAGCATTATGTTGAAATTAACATATTCACCATAGTAAGCACACTAATACCATCTGATGGAGTAATTCTGAAATATAATTTTCACTTGTTCATAAACTCTCGAAAAATTGTTTGAAGATTCCAGATACAAAAATATTCGCGATATTTCATGTTCAAATTGTTTTCATTATTTTAATCATATGAATGATTTCATGCTCTTTTCAAAGCCCTTTTCAAACCCCTGATGGAGTAGTTCTCAACTAATTGTCTGTAAGTTTGTCGAAGACTATATGGTGTTATCTGTTGATCACCGCTTGAATCAATTGAAATTCCATATGCTCTGGGTCTTGTATATCGCGGATTTGTTTTTCACGCCTCCGGTGAACCGCGATATAAGAGACCCCACTGTACATCGGTTCTCAGTTCACTGTTCCGGAAGTACCGGAAATAAAGGCCAAAAACTCTACAACGGAACTTACAGCTTGGGACTGAATTGTTCGAAATCTTCTGTTACCGATAGGGGTGGCTCGGCACAACCAGCGTTCTAGGAACGGGATTTGTAGTGTTAAGCAAGATGCGCCGGCGCAGCTAATCAGTGATAGGATGTGCGTATTGAAGACCAAGGGCCGTTTCTTCAATTACAGCATCGTCAACGTGCACTGCCCACATGAGACGAGACCCGATGACGAGAAGGAAGCGTTTTACGCGCAGCTGAAATGAACCTACGACAGCTGCCCACAGCGGGATGTAAAACTTGTCATCGGAGATATAAATGCTCAGGTAGGCCGGGAGGCAATGTACAGGCCTGTGATCGGGCTGGAAAGCCTGCACGCGACAACAAACGACAACGGCCAACGATGCGTGAACTTTGCAGCCTCCCAAGGAATGGTAGTTCTAAGCACCTTCTTCCCTCGCAAAGATATCCACAAAGCCACCTGGAGATCACCTGAACAACATACGGAAAATCAAATCGATCACGTTCTCATAGACGGGCGACTCTTCTCCGACGTCATCAATGCCCGCACTTACCACAGTGCCAACATTGATTCTGACCACTACCTTATGGTGAACCGCTTACGTAGAGACTACACACCACAGGCCGGAATGTGCAGAGATACCAGTGGTAATCTTCTCACGAACGAACGTGAGGTGATCGACAGTTGGAAGCAGTACTATGTCGAGCACCTGAATGGCGAAGCACAAGATACAGAGAACGACACAGGAATCAATCTGGGTGCACGACAGATTCCCAGCACCTGATCTGTCGGAGATAAGTGAGGAGATCGGCAAGCTGAGGAACAACAAAGACGCGACCAACGCGCTCTTAGTGTTTTCGAGAGAAAGGTACTGAGGACTATCTATGGCGGAGTGCAGATGGAAGACGGAACGTGAAGACGTCGTATGAATCACGAATTGTAACAGCTGCTAGGAGAACTACCTATCGTACTGACAGCTAAAATCGGACGCCTACAATGGGCTGGGCATGTCATAAGGATGTCGGACGACAGCCCAGTGAAAATGGTTCTTGAATCTAATCCGACTGGTACAAGAAGAAGAGGAGCGCAGCGAGCAAGGTAGACCGATCAAGTGAAGGGTGATCTCCAAAGCATCCGTGTCTTGAGTGGCTGGCGACGAGCAGCCATGGACCGAGTTATGTTGCGACATATACTTGATACAGCAAAGGACACCCCAGGACTATAGCTGTTAGGTAAGGTAAGGTAAGGTGGCCCGTTTGGCTAATATGGTTTGGCATAACGCCGTTTGGCATAATAGTCATTTGGCATAATGGTCATTTGTCATAATAATTATATTCGATCCAAATATTTCGATGATAATTTTTCTTTTGAAATTCGTCATAGATGATTCAGGACGAGACGGCCGAGGGCCGCGAGTGCGCCGGCGACCTGCAATCGGAAGCGCTGACCACCACGGGGGGCTGCGCCCCCGCCGGAAATCACTTCTATCCAGTTGTGGGTGTTGCGGGTGTTTAACCAAAGCTAAAGGCTATTCCTCAGTTAAGTCTGAACGAGCGTCATCAAAAACGATGCGTGCGGCTGAGGTCTTTCAATTTCCTTAGAAAATTAGAACGAATTGTATTAAGCAGCATGCTGATCTGTTATGCAAAACTACCATCGCAGTGCCAAAGATTCGTAAAGCTTATGACAAATGTTTGTTATACCAAATGACTTGATGTCAAACGGTATTATGCCAAACGGGGTTTTCCCTATCGATTTCCTCAGTACGCCACTGATCGCGCAGAAAGCTATCCAAATTGATCATTGAGGGGAGGAGCCTCGCTAACACTTTCAGGTCCATTGTGTGTGTCGAATGTATGCATGCCAATGCAACGTGTTAGAAACGGTGTTGTGTTCATTCCAATTTGATAATATGGGTTTTTGACACCCCTTCCCCTTCTTGGGCACGGGCCTGGAAACAAGAGTTGCAAAGTAGAAGACTTTAACATTCAGCTGATTCAAAATGTTGACAAGTCACCAATACAAAAAAATGCATATGCTCTTCTGAAATTGTATAAAAAATTATTTAAATTTGGTGCAATTCATCCATAGATTTCCTGAAAAGGCACCTATGAAAATTGAATCCTCTTTTGTCCTTTTTACGAATATTGTATTTTCTTTTCATGTAAAGCAAAAGTTGCACAACTAATAATTTATAATAGAAAATTCATAAACAATTATTTTATGCATGTGTGTATGTGATCTGTGTACGCATGTATCCGTGCGTGTATGAATACCGACCAATAGATTGAATGCTGCAGCTGAGTACATTATTGTTTTGAGTTCGTCGCTTATTGAACTTGTTGGATTCTATACAAGGTTACAAGGTATACAAGGTCGTTCATAGTTTCTCTTCTATTAATAATTCATTCGTATTTACGTTTGTTTCCTAAATATGTGTGTAGTATAATGCGCAAGACTTCTATTTTGCGATCTATACTAAATTATTAACCTACAACACAAACGAACAAACTAAAACTGTCATTTGCTTTCGAGTTCTCTTAGGAAATGTTTACGTCGAAATAGTTATTTAATATATGAAAACATGTCCGTTTTTTCTTCAAATTCTTCTATACAACCGTTATTTGGCAATCCGTCACTAAAGATTTTATCACACTATTATTACAATGAAGAACCCCGCGTCTCCATTGAGGTTTAAAACACGGTGGTGTTCCTCAAATGCGAGAGTTTATCAGATAAAAGAAACACGGGTAGTTTGAAGACGGAACAAGAATAAAAGCTTGTTTGACACGTATCCTCATGAATGGGTAAATATTCCACAGAAATAAGCTAGCGGACGGAAAGAAGAAATCAAAACCGATTCGACTGATCGATACATCACACAGTCAGAGCTTGCCGCTCAACTAGTCAGCAGCACACCATCACGGATACGAAAAAAGACGCGAGTGAAAAAGTTTATAAAAAGGCGAACAGTGCGATGCGGAAGAAAATTGAATCTCGATATACGGATCTTCGATAGATCGTTTGGTGCTCTGGTGCTACATGTGAAATTTAAATCCACTCCCGGCAGCAATTGTGGTGTGAAAGCATTCGACAAAATCGAAGAGGAAAAGCAACCTTGGCGGTTTCCATTGAAATATAAATATAGCTAGTGCCGCTACAATGTGGGATGAACAAAAGCCAGTTTATTTACAAAGTGGAAAATCTTATCATCCTAATTCGTAGCTCCAGAAAAGGCAACAGTCAGAACACATAAGCGAGCCTTTTCTAGTAGTGCTGTGGAAGCATACGGTTACAAGGAAAAGTTTTGAGCATTGGAAGCTTGCGAAGAGGACCGAGAGAAGATAGCACATAGAGGAGATTTCAAAATTAGATTTATGGATTTTTAAGTGCTTTATTGTATAAAGATTTGTGGCACGATTCGGTTTCCGTGGATTTTCTTTCTTTGCTACGTGCGGCTCTCAGAGGAAAATCATACATACATACATACACACATACGGACAGCGGAAGCATTGCCACGGTGAAGTGTAAAGACCGAAGATTGTTGATTTTGGGAATTACCGCGAGTGACAGTGTGAACAGCTTTGTGTGCATTGTGGAAACTGGCAGATCTCTCTTGGCTGTCAAACAGATGAACGCTTGTTTGGAGAACATGATGCGACGGAAATGTATAGCTTTAACTGGATGTAAGTCATGCAATCTAATGGCCCATTTAAGATAATAATCAGATGTTTGGTCTAGATGTGATTTATCAGATCGCTAAAAATTTACATATTTTATGACATGTTTATGCTATTTTCTTTATGGCAGAATGTGAAAGATATCTTTATAAACTAATGTACGCTACAAATAACGAACACAATGAAAATGAATGAGATAAACGCCTTTATTCTGAATAACGGCGTATTGGCTTTTCGATCGAATATGGTTCGGTCGAATCCTAGCTACCTTTGATTTTGCTAGCGTTATTAAGAATACGAATGAAATACGATCGAAAAAACGATACGTCGTTATTCAGAATAAGGGTGAAAGATTCGGAAATATAATTAAACGTCGGTACTTTTACAATTATAAAATATTCAACCTATTTCGAAATGTATTACTTGAACGTAATTGGGTTCTGTCGCTACAGTCTGAACTACAAGAAAGGAGGCGGGCGTTTTGATAGTATAATTAAAAATATCGCTGATTATTTTTCTTTGTGGGATTTGTAGAATCGGTTGGATACGACGCAGTTGATTGTTTATCTCAGCCCTAAGCTTTGAAGAAGGCAGTCGTTTATTGGAATGAGTTACTCGAACGAAGAATGCTTTACGGGCCGAGGACAGTACGAAAGACGTAGTTTTTTTAGATGATTTTACGTTTCAAATAAAATTTTCTTGGAAACGGTGATGAACATCGAACAATCCACCTGACAATATCTGCCAAATTTAGTTGAGAATATTCTGTTAAATTTTCAGAATGATTCATTGAGGTTACCGCTCTTGTTGTATTTTTTGTGACTGCAGAACTGCTGAAAATTGCATCGCTTGAAATGACATCCCTCTACTTGTTCATCGAATATCTCGACTTTGAAGGCTCATATCATAAACCTACCGTGACAAAGTCTAGATAATTTAGTTTAAATACAATTCGTTTCTGAAAACATATATGTTGTTGCGATAAAAATAAAGTCTTATATTTTTCTGTGGAACACAGTCAGTTTCAATGCGTCCGCCATTTTATTCGTTTTAATTTCCTGGTAGTGTTTGGGAAAAGAAGAGGAGAGGAGAGAAATACATTTACTTAACAAGGTTCCTAAACACACCGACGCAAAGAAAATTGAGGGAGTCAGGAAGGGAAATTCAAAATCTATACGCGACCCATTTCAGGCCTTAAGGCTGTCTTTCTGTACATTCATGCAAAAGGTAATATCGAGAATTGTGGTAGCTAAGATTAATAAAGTCAAACAGGTTAGTTGAGAAAAGGGTGAAAAAGTCCATGAAGAGATTTTAGCATTATCATTAGAGACCGCCTGTGTGTTGCTACTCCGTTATTGTTCAGAACCAATTAAGCTTGAAACACGTTTTTTCTGAAACAACTTGCTTGGGAATAGCATACTGATCAACATCGACGCCGGCCACGTCCGAATCTACTTGGGAAGGTCCGAATGCAGATCTACTTAAGATCCCAAATGGATCCTCCTCGCAGTCTAAAGTATATTAACATACCTTATGATAAAAAAAAGAACCGGAATTTTCATTTTAAAATTCCCGCGCTTGTCCAATCGGTAAACTTTTATTCTCTCAACGTTGGCAATACTTTTCTACACATTATGTCAAATTTTGACGCATATCGTACGATTAGTTTTTGTTTGGCGTCTATAGAAAGAAGTTGAAAATTTTTCGTGTGGCGATTTTTATAATGGATGAAAATTTAGAACAACGGCTCGCCTTCGAAGCGCCATTCGGTCGATTGTTGTGCGGTGTCGACGTCATATTCATAGATCCACACCTCATCACCAGTTATGATGCATTTGATGAATGTGGGGTCACAATCTGCGTTGGAAATCATCTCTTTGACCACATCAACACGACGCTGTTTTTGAATGAAATTCAGCTTTTTTGGCACCAGCCGAGAAGCGACGCGTTTCAAACCCAAAACATCAGTTAAAATGTGTTCGGCTGATCCATAAGAGATGCCGAACAACACAGCAATCTCTCTAATCGGTACAGAACGATTTTGCAACACGATTTGCTTCGCCGATTCAATGTTTTCTTCAGTAACAGATGTTGTTGGGCGGCCAGGGATCTCATCATGATCCAAGCTTGTACGACCACCTTTGAATCGTTTATACCACTCGTATGCCTGTGTTTTTCCTAGACACGATTCACCAAAGGCCTTTTCTAACATTTTCAACGTTTCGGAACACTTAAATCCATTTGCAATACAAAATTTGATGCACGCACGTTGTTCTAAATTATCATCCATTATAAAAATCGCCACACGAAAATTTTTCAACTTCTTTGTATAGACGCCAAACAAAAACTAATCGTACGATATGCGTCAAAATTTGACATAATGTGTATAAAAGTGTTGCCAACGTTGAGAGAATAAAAGTTTACCGATTGGACAAGCGCGGGAATTTTAAAATGAAAATTCCGGTTCTTTTTTTATCATAAGGCATTTTTTGTAAGGAAACTCTTAAGCATTTTTCCCCACACAATTCGGGTAATTTTACTCCCATAAACATGGAACGATAACTTGGGCGATTTTTTCATATAGTGGCAAATACACCATCTGTAATAGAACTAATTTTAGAAGAACGAAGGATTGAGAATCACTGGTTACATAATTGAAGTCGTCTTCATTACTCTAGGAAATTACTTTGTAACGAGCACCAAAAATTTCATATAATTAAGACATAATTGGTTTTTGGCTTTTTTCAGATATGATTCAACAATCGTTACCAAAATTTTATAGTACTCTATTGACATGACGGAGTTTCATTAAAATTTCTGTTAAAAAATTGGACTCTTCTGAGAAATGCAATTTTCACTTGGGGGTGAGATTTTCCCTATCTTCCCCTATTTGTTCTAGTCACCGCAACTTTGTTCATTATGGTTTTTGAACAAAATATGGTTGATGAAAAAAATCAACAAACAACCATAATTGATCAAAACCTAATGTCATTTTCGCTCGATGCTAAACCTAATCCAGTTTCCACCATAACTGCTGTCAAACCATTTGTTTGAAGATAGTTCCGAACCTAGGTTCAGCGTTGTTGAACTGAAAATCGAGTCAGTTTCGAACCTGATTTTTATATCAGTTTTGTTCAAACCCCCCTTGCTAAGCGCGAACCCAACACAGTTTCGTGAAAAGTGTTTGTTTGATGAAACTACCCTGGGTCAGTTTGAGTTTTCGCAAGCGAAAACGATCTAAGCTACTTCGGAGTAGAGATGACCGGGTAAGAATTTTTTAAAACCCGAACCCGACCCGTAACCGATCGAAAATGAAAAGCTGTTACCCGAATCCGAGATTATTTTTTCTTCAAAAAGCGAATCCGATCCGATAAAAAAAATCTTTACCGGTACCCGACCCGAATCCGAAAAAAGTCCCGAAACCCGAGAAAAAACTGAAACCAGACCAAATACCAAAATACAAATACCCGACCATTCCTACTTTGGAGCACTCGTGTCGGATTCAGGCCATTGTACAGACCAATTCTAGGCTTCTAATTATTAATACCATAAAAACTAATTAACTAACTAATTATTTATACCATTGACCCGGGTTGGGGGTTCAATGCATAGGGAACTGGTCTTACAAACCAGTTGTCGTATGTTCGAGCCCCGACCTGGAAGGATTCGTAGTGTCAATAGAATCAAATTCCACTACAGGAATGTAATACCAAGGCTTTGCTTAGAAACGTGGTTTTTGAGGTATAGTATCTTCAGTAAAGTTGCTCAGAATGATGAATACCATTTTACGAAAATTTAATTTATGTAATTAATTCCTATTAAAGCGAGATAAAAATATTATTTAACCTCAGTGTAGAAATAGGGCGTAAGTATCTTAAACAAAATGTGTAGAAATTAAACTAATATTAAAAAAACAGCTATAACAATTCTGATATGCTCACTAATGTAATTTTATTCATCCTATCATTGGTCTTATATTCACCCAAAAACTTGCTTCAGATCGAATTGGAACAAAGACAATTGCCTGTATTTCAGTTATTTATTATTGGATTCAAGATCTTTTTTTCATACAAATGTAGCGTTTTCTTCATACTTTTAAGAAAAAATACGGATAAAATTATTCGTCACGGTTTCGAAGGAATTCTCGAATTTTTCGTCGTTCTTCGTTTTAGCTATCTTATTCCACCAGGTCGTCATCTGGTTGATGTCTTTGACAACCTTTCCCTTTGCCTTGAGTCTCCTCTTCATGATTGCCCAGTATTTCTCAATAAGGCGGAACTGGGGGCAGTTGGGTGGGTTAAGGTTTTTCGGAACAAACTGGACCCCTTTCTCTGCATACTGAACGACTTTGCTGTAATAACAGCTTGCAAATCTGGCCAAAACATTACGGGATGGTCGTGGGATCGAATGAACGGCAAAATTCGTTTTTGGAGACACTCTTTTTGGTATAGTTCCGATGTCATTGTCTTATTTGTAACGAAAACTTTCGTTTTTTGCCACAGGTGCAAATGCCCTGCCAAATCATAAATTTTCTCGAAATTTGTCGGCAAAAACAGATTTAAATTTGGCTGGAACATCCCCCCGAGCTGTTGCCAAGTAAAATTTTGGACCTGAGATTTGCCCGAAGTCAGCCTTGACATAGGTTTCATCGTCCATCAGAAGACACCCGTCGAACTTGGTCAGCACCTGGTCATATAGTTCCCAGCACGAATTTCGACCACAATATTGGTCCGATTTGGCAGTTTGCTAGCTCGATACGATTTGATTCCTTCCCGGAGTCGAGTTCTCCTCACGGTACTATGGGTAGCACCTAATTTTCTGACCAAATCACGATCCGACAGATTAGGATTCCTCTTAGTCGTCTTAAAAATCTTACCACGCAGTTTCCGGTCCACAGTTCCACTCTGACGATTGGCTTGAGGCTTCCGAATCGTCGTCAATGTTTCCTTATAACGTTTGATAATGCGCCGTACGGTAATACTGGGCAATTTCAGTTGTTTAGCTAGCCTAGATGCAGACCACAATGGATTTTCCAAATAACTGTGCCCAATTTTTTCCCTTCTTTTGGCTTCCATGTTGATTGTTTACAAAGTACAGTCGATTTGCGGAATGTCCAAAATCATACGTGAAGCTGACAAAATTTCCGACACGTGGGCGCCAAGAATTTCCAAATCCGTCCATCAGGAGCGCCACAATATGAGTAAAAGTTTGTTCCAATTCTAAATGACGCAAGCATTATTAATTAGCAATCTGAACTATATATTGCATTATTACACTCCCAGGTTTAAAATGTCAGAACTCTTCTTAAAAGGGCCTAATGTCAACTGTGCGACAAATCACGACGTTTTTATTTTTAAATTATTGGATCCTTTTCGTTCCCTTTCGTTTTACATTTAAAATTTTGTAGTATGGTTCATCTGTATTGGTCCTTTTAAAAATACGAAAATATCAGATTGAAACACACACACTTAACACGTCATGTAGACATTTTTTTTCATAAATACGTTTATTTCTTAAGGCAGTTTACATAAGTTTTTCTTCGCCGTAGCATCACTTTTACATAAAATTCTTATCCTAATTTAATTCTAACATAGTCACAACGATTTGAATTTATTTAAACATATTCCTCTTATTACTTAAATATCATCTTAGGTAACTCGTCATTAATTATGAAATCTACTCGGAAATATTATTTGAAGATTTGATTCTATAAATTATAAAATAAGCTGTTATTTTCAGACATTTTGTTGATAATTTCGTAAACTGTTTCGAGTTTGTTTGTATCATTACATAATTTTTATTCTAATTTAGCTATTGGTTGAACTCATGGACGCAGCTGGTATCAGAACTAAGTCTTAAAAGGGGCCTTTATTAAATTGAAATTCCAATTTTTTTTATGTAATGATAAATAAGTTTCATGTATGAAAGGGCGTCATGTAGACATATATGGGAATGAAATGATGGTTATTTCATTAGTATATAACACGCTTTTTTCAGTAATATTCGAAACCGAAACAGTTTTATTGAAATATAAATATCAATGATATAATAAAACTAATGCCTGCTGGTTGTACCAGGTTGGCGGTTCAATGCATAGGACGCTGGTCTTACAAGCCAGTTGTCGTATGTTCGAGTCCCGACCTGGAAGGATTCTTAGTGTCAGTAGGATCCATAGTACTAGCCATGCAATGATTCTGTACACTAAGAATCGGCTGCGAAGTCTGTTGAAACAGAAAGGCCAATTTCCACAAAAGAAATGTAATGCCAAGACTTTGCTGCTACCTTACCTGTAGTTTCTCATATTAATCATACTATTATATATAATACTGTGGTATTCTTCGAAATAATTTTCTTCGATCCATGAAAGTATAATCGGAATTGGTTTGTTTGGCCGTCAACTGATAATGTCTACCTATTGAAATAGTTTTGAAGCCGAATTAGGATAAAATTCCAAATGAAATTCAGAAGTTTCGTATAGCATCATGAGATCATTCATTTGAATCTAAGTTTGTAAAAATCGGTCACGCCGTCTCTGAGAAAGGTTAGTACACATAATTTCATTGTTTTGCACATTTTCCATAACTCCGGAACCGATCTCAGATCTAAACAAAATTCAAGAATTTGATATGGAACCACAAGAACTTTCATTTGAATCTTAGTTTGTGAAAATCGGTTTAGCCATCTCCGAGAAAAGTTGGTGCACTTATTTTCACTTTTTTTTGCACATAATTCCGGAATCGGAAGTCGGATCCAAATTCTATTCAGGAATTTTGTATGGAACCACAAGAACTTTCATTTGAATCTTAGTTTGTGAAAATCGGTTTAGCCATCTCCGAGAAAAGTTGGTGCACTTATTTTCACTTTTTTTTGCACATAATTCCGGAATCGGAAGTCGGATCCAAATTCTATTCAGGAATTTTTTATGGGACCACAAGATCTTTCATTTGAATCTAAGTTTGTGGAAATCGGTTCAGCCATCTCCGAGAAAAGTTAGTACAAACAAATGTTACATACACACACAGACATTTTGCGTACTCGACGAACTGAGTCGAATGGTATATACCATTTGGTTCCCCGGTTGTTGGCCCAAAAGTCGGTTTTCACAGTGTTTGCATAACCTTTTTACATGAGAAAGACGAAAATACTTGTTGATGATAATTTAAAGAAGAAAAATAAAACTGGGGTAATTGAAAGCAAATTTTATCTCATATTTTGAAGATTTTTATTGCTTAGCGTGTAATTTTAGAATTTTTCAATCGTTCATTTAACAAGTGAAAAGTGATCATTACTAATTATGAAGTCATCCAACATATAATAGTGGTGTAGTTATGTGAAATAGTGATCATGTTTTGAGACGAATCAATTAGTAAATATTCAGAAACAAGACGAACTGTAAAACTTGAGACGAAAATGTTTCCTAAATTCAAAAGTGAATTTATTTTTAAATAGATTTAGAACCGATTTTTTAAAGCGGTTAAAGGCGGTTCAATTTGAACTGCTTCAAGCACTGATGAGCCGAAGGCGAAGCGCGAAGCAATCGAAACGAAATATTTACTTTGTGTACAGACCAAAACCCCTAAATGTTCGATTATTTAAAATCATTTTTTTAATAAGAAAGTGTCACAAAAATTGAAAGTTGAAACGTTGAAAAATAATATTTAACATTTCACGCGTTGATGAAGTATTTTCAGAGATATACGTACTCAGAGGTGTCCAGATTTTGTCGCGAACATCCCTTAAAACTACTTCAAAAGCTTTTAAGCCGTGGTCGAGTGACTCGAGTTATGTTCTTTTCAAATATCCCTGTCCTTACTATTTAATATTATACATGTCGACGATCTGCAAGAAAATTGTGCTGATGTGCTAGAAAATAAACTATATTATGTATGATATTAACTCTTCGATATGTGTGATATTAAACAACAAGAACAAGACAATTGAACAAGACGAATAACTCGACCACGGTTTGAAAGCTCTTTTAAAGTAGGGCAACGAGTTCGTACTACATCAGAGCTCATATATCCATCTCATAACATTGAACGTGATCAACAGTTACCAATCGGGGTTAAAAGTCCTTCAAATTCTACATCAGTGTGCTAAAACACGTTTCCGAAGTGCACTCGCGTTCGTGCACAGAATTTGCATAAAGACTGTCCCAGAAAGTATGGACGTACTTTGATTTCGCTGTAAGTAATTCACAAGTGTTAGATATTCAATTTTTTTCGATATACTGATAATATTAGAGTACAACAACAGAATATTATTCTCAACATTTGCTACTTAGCCATTGTAGACTAGCTGGCGCACCTTCTTGCGAACGTTCCTCATTAAACTCCGTACAGACTTCTTGGCGACAAGTTTTTTCCAATCTTTGTCGAACTATTGAATGGTTTCGGCTGCCGAGACATGTTTCCTAAGATGTGCCTTTGTTAATGCCCAAAATTCCTCAATTGGACGAAGTTGTGGGCAATTTGGTGGATTCATGTCTTTTGGGACGAAAGTGACATTTTTGTAGTAAACCATTCTACCGTTGATTTCGAGTAGTGGCAAGAAGCAAAATCTGGCCAGAAGACAACAGGATCCTTGTGGCTTCGAATCATGGGTAGAAGTCGTTTTTTGTAAACATTCCTTGATGTATATTTCGCTGTTCATTGAAGCAGTGGTGATGAAGGGTTTCGAAATCTTACCGCAGCTACAAATTGCTAGCCAGACCATAGCTTTCTTACCAAATTTTTCGACTTCAATCGATGTCTCAGACTGGTTTAACACGTGCCCTTCTGACACCGTATAATATTGTGGTCCCGGCCAGGATTTGTAATCGAGTTTCATGTAGGTTTCGTCCTCCATGATTATGCAGTTCAAATTTCCAGCAAGAATCGTATTGTACAGCTTTCGAACCCTCGGCCTGATCGATGCTTCTTGTTTCGGACTACGTTTTGGTTGTTTCTGCTTCTTATAGGTTTGAAGATTCAAACGTTCTTTAGCACGAAAAACAGTTGACTTCGAAGTGCCCACTCTTTTGGTCACATCCCGAACTGAAACTTCCTTCTTTTGTTCGAACGCCTTCAGTATACGTTTGTCCAACTGAGAATTAGCAGGATCTTTTTTCGACCCGTTTTCGGTTTATCCTCAAAGGTGTTATTTTCACCGAACTTTCGCACGGCTTTTTCACTTACTCCTTCCATTTTTGCTATCTTTCTCAGTGACAGTCCGCGTTCTGTGCACCATTTGTACACAACTTTTCGACGTTGTTCTACTGAAAGTCCACGCATTTCGAAACAAACTAATGAAAACGAATAAACAACTGCACAAGTGGTTAGAGAAGAGTGTAAACAACAGGACGCAGCCATAAAAATTGACATATTCTGAACCATTGTGAAATGGCAGCGGTTTTTGGTTGCGTCCTGGCACCCAGTGGCAGGATATTGTGGCAGAACATCACCTTCAAAATAAGACGAATACACTCAGTACCAATCATTGTGACATCTGCTCGCTCTCGTATCTTCACTTTCCAATCGGCCAACACAATTTTATGTTTTTTGACCTTGTCCTGTGTAATTGCATCAGAGGGGCTGCCACTAATGCAATTATTTTAATCACATAAAATCGTAAAAAACATCGCTGAAAAATGTATGATTGTGGTGTTTCGATTTCAGTGAAAAACATTAATGACTTTCGGAGCACAGACATCGTTACGGTGGTGCAGATGATAACTCGCTGTTTGTGCATTATGCAAGTAGGATCATTTCATTAGCCAAGAAACGGTTCGGCATGATTATTGTGGCCTGAGAAGTCGTGCGAATTAGAAGGATGCTCTGAACCAAAATGCGTAGCGCTTTATTTTATTTATTTTATTTCAACTCTACTCTAGTTGAAATAAATTTACCTTTGCTGCCTGTGAAATATTTTGACTTCTTACTTTCTCAAAAATATAAATTAGATCTGAGATAACTCACAGTCAATTATAAATCGGACTGTGTCCTGAAACTTTAAGTTAGAGTGTTATGTAAAACCAGTAGCTTCTATGCAACGAGAATAATTATATTTTTTTCTCCAATTTATGTAAACATAATCTGTAGTCCGCCACAGCGGTAGCCTCTGAGGGAAAACCAGAATCATTCTCGGCGGGTGGGTGGTTAGCTCTTTTTCAAAGGTTCGCTAATTTATGCTAAGTCGCGTTTTACGGCACACGTATGCCGCCGGGTTGAGTTTATCTAAATGATAATTGAATATATATATTTACGTATATATCAGCACTGCGCCGCCCGTTGAGGCACATTATGGCAGTTCCAGCTATGACGGTGAATCACAAACCTTAATCTCAGTTTAGGGTATGAACCTGGCGAAACCTTTGGTATAGGCTATCAGCGTACGACTCGAAAGAGAAGCGAGTACGCATATTAAAGCTCCACATACCAAACGTTCTCTGTTAGGCTGATTCAAACGTTCGGCCGGCGTGAAAATCTTTGAAGCATGTCATTGGGATAAATTTTTATGGCGCATCAGTGTCAATGATGCGGCGGGATAAATTGAGATTTTCTGTTAGTCTAACTCGTCTCAAAATGGAAATGAGTCACTTTGAAAGCGGGACAAATCCTTCAAAAAGCCGCATACTATTTCGGAACAGGATTTTCTATAATCTCATAACACTTAGTTGTAACTGAGAGTCGTAACGGAAGAAACCCATAACATCTTTATCGTTTATTTTTTTTTTTTCATAAATACGTTTATTTCATAGGCAATATACATAAGTTTTTCTTCGCCGTGGCATCCACAATACATAGTAGTTTAAACCTAATACATTTCGAATATCATATTAGTATGTTGGTACTCATTAGTTAATCTAAACACTGTTTTTATCAAGCGAGTTGCTATTTTAAATTACATTAAATAAAATACATTTATTTTGTACATGATCTTATAACTATTTCAGGATTGTTTGTATCAGTTCACCACTTATATTCAATATCCTATAGTTGGCTATTGGTTGAACTCATGGAAGAGAAAACAGTTTAACATAAAATAAAATTTAAATTGGAACTCCAATGGATTTAATGAAATGATAAAGAAGTTTCATGTATGGAAGGTCACGACAAGCAAGAATGTCGCGAACTGGGACATTGGATAGTCTACCTTGGGTACGCAAGGAATTTATTAGTTGGGATCTGACATCACGAAACTCCACGCATGTCCAAACAACATGGTCAATATCGCGGTAACCTTCGCCGCAAGCACAATGATTAGTCTCGGAAAGTCCAATTCGAAGGAGATGTGCATCTAACGTGTAGTGATTGGACATGAGTCTGGACATCACACGAATGAAATCTCTACTCACATCCAGTCCCCTGAACCATGCCTTTGTCGATATTTTAGGAATAATTGAGTGCATCCACCGACCCAGATCATCTTTATCCCAAGAAGCTTGCCAGCTGGCAAGTGTTCTTTGGCGAGACGCGCTATAGAATTCGTTGAAAGCAATCGGTCTCTCATAAATTTCACCCTCAATAGCACCACGTTTGGCTAAAATATCGGCTCTTTCATTGCCTGGAATGGAGCAATGAGCCGGAACCCAAACTATTGTGATTAGATAATTATTATTCAATATGTCGTTCAGACACTGTTTTATTTTACCCAAGAAAAACGGTTCATTTTTGCCAGCAGCGTTTGAGCGAATGGCTTCAATTGCACTCAGACTATCTGTGAAGAGGAAATAATGGTTTGGAGATAATGTGACGATTACATTCAAGCTATAATGAACTGCTGCTAACTCTGCTATATAAACAGATGCAGGTTCTTGAAGCTTGAATGAGGCCGAAACATTATTGTTGAACATACCAAACCCTGTCGCTTCTTCCATTCGCGATCCGTCCGTGTAAAACATTTTCTCAGAGTTAATATGCCTGAACTTACTTGAAAATATTTTTGGGATTTCCATAGAGCGTAGGTGGTCCGGGATTCCACGCACTTCGCGCTGCATGGATGTGTCGAAAAATAAAGTTGAGTCAGGTACATTTAGGAGGCTGACACGGATAGGAATATATCTTGAAGGGTTGATTTCCTGTGACATATGGTTAAAATATACTGTCATGAATTTTGTTTGAGATCGAAGCTCGACTAGTCGTTCGAAATTATTAATTACCATGGGATTCAGCACATCACATCTTATTAGCAGGCGTGATGAAAGCTCCCAAAATCGATCTTTTAATGGAAGAACTCCCGCCAGAACTTCAAGACTCATTGTATGTGTCGAATGCATGCAGCCTAAAGCAATTCGCAAACAACGGTACTGAATTCGCTCAAGTTTGATAATATGAGAATTTGCAGCGGAACGAAAACAAACGCATCCATATTCCATCACTGAAAGTATCGTTGTCTGATACAATTTTATTAGATCTTGCGGATGAGCACCCCACCAAGACCCTGTTATTGTTCGAAGAAAATTTACTCTTTGTTGGCATTTCGTTATCAGATACCTAATGTGTCCTCCCCACGTGCATTTGGAATCAAACCACACCCCGAGGTATTTGAAAGTCAAAACCTGTTCGATTATTCTTCCCATCATATGAAGCTGAAGTTGCGCGGGATCATGCTTTTTTGAAAAGACGACCAGCTCTGTTTTCTCCGCAGAGAATTCGATACCAAGATGAACAGCCCAAACGGACAATTTATCTAAGGTATCTTGCAATGGTTTTTGCAGATCAATAGCTTTGGATCCAGTAACTGAAACCACGCCATCATCTGCCAATTGTCTTAGTGTACATGGGGTTACTAGACAGCTGTCAATGTCATTCACGTAAAAATTATAGAGGAGCGGACTGAGGCATGAGCCTTGCGGGAGACCCATGTAGCTAATTCTGATTGTTGCCAAATCGCCATGTGAAAAATGCATGCGTTTCTCTGACAAAAGGTTGTGCAAATAATTATTTATAACCGCTGGGAGTCCATGTTGGTGGAGCTTGTCTGAAAGAACATCAATGGAAACTGAATCAAATGCTCCTTTAATGTCTAAAAATACAGATGCCATTTGTTGCTTTTGAGCGAAGGCAATTTGGATGTCAGACGAAAGTAATGCAAGGCAATCATTCGTCCCTTTATTTCTACGGAAGCCAAACTGAGTATCTGACAACAAACCGTTCGTCTCGACCCAAGTGTCGAGACGTCGTAGAATAATTTTTTCGAACAATTTTCTGATGCAGGACAACATCGCAATGGGTCTATATGAGTTGTGATTGGAAGCTGGTTTCCCCGGCTTTTGAATGGCGATAACTTTCACTTGTCTCCAGTCAGGTGGAACAATATTTTGCTCAAGAAACTTGTTGAACAATTCCAACAAACGTCTTTTTGCGAGGTCGGGCAGATTCTTCACCAAGTTGAATTTAATTCTGTCCAATCCAGGAGCGTTATTGTTACAAGACATGAGTGCTATGGAAAATTCCATCATTGAAAAGGGGCTATCAATGGAATCATCATTTGAAGAAGACTCCCTAACAATGCTATGCGTAGGAACGGAATCTGGACAAACTTTCCTCGCAAAATCAAATATCCATCGATTCGAGTACTCCTCACTCTCATTTCCTACGTTACGATTCCTCATTCGTCTGGCCGTATTCCAAAGAGTGCTCATTGAGGTTTCTCTTGACAAACCTTCCACAAAATGTCTCCAATAGCTGCATTTCTTAACCCGAAGTATGTTCTTGTACTTGGTTTCTAAAACCAAGAATTTTTCAAAATTCTGAGGAGTTCCTCCTCCTCGTTTTAAAAACGTCTTGAAAGCATTTTGTTTCGCGTGTTTAGCATCTGAGCACTCTTTGTCCCACCAAGGATTTGGAGGTCTTCTGTTAGACGATGGACCAAGAAATCGTTTGGTTTGGGCTTGTTCTGCGGCCTCCAGAATCGAACAAACGAGGAAGTCATATTCTTCAAGTGGGGGAAGCTCTTCCATTGAAGTTAAGACACTTGAAATATTACTTTGGTATTTAATCCAGTCAATATTTTTTGTCAAATCATATGGAATATTAACTGAATTAGCAATGCCTTTGTTACTGCTAATTGAGATGATGATTGGTAAATGATCGCTACCATGTAAATCAGGAAATACTTTCCAGGTGCAATCTAGTCGAATTGAAGTCGAACAAAGAGATAAATCTAATGCACTTGGACGTGCAGGAGGTCTTGGGATCCGTGTCATGCTACCCATATTTAGTACCGTCATGCTAAAATTGTCGCAAATATTATATATTAGAGATGATCTGCTATCATTGTAAACGGAACCCCACATCATTCCGTGCGAATTGAAATCTCCTAAAATCAAACGTGGAGCAGGAAGGGCTTCGACAATTTCATTAAGCTGTCGTTGTCCAACTTGAGCTCTTGGAGGAATATATACCGAAGCAATGCAAATGTCCTTTCCTTTAATGTTTATTTGACAAGCAACAACTTCTATACTAGAAGTCGAAGGAATGTTTAATCTATAAAAGGAATAACATTTCTTAATTCCTAAAAGCACTCCACCATACGGGGAGTCTCTGTCGAGACGTATAATGTTAAAGTCATTAAAATTTAAGGCTATGTTTGATGTAAGCCATGTTTCGCACAAAGCAAATACATCACATTTTTGACTATGCAACAAAACTTTAAATGAATCAAGTTTTGGCATGATGCTTCGACAATTCCACTGCAGGACAGTGATTGAATCATTTGCGGCGGATGATAAATTATCCATCAAATGATACAAAACCTGAAAGAGCTGGCCATTGAGCTGATAACTGTTTCAAAAAAGTTCTAGCTATTGGAAGGAATGCTGTTATGATGGTCTTTAGAGGTTCAGAAATATTGAATGCAGCGAAAATCCATTCTACAATTTCCGAAAATTTCAGTAATCCTGTTGGTGAATGTGAAATGGAGCCCACTGGATTATTGTCTTTTCTTGAGCTAGTTCCTGGATTGGTTTGTGAATTTGACAAACCAGGAGGCACAGTTTTTGGTTTTAAATTTGGCTTTTTAGCTTTAACACGGGGATCTTTTTTTGAAGGTATAATTTTAGGTGTCTTTTTTGGTATTTTGTGGTTTGTTAATCTCCTCTTAACAGACCCTTGAGGAGTGACAAACGAGGTATCTTCACTATTTCCGTCAGAGTCAGATTCCTCTGGCTCCGCAAGATTTGAAAAACCGTTTTCGGTTTCCAAAGGGGAGACATGTATGACCGTTTTGAGCATTTCTGCATATGTGCGCTTAGACCGTGCTTTTAAAGAAAGCTTCATTTTGTCTTTACGCAGCTTAAATGCAGCGCACACTGAAAGATCATCATGAGGGCTTTCCCCACAATAAACACATTTTTCAACATCTTTATCGCAAAGATTATCCTTATGAGGCCCTTGACATTTGATACATTTGGACTTATTACTACAGTAAGTAGCTGTATGTCCGAATTTTTTACAGTTCGTGCAATTCATAACATGCGGTACGAAAAGCCGAACAGGAAGACGAATTTTATCGATATAGACATGGCTAGGCAATGCAGATCCGGCAAATGTTACGCGAAACGAATCTGAGGGACGATAAGACTTTTTTCCATCGATAATAGATGCTGAGTACAATTGTTTGCACTCGAGTATCTTAACTCCCTCAAGCATGGAGTTTTTAAAACGGCCAACTCCATTTTTAAGTAAATCATCTGCTGTCAGACTTGCTTCAGTCACAACACCGTCAATTTCTACCTCCTTCGATGGAATGTAAACTCGATATTCAATAGCAAATAATTTACAGGTTACAATATCGTTTGCCTGTTTCAAGTCGTTAACTACAACTCGAATTTTATCTCTATTAACCTTACAGATTTCTTTAACTTCAGAGAAATGTGATGTCAAATCCTTTGTAATTTGCATCAAGTTTAAAATCTTTTCTTTTTTTCGAAGATAGACTATCCATGGCCCAGTGGTACCCTGTGGATAATGTTTAGCCCTCGGAGTATTTAAACTTTTACTAGTATCCGGAATCGGATTCGGATGATCTTCCATGAGATCATCCATTACATTAAATTTTTTTTGTAAATTAATAATACCAAAATAAAAACTTATGTTTAGTAAAATTTCAGATATAAGAAATAAAAAATAAATTAAATTAAATCTACCTTGTAGCTGATGTCTCTGTTCCTTTATCGTGAAGAACGACGTGAAGCTCTTCCAACGATTTCCAATTGGCAGTCTTTTGCTGTTTCCAATTGGCAGTCTTCTGTCGTTTACTGCTATCTCAGTTGCTCTGCCGTCGTTGTGAACACCACTGCACTTGCTGTACCTGACCCCAGGTACAGTGCTTTTGCTCTTGGTGGCGATCAAATGCGATGCTTGCAGTGTAGCACCTCGCGATATATGCCGTCTCTTTTGATCCTACGCAGCGTACAAATTCTGGTACCTGGTAGATCAGCACTGGGTTGCTTTAGCACCTCTGTGCCTTTGCACCCCTTCGTCTTCGCACCTTTATGCGATGGCACCTCTGTGACTCGTCACTTCTATGCTCTCGCACCTCTGTGTCTCTACACCTCTGTGCGTATGAACGGGATGGCCTTCGTTGCTAGCTTTCCAGTCGGGAAACGCCCCGAATATTGCGTTTGCTATGGGCAGTTTAACTACCTGAAGCTTAGAATTGTCTCGGTAGCAGCCGTTAACTCACGAGCCAGTACAATCGAAACACAACCTCTTCGCTTGAATGGTTTTTACTGAATGATCTTTATCGTTTAGTTGCATATAAATTTCTCATTCAAGATACTCAATTGAACAGGATCCGTTTTTCTAAATTGTTCGCGAATAAAAGATTTAAAAGGTGTATCAAATACAACCAAATTGATTCAATTCAGCAGCCGAAACTGATTTACTAGTAAGATAAGCGTTCGTTGATTCGAGTCGAATGATAAATTAAAATCAATAGAGGTGAACGACTGTCGTGCTGGCTTCTCTTACTCACCAACCGAGATTTTTATGGCGCCCAAAATGAGCGATAAAGTTTTCGATTTTAATATTAATAGGTGCCGTATACTTTCGCGAGAGGTTCTGAAGCAGCTTCATTGTTCGACGGTCTCATTTCCATAGACTAAAAAATAGTTGATGCAGCCGGAGAGAATTCGATAATCGTCGTCACTGGGGACGATAAACTCGCACACATGTATTAGGTGGAACAACCCGGACGTGAAATGAAATTCGATCGATCTAGACGGAATTGTTGGAATTCTTTAGTTTTGCACGGCAACCCATATCGATTGCAAAATTGATTTATCATCGCTGCATACGGGATACTACAAATTTAGCTAAGATAATACGAGAATCAAAATTTCCATATCATGAAAAAGGTCAGGAGATATGTCATCTTATTATAGAAAGTTCCAAGGTTGTCATACGTAGTTGCGAAACAATCACATCACAGGCAGTTAAAAAAAAGAGAATATTTAATTTGTTAATATATGAATTTGATATTTGTTTACGCTTCACAGAAAATGTCCGAAGGTTTTTAGATGAAGCGATGTTGTCCGAATAGCAGGAAAACAGAAAATAGAATAAAAACAGAAAATTCACTGAACTGTGCCCGAAGAATCAGATGGCTCATAAGCGCGGTTCCCGTTTGGCGTTGAAGTTTTTGAACGCACAACCTCATCAGATTTCAGCTTATGAAAAGATTTCTTAAACCCGAACCCAGCCCAACCATATTCACTGCATTACATTGAACAAAAAATCGAACAATGCTGTACGATCAACTTTTGAATTAACAGCAATTCAAAATTTGTTTTAAAGATAATTATAGGTAGGAAGATAATTTTTCAATAATTAAAATACCATATTACGAGTGAGCATTACTGTGAAAAGCAGATTAACATCAACCAGGCCCGTACCGAGGATTTCATTTCGGGAGGGACCAGTTAACTTTACCAGTTCCTGAAGCGTCAGAATAACCGTTCAAAAACGTCGGAATGGATGCAAAATAGGACTATTTTAGCGATTTCTTAGATAAACTCCAGATCCTTGACACAAGTGACTCTTGCAATCGCTGCATCATGGAGGCAATGATAAAACCGCAGAGGGTCTTTCTTACGAGTGAATGTGATAATAGAGCATTTGCTAATGTTTAAAGTCATTCGGTTGATCTCGCATCACCTTGAAAAATTGGTCAGTTGACGCTGAAGGTATGAAGCATCCTCTGCACTCTCGATTATTTGGTATAACTTTAAGTCATCAGCAAAAGATAGTCGTGGGCCTTCCAGTGAGTAATTTACATCGTTGAAATAAAGGAGGAAAATCAGTGGACCGAGATGGCTTCCTTGAGGTATTCCGGAAAAAGCAACTCCTGCGATAGACTGTCATTGATTTTAACCGCCAGCCGTCGATTGCAGAGATACGATTGCATCCATCGAAGAATACTGGAACCGAAACCCAGCCTATCCAGTTTGGCGATCGTGATAGCGTGATTGATTTTGTCAAAAGCTGCGGAGAGATCTGTGTAAATAGCATCCGTTTGGAAGCCATTAGACATAGCATCCATTATGCACGTCGTAAAAGATAAGAGATTAGTAGCAGTGGAGCATTTCGGCATGAATCCGTGTTGAGTTTCCGCGATGTATTGTCCACAGTGGTCGAAAATTGGCTTAAGAGCTACTAATTCGAACAATTTAGAGATGGCGCTTAGGGCAGTAATTCCACGATAATTGTCAATGTTCTTTTTGTCTCCTTTTTTGTGAACTGGAAACGTGTAGGAAGATTTCCACATAACGGGAAAGACTCCGGTCGTGAGTGATAGTAGAAACAGTTGGCAAGACAACTGCCGGAATACCGTCGGGTCCAGCAGAGTGTGAAGGTTTAAGTTTTACGATTGCCGTTAGTACAGCGTCGATGTCGATATTGATTAAATTCAAAGACTGGCTCGATATGGGAACATTAAGAGCCGCCTGAGAGATTTGGTAAGAGCTTAAGGTAGCGCTTCGCCGTGGTCACGGGAGTTCGCTGCCTATCCCGGGGTTTCATGCACTTTACCCAAAATTGTGAGAAAACGGGGAAGAAAACGGAAATTCCAAGAACATACGATTCTAGATAAATAATATTCTATCGATTCGTATATAAATTGTGCCTGATAAACGTTTTTATCGAAAGATTTCGTGCGAGTTATAAAAATAAATGAGTTTTTCCTTATTTTTTCGCACGCACACAATGTCCACGCATGCATTGGGGTGTGCAAAATGTCACATGCGGTAGACGCCAACAACATTTCTTTTGTTTTCGTTGTTTGTTCTCTCTGCGTAAACGTTGAATATAGATGAGTAGAAAATGTAAGTAAGTGTTACTACTTTGTAAAATAATGTCTATTCATGTTTCAGTAGAACCAGAAATCAGTAATGATTTTCATCGCTACTAGCTTTGACGCTTTGTTGAAAACGTAGCACATCCCTACATATGCGAGTTGTTTATAGCGAGAAAAGGAAAAAAGAAAACAAAATGTTTAACAAAACTCGCACGAAATCTCGCGAAAGAAAAGCTTTCTAACTAATATTTTTCGCCAAATGCATATCATTTACCTACAATCGTATGTTTTTGATTTTTCGTGAATTGGCTTAGTATTGGAGAAATTTGCAATTTAGGGTGAAATTTCGGCGACAAAGCAAGAGGAAGCAGTGAGTTGTCTCGCTTCGATCTGACCACGGCGAAGCGCTACCTTAAGATCTCTCTATAAAAAACGTTGGAAATTTTTTCATAAACATATCGCTTATCTCTTGCGTGCAGGAACCAGTTTGTTGTTCGTAAAACATGGTCGAGGGTAGGTCCGATTCCTTTCTTAGCTCGTTAACATGTTTCCAAAATGATTTTGGATCGGACTTTATCCTCCTCTGCACATTGCGCAAATAGTTCGAGTAGCAACGCTAGGTTGTCTTTTTATATACTTTGTTTATTTGCATGTAATATTGTCGAAATACTAAATACTAATAATATTTCTTCAATGCAATTCTTTTTGAACTTTTCAAACGTATTAGCTCTTTTTGAACTATTTTTTTTATTCAATAGTATAATATATATTTTTAGGCACACTGCTTAAGCTCTAAGATGCCAAGGGTATTTCCTAATCTTAATTAACGACTAACTTAAAACTAGAATAGTATCATTAGATTATGTCGTCTCGAATTTTCGAAAAAAGCTTTTAGCTGGAGTTCGGCAGTGGTCGGTGAATTGAATATTGCATGACTTCCAGATGGCGCTATCTATGGCCGCTTCCTTTCGGTTCGTGTGGGTCCGCGGGAAAGACCCCCAGGTTACGATGGCCCGGCGGGTGGCCCGCATGCTGGTTTTCGACTGGAGCGGTCTTCCGTGGACGATGATGGTGATGTTGCGGAAGAGAATGAAAAAAAAAGTAAATATTGTGGAAACGGGGTAAAAAGGGGATGTGGGAACAAAATGTCTGAAAACGATAGAGATCTAATTAGTTGCCATCGAGATGGTGAAGAGACGGAGAAAGGGGGAGCGAAAAGTTAGTGACAAAAAAGATCTTGTTAGTTCCAATGAAGATGGTGGACAGGGACGGTGATCGAGAGAATCGAGCGGATGTTAGTGTCGAACCTGTAGGTGGAGATTATACTTTCTGAGCGAGGTATAACAGATTACACTTGGATATTAATGTGTTTGAGGTACTGGTATACAGTCACGTACCCAGAGGGGGGGCCCGAGGGGCACGGGCCCCTCCCGAAATCAAAAACAAATATATAATTATTTAGAAGGTCTAAGACATGTGTTGCAGAAATAACAAGACAGTGAAGAAATGTAACACAATAACAGTTTCAGTGGAAAAGTTTAAAGTGTCCGTTAAAAACACCCGTAAAAGGCACACCGAGAATTAGGTACATAAGCAATCTTCAGTAACATTATTTTTTATCTTTGGGCCCCTCCCGAAACGAAATCCTGGGTACGGGCCTGCTGGTATATAAGAAGCATATAAGAGATATCCCGACTAGCCAACACATCTCGGACCGGAACTTCAGGTGGTCTACCTCGGGCCCTTAGGGAGTCCTTTAATAAAGACCTGGCGTCACAATACTCCGTACTCGTTCATACGACATGCTCGATGTCCTGATAACCGTCGCCACAAGCGCAGAGACCGCTCTCCACGATTCCAATACGCCGGAGATGCACGTTGAATGTGTAATGGTTTGACATGAGCCGAGACATCAAACGAATGAAGTCACGACTCACGTTCATCCCCCTGAACCAAGGTTTCGTCGATACCCTAGGGATAATGGAATGCAGCCATCGTCCCAGTTCGCCATTGCTCCATGAAGTTTGCCAACTTTCGAGAGTTTTCTGACGAGAGATACTGAAAAATTCATTGAAGCAGATTGGTCTTTCATAAATATCACCTTCTAATGCGCCCACCTTAGCCAACGAGTCTGCCTTTTCATTTCCCGGAATGGAACAATGCGAAGGGACCCAGACTAACGATATTAAATAAGACCGTTCAGATAAAGTTCGCAAGTGTTCCCGTATTTTCCCCAGGAAATATGGGGGATACTTTCCTGGCTTCATTGCCCGGAGAGCTTCTATTGAGCTTAGACTGTCCGTGACAATGAAGTAATGGTCTTTGGGCAAGGTTTCAATGATCTCGAGGGTGTACTGAATAGCAGCTAATTCTGCGACGTAGACTGAAGCCGGATCACTGAGTTTGTACGAAGCGGTGATGTTCTGATTGAAGATTCCGAAGCCTGTGGACCTGTTGATGTTTGATCCGTCAGTGAAAACATCTTTTCACAGTTGACTGTTCTGAATTTATTATAAAAAATATTTGGGGCCACTTGAGGGCGTACGTGATCCGGGATTCCACGAATTTCTTCTCTCATGGATGTGTCGAAAAACACAGTAGAATTAGAAGTATCCAAGGAATGAGCACGGTTGGGAACAAACGAAGAAGGTTTAATATTCTGAGCCATTTAATCAAAATACAAGGACATAAAACGGGTCTGAGAATTAAGCTCGATAAGCCTTTCGAAGTTTTCAATCACCATTGGATTCAAGATATCGCATCGGATTAGCAATCGATATGAGAGATCCCAGAATCGATTTTTCAATGGTAAGACGCCCGTGAGCACTTCGAGACTCATCGTATGAGTCGACTGCATGCAACCTAAGGTAAAACGCAAACAACGATACTGAATTCTTTCCAGTTTAATGAAATAGGTGTTCGCGGCGGATCGGAAGCAGAAGCATCCATATTCCATTACGGACAATATCGTTGTTTGGTAAAGCCTGATCAGGTCTCCTGGGTGGGCACCCCACCAAGTTCCGGTTATTGTGCGAAGAAAATTAATTCTCTGCTGGCATTTTTGTTTCAGATACCTGGGGATGGTGCCTTTGTTATTGAACTATTTGCCACGGATCCTGTTTGGAGGGCTGGAGCCTGTTTGTAGGGCGAGGAACGTATAGATCGATTGCATACGTCATAACGTTAGAAAAGGTTTGAGTCGCAAGATTAACATCGTCGTTGTCAAGAATTTCACTTCAGCAGCAGAGGTCGAGAAGCAGAGGTCGAGTATTCTGCCATTCTCATTTTGAACGTGATTCACTAGACGTAACAGGTTGAGACTGTATCGGTCAAGCAAGTTCGTGATACCGGTGTGGAAGGAAGAATGCGGAATTTTCATTTTTCTAAAAAAATATTTATTTATTCGTCTACATCTATATGGTCCCCTTCAAAGTAATACCCCCTAGATATAATACACTTATGCCAGCGTTTTTTCCACCTCGGATAGTCACTTTTTGTAATGCTCTGTAGCACTCTCAGCGATTCTGCCTTTATCTCTTCAATCGATGAAAAACGCTGTCCTTTCATGGGTCTCTTCAACTTTGGGAACAGGAAAAAATCACACGGAGCGATATCTGGTGAATAAGGAGGTTGGGGCATGATTAAAGTCTTGTTTTTAGCCAAAAAATCACGAATAAGCAACGATGAATGAGCAGGTTTTGGAACGAATTTTGCTGCCACTCGTTTCATGCCCAAAACATTTGAAAAAATATGATGACATGAGCCAACTGATATGCCAATTTCATCAGCAAATTCTCTAATAGTGATTCGGCGATCATCCATAATCATTTTTTCCACTTTTCCCACATTTTCATCGATTATTGACGTGCTGGGTCGACCGGAGCGTTCGTCGTCTTCAACGTCTTCGCGGCCATCTTGGAAACGCTTATACTACTCGTAAACACTTGTTTTTTCATAGCAGACTCACCGTAGGCTCTCTGTAACATTTCGCACACTTGGTTACACTTTATTTCATTTTTCACGCAAAATTTAATACAAATTCTGTGACTCTTCAATTCTTCCATTGTTTAAACTAACAAAAATCGCCGAGCTCAAAAAAACACGTCTACACCAGCCGCTACAAGACAGAATGTAAACAATGAATACAGCTGAAAATTTCACCATACATTAGGGACATATGTACCAACACAATAAAAAAAAATTTGACCACCGGACTCTCCAGACGCGCGCAATTAAAAAATTCCGGGAACTTTTTGAACAGACCTCGTACATACAGGAAACCGTTATAATAAAACAGTTATAACATTTTGTTATAATAAAACAGTTTAATAATGTTTTGTCAAGTTTTTAAGTCAATCGAAGTAGAAATCTTTCTTCGAGCTCTTTCTTCTACGCAGAATGCGATAAGCGTAGATAAAGGCCAAATGATTTTTCAAAAGTGTTAGACCCTGCCCGGCCCTTAAACATCATAAAAACTTGCGCAGAGGTAGGCAGACCTCGCGATCAAGAATGATACTCACGTTTTTAACAGACAGAACTTCTTCACCTGGAATTGTTATTATTAAGTATTGATATAAAATGTATGACTGTTCCCGAGAGAAGGTTATTGTATTACATTTCGAAATGGGAAACGTTTACTGTCATGCCATTTCTGTCACACATGCCTAAGACCTTCTAAATGCCCATTTATAGAGCACAACAACAAGATGTGATGATGTGATAGATTTTATAAGGTGGTCCGAGATAGGTCTCTTACTACGATTCGTGGAGAACGGAAAACATCTTCTAAATTTGTAGATCATATTAGCTGATGACCATACAAACTTACTTTGGCTGTACTGGTTTCAGTTTCTGGTCTCGGAGTAGTGGTTTAAAATTCCAAAATCGCAACTCACACCGATTTCTCGGAGATGACTTGAGGTTTATGGACAGATAATAGTTCGAGAAATCCTGATCTGGTGAATAAGGTGGATGAGTCGTTAATTTTAACCATGGTAGCGATGCCCATATGCTTCAGGTCAGGCTATTTCACACGTTTATCAATCGCTTCATGAATACACGCGAATACACGCATTTCTGTTTTAAATTAGTTCTTCAAAAGTATACCATGACAATCCCAGAAAACCGACATCAAATCTTTTGACCCATTGAGCCTCCTTTGAGCCTCGTGCCGTTTGGAAGCACTCGTACCTACTTCAGTCTATTAACGGTTAATCATTCTGTTTTCTGGCTTATAATAATGGGCCCAGCCAAACATGTATTCGAAGTGCGCTAGCGTATGTCTTTCCAGTGCGAGATCCAGCGGCAGAATATCTTTCTCTTCTCCAGATTCTTACCCAACTATGACATGCTCGCTCACTTTCTTTTTTCGGTTACCCAGTACAATTTTATATATTATTATTATTGTTGTTGTTTATTTTACTTAAATTCTAACATCCATTTTATTTAGTTTCGACACTGTCAGTGGCAGAGGAGTTTCGAATATCACGAAACTCTTAACAACCACAGGCCCATAATGTTTATCAAACTTTCTCTTCAACGTTATTTTACGTTTCGTCTTTGACTCATCAGTGCGTAGCAGCTTATGTTGAGCTGCTAGCGCGACCTGGCGGCTGCTTCCTGTTGCGCGCCTCTTCTTCTGATACCGGTCGGATCATTGTCGAGGATCATTTTTACCGGGTTGTTCTCCGACATTCTATCAACATGCCCGGCACACCATGACCGCCCGACCTTGGCCGTTTATACGATGGTTGGTCCTCCCAGCAACTGATGCAGTTCATGGTTCATTCGTGTTCTCCACGTACCACCTTTCATCCGCACTTCGTAGCACCTTCCGCTCAAAAACACCCAGTGTACGTTGATCCCCTACAAGCATTGTCCAGGACGCGTGCCCGTAGAGGATAACTAGTCTAATGAGAGATTTGTAGATAGCTAAATTCGTAAGACGGCGAATTTTGCTCGATCGAAGCGTCCTGCGAAGTCCAAAGAAACCACGATTTTCTGACAAGATGCGTCTCTGAATTTGTCGGCTGGTGTCATTATCGGCAGTCATCAGTGAGTCTAAGTACACGAACTCGTCGACCATTTAGATTTTATCACCACCAATCAGAACTCGTAATGGGTGACATCTTCGTGTCTTTCGTGTACTTTGTCTGTGACTTCAATTTTTAGTCCGAAAGAAGAAGGTGCTTCTGACTACCTTTTATCAGGAGGCCGCAAAAGTTAACACATCGTTGGGCGTTGTAGTTCGATGCGGCGTGCAGGCTGTTTGACCCGACTACTGGTCCGTACATTGCCTACTTTCCTACCTGGGTATTCATTTTGCCAATGGCAATTTTTACGTCTCTACGTGTCGTCGGGTCTCCAAGAATTCGAGTTTTTCGCACTGGAAATTCACGTAGATTGTTTGACGTTTGGTCAATTCACGCAAATCTTATGTGATGACTCTATTCATTTTAGGGGATGTTCGTGTAACATTCAATTTCGTCACGTAAAACATTCAATTTGACATTTGAAACCAGTTTACGTGATTTTTCAAGTGAATCGAACGTGAATTTTTATTAGAGTGTAGGGATAGGAGTTACCGACCATTTTGCACATTTTACCCTGTTATTCCAGGACCGGAAGTCGGATTCTAATGAAATTCAGGAACTTTGTACGGGACTACAAGATTTAGTTTTTTTTTAATCGGTCCAGTCATCTCCGGAAAAATAGATTGTCCAAATATGTTACATACATACATACACACACATGTAGACATATTGCGTACTCGACGAACTGAGTCGAATGGTATACACTCGTTTCAAAAGCCGGTTTTCACAGTGGTTGCATAACCTTACTATATGAGAAAGGCAAAAAATCGAAATTGAATTATCATATAAACACCCAACAGAAAGATATCACTGCATATTCTGGAAGATTTTACCATTTTTTCATTAATTTACAGTCTGTAGGTAATTAATGTAACTTACAGTTAGAGACAACTATACTTTAACATCGACATATGATAGTAGTCGATACTTGCATGCGAAAACTGGCTTGTGAGACCAGTGCCCTATGTAACCTATGAATCGACAACCTAAGACTTCAATTCGAACACATTTAACTTGGTTATTTAAATTGCGACCAATACAGTTTTTGAGTTTTCTTCCTCATTTATTGAACTAATCCATCTCACGACCTGTTATTACTTACTTAGACAGGCTATCTCGAAATATGTATGCTCACATGTTTCATTATACAAATTGTATTGTCCCGACTAAAGCTGATTTTTAATGTTTTCAGTAATAAACTAGCAACGCTGTAAACCCCATCAGAATCTTGTGACAAACCAAAAAATTCGTTATGTCGCCTCAATAAAACTGAAATAATCAATGTTTTACGACAGCATCAGCATCAAGCTGAAGTATTTTTTTATAGATTGTCATTTTGGACATGAAAAATGAATAAGTAAGAAAAATGAAAAAATTTTTAATGAAATATGCCAGGGAATATCTGCTGATTAATCACATAATTTTGTTATTCAAAGTTCAGCATCTTAGTCTCGGTAGTTAATGAAAATATCTTTGATACGTATCAACGAGGTCATTTGTTTTCACGCAAAACTGATTAAATTTTCTGGCGCGTGGCGCTTTAAAAAAGAAAACGTTTCAGCTACAATCTTTGGCTTAACCTTCGAAAAACCGTTGTAAACTGATTATCAACTCAGTTGGGATCTAGAATATGCAAATCAAATTACATTTCATGGATCGACTGATGTTCTCTTCGAAGATGGCATCAAATAACCGAAACCCGCCAGAATACAGTCTGTGGAGGTTATTTTCGGCTTTCATCTTATTTACATTCACAGCATGAGTATGTTAACTGCTTCAACTGCCTGTATTATGAGATTTCTGTCTTCCCAGCATCAAGGTCTAGGCCTAGGACATCAGTCAGTAGTAGCCGGACCGTGAAATAGATTATTTATTATACAAGTAGGTAGGCACACTTATGTTGAATCAATGAAAAGGTTCTCATCTTTGCAGCACAGATCGTGATGTCATGCATTTAAGCAATTTATGATTACTGCTTACTCGAAGACCTTGAATCAAATTGACAACAAATTTTTCGTATCATGCTATTGAATGCCTTCGAATTTGTAGGAGGAATTGACTTGATAAAACAAGTAGAAGATGCTTTTTCATGGTCATTGTAGATTGATTCTTCTAGGAAAAGATAATATGTGGGGAGAAATATTGTTATTACCGAAAAATGTGGGCAATGTTTGACGTGAATATTTTCTTCTTTAGTAGGACGTACCTTTTCAAAATTTACTTTTTGGTCAGTGGGTATAAATAGCTTTCTGTTGTTTGATTAAATGTCTTAAGAATAGTGCTGTACAAAATTTTTAGAATCAGCGAAAGCCACTCAAAAAATCCCATGACGTGTGTTTTAGTTTTTTTTATCGGAATGCCAAATATTTCTCGATTGAGTGAGGTATTTTTCCTTGAAATCAGCTTTGATTTCTTGGTATCGTTGAATAGTCTCTATGTGCCAGTTGGCCTTCATTTCACAAGGCCTTCATGTACTTTGATTAATATTGTTTATAGCTTGGATTATAGAGATTTAAAGCCTATGATTACTCGGACCAAATAAATTTCTTGATTCTTTGTACGGCGTTGGGAATATTATCCATGTGAGTCGTGGCTTATTAGTACATCGTACTAAAAGATCTTTTCACATTCTATTACCAAAATTTGCAACGTAAATATGGATATGGAATTTATTTATACAATTATTTATTTCTTTCGTATGGCAATTGAGTATACAGTTGAATTTTGACAATACATACCATTTACTTTTCTTTACGTTTCGTCTTCGACGCGTCAGTGCATGACAGTTCAAATTGAACTGCTTATTGCAAACTTAAACAGTTCAACTTGAACCGCTAAGCAGACGTAAAGTTAATGCTATTTGCAAAACACTTATATATTTGGTACCGAAGTACCACGTCTTTCCTGACGTGCCGAACGAAAACGTTGTTTTCGGCTTATTCTGGCCGATGCAGGTATGGTCATTTAGGGGTTAGTCTATGTTTGTGCTTAGGGCACATAACCGTTTCTACTTTTCTTTACGTTTCGTCTTAGACTCGTCAGTGCGTAAAAAAACGTAAAGAAAAGAAAAACGGTTATGTGCCCTAAGCACAAACATAGGCTAACCCCTAAATGAATACATACCATTTTTGTAAGTATCGAAAACGAAATATCAAATTGGCATTCAGTTAGTTATCCTCTAGACTACCAAGAAAAAAATTCGACGGAACCGATCATTGTGCTCGTTCAAGTTAGCTCATAAACCCTTTTTATAAGTGCTTTTAATGTCGTCCAACTGTCCAGACGAAAATAAATTCGGTTACCCTAGATTCATTACTGTCGATGGCACATCACATAGAATTCCGAAAATTTACCCAGGAAAATAGTGCAGTATCAACTATGTCAAGTTGATTGCTCCAATATATTTTCACGACAGCAGATCACAGCATCAGATCGACCCATTAACATTCTTCGTGATGTAGATTTTTTTATCTTTGTTTCATACATCTTACAAATGATCTTCTTTACATTCACCACACATGGTTATGTTACTAGATGGGGTCAACAATATTTTTAGATATTCTCTCAGGATAATACAAATAATACTCACCACGCTGAATAGCGGCCATGTGATAGTTAATTTTACAATGTCCAGTCAGTGCTCTGACTAGAATACTGCAAATGTTCTTAGAGAAATGTAATATCAACATCCTCGTGATTCTGCTATTAAATCCTTAGTTCAGGGTTAGGGTTCAGGGGTTCAATCAAAGTGTCCGATTTAGCCCCGGTCTCCCCTATATTTTGAAAACCACTTCCGATTTTTTTTTCTGGGTACGCGCCTGCATAGTGTAATGGTCTTATGAGCCAGTTATCGTATGTTAGAGCCTTGACCTGGAAGGACTTATACTGTCAAATTCTACAGAAGAAATGTAATACCAGGAATGTTTTGTTTTGTTTTGTTTGTTGTCGTCTAGTTTGTATTGCGTGCACATGACTGGTTGTACATATATTTTTTCCAACATTACCTAGACTCCTGTTAATAATGGAACATTCAATATTCTTATTAAAACATCTTCCCGATGTTGCCTTGAGACCAGGCCCGTACCGGGGATTTCGTTTCGGGAGGGGGCCAAAGATAAAAAATAATGTTAATGAAGACTGCTTGTGAACCTAATTCTCGGTATGCCTTTTACGGGTGTTTTAACAGACATTTTAAACTTTTCCATTGGAACTGATATTGTATTACATTTCTTTACGTTTACTGTCTTGTTATTTCTGCAACACATGTCTTAGACCTTCTAAATAATTATCTGTTTTTGATTTCGGGAGGGGCAGGGCCCCTCGGCCCCCCCCCCCCTCTGGGTACGTGACTGCTTGAGACTCTTGGTTAAAATTTTTAATAACTGTTTGCATTAGTTTACTTCCATAAGAATTGGAAAAATACTAAAGTTATTTTTTTCTTAAACCCGATGAAACCTCAGCGGAAACATCCAGCTATCGACTAGAGATGGTCGGGTATCGATTATTTTACCCGAAACCCGACCCGTACCCGTACCCGACGGGTTTTTGGTCGGGTACGGGTAAAAATTTTTATTTTCGATCGGGTACGGGTCGGGTACGGGTAAAAAATTTTACTGCTCACTCGGGTACGGGTAAAAAAATTTACCGCTCACTCGGGTACGGATAAATTTTTTTTTTTCGGATCAATTACCCGACCATTTGTACTTCACATAAATATGTTTACACGTTGACGAGATTTTTTCATTGCAAAACAGTTCTTCCGAAAAATAATCAATTTGATTCAAGGGGTTTTGACATTCGCGCCTAGGACTAGACCTGTCAACTGGCATCTTTTTCCAGAAAAAAAAACATTTTTTTCTTCATTTAAAATAAAGATCAATCATAGTTACGTGAAAAGTTATGTGAATATTTCCCGCCCTACTTTGTTTATAACATATTTAATAAGACACACTGCCTTAGCTCTATGATGTTGCGATCGGAATTTACTTTTCACGTAGGTTTTAATGGACTGCCATTCTAAAGCTGTTTAATGCGATTGCATTAAATTTTACTGGATTCAGTAAAAATTATTTGATTCATATACTGCCCATACTCGCATATCAGTCTCATATCGATTTTCGTCAATTTTGAGTTAGCTTGAGGAATGGAGTCTTTCCTCGATATACTCTCAGAAATTGCAATGAAAGTTGAGGGTTTGTTCAGTAAAATATAAAAACATATCAACTCATTTCTGTGTCCCATATGCTAAAGTACCCGCATATCAGTCCCATTCAGTGCAAAATTTCAATAATTTCATTTGTTGCAATATTGGAACAGCAAAGGTGTATTACCGATATTTCATGTAATAATCCCAAGATTTAGTATTAGGGAGCAAAGCAAAGTCTTGGCATTACATTCCTTTCGTGGAATATGGCCTTTCAGTTTCAACAGACTTCGCAGCCGACTCTTAGCGTACAGAATCATTGCATGTCTAGTACTATGGATCCTACTGACACTAAGAATCCTTCCAGGTCGGGGCTCGAACATACGACAGCTGGCTTGTAAGACCAGCGTCCTATGCATTGAACCGCCAACCCGGGACCAGCATTAGGGAGCACAATAAATAAAAAAATTCGGAAATAAACTTTTGATCGTCTTTTTCTCAACATGCCGATTTCCCATATGGGACTGATATGCAAGTATGGGCAGTATATAAAATGTAGTGTAGTACTCATATCACATTCAGATACCAGAAAACTACTATTTTAAATATTGGTTGGAGATTTTCAAAATTTTCATAAAAATCATTAGGATTCTTACCATAAAAACATGAACATTTATTTCAGAAAATCTGCATAGAAGTTCTTCTTATTCTGCACTTCTGGGTGGTGTTACCTCACTTGAAATGACACCGATTGATGGCACAGCAAGTTGGGCTACATTGCTAGTTAATTTTCGTTTCTTTTCACCGGACTACAAGTGAAAATCTCGATGCGTGACAACGTGGAGTCGCAAAAGTAAGGGTGAAAATCTTTTCACGCGAAATACTCAAATTTTCACCGTGTTCACTCGTTGAGGGTTCCACCGGTTCAATGGCTGTAAAAACCACCAGCTACCTATAACATCGTGGGTGTGGGTTTGTGGGGCTTACAAAACGGGCATAGTTTACAGATTAATTTAAATCAAAATCATAATTCATTTTGCTTTGTAGTAAAACATTGTAACCAAAAAAATTTCCTACGAATGTTCAAACTACTTACACTTGAAGGACTCACTGTTCACCATGTTCAAAATTGAATTTTTCACACCGGGAATACACGTACATTGTTTGATTCTTTGGTCAATTCACGTAAACGAACTGATAACACACTATTCATTTTAGGGGATGTTCGCATAACATTCATTTTCGTCACGTATAATATTCAATTTGACATTTGGAACTATTTTACGTGATTTTTCAAGTGATTCGAATGTGAATTTTTATTTGTGTGTCAAGATAAGCAAGTAAGCACGCTTACTTGTGGTTCTAAAGAATTGGATCAAAAGTCGCACTGTTTCGTAAAAACCATACCTACCCAAAATTGGTAAATATGCTTCTCGAAAAATTTGAGTTGATATTACTCCCTTTTGTTGACATTTGTAAATGAGTATAAAGTACCAAAGACATTGAAAATCTACAGGGTCCGCCATCTAACATTTATTTTTGAACTAGCGGTTATTTCAACATTGGTAACCTCAATGTCACTTCTGATTTGACAGAAACTTAGTTGTTTCCTTCCGCTTGAGGACCGCGTGAAAATAGTGCAGTTTTACTTTCAAAATCATGGTAATGTTGCGGAATGTGTGCAAAAAAAACATCTTCTCGGATGAGGCACATTTTCATCTCGGCGGGTATGTTAATAAGCAAAATTGTCGCATCTGGGGACGTAAAACCCTCACGTCATCATGGAGAAGCCGATCTCAGAGAGTGACGGTTTGGTGCGGATTTTTGTCTGGCGGCATCATTGGGCCATTTTTCTTAAAAAATGAGGCAGGAGCCGCCGCCACGGTCAATGGCGAGCGGTAACGCGTCATCATTAGCGATTGGTTCTTCTCGTTACTTGAAGAGGGAGACTTGGACACCTTTTGGTTCCAACAAGACGGCGCTCCGTGCAACACAGCCAACGCTACGATCGATCATCTGTGCACAGTCTTCGAAGATCGAATTATCAGTCGAAATTCGGATGTCGTTTGGCCGCTTCGGAGCTGTGATTTGACACCGTTAGACTATCTTTGAGCGGTTGTGAAAGATAAGTGTTATGTGTACAAGCCAGAGACAATTCAAGCCTTGATAACATTCGTGCATTCATAGCTGAAATAAAGCTGCATACAATCGAAAATGTATTAAAAAGCTGGACCGACCGTATGGCGTACTGCAAGGCCAGCCGAGGCAGCCATTTGAATGAAATTATATTCCACAATTACCTGGAAGGATTGTACTTTAATATTAAAAAATATATTTTGAATTCGGATGAACCGTTTGTTTTTTTTTTGCTTGTTTAAAAAAAAAGTTACATTACATTATTCATACTTCACAGTGTATTTATATGTTTAAAAGTAAACAAGTATTTTAATGTATTTTTCTTACCAACTAGAGCCTGATACGGCTCGATATCTAAAACACTATTTTTTCCATACTGAATTTTGGTAACATTTTTACTACTTATTCGGGTCGGGTACGGGTACAGGTAATTTTCAATCGGGTACGGGTCGGGTACGGGTAAAATTTTTTATTTTTTTTCGGGTACGGGTCGGGTACGGGTAATTTTTTTAAATTATTGATCGGGTACGGGTAATTTTTTTAATTTTTAATCGGGTACGGGTAAATTTTTTTGCTGATCACTCGGGTACGGGTCGGGTTCGGGTATAAGAATTTCTATACCCGACCATCTCTACTATCGACCAATTAGTTTTTTTTTCTATGAGTAAAATATTCCGATAAATGATAATTTTATTTTTTATCAGAGCAGTTAGGATTTCGTCTTGAACATTCAACTACTCACCAACACGCTAGAGTAAAGAACATGATGAAAGCAAACAAATCTTCTGGTTTATCAAACGGAGATGCGTTTCTGGTTTATTAACAAAAATGTGTGACTTCTAGTTTCTTATATGTTTAATTAGGCACACTGCCTTAGCTCTTAGATGCCAAAGGCATTCTTATTCACTTGATCAACATTATTCACATTTGTTAAACTGATCGTTCTCACCAGGTTAGCAATCAGAAATGTAAATCTGAATCATTACCCGTACGAACAGGTGTTCCTCAAGGTTCGAGTGTAGCTCCATTCTTGTATTATACTTATTTTTACGTCTGATCTCCCAAATCTACCCGTTTGTAGTCAAAAATATCTATTCTGTGATGATGCAAATCTGTTGGCAAAAAGTGTTAAACCTTCTTTCGAGATTAAAAATCAAACCTTGCCATCAATCATCGGACGAATCCAGTGTATTCAATGAGGGAAATTGACCCGCTGTTCATTCCAGAAGGCCAGAGGGATAACCCCTAGATTTGGGTAATCCGGGCAAACGCCCGAAGCTAGATAGAGATAATTTCGCGGGTCGTTGGCGCACTCGCGGCCTTCAGCCGTCTCGACCTGAATCATCTATGACGAACTGAATATTGTGCTAGCACTGAGTGAGTTGCTTTTATAAAACGATAGTGTGATATTTACTATAGAAAAACCTATTTCCCCTAATATCATTGAAATATTTGGATCGACTACGAAATTCACATACTTCGTTCCAGGTTTCCTTGCAAAACATCACTCGATCGAAACACAATCGAAATTTCACATTAGATCAAAATATTGCGAGTCCAATAATTATTATGACAAATGACTATTATGCCAAAAGATTTCATGCCAAACGGTATAATGCCAAAGGACCTTATGCCAAACGGGTTGCCCCCGTCCTGCGTTCCGGAAGCGTGTGGAGGCCGTAATTGCAGCAAATGGAAATTGCATCGACGATCAACATAGTTCAAGACTTTGTTATTTGAATGAATATAAAAATCGAAACCGAAACTTTTTACCAATTTGGCTCTGTGCTCTATTGTACAAACGTTATCACGCATACGGTAAGTTCATGGACTTATTGTTTCAGAAATATTGATACTATTTCGTCAATTCTTTAAGATTACATTTTTAATGTATCGTATTAATAGCATAAAGAGCTGTATTTATCAAAAAGCTCTTTATAGTTGTGGTTTTATCATGCGGAAATTATATTGAGCCTAACTCTGTCCATCAGTCATGTATCGCAGAGTTTATCACGAATGACAAAACATCCAGAATTTACATTTGGGTGGGTTGGAATGAAATCTAGTAGAGGTAGAGAAGACAGTGGTAAAACATGATTATCGTGTTAACAGTTCCACTGCCAAAATTCGGAGGATTAGATCCGGGACATTAGACCAAATGAGGTGATACCTACTGTTTCGAATCGGAAAAATTAAAGCTCACATCAGCGCCTGATGGCAAAAACTGGTTTCGGCTCTTGGCAAACATGCTGCGCTGAATTTAACCATACGTTGATTATTAATTTTTACTGCTCGTCGTAAAGATTAAAAGTCGCACTGGTTGGAATGTTTTAACAAGAAAAAAAAATTAAGACATTCTTGGATAAGCTTTGACTTTGTTGAGATAGGCTTAATTTATGGTACGTTTTGATTAATGTTATAAAAACTTTGCATTGTATGTATGAGAAATTTTTCAAACAAAATCGGAGTGAAATTGATTTTCTATGCTACGTCCCCACTGCTTTTTTGATTCCAGTTGGATTAAGCGTCTATGAATTAATTATTTGTAATACGATTTCAAGTATTCTTTCCTAATTAAATTGTTTTTGTTGTGGGAAATAATGGTTTTACCTTTCCCATGAAGAAAGGTTATGTAATCACCGACTTTTGAACGGAGGCATGATCCTACTGACACTAAGAATCCTTCCAGGCCGAGACTTGAACATACGACAATTTTTCTCCAAGATGGCTGAGTCGCTTTTTACAAAGCGTGCTCAAATGAACGTCATTGTTGCCATAGAAATTTCTTGAATTTCGTATGGCTCTGACTTCCGGTTCCGAAATCATAGGATGAAGAATTAAAAAAACACTGCAAATTTCAAATCGTCGTTAACGAATAAGCGACGTATTCTAAGTAGCTAGAAATTAATATGAAACTAATTAAGATACCTTCCAAGAACTATTAATAAATTTTCGTTCTATGCTAGAGAGAAAGAAACGGATCATATCAGAAGATTACTTTAGAAAGGCATCATTACGCAAACAGATGGTCCTAAATAGATTTCTTTATTTCAGGCTTCCTTCTAGTCATGGTGCTATCCACAATAAGTCGAACAGCAGCATTTGGTCTGCTAGAAAGCATGATGCTAAACCGCGACATACTGGAAATGCTGCGTCACGGTGGTTTTGACACAAGAGAACCGGCACGAATATTTTTACCACCGAAATTTTACTCCTCAATCATATTTGATAGCGGTCATCGCAGCCCGGAAGAAATTCTGCGCACAAATCTGGAGCTTATGATGGAGGCAGTTTACGATGGCAGTCAAATCCAACGGAACCGAACTTCAGAACCACTATCGGAAACTACTCGTGTTCTCAATCGACCCAATTCTATTTCGTATTCCGAGGGAGGTACCGGATATCGCAATAAAGGAAGCAATGTATTAGGGAAAAATTCTGTAACACATTTCAAATCGTTTCCACCATCACCGTCGTCAGCACCTTATCCGGCAGCAAAAAGGAAGAGCTCGTCCAACTACTTGTCAATCGTGGCAGATCAGACGAGAAATGATGTGACACAAATCGTTTCTAGTCACGGTGGCAGACTGAATGTCGGCTCTACGAGGTATGTGGTTTGATGGCCGGAAATTTAATTATGTCTCCTTCTATTGCTGCTCCGATAGATTCATTATTATGCAGGAGATACAACCGCATGAATTTGTTATGTTAGTTTTTTGCCTTATTTTCTACAGCGTCAACAGTCGTCCGGATGACCCATCTTTAGGTTACAATCTTCGACTAGCTCTACCTGGGGAACCAGATGTTGATTATCCGATTTTGGGACATATCCCCGAAACAGGTTTCACCTGCTTTCAACGACGTGATGGTGAGTTTTAACATGTATGTTATTGATTTAGTGATTTAATATGGTTCCAGAGGTCATTTTTTCCAAAAGCTGATTCAAAGTTTGATTTCGGAAAAGTAAATAAAACCAATCTTATATCTTGTTTGATTGTGAACTACAAATAATGCATTATTATGTAGCTATCAAAATAAATATTAATTATCAATAGACCAAAATATTAATCATCGTATCTTACGTTTATGTGACTACCGATGAAAAGCTTCACAAAATATCTCGCGTATTATTGATGGCTCTGAATCTGGGGAGAAACAAAGTGATACATAAATTAAAATGGAATGGGATGACCATGGACAACTTGGGACAGCCTTTATACCTATGCACACCGGTTTTTGTTCAACTTTACGACACGTATTAGTAATTATCATGGTTTTAGGCGGAGCAAAATTCAATTTTTGTGGAACCGGATCAGTATGCATATTTTTAGATACTATATTTGCCTTTGGGACGATAGACCAAAAGATTGTTGCCTATACTGTTTTAGATTTCATTAGCCGATTTAGTAGTTCTAGTTTATTCGAAAATTTATCTACAACATCACAGGAGCTCATTAGGACTTGTAAAAACAACCAGAACAGGTGTCTACCTTCAACTTAGTTTTTGAAATGGTAGATTCCAATTAGCGGTGTTTTGAAAAATCACCATCTGCTTTATTTTTTTTTTTATTTAAAAGATGTTTTTATTCAGGCCTATTTGCGTACAAGCTTTACGTGGCCGAATTAGCCGATTTTTTAAATAAACAATGTTTTGAAGTGGATCTCGTTGTCACTCTTTTTCTAGGAGGAGAAGAGCTTCCATTTCCCTCCTGCGAGGGTTGAGGGGCACTTTGGCCATCTGCTTTATGATTTATAACCTGTCCAACAACGCCTATTAACATCGTTTAGGATTAGGTTTCAAAAACGTGTTTGACATGTTCATTCAACTAGTAAAAATATCTAAATTTAAAAACTTAGTTATTTTTCAATTCTGAAGGGACACTACTGTATTGTGAGTCCAATGCGATACTTGGTTTATTGAGCAGGTAGCTTAATTTTTTTTATATATACCTGGAATACACATCCTGCACCGACATAACTACAACATCTACAACATCTTTGTTACGTTGAACATTGAATATAACAATTAAGCCCATTGGAAATGGAGCTTGAATTCCATTTATTTCTTCCCTTTTAGTATAAAGTTTGAAATATATGACAATGAAAGATACGGCAGATTATCATAATAACAGCCATAATTTCGTAATGATTCTTAATTAAAGTTGTGGTAAATTTTGTGCTCCCAACAAAACCGAAATAAAACAACTTTAAATTCGTTAATTTGATATTAGTCAAACTATTTATCTTGATATCGTCAGGTGACGAACTCCCGTGAAACGGGTTTATGTTTGATATTTCAGAAAAATTGCTTTTCTCTTTACACTTGGAGTTACCGGATTTTGTTAGTTTTCTATATATGGGTGCAAATCCAAAATACATCCGCAGCTCAACCAATTTTAAAACGAATTCCGATATTATTATATCCACTGCTTGGACGATGCGTAGGATTAGAGTAGATAAAATTATATACTTTAGATAATTGGTGATCGAAACTTTGATTAGTAAAGAACGATGTCTAATTTTCACTGTTTTTCAAACCAGTTGCGTATACATAATATTTATAGTTTCGTATTTAATAAGAATTACCCCCTTCAATGTATGTGTGTGTTCGCATTTAAATCGCACGAAACCTTTTTCAATCCACCTAGTGGTGTAATGATGCCTTTCTCATATTACTTGTACTTTCATAAACATCACTAGAAGATTCTAACAAGATTTTTTCTTTCAAACTTGAATAAAATCAAAAACTTTCTTTGGGTATAAACCACTACAACCTTTTCAAATTGTAAACAGTTTGGTCAAGTTAGATCTAAATGTGGCAACCCTGCATGCTATACAAAATTGAACACAGCACGCTGTGTGCTTGCACTGAAAGAATTTACCGGCCACAAGCTGAATGGTTTTTGCTTCATCCCCATAACGATTTTCAGATGGTTTTAATAAGTCTGTCATTCAGTTTCCCCTCTGTCAAAAACAAATTGATTTGTATGAATATCATTGAAAATTTGTTTGAAGCACATACACTTATAAATTGAATGAATCCAAAATGTAGATGATTTTCGTTTCAAAATTAATCATCACAGCAGCCATATAGGAAATACTATTAATTTTGTAGGGCGTATGATGTTCGTACATATAATCGCATACCATAAACCGAATGAATTTAATATACATCAATCGTCGGATGATATTAAGGAGATTTTCATGTAGTTTTATGTATTACGGAGTCCTTATAATGCGGATGATGATCTACAATTAAAAAAAGTTTTAATTATTCTCCACTTCCATTTTTAATCATTTCTATGACAGTTGAATTTTTATAGAATTGCATTGGAGTTCAATGAGTATGAATAAAAACTGGTCAAAGAGTCAAAAAGGTATCATAGTATATGGATAATCAAAATCGATGAACTGATATGTAAGTGCTCCAAACAAACGTGGAAATGATCAGATTTGATAAGAAAAATATGACGAAGAATATCCCACACACTTTCGTCAACCAAGATGTTGGAGTCATAAAGTCATAAAAAATGTTAAGTTAATGAATAGAATTGGTTGAAGCTGCAATCTGTTTTACTTTAATGGATTTAGATTTTTTTAAAAACATTTTCACTGAATTAATAAAAACAATAACATTGAAAGAAGAAGATACAAATAACACTGAAGATAAAAATAATTTATTTAACAAAAATAGAAACATATTTGTTCAAATTTAAATGTTGTTTATTTTCGCATACGTGCTATTATAATTATCTATATATATAAAAATGCAGAGATCATTCTTTGTAATCGCATCACGTAAGAACGGATGGACGGATTGAGATGCTTTTTTTTTGTTTGATCAGTTTTTACCCCCACCGGGTTCGTACATCAAAAAAATTAGGAAAACTTTCCGGAAAAGTGGGAAAAACCAATAAAGTTATTTTGTATGGACAATGGAATTTTCCACTGAAAAAGTCGCCAATGATTGCTAGATCTACAATTGATGTTTGGCGCGCAAGGAGATGCTCAGTATTTCGCCGTTGAAGAAAAGAATACTAGATCTTTGGAAAATCGTTTGGCGCGCAACGAGTAGATTTGGGTTGAGATTTTACATGCATGATTGATTCGTCATTTGGAAACACGTGCTTAATAGGGTATCAAAATCATTACTTGCCAAATGACTGTTTTAGCTATACCGTGAACAGAAACACAAGTTCTAATGTCATTTACCAGTAGATGTAGTTAGATGAATTATGTGGGCCATCGTGGGCGTGAGTTGAACAAATCAAATTATGTAACGATTTTTTACGTATCACTGTTAGGATTCTGCTGTTGAAATAATGAGTTCAGATGAAAATATTTTCCTGGCATTTAGCATGCTGAAGTTTGTTCAGCCGATTCGGGTAAGTTTTCAAGAGTGGTTTACTTCAAAACGGTCTGCTTAGGATGCTATTCATGACATTTGTAAGCTGCTTAAGCCAAATCATTTCATTTTCCGAACTTTTGATTACTTGACGAATTACCATATGCGAATCGTGAATATCATATCTGAAGGAGAAATCGTGGCATGTAGGAACCATTAGTTGTGAAATCTGCTGTTTTATACATTGGCTTTAACGATAAGAAGAATACTGGTATAATCACTCCTCATGTTCACTCCGCTAGAACAGAATATTGATTCTCAGGACTGAATACTAAGCAAACCGATGTGGTGGCTCGACGAATGAGAGGCCTTTTGATACAATTCTTGAACGAATATAGCGTTCATGTCGAAGCTAATGAACACAATATTTAATAAAAGGGTAATTTGAACTTTCGAATGTCCAAGTGTTTTTCATTTTATCGCTAATTCGTTAATCGAAAATTGATCCTGTCATTATCCTGCTACGAACATCCATCAAACACGACTAAGTAATATCACTAGCGGTGAAGTAGGTTATGGACAACCGTTCAAAATTAGTTTATTACTTTCGATAATCCCTAAGGATTTGCTATTAAATTTCAAACGTCTTCAGTACAAATAAGTCTTAATATTCAATGATAAACAACAATCCCCAAGAACTGCTTTTGGAAATTTGTGGGGTCAATTTAAAGTATTTATCTTGGTCATCTCTTTTTCATCCGTCTGTTAATTTATTTATTTGTTTATTTAGGAGCAAGGGAAAAGCCTGCTGGAGCTGAGATTTTGGTTCTCCTTCTCCAGCAGGCATAAAACCTTCTCATCTTTTGTATCAACAAATAACATTTGACCAAATGATACATAACGAAATCTTAAATTACCCTTATTTAAACTACAAAGCTAACTAACAACTATTCATATTGACTAATTATCCTCATAAAACTAGCGGAAAAATAATTGGAGAAAACGGGTTTTAATGACGTTACGAGATAAATTGAAATTAAATCCATCAGAGCAAGTATTGAATACGCGACATATACTCGAAAACGGTTCAATGAACCCATAGTTAGTTCTACCACGAGGAATTCTGAGAAAGGGATTAAACCGCAAATTACGCCGAAGAATGTCAAAGCTTAGCTGTTGTAGGAGATCTGCACTATCAATTCGAGATTGGATGAGGTCCGCGACGAAAACAGCTTTTTGTGTATCACGGCGGACAGATAGCAAATCGAAGTGTAGGTCTACAACGATTTTCGTAGCTTGGAAGATTAAATGGATATCTCCAGGGCAGGCGACGCAAAGCAAAACGAATGAACTTGCACTGAACAGTTTTAATGCGTAGCTTATCTGTTTGATAATATGGTGCCCAAACAACAACAGCATACTCGCGAACTAGAGCGCAATATAACGATTTCAGGCAGTATATGTTATTGAAATTTTTTGAGATGCGAAAGATGAATCCTAGCATCTTTAATGCTTTAGAGAGGGTATATTCTATGTGATCTTTGAAACTAAGTTTTGAATCCAATAACACTCCAAGATCCTTAATTGATGTCTCCCGTTTTAGTACAGCTTGCGAAATAGTGTAATCATACATGATCGTGGTTCGTTTACGAGAGAAGGAGATAACGAAGCATTTGAAGGCGTTGATAACCATTCTGTTGACGTTGCACCAGTTAGAAAATACATCCAGCTGTGACTGCAAGAAGTTTGAGTCTTTCAGATATTTGATGAGATGAAACAGTTTGAAATCGTCGGCGAATGATAGCTTCATGCATTGCAATGCGAAATTCAGATCATTTAGATTTAGCAGAAATATGAATGGTCCTAGAACACCAGAGTTCACGATGAATGATGGAGTAACGCAGTCACCAATTCTCACGGTCATACTACGACCAGTCAGATATGATTCAATCCAATCTATCATCCCACATGTTAAATCTTTAGTTTGAGAGACGAAGTTATTGTGTTGGATATGAATTTGTCGTAATTCGTTTATTGTAAGCCAAGTAATCAGTAAAATAATGGAAAGAAACATTAACGTTTGGCAACTCTGCTGTTCGAAAACACAAATTTGAAAAAATAATTTCAGGCGAGACGAAGTTCGACGGGCCAGCTAGTAATTAATATATTTTCAACCGATCAGCAGTATCACCCGATTCATCTGGCAGGCTTTGCTTCTAACCATTACGACGATAGTTTTTTCAAGTTTTGATCTTCTTTTTGAAGTTAGTCGTATTTTTTTTGTTGATAAAACGGTTCATAATAATCGAATGATTTGTTGTCGAATTTATGTAAATCCACTTACACTGAATACGCCAGAAATTACCGAGCGTGCTATTTTGCTTTGAAATAAATTCCGAACTGCAAAACATGTCGCAATATTGGTCGTATGTATGCGGATCAAAGATAGTTTTTTCTGGCTTCTGCCCTTGACTAAAATAAGTGAAAGACAATTGGTTGAATAGTTGATAATATCTCAAGAAACTTACCTTCCCACTCCATGGTAGTAAAAAAAATATATTTAATGAGGCACTCTGCTTTAGTTTTAAGATGCCGAGAGCAAAGTTTTCACATATACCACTTAGACACCTGAGACAATGTTGCAGAAAAACCAAAAGATTTATTGTTACATATTCATTGAAACTTTTCCATTTAACATAAGTAGACATTTCAATATTCTGTATAAACTATGCTGGAGTCGGTTGAGTTATCGTACTAATTTTAGTCAGGGTATTCAATGGATTGTACACAAACTTTTTACAATGAAGTGTGTAGGTTGTTAAGTATCGTAACAATTAAAAGCTTAATTTTCCCCCTCAATATTTTTTTGGAAAAGAATCAAGTGTACAGTTTGAATATATTCACCATTTAGCAGCAGATACCCACATACGAAAAACATATTGCACAGTGAAAAATATATTTTGTCATCAAAATACAATAAATTGCATTTAACCGAATAGTTCCGATTGAGAATCACTTATTTCCGCTGTGGAATTGGTTGGTCAAATGAAAAATATAATGGTTTATTAATATAAGAAAATGTAAGAAAACTTTAAAGTTGAAAGTATCAATTTCATATAAAATATCGTTTGCTGTGAGATACACGACTTTTCCGTTTCCATTCAAATGCAAATTATATTACTGTTGAAAACCATTATAACCTTTCCAATCGATTTCACAATAAATTCATTTAAGAAGCCAGAAAAGTTAAATTTGGATAAAGTAAAAACGTCCAGCGTCCAGAGTATTCAAATGTATGTAGTGAGGATAATACACATTTTCGCGCTTTAGCGAGCTATTTGTGCGCAAAACAGTTCCTTGGAGAAACCCATTGTCATTTCGCTCTTCCTTATTTTATTCCCTTCCTCAACGATTTACTAAGGAATTTAACGGTTTGAAAGAGATTTTCAATAACCGTGCTATACTTCATCTGATTATGCAAATAATATTAATTAAAATAGTTGAGTTTAACTTGTAAAACCATGGTTAAGAATATTACAGAGTACCACGCTGACGACCCCAGCCATCACAAGGTGTCGCTTTAATCGCTATTTCGAGATATGCAGTTAGCCTATAAGACCTTTCGTTTGAATCTATGTTTGTGAAAATCGGTTTAACCATCTCTGAGAAAATCGAGTGACATTATTTGTCACATACACACACAGACATTGTGTGATCTCGACGAACTGAGTTGAATGGTATATGAAAATTGACCATCCGTTCAAACGTCGAATTTCACAGTGATTGCTTAGCATTTCTATATGAGAAAGGCAAAAACTAATTTACAAAATGTCGTTGGTTCTCGTGTTCAATGTTCTTCGAATTTTAGCGCGAAAAGCTCGCTTCTCAAATTGCGCTCATACGATTGTACATCATCTATGATATACTATTATATTAGATTGGTGTTATTCAATAAAAGTAAATCATTTTTAAAGTTGTGGGTAATATTTAAGATGATTTAATCCACATCAAAAGCTGGAACAATCCCAAGGGGCTAGTTTTTATGAATGAAGCTAGTCCTCAAAGAAGAGGGTATTTTTGTACAATAAATTCAATTTGTCGTAGGTTATGTCAAGGCTGCACCTAGTTCAGAGTCCAACCGCTTGTCAAGTTGACGTGAGAATATTCTGCACAAGCATCCGCACAAAGATGAGGGAATTTTGTTTTCGAAATTTAGGATCTCTTTCGCAGTCCATTAGGTTTCAGTGGAAAGTTTCTCTCTTTCCAAAATCTGTCGACAATTTACTATGAACTATGTGAAGTGTCCATTTATTCAAATTTTGAACTGTTGTCATTTTTGGCATTAAAAATGCCTTACTCTTCACTATATGGGGCCGGGTGTCAATTAAAAGTTTCAAAAATAGTCGCGTAACCTTTTTGTGTCATAATTTTGAACGTTAATAACTCGGTCATTTGTTGATGGATTGTGTTAATTTAAAAACCAATCGATTCGGAAACTTGTAACTTAAACATGTATGACGACGTCGTTTCAGTATTTCAATAGCGTACTATTGAAAAAATGGTTGGAATCAACCTATGTTTTCATCCACCAATCCCTGTTGTACAAAATGACGTCAACTTTTTGTTCGGCATAGGAGGCTTTGCGTCATGCATAAAAAACACCGTATCGTTATGCCTAGTATGAAGAGAAATCTATAAATACAGGCTGCACAATATTTCTTTGCCTAGTTGATGTTTGACTGTGAATGAAACAAGTAGCTTGTCCAGTGAGCTGATGACTGGATTGTTCACTTGCTGGATTGTCGCTTTTGCATTATGTGTTGGTGAAATTTCCTACTGTCTGCGCAACCCCGTGTTCGCTTGAGTATCTTATATATCATCTAAGGGCATATTCAAGAGTGTTCTAGTTCTAGATGCATAATTTATGTCAGTTTTAAAATTTAAATCTAGAAATTATAACAAAATAAACTGGCAGCCTCAGCAGCGTTTTATCTGTGTTTCAAATATAGAAAAAATAGAACGGCAGTGTATACCAGTTTCAAATTTGACAGTAGAACTGGTCGAATAAATAAAACTAAAACGGATTGCTGGGGATACGTTTGTTTCAGTTTCATTTACATTATAGACCACCCATATGAATCTTGCAGCTGCTGAATTTGCTCTAACTATTGAAGAACCGAATCAGCGTGGTTACCGATTCTTTTGAAATATCCCATGTATTTAGCAAATCTTTGGTCGATTTTGCTATTAAAAATGCCTTACACTTCGCTTCCCGAGGCTGGGTGTCGTTTAAAACATGCAAAACTAATCGCGTAACAATTCTCTGTCATAATTTTGAACGCTTATAATTCAATCATTTGTTGATGGATTTATTTAATTCAACAACTAATCGATTCGGAAACATTTAACTTAAACTTATGAGATAACGTCATTTGAATATTTCAATTGCATACCATTGAAAAATTGGTTTGAATTGAGTATTTTATTTTGGTTGTCTGGTAACTATCAGGCCAATTTAGAATTATCAGCGATAGATTTTCCGGATCTAATTTGCAGCGCTTGTTCCTCGATGATTTGTTAATGGATTTTCCTAATTTAAATGATTCCAAAGCTTCAATATTGTAAGCTTAAAAATGTTTTAATTTGTCAACGGATCGGTTTGCATACTTAAATCTCCATTCCCACACGAACAAAACGTGACAATATGACTGAACAAGTTGTTATCCCACCAGGAATTAAACGCTTCAAAAGATTCAAAATTAAATTCTGAAACTTATCTAAAAGCGGCCTTCTCGGTTTAGTAGTATAAATGAGTTCCACAGGCTCATATATACAGTACAAATAGATGCAATATCATATAGTATCAAAGATAAACTCAAGGTAAGTTTACTTGCTATTTTACATGTATCGTTTGAATATGAACCCTCGTAGAATTATTATTTGCTTCAAAACAATAAGCGTCTGATGGCTACACGCGTTGTAACTATGACAATGTTTATTCATGTGTTAATAACATCTAGTTACAATATGAACAAAATTTCGGAATTTTGTTGCGTATCCATTCCGTATATTCCTAATATGCCAAAGCGAAAATCAATGTAAGTAACTAAATATTTTATGCGGGCTGTTTCACATGTTTTCTTCCTCGTATTGTTGCCATATTATTTACCGACACTTTCCGAAGATTATCGACGATTTTGAAGGATTAATAAAATTACACCATTACTGAGATTACTGGTGCAACATTCTCTTGGATCGATTAATTGTTTATAAAATTAATAAGTCCACCAGTGAACGACCATTATTAGGTTAAAACTGGGGGTAAATAAACGATATAAATCAAATCAAATTAGTAAGTTTGTACGTTTCTCGAAAATTATCATCATAAAATAAAATAGTTTCAATTGTTCAGGTTTAAATCTTTAGGTTTTTTGTATCTAAAATTGAGCTTTCAAGTAACTTTAAAGTGTAGTGAAATTTAGTGTGTCATCATCATTATCATCTTTATTTTTGTATTTATTATGAAGACCCTAGAAACGTTTCATTTTTAATGTTATTGTACTCGGTCGTGTCTTGAATACAACCCTCTAATTTTTTTTCCTTCCGTTGCAGGTTACTACGCTGATGTAGAAGCCCGTTGCCAGGTGTTCCGGGTCTGTGCCAATACCGACGACACGGGTAGTGGATTCGCCTTTCTCTGTCCGAATGGAACGTTATTTAATCAGAAATACTTCGTCTGCGATTGGTATATGAACGTCCGCTGCGAGGAAAGTGAAAATTACTACGACAAGAACGAGGAAGTGGGCAAAAATACCGCTGACTTTGGTAAAATGATGGGAGCCGTTATGTCGATGGTTAGCTACCCGATGGTGTCCTCGTTGTTCGCAGGCGGCGAATTCGGCAGTGATAAAAGAGCGAATTTATTCAACGATCATGTGAATCATCACAATAATGCTGCTTCTGCTAAAGGAGGTGGCTTTAAGCCTTTGGATGCTCGCCATCAAGCTCAGCATCAGTCGATAGGTGGAGACCGTTCGGGACAGCAACATGTAGCGAAAACGGGTGACGGATTCCAATCAAAATTCAATCAAGGAACCACTTATGGAGAACAAGCTGTTGGGAACGGAGCCAACGTACCAGTATTATCTCAGCAAGTGTATGTCTCGAGCTTAGGAACACTTTCGACTGACCCACTATCTGGATTCGATCCAGCAAAGTCAACGTTTCTTATTCCACCTTCAAAGAGCAATGATGTGGTTCCATCACGACTGGGAGAAGGTGGAAAATTGTCATCCCTGAGCCAGCAGTATTCTAACGAAGAGGTAAGCTACTCCATTTTCCTGCTCAGTCAACTGCTAACAAACCGAAATAGTTGAGTGTTCATTGTTATCTGTACAAATATTTGCGTTCCTGATCCTGGGTTCTTACGACGCTAAACTTTGACTTGAAACAGAGAACCGGAGATACACACATACATGATCCTTCGTACAAAACTGCTTATAAGGAATGGCTTCTTGAAAAGTTTCCCCCTAGCAATAACAACTCCAAAGAGAAACTGTTCGTTCTACCGACTAATTTACTTCCATCCTGGCGGTGTGTCATCTTCAAAGTCTGACTGGTAGATGCTAGTTGGGGTGGCCGGTTGGTTGGTTGGTTGGTTGGTTGACTGGTTTGGCTGGTTTGGAACACGATGCTCGTTTGTCATGACACTGCGGATTGCTTCCTTTCAACATCCAGTTTGCATCGGTTCCGTTTTCCCTACCGTCACTACATTATGCTCACATCTTTCCCGCGCATAAAGTTTTCCATAAGTTTTTCTTCTCTTTGTTCTTCTTGTTGGCATTGGTCTGACTTGCTTGCAGACAAAAGCAAATGTTTCTTACCGCTGATGCTGCTAGGAAAATTATTCTGTTGCGGCGAAGACGACACGTGAGTAGCGCATTTTGTTTCAATAACCTGCTCAGTTTGACATGATACCGCAATTGCTCAGTGGTTTTACATATGGAGGTACGTTTTTTGTTTTTCCTATTTCTAGTTACTATGTTGTGAAATGTGTTGCACGTTTGCGCCCACGGTGAGTGTTGACAAACATCATTGATCACTTCCGTAGATGTGTGGGTTGGGTGTATGATAAAGTATATAGATGTTAGGAGGAAGAATATGGCGAACATTTAAGACATTTTTAGTTTAGATACTAGCTCTGATTGCAATGAAACACAACATAGACAACCACTCGATTAAACAATACTCCGTTCATGTTCAGATTGCATATGTCCCATCTCAGATATGTCCCATCTCAGATCTCACAATAATCATAATTTCCATTATATTCTCAACAAATTGGGTCAGTTTTATGTGTGAACCCTTTTGTTAGAAACATTTAAAACATCTTTCTGTCTATACATACCTTATTAGTAATCTCCGACTTTCATATGGATATGTGCTTGTAACGTACTTCCGTACTACCTCGTCACATTCGATCTACAATACTTTTGGCTTCCATGGCTATAAACACTTGCTACTCCCTCTTCTTTATAACAGTTTGTATGACATTATTGTTTCCACGTAATTGCTCAAAGTTTTCCATCTGATAATGATTATTTTATAAAGAAAGTCTGTTTAACATTATAACTACATTCGTACTATAGAATAACTTTTTTATATATTTTTTTACCCCGGTTTTAACAACAGTTTTCTCAATTTACATAAAAAATGTACATTGATTGTATGATTTCGTCAATTCAGATCAATATTGAGAATACTTATTCCCCCTCCCTCTTGTGAATATTTTTGTGAACCTCACTTAGTTGCTAGAAATATGTTGTACTCGTAAAGAAGTACCAATTTTTCGTAAAATCCGATCAATTTTCCCTTCCACTTTCCATGTTTGGAGCACTTGCTACACTTCCTCACCCTCAATATAATATTAAAATCTATTTTGGTTCAACATCCTTTTTGTCAGTTAATTTACTACCAATCTTCTCCATGATTACTCTGAATAGTGTAGAAAGTATCTATGCTTTTAAAAAATATCGATTCCCACCTTTGGTACCTTTTGGTGTGCCAAACTTGGTGGCGATTCGTTTAGTTGCTTCGTAGTTATGCTGAGACTTAAATACACTCGTGTTCATAGACAGATAAAGTTTATTTTCCCTTAGTTTTTTTATTCCCCGGCAAAATGAAACCAGATCTTTTGAAATTATTTAAAGAAAATTGCTTTACATTCGAATTAACAACAGCAATACTATCTACTACGATCTTGAAATTCTTTCCACTCTCTTGTTTTACAAAAAAATTGAGATGAGCATTCATTTTCAAAAGCCCTTCTTCTAGTCTAAATGTCGATTCTCTTCAAATTATATAAATTTCGTTATTGACCCTCTCCCCCCATGTTAAGGACACTTGCTACACACTCTCCCCCCTGAAAATTCTCTAATGATCACCTCTGAATAGTAAGAAATATCAGTGCCAAATTTGATAGCAATCCGTTCAGTAGTTCCGGAGTTATGCCGTTGCAAACATTATAACCCCCATTTTAGAGGCACGTACTACATCCACCCCACACGAATACCCTTATAATCATATTTAAGTTGCGCAAAAAATATGTATGGTCTTCAGAAAGTATCGATTCTCGTCAAACTAAATAAATTTTTTCATGACCACTGCTTAGGACACTTGCTACGGTCCCTCCCCCATAAAAAAACCCTTACAACAATCTCTGAAGAGCAAAAAGCTTCTGTGACAGGTGTGATAGCAATCCGTTCAGTAGTTTCGAAGTAATGCCATTACAAACATTACACCCCCATTTTTAATGGCCCTTGCTACATCCATCCCCCATATAATCATAGCAAAATGTGTCTAAGATCTTCAAAAATACTGATTTGCGTTAAGTTATATGATTTTTTTCATGACCTCTCTTGTTAATGACACTTGCGATACTCCCTCTTCTTTAAACATACACTTATAACCATCTCTGAAGAGCTAGAAGTACATGTGATAAGTTCGATAGCAATCCATCTAGTACTTCCGAAGTTATGCCGTTACAAACATTACACTCCCTTTTTTAAAGACACTTGCTACATCCACCCCCCATATAATCATATCTAATATATGCTAAATGTTTCTATGGTAGTATAGATTGTCGACAAATTAGACAATTTTTTTCATGACCCCCCTCCTGTTAAGGACACTTACTACGCTCTCTCCCCCATTAAAATACCCTTATGACTATCTCAGAAGACCATGAAGTATCTGTGCCAAGTTTGGTGACAATCCGTTCAGTAGCTTCAAAATTATGCCGTTTTAAACATTATACCCCCCTTTTTGAAGGCACTTGCTACATCCACCCCCCTTATAGTCATATCTAAGGTATGCAAAATGTTTCTATGGTCTTCGAAACGTCTCGATTCTTGTCAACTTATATGAATTTTTTCATGACCCCCTCTTGTTAATGACACTTGCTACGCTCCCTCCCCTATAATTATACACCCTAAACCATTTCTGAAATTCTAGAAGTATCTGTGCCAAGTTTGGTGGCAATCCGTTCAGTAGTTCCGAAGTTATGGCGTTACAAACATACAAACTTACATCCATTTTTATATAGATAGATTATTATTTGTTCTTTTGGACATACTGGAATGAGTTGAGATAAGAAAGCGTTTCCATAATAGAAAATTCAACGTTGTTCTAGCAAATCTTAATATAAAATCGTATTTCTGGTAATGAAATGCACAAATAACTTCATTTGCATTCTAGTAGACCTTTCTGTTGATATCAAGAAGTATTTATGGAACACAAAATCTCCAGCTCGTTGCTTAATACTTCCAGTAAGTTGACATCAGAGATGCCAGGTCTGCAGATTTGCAGATTTACAGACCCTGTCTGCAGATATTTGAAATTTTTACCTGGCATCTCTAATTGACATAGTCTTTTGTTTTCCACAAACAGGAAGGCTCTGATCGTTATCTACCGCAGTTAAAAACTTTTTGTGCGTTTCGGTCTGATGAAATCCATCATCAATTAGCACTCGAAGCAACATTCCGTCGTTACTCGAAGTCCGTCATGGAAACTGTCAACTTCTCTAAGGATTTTATGTGAAATCATCTAACTACGTTGGAAATCCATTGGCTTTTTCAAATTGTGATGAAGCTGTGAAGCTTATCTACTGTCGTCGATGTAATTCATTAATCATTGCCTGATAAAATACCACCGAACATTAATGATAATGGTATGACAACATTCATCAGGCGGACTGATGAGAAGCATAATTAAAATTCTTACCAACTCTGCTGAAAACTATATTCAGCTTTTGATAGGCTTTGTTCTTGGGTAGATTGTGTCCTTCTGTTCTATATGTTGTTTAAATTTTGTTAATTCTGATTTTACTGTGATAAAGTGATTCATAACGTGGTAGAAACTTATTCATAATGGCTAGTGCAACAAGTAACCTGAGCGGTCAGAGGGTTCACTTTCAAATGTGCATAATTACTTAAAAAACCGAACTGCTATTCATGAACTTCGTAAGCTTCGTAAAGCCAAATCAGTTCCTTTTATCCGAATTCTTGGTTAGTTGGGAAGAAACTTCAAATTGAAATCTTATTTTAATCCATCCAAAGGTATAATTTGGTTTGCACATATCTAGTTTTACTCAGGGAGAGACCAAGGTTCAAAATTTATCTGGAAAATGCCGATTTTTCCACATTTCAATTGATACATTTATGTTGAAATTAAATACAAATGAATGATAATTTTGGATGTGTTAATATTTTTAACATTTTCTTACGAAAACGGGTAAATTCATTTAGAAAATCATCGTAAAAATAGAAGATAAATTTTTTTTCCGAAATGGTTATGAAGATTCAGAGGCGGTGGAAGCCCTATTAGGAGTATACTGAACTCCAGACCTGGAAAATATCTGGATGTAGAATATCATACCTCACGGAACGGCCGAAATTAGCTCTGCGAATAATTCCTATCACTGTTTTTGAATTAGTTGATTTTAACAAAAAATATTTCCAAAACAACTATAAAATTAGTTAAAATTGAGAATTTACTTTGCTGAAAAAAACTCTTATTCACAGAGAATGTGTTTAGTTGGCGAATATCCTGGACACAAACCAGCAATATTTCAATCCAACACGAAATTCTCATTGACAACTAATTTTGTTATTAAAATCAGATTTTTTTTCTATTTATCTATCACCATCAATGCTGAAGGACAGCACAAAGAAAACAAAAATGAAATTGGTTTTATTAGCAAGTTTATTAGCCAAAAACTCATGAGAAGTGTCAAAGCAAAACAATCAATTAAAAAGCTAAAAAGGACAGTCTTGTTGAAACTGCTTGCAAATTGTTTTGATGTTTTTCGCATGTGTTACGATATATCCATATTTAAATTTCTAAACCCATATTTAAAAATGCCGTAAACTCTTAGTGTAAAGTGCATTTATTCAGAATTTGTGCGCCTTTGAAGCGATTGTTTTTACGCGGAACAGTGAAGTGAGTTTCGAATGTTGCACTTTATTTGTATATGTCAAACGAAGTTTTTTTTGTTTCTTCCCACCTTCCGGGCTACGCGTCTGGTGTGCTACTTGTATTCGGTTTTTGTTTTCCGAGTGCTCAAAGTTTTCACTGGGAGAGTCGATTTCACGAAGTCGAATGAAGAAATCAGCGATTTAGTATAAAAATTTTCAAAAAGAAGTTTATGTATCGTTTATGTTTTTTTCTCCAATACAACATCGTATTTATACCTGCCAATATAGAAAAGACGACTAAAAAATTCTTTTCGGTAGTAGTGTGCCATCTAGTGGCTAGTAGTCATTAAGGTGTTAACGTTTTTTGGTGACAGTGCGCCATATAGCTGCAAATTGCAGAAGCCAATTCAACCATTAATATTGGTTGAAAACAACGTTTTATTTCGCTAATTCAACTAAAAAATTAGTTGAATGGAAATGAAGTGTGCCTTAGCTAAGAAATGACAGCACGTTTAATTGGTGAATTCAACTAAAAAATAGCCATTTCAACAATTATTTTATTATTATTAAGGAAATAAGAATTAAGAAATCTAAAGTAGCAGAAGTAAGATTTTTTTAGTGTGAAATCTGTTTCACCGCACCTGTAAAGATTTTTAATTCATTGTACGACCCAATATCTTTTTTCTCATGCCAGGGAGTAGCAAGTTAAGTATTCCAAATAAATGGTACTCAAGACGTTAACACTGGTTGCCATTTAAAAAATGATTATCGGTTATAAACTAACCTAGCTAAAATTTACTCATTTCTGAAAAATCTCTATGTTTAAGAAGATATTTTCGTTTTCCTCGCGATAATTGTTTATTACTCCAATATAAATTTGGTCTTGAATTCTTTAAAAAGTACGGAATTATTTAAAGTTAAGAATTGTTGAAGCTTGATGTTGACTTTTCGCAAACCAGACCATTTTGTTCCTGGCGATAGCGTCCGTTTGTGTCATCTGAAATCAGCAAATGAAGTGTCATTTTATCCTAGAGAAAATCTGTTCCAAGATGAACTATCTCTTATCAATATCCAATTATTCGTTAAAAAGTGACAGCATATAAAAATGTTTTCTATTTTTTTATTAACATCATATAGTTATTGTATTATTGTATTCTGCGGAGAGACTGACAATGATATTTTCCTCGGATCTGATTTCTGGTTCAGGAGTTATAGAGAGTTGAGTATTTAAAACTTCAAACAGTTATTGGAGGTATGACCGGACGATAATATTGCTATTGAAGCCGTTTTAATTTTATTTACATTGCTGATGGCCATCGGCTCATTTCAGTTTAATTAGTAGGATATATCAATGTTACATGTTTTTATGAATAAACTCTGTTCTGGATTGTTCTTTCATATCATAAGGTACTAGGCGATTGTCATATTTTTGATTATCTAAAAGGAAACATAGTGGCAGTAAGACATCTCAATGAACAGAAGATCCTAACAGAATTTGAACAAAAATGTATTTTTAATTGAGACATATTGAACAATTTTTCATCTATGTTACTACCAAAACCAGAATCAGAATTTGCTAGGAAATCATTTGAGTTTTACGAAATTATTTTTCTAGTACTTGGAGCAGCTTCTTAGTATCCATTCATTGATTTTCTTTCAATTTCAGACTGTACCTGCGTCTCCAATTTCGAATTCCAAGTTCGAGTTGCTTATGGCGAATCTGCTGAAGTCCTGGACGGAGACCGGTTACGCCAAGATGCCTCCACCAAAAACTCAATCTCACATGCAAATTCTTCCACCATCAGGCGTCCTTCCACCATCACCGAGCCCATTCGGTATTCATAGATATTCGAATGTTATTGGAGCTTCTCAGATAGCACAAGTCCCGTCGGCACCGCACAATCCGAACCTGTCAACGGTTCAAAAAGTGTTTCGTGTGAATAAAGCGTACGTTACTCCACAAAGTTACTATCCTGCCAGTTACTATGGACCTCCTCGAACCGTACACAGTAATCCACCCGCGGTTTCTTGGGCTGAAATTAACATTCCCAAACAGATCCCCGATGCATCTTTAGTGCTTGCTGTATCACAACCGCAGCTTTCTCGAAGAAACGATGTAGTCCGAAACCGAGCAATGCGACCTGTTACGAACCCTGTAAGACGTGATGTGCACTATGATGTTGAGGTTGTTCCTGCATTTAGTTACTATCTCAATAATGCAAAGGAAAGAAAATCATACCAAGAAAGTCTTAAGAATTTACCATCGATTTCGGTGATTGTAGATGATTTGGTACGAAAATCATCTACTCCATATAGTGGATCATCGTCATACAATGTGCCAATTGGAAGTATAGGACCATTATATGCTACCAACTATTAAATACGGTAATGATCGAAACGAATAGGCGACCAAAGGCTTTCCTGAAACTCTGAACGTAATGAGGATACTGAGGTCTTTTTCTGTAGTTGGTATCTAACAATACAGATATTAGTTCAATGAGCGGATAGTGTTATTTAAAATGCCGATATATATAAACATACATTATCAAAAGTTTCACTTTCTACTCAAATCCGAAAGTATTCTGTTCTCTTAGAGACTACATATGTAAAGAAACCCCAATGGAGCAATGCAATTATCGAAACATTCCGAAAAGTGGAAAATTATTAAAAAGGTGTGACATTGTTCATTATATTCTAGCCAAGGAGTCACGCTTGACACTACACACTTGAAGACTGTCCCAGAAAGTATGGACGCAACCAAAAACCGCTGCCATTTCGCAATGGTTCAGAATATGTCAATTTTTATGGCTGCGTCCTGTTGTTTACACTCTTCTCTAACCACTTGTGCAGTTGTTTATTCGTTTTCATTAGTTTGTTTCGAAATGCGTGGACTTTTAGTAGAGCAACGTCGAAAAATTGTGTACAAATGGTGCACAGAACGCGGACTGTCACTGAGAAATATTGCAAAAATGGGAACACCTTTGAGGATAAACCGAAAACGGGTCGAAAAAAAAAGTCCTGCTAACCCTCAGTTGGATAAACGTATACTGAAGGCGTTCGAGCAAAAGAAGGAGGTTTCAGTTCGGGATGTGGCCAAAAAAGTGGGCACTTCGAAGTCAAATATTCTTCGTGCTAAAGAACATTTGAATTTTCGAACCTATAAGAAGCAGAAACAACCAAAACGTAGTCCGAAACAAGAAGCATCGATCAGACCGAGAGTTCGAAAGCTGTACAATACGATTCTTGCTGGAAATTTGAACTGCATAATCATGGACGACGAAACCTACGTGAAACTCGATTACAAATCCTTGCCGGGACCACAATATTATACGGTGCGAGAAGGGCAAGTGTTAAACCAGTCCGAGACATCGATTGAAGTCGAAATATTTGGTAAGAAAGCTATGGTCTGGCAAGCAATTTGTAGCTGCGGTAAGATTTCGAAACCCTTCATCACCACTGCTTCAATGAACAGCGAAATATACATCAAGGAATGTTTACAAAAACGACTTCTACCCATGATTCGAAGCCACAAGGATCCTGTTGTCTTCTGGCCCGATCTTGCATCTTGCCACTACTCGAAATCAACGGTAGAATGGTATACTACCAAAAATGTCACTTTCGTCCCAAAAGACATGAATCCACCAAATTGCCCACAACTTCGACCAATTGAGAAATTTTGGGCATTAACGAAGGCACATCTTAGGATACATGTCTCGGCAGCCGAAAGCATTCAACAAAGATTGGAAAAAATTGTCAAAACTTGTCGCCAAGAAGTCTTTACGGAATTTAATGAGGAACGTTCGCAAGAAGGTGCGCTAGCACCTGATACTAATATTATCAGTATATATCGAATAAAATTTGAATATCTAACACTTGTGAGTTATTTACAGCGAAATCAAAGTGCGTCCATACTTTCTGAGACAGTCTTCAGAAAAAGTTACAACTTTATAGACCACATAAAAGGAGTGTCGCGATTCACTTATATTCGCGATACAAATCATGTAAAGATAAGTCGACGATACGATCTGCCACTCGCTTTTAAAACTGTATCGTAAATTTAAATACCCCTTAGTAACTCGTAATGTCAAAATGAGATCCTACGAAATATATTTGGAATTGGCAACCCAGTTTGATAAGCTCTTATTTTTAGAAAACGGTTACCATATCCTTGGTTACGTTTGTTTTTCAATTGAAAAATGTAAATAGAACAAAACAAACCAATATGTAATAAGTATTTCAGAACGGTTCTATCGTATGTCGCAAAGGAAGAAGATGCGATTTCAAGTATAAATGTATTATAGGTATAGTTGAAATGGTTAGCTCATATAACGTCTAACGATTATTTAGAGTTTTCAAATTTTTGTGCAATTACTGATCATCTTTATGCTACATAAAGACGTATTGGTTTAGGTTTTGTCCTCAAATGTTGATGAGAATGTGGCTGACTCCAATTCAAATGCTTAAAAATCTAAGTGAATGATGAACCAGTGGACGGCCTTTAAGATAGTAAAAGCAACAAAAGGAGATGAACAACTAAAACAAAAAAATCTTCTTTTAAACAAAGACTAAGACCATAAATTCTGTTGAGCATGTTGGAGTATCTCAATTCGTACCACTGGCAAATTCTTATCAAGTAATGCAAAATGTGGTTCGATTATACAAAAAAAAAACAATGTAAATAAAAAAATGTTGAAGCCATCCGAAACCAGCCATTGAGATCACTAAACTCGGAGATGATAAATTTGATCAGCATCAAACGGAGAAAACAGATTTGAAAAATGACATGCGAATGCAACTGTATGATAAACCAAGGCTAAAACAAATCATCGAAATTGATACTTTTGAATATGGTTAACGATTCGATAAAATAATTATAACAACTTGTACGAGAAAAATAAGAGGAAAAAATGATTAAGACGACTAAGGTAAACTTCACTAAGATAGATTCTTAGTGATGAAGTATTTGTTAACACTTCAAATACCAAGCCTCAAAAAAAGTTGGAACGGTAACTCTGAGCTGTCATAGCTCAGCTGTTTTTGAATGAATCTCAATAGATTTTACACCATCGAATTTTGTGAAGTTCGTAGATTGATTCAAAAACTTTGTAGTAGACGATTGGTAAAGGAAAACCAATGAAAATTTGATTTTTATCGTTCCAGGTTTTTTTCACGCGCTCAATATGCCCTATCTGCTTTGCAATTTTCTTTCCTTTGGCATAAACGACGCTTAGAAAATATTGCACACTTCAACTTCACCGAGTCATAACTTTGTTGTTAGTCAACCGATTTTACACATCATTCGATTGCTAGTGATACCAGCTTCAATTTTCGCTCAACTAGCATTCAAAAGAAAACATTAAAAATCGATGAATTTATAAATATATATGAGTTTTTCATTTTTTTTCACATGTTTGTATATAACTCAACAATTAAAGCGATGACATGTACATTTTTTTTATTCAAAATATTGGAATCATTACTAGAAACAATGTATTGATGATCAAAATTATATATCCGTTCAAAGAATCTCAGGAAATTTTGTACAAATAGAGAAAATTTCTATTATTGGGAAAATTTTGCAAAAAAAAAAACAAATCCAAACTTTGAAATTTTATGACATATATTTTTTGCGGTTTAAGTTGAACTTCTAGGCACGAGATGGCAGTTCAATTTGAACTGCTTTAAGCACTGACGAGCCGAAGGCGAAACGCAAAGAAAGTTGATATATTTTTTTATTATTTTAGTTGTAAATTTACAAAAAAACTGAAACTTGGACTTCATTGAAAATCTTAAAAATTTTGGTAAATATACCTAAACTCTAAAAATAATTATATTTTTTGTACTGGACAAAAGATCTAAACAATTTTTATGCACAACCCAAACGGTATTTATAACTACTAAAAGTCTGATATTATTTTAGGTTTTCCGTAGAATCTAAAAAAAATCGGTGGAAGATCTGAAATTTTAAAATTGCCATCCGTGTTGTTTTCATCTATTTCATAGAGATGCGATAAAATAAGTTTTGTGATAATACAAAATTTTTAAATAATTTCAATGGCTTTATACAATAAGGAATAGAACGTAAAAATATAAGAATTTTAAATACTAAACCCATGACAAAAAAATTAGAGGGTTGTATTCAAGACACGACCGAGTACAATAACATTAAAAATGAAACGTTTCTAGGGTCTTCATAATAAATACAAAAATAAAGATGATAATGATGATGACACACTAAATTGCACTACACTTTAAAGTTACTTGAAAGCTCAATTTTAGATACAAAAAACCTAAAGATTTAAACCTGAACAATTGAAACTATTTTATTTTATGATGATAATTTTCGAGAAACGTACAAACTTACTAATTTGATTTGATTTATATCGTTTATTTACCCCCAGTTTTAACCTAATAATGGTCGTTCACTGGTGGACTTATTAATTTTATAAACAATTAATCGATCCAAGAGAATGTTGCACCAGTAATCTCAGTAATGGTGTAATTTTATTAATCCTTCAAAATCGTCGATAATCTTCGGAAAGTGTCGGTAAATAATATGGCAACAATACGAGGAAGAAAACATGTGAAACAGCCCGCATAAAATATTTAGTTACTTACATTGATTTTCGCTTTGGCATATTAGGAATATACGGAATGGATACGCAACAAAATTCCGAAATTTTGTTCATATTGTAACTAGATGTTATTAACACATGAATAAACATTGTCATAGTTACAACGCGTGTAGCCATCAGACGCTTATTGTTTTGAAGCAAATAATAATTCTACGAGGGTTCATATTCAAACGATACATGTAAAATCGCAAGTAAACTTACCTTGAGTTTATCTTTGATACTATATGATATTGCATCTATTTGTACTGTATATATGAGCCTGTGGAACTCATTTATACTACTAAACCGAGAAGGCCGCTTTTAGATAAGTTTCAGAATTTAATTTTGAATCTTTTGAAGCGTTTAATTCCTGGTGGGATAACAACTTGTTCAGTCATATTGTCACGTTTTGTTCGTGTGGGAATGGAGATTTAAGTATGCAAACCGATCCGTTGACAAATTAAAACATTTTTAAGCTTACAATATTGAAGCTTTGGAATCATTTAAATTAGGAAAATCCATTAACAAATCATCGAGGAACAAGCGCTGCAAATTAGATCCGGAAAATCTATCGCTGATAATTCTAAATTGGCCTGATAGTTACCAGACAACCAAAATAAAATACTCAATTCAAACCAATTTTTCAATGGTATGCAATTGAAATATTCAAATGACGTTATCTCATAAGTTTAAGTTAAATGTTTCCGAATCGATTAGTTGTTGAATTAAATAAATCCATCAACAAATGATTGAGTTATAAGCGTTCAAAATTATGACAGAGAATTGTTACGCGATTAGTTTTGCATGTTTTAAACGACACCCAGCCTCGGGAAGCGAAGTGTAAGGCATTTTTAATAGCAAAATCGACCAAAGATTTGCTAAATACATGGGATATTTCAAAAGAATCGGTAACCACGCTGATTCGGTTCTTCAATAGTTAGAGCAAATTCAGCAGCTGCAAGATTCATATGGGTGGTCTATAATGTAAATGAAACTGAAACAAACGTATCCCCAGCAATCCGTTTTAGTTTTATTTATTCGACCAGTTCTACTGTCAAATTTAAAACTGGTATACACTGCCGTTCTATTTTTTCTATATTTGAAACACAGATAAAACGCTGCTGAGGCTGCCAGTTTATTTTGTTATAATTTCTAGATTTAAATTTTAAAACTGACATAAATTATGCATCTAGAACTAGAACACTCTTGAATATGCCCTTAGATGATATATAAGATACTCAAGCGAACACGGGGTTGCGCAGACAGTAGGAAATTTCACCAACACATAATGCAAAAGCGACAATCCAGCAAGTGAACAATCCAGTCATCAGCTCACTGGACAAGCTACTTGTTTCATTCACAGTCAAACATCAACTAGGCAAAGAAATATTGTGCAGCCTGTATTTATAGATTTCTCTTCATACTAGGCATAACGATACGGTGTTTTTTATGCATGACGCAAAGCCTCCTATGCCGAACAAAAAGTTGACGTCATTTTGTACAACAGGGATTGGTGGATGAAAACATAGGTTGATTCCAACCATTTTTTCAATAGTACGCTATTGAAATACTGAAACGACGTCGTCATACATGTTTAAGTTACAAGTTTCCGAATCGATTGGTTTTTAAATTAACACAATCCATCGACAAATGACCGAGTTATTAACGTTCAAAATTATGACACAAAAAGGTTACGCGACTATTTTTGAAACTTTTAATTGACACCCGGCCCCATATAGTGAAGAGTAAGGCATTTTTAATGCCAAAAAACCTGTTTTAATCCACCTAGTGTTGTAATGATGCCTTTCTCATATCAATCATACTATCATATTTTTTCAAAATAATTTTCGTATTTTTCAAAATAATTTTCTTCGATTCCTTAAAGAATAACCGAAATCGGTTTGTTTGACCGTCTACTGATAAAAACTATCAAATGGAAAGATTTGAGGTCGATTTAAATTTTTTTAAGGTTTTTCCCCATTTTCAGTGATGGTATACAATTTTTAACCCTCTTTACCCTATATTTCCGGATCCGGCTGTCGGATCCGCATGAAATTCAGGAATTACGTATTGGACCACAGGACCTTTCATTTGAACCTAAGTTTGTGAAAATCGGTCGCGCCATCTATGAGAAAAGTAAGAACACATATTTTATTTTATTTGCACATTTTACCCCATAACTCTCGAACTGGAAGTCGGATCCAAATAATATTCAGGAATTTTGTATGGGACCACAAGTCCTTTCATTTGAATCTAAGTTTGTGAAAATCGGTTCAGCCATCTCCGAGAAAAGTTAGTGCAAAAATAACGTTACATACACACATACGCACATACACACACACACAGACATTTTGCGTACTCTACAAACTGAGTCGAATGGTATATGACACTCGTTAATAAAAAAGTCAGTTTTCACAGTGATTGCATAACCTTTCTATATGAGAAAGGCAAAAACAACTACAACATAAAAATAATACTTTGCTTGAATTTTTTATTTACAAGCAATAAAGAATAAAATAATATATCTTAAATTTTCGGCAATCCTAAACGACAGAATATTAAAATTTTTATTTCATAAACTTAGAATTTATTTCGGAATGTACAGAATGCGAAAATTATTTGAATTTTCTATTTGTAAATTCCATTCGAAAATCTATCATATACTTGCTTTACAATTCAGAAAAAGTAGGATTACGAGTTTATCACAAAAAATCTCACGAATAGAAGTAAAACCAGTTTAATCCACCTGGTGGTGTAATGATGCCTTTCTCATATCTCTTTTATTCTCATATAAAAAAGGATTGATATTCTTTAAACAATTTTGTATGATTTCTGAAAACCATGAAAGCTAGTGCATGAACTAGTCTAACCTACACCAGGCCCGTACCCAGGATTTCATTTCGGGCCCAAAGATTAAAAAATAATGTTACTGAAGATTGCTTCCCAAGTAGCAAAGATTGTTCTAGTAATGAATGTGGAAACAGGAATCAAAACTGCTCAAATGATCTTGTCGTACAGTCAGTTGAAAAACCGGATGTGGAACTTAATCCATTCAGGTTTTTGAGTTGGTTTCACAAGCAGTAATATGAATGAATTTTACATCCCTTACAAAAACGTGTTGAATCAATTGTCTAACATATCTAACAAAAATAACCGATATGAAGCAATTGTGAAACATGCCAATTATAACAAGTTTTAATTGCTACTTGGGTTATGTACCTAATTATCGGCTTTTACGACTGTTTTTAACATACACTTTAAACTTTTCCATTGAAACTGATATTGTATTACATTTCATTACGTTTACTGTTTTGTTATTTCTGTAACACATATATGAGACATTCTAAATAATTAAATATTTTAGATTTCGGGAGGGGCCATACACCCTCGGGCCCACCCTCTGAGTACGTGACTGACCTACAGAATGAAGCAGTTCTCAGATCGGTTAGGCCATCTTTCTCAGTGAAGTGAGTCCCACTATTCCAGGTACTTATGAAACTGGAATCGCCTCGAATATTGGCTTTGCAGCAGCCTTTGCGATTAGCACCAACCAACCAATTTACTTGCAGCTTATAATTGTCTTCGTCTCGAAAAACAACCTCTCCGTTTGAATGCTTTTTTACTGAATGAAACACTCACTTATGTTACTTTTGTATATGAAATTTATACTATATATTATATTTTAACCAAAAACATAAAATAATTTTTGTGATTGGATTTCTATTATTGGATTCCAAAATATTGGCACCCTACTGAATAATTATAATGGTAGTATAATAAAACAGTAGGGTGCCAATATTTTGGAATCATCTTTAATTTCGTAAAGCGGTAGGTGTGTGAGTGGTGCCGGCCGGCATTGGAAGTTATTTAGGAATTAATCTTGTTTGTGCTAGGGTACATAACCAATTTCATTATGTTTACGTTTCGGTTTAGCCTCGGCTGTTTATGTTGAACTGCAGGTGGCATAACAGTTCAACAGAAACTGCTATGCACTGACGAGTCTAAGACGAAACGTAAAGATAATGGTGAATGTTTGATTATTTTCCATTTTGAAAAATCACCGGTTTACATGAAATTTCCGAAATCGACAAATTTTTTTCAAATGTTTTAAAATTGGCTGAAACGATAAGATCTAGTGTCATACATTTTTTTTTGAATTCACCGAAATCGGAAATTTATTTTTTATATCAAATATCATAGAATTGCCTGAAACGTCGAGATAAAACCAGTACTCGACGCTCGATTTCGGAAATCCTACAATTAAAAGTCCCAGAGAGTCGATTTAAAGAAAAATCGAGATGACTTATGATCTCAACGTTCGGTGAGGTAGCGCAAGAAAGTCGAAATTAATCAATAAACATGTATAGGGAAATTCAATCGTTTAGTGAATCTTGAGGATGTATTCAAACGATTGCTTTTAAAGTCAGATAATCTCTGTAATAACATTATCAAATAGAGTAACAACAAACGTGAGTTAACTTCATCTTCCTGAATTAGTTTTAACACTCTAGAAGACAAAAATACCTTATTTTCATATGTAGCTAATAAATGCCTTATAGTACAGTTACTAGAGTATTTTTCAATGAAAAAACCCAATGTTTGAACACAATTTGAAAATTTTTTAAAAAAATATCTCCTCCGCCTTTTTTATAAACATGCTCGAAAGTATTTTCTGTCAAATGCAAGAAACGGAATTTATTTCGTTTGCCAAATATTAGATACAGCAGTTTAAAAACAATCCATTTTTGAACTAGTTTTGCTCATAACTTCGGTTCAGAAAACGCCACCTGAATGCGGCAGTCATCAAAAAATTGGTTTTAACAATATTCAAAAATATGAAAAGTGAAAAATAAAAATGCTACAGTAAAATATCGGTTTTTAGGAACACCCTAAGTTGCTCTTTAAAAATAGCTGTAACACTAAAAACTTTGGAGATACCACAATGGTGTCTTAAGAAAAGCTGCTCGATATAAGTTTATCTACAATTTTGCCGAAGTATGCAGTCCTCTATCTCAACACATCCGCAAAATAATTTTTGGATCACCTTTATTATCAGAGCCACCCTAATACCATGTACATCAAAATATGGCTTATCCTTCACTGATCATTTGTTTTGAAGACATCATAGCTCTAAAGTATAAGGTTAAGCCACAAATGTTTTTGTCCCCCTAAATTGTGGATTTGGACCACTGTGCAATGCAATATAACTCGGAAATTTTAAAATTTCCGATCTTCTACCTATTTTTTGAGATTCTACGGCAAAACTAAAACAAAATTAGAAGTTTAGTAGTTATCAACTCCGTTTGGGTTGTGTATAAAAATTGTTTAGATCTTTTGTGCAATACAAAAATATAATTATTTCTAGAGTTTAGGTATATTTACCAGAATTTTTAAGACTGTGAAGGAAATCCAAGTTTCAGTTTTTTTTAATAAATTTTGTTCATAATAAATTTCCAACTAAAATAATGAAAAAATATATGTCATATAATTTAAAAGTTATGTTTTGATTTTGTTTGGCAAAATTCTCCCAATAATAAAAGTTCTCTGTATTTGTACAAAATTTCTTGAGATTCTTTAAACGGATATATAATTTTGTTCATCATTGTTTCTGGTAATGATTCCAATATTTTGGAGTAGAAAAATGTACATGTCATCGCTTTGATTTTTGAGTTATACGCAAACATGTGAAAAAAAAATGAAAAATTCATATATATTTATAAATTCGATCGATTTTTTAAGGTTTTCTTTTAAAAGTGTAAGAATGGTAGTTGGGCGAAAATTGTAGCTGATATCACTAGCAATCGTATGATGTGTTAAAATATATAGGTCATCGCTTTGAATTTCGAGATATTTACGATCATTGCAAAAAGTCTCAAGTTTTCATTATAACTTTGGGTAGATTTTCGTTTTTTTCAGTGCATTTTATTTCTGGAAGTAGTACCTTTTCACTGGTGAACAAATTTCGAAAATCGGTTGACTAACAACAAAGTTATGACTCGGTAAAGTTAAAGTTCTCAATATCCTATTCGCGATGAAGGTGCCGCATGAATGCAGATAGGGCATATTTTGAGCTTGAAAAAAAAACTTGGAACAGGAAAAATCAGATTTTCATTAGTTTTTCCTAAGCGGTCGTCAATAATGACATACTTCAAATAATCTACAAACTTCACAAAATTCGAGAGTGTAAAATTTATCGAAATTGGTCAAGTAACAACTGAGCTATGATAGCTCAAAGTTACCGTTCCAACTTTTTTGAGGCTTGGTGCTCCGCGTAACTTTTGGCATTAAAAATGCCTTACTCTTCACTATATGGGGCCGGGTGTCAATTAAAAGTTTCAAAAATAGTCGCGTAACATTTTTGTGTCATAATTTTGAACGTTAATAACTCGGTCATTTGTTGATGGATTGTGTTAATTTAAAAACCAATCGATTCGGAAACTTGTAACTTAAACATGTATGACGACGTCGTTTCAGTATTTCAATAGCGTACTATTGAAAAAATGGTTGGAATCAACCTATGTTTTCATCCACCAATCCCTGTTGTACAAAATGACGTCAACTTTTTGTTCGGCATAGGAGGCTTTGCGTCATGCATAAAAAACACCGTATCGTTATGCCTAGTATGAAGAGAAATCTATAAATACAGGCTGCACAATATTTTTTTGCCTAGTTGATGTTTGACTGTGAATGAAACAAGTAGCTTGTCCAGTGAGCTGATGACTGGATTGTTCATTTGCTGGATTGTCGCTTTTGCATTATGTGTTGGTGAAATTTCCTACCGTCTGCACAACCCCGTGTTCGCTTGAGTATCTTATATATCATCTAACTATTGAAGAACGGAATCAGCGTGGTTACCGATTCTTTTGAAATATCCCATGTATTTAGCAAATCTTTGGTCGATTTTGCCATTAAAAATGCCTTACACTTCGCTTCCCGAGGCTGGGTGTCGTTTAAAACATGCAAAACTAATCGCGTAACAATTCTCTGTCATAATTTTGAACGCTTATAACTCAATCATTTGTTGATGGATTTATTTAATTCAATAACTAATCGATTCGGAAACATTTAACTTAAACTTATGAGATAACGTCATTTGAATATTTCAATTGCATACCATTGAAAAATTGGTTTGAATTGAGTATTTTATTTTGGTTGTCTGGTAACTATCAGGCCAATTTAGAATTATCAGCGATAGATTTTCCGGATCTAATTTGCAGCGCTTGTTCCTCGATGATTTGTTAATGGATTTTCCTAATTTAAATGATTCCAAAGCTTCAATATTGTAAGCTTAAAAATGTTTTAATTTGTCAACGGATCGGTTTGCATACTTAAATCTCCATTCCCACACGAACAAAACGTGACAATATGACTGAACAAGTTGTTGTCCCACCAGGAATTAAACGCTTCAAAAGATTCAAAATTAAATTCTGAAACTTATCTAAAAGCGGCCTTCTCGGTTTAGTAGTATAAATGAGTTCCACAGGCTCACATATACAGTACAAATAGATGCAATATCATATAGTATCAAAGATAAACTCAAGGTAAGTTTACTTGCCTTTTTCTCATGTATCGTTTGAATATGAACCCTCGTAGAATTATTATTTGCTTCAAAACAATAAGCGTCTGATGGCTACACGCGTTGTAACTATGACAATGTTTATTCATGTGTTAATAACATCTAGTTACAATATGAACAAAATTTCGGAATTTTGTTGCGTATCCATTCCGTATATTCCTAATATGCCAAAGCGAAGATCAATGTAAGTAACTAAATATTTTATGCGGGCCAGGCCCGTGCGCAGGGGGGGGTTTTGGGGGTTTTAACCCCCCCATGAAGAATTTTTTTAAAATTAAGTTTCATGAACAATGGAGTACTTATTATATTAGAGTGCAAATAACTTGACCCCCCCTCCGCTTCAATGATTTCTGCACACGAGCCTGTCAGAATTCGTTTTACATTATCAATATAGTGTATGAGCCGCCTTTTCGCCTTTTGGACACCCCCCTCTCCCCTTGAAACCCCCCCCCCCATGGATGATTCCTGCGCACGGGCCTGATGCGGGCTGTTTCACATGATTTCTTCCTCGTATTGTTGCCATATTATTTACCGACACTTTCCGAAGATTATCGACGATTTTGAAGGATTAATAAAATTACACCATTACTGAGATTACTGGTGCAACATTCTCTTGGATCGATTAATTGTTTATAAAATTAATAAGTCCACCAGTGAACGACCATTATTAGGTTAAAACTGGGGGTAAATAAACGATATAAATCAAATCAAATTAGTAAGTTTGTACGTTTCTCGAAAATTATCATCATAAAATAAAATAGTTTCAATTGTTCAGGTTTAAATCTTTAGGTTTTTTGTATCTAAAATTGAGCTTTCAAGTAACTTTAAAGTGTAGTGAAATTTAGTGTGTCATCATCATTATCATCTTTATTTTTGTATTTATTATGAAGACCCTAGAAACGTTTCATTTTTAATGTTATTGTACTCGGTCGTGTCTTGAATACAACCCTCTAATTTTTTTAGGCTTGGTATTAAGAGTGTTAATATAACAAGATCTTTCTTATATCATCTGTATATTCCTACAAATAATTTTCATACTCTTTCTTGTCTTCATATAATAGCTTCACAGCGGTCTAAAAGTTTCGCGAGTCATACTTAAGACAATCCATCCGTGTTTTAACAAATTTACATTCAGGACATTCAGGAACAGGATGTCAAGCGAAATGCCCTACCGATGGCGATTGTTGCAATAATTTTTATTTTTTCATTGAGAAAGAAATGAAACGGGAATTTTGCCACGGTCGCTCGTATCATGGTAGGATCGATAATTACCTTATGTCGTTCCACACTTTTTTCATTTCTCACCAGGAAACAATTATCAAGTTGATAACTTCGTCAAGTATTCGAAAGTCATACCATTAACTTCACATTGATTTTAGGTGGAGCTTACATCGATACAGACGTTAGTTAGTAGATGAAATATTGTGTCATCACCGAAGAAATTATGGCATACTTGAATTAGATTAACAATTCTGATAGCTAACATGAAGAGTATGATCAGTTAAGTAATTTTGAATCATTTTGATCATATGAATTGGAAACTGGAAGTCGGACATTTTTTCTATTAAACCTTTGTGCAAAATACAAATCTTTTTTTCTTATTTGTTAATAAGATGCTACTTAGCTGGAATTCAAACTACTCCGGTAATAACATTAAATTCTCACTGAAATGAGACATCATTCTTATTAATATATTATTTTCATAAAGTTTACTAATAGAAGAAAGTAAACTATTTTGTCGATGTCTGAATGTTTATGCAGGATTTTTTATAAAGTTTTATAATTGTTTTCCCACTTATTAGAAAATGTTAGCTAACGCAAATCAATTGTTGAAAATGTTAACTGAATGTTTTAACATAACATTTAACACAAAATGCTGAACTTGTTTTAAAGATATCTCGTTGTTTGCAAGAGGCGTTTGATTTCCTTCTGGAAATAATTACTGAGGTTTCTTAAGATCCTTAGAAAGTTCCCGGAAAGGTGTTTTGTAAGGTTTGATGTATTCATCTTCTTTGCAAAGAGAGTTTAGAGTGAATCTATATATGTTCATGAATTCTATCATTGAAACAATGAAATTGCTTGCTATATATTAGTTATTCTCTTTTACTCTTTTACTCTGGAAATTTAATAATAACCAAACGGTAGCTTGGAATCAAAATACTTAAACAATTACAATCTGTTGACGTATGTATTCATTCGAGACATCAGGGAAGACACATCACTTCATCGCATGTTTTGAAATATATTACCTCATAAACAACTGTAACTTTACAATTGCTTTGCAGCTCTGCTCGAACTATTCAATTACACTAGACATGTAATTTGAACTCCCATATACTGTACTGAGTAGACGAAAATGGAAGATGCCATCAACTGAATTCTGACATTCTGACGATTAAATAATGCAATCTCAGTGAGCTATATTGAAATGTTCTCACCTGAACATTATACTTGATGTACTCAACAGCAAGAACAACTCTTACAACACCTGATTCATTGCAAACCATTGTGATATGTAAAGATTTTATTTAATTTCACGATACATTTCTCTTTAGTATTCGGTTTACTATAGATGCCAGTGTTCTTTATCTATCTAAACGATTCAACCCCTCAACCTGCTCTTGAGTTCTCACTAAATGGTATAAAAAATTGTAATCAATTTCCCTCCTTTTTGCTGTTCCAGTAAATTGATATTACTCTGCCACGTACCGTACCGTACCAGGTTTAACGAAGGAAAAGAAACCCCTCTGTGTTCCGCACGATTCCTGCTCGATGTATTTTGTTTTTTTTTGCCGTCATGAATTCTGTTATTCTTGATGCACTTTTGTTCGTGTCACTTTTCCCTTTGCGCTTGTAATTCTTTGACTGAAACGGTTGCTAGTCGGAAACATCAACGGCAGAAACAATTTCGAGCACGAGTTGCTGTTTCGTTAGAAAGCAGATCTTCAATTTTCTTTAATCTAGTTTTTTTTTTTCAATAGTATAATATATATTTTCAGGCACACTGCTTAAGCTCTAAGATGCCAAGGGTATTTCCTAATTTTAATTAACGACTAACTTAAAACTAGAATAGTATCATTTGATAATGTCGTCTAGAATTTTTGAAAAAAGCTTTTAGCTGGTATTCGGCAGGTGTCGGTGAATTGAATATTGCATGAATTCCAAATGGTGCTATATATGGCCGCTTCCTTTCGGTTCGTGTGGGTCCGCGGGAAACACCCCCAGGCTACGAAGGCCCGGCGGGTGGCCCGCATGCTGGTCATCATCTGGAGCGTAGGACCGTAGGCGGTGATGGTGATGTTACGAAGAGATGAGAAAATAAAAAAAGTAAATATTGTGAAAACCGAGGTAAATAGGGGGTATGGAAACAAAATGTTTGAAAACTACAGAGATCTAATTAGTTGCCATCGAGATGGTGAAGAGACATGGAAGGGGGGAACGAAAAGTTAGTGACAAAAAAGATCTTGTTAGTTCCAATGAAGATGGTGGACAGGGACGGTGATCGAGAGAATCGAGCGGATGTTAGTGTCGAACCTGTAGGTGGAGATTATACTTTCTGAGCGAGGTATAACAGATTACACTTGGATATTAATGTGTTTGAGGTACTGGTATATGAGAAGCATATAAGAGATATCCCGACTAGCCAACACATCTCGGACCGGAACTTCAGGTGGTCTACCTCGGGCCCTTAGGGAGTCCTTTAATAAAGACCTGGCGTCACGATACTCCGTACACGTCCATACGACATGCTCGATGTCCTGATAACCGTCACCACAAGCGCAGAGACCGCTCTCCACGATTCCAATACGCCGGAGATGTGCGTTGAAGGTGTAATGGTTTGACATGAGCCGAGACATCACACGAATGAAGTCACGACTCACGTTCATCCCCCTGAACCAAAGTTTCGTCGATACCCTAGGGATAATGGAATGCAGCCATCGTCCCAGTTCGCCATTGCTCCATGAAGTTTGCCAACTTTCGAGAGTTTTCTGACGAGAGATACTGAAAAATTCATTGAAGCAGATTGGTCTTTCATAAATATCACCTTCTAATGCGCCCACCTTAGCCAATGAGTCTGCCTTTTCATTGCCCGGAATGGAACAATGCGAAGGGACCCAGACTAACGATATTAAATAAGACCGTTCAGATAAAGTTCTCAAATGTTCCCGTATTTTCCCCAGGAAATATGGGGGATACTTTCCTGGCTTCATTGCCCGGAGAGCTTCTATTGAGCTTAGACTGTCCGTGACTATGAAGTAATGGTCTTTGGGCAAGGTTTCAATGATCTCGAGGGTGTACTGAATAGCAGCTAATTCTGCGACGTAGACTGAAGCCGGATCACTGAGTTTGTACGAAGCGGTGATGTTCTGATTGAAGATTCCGAAGCCTGTGGACCTGTTGATGTTTGATCCGTCAGTGTAAAACATCTTTTCACAGTTGACTGTTCTAAATTTATTATAAAAAATATTTGGGGCCACTTGAGGGCGCACGTGATCCGGAATTCCACGAATTTCTTCTCTCATGGATGTGTCGAAAAACACAGTAGAATTAGTGGTATCCAAGAAATGAGCACGGTTGGAAACAAACGAAGAAGGATTAATATTCTGAGCCATGTAATCAAAATACAAGGACATAAAACGGGTCTGAGAATTGAGTTCGACGAGCCTTTCGAAGTTTTCAATCACCATCGGATTCAAGATATCGCATCGGATTAGCAATCGATATGAGAGATCCCAGAATCGGTTTTTCAACGGTAAGACGCCCGCGAGCACTTCGAGACTCATCGTATGAGTCGACTGCATGCAACCTAAGGCAATACGCAAACAACGATACTGAATTCTTTCCAGTTTAATGAAATGGGTGTTCGCGGCGGATCGGAAGCAGAAGCATCCATATTCCATTACGGACAATATCGTTGTTTGGTACAGCCTGATCAGGTCTCCTGGGTGGGCACCCCACCATGATCCGGTTATTGTACGAAGAAAGTTAATTCTCTGTTGGCATTTTTGTTTCAGATACCTAATATGACATCCCCAGGTGCCTTTGGAGTCGAACCAGACCCCGAGATATTTAAATGTGAAGACCTGAGCTATGGTTTCACCCCCTAGTTGAAGCTGTAATTGTGCTGGTTCTCGCTTTCTTGAAAATACGACCAGCTCAGTTTTCTCCGTAGAGAACTCGATACCCATTTGAAGAGCCCATGTCGACAAGTTGTCGAGGGTATCTTGTAATGGTCCTTGGAGATCGGCAGCTTTGGGTCCTAAAATGGACACAACGCTGTCGTCGGCAAGTTGTCTTAGCGTGCAAGATGTGTTGATACATTCATCAATGTTGTTTACGTAAAAGTTGTATAAAAGGGGGCTTAAGCATGAGCCCTGAGGAAGACCCATGTAACTGAATCGTATTGTCGACAAATCACCATGTGCAAAATACATGTGTTTCTCGGACAATAGATTATGTAAAAAGGTGTTCAAAACCGGCGAAAGACCATGCTGGTGCAGCTTCTTAGATAGGATATTTATAGAAACTGAATCAAAAGCCCCCTTGATATCTAGAAATACTGATGCCATTTGTTCTTTACGAGCAAATGCCATTTGAATTTCGGTTGAGAGCAACGCAAGATAATCGTTCGTTCCTTTACCCCTGCGGAAGCCGAATTGTGTATCTGAAAGTAAACCATTAGTCTCGACCCAATTGTCTAGACGGAAGAGAATCATTTTTTCGAACAACTTCCGGATACAGGAAAGCATAGCAATCGGCCGATACGAATTGTGATCGGAGGCTGGTTTCCCAGGTTTTTGAATGGCGATAACTCTCACTTGTCTCCAGTCGTGTGGAACAATATTACCCTCGAGGAACTTGTTAAACAAATTCAGCAAGCGCCTTTTGGCAGAGTCAGGAAGCTTTTTCAACAAGATGAATTTAATTCTGTCTAACCCCGGGGCCTTATTGTTACACGACAAGAGCGCAAGTGAGAACTCTACCATCGAAAACGGTGTTTCGTTTGTATTCGAAGTCGCGGCGCGGGATATCTTCTGTTCCGGAACAGAATCAGGACATACTTTTTTAGCGAAATCGAATATCCAGTGGTTAGAATATTCCTCGCTTTCGTTCGTTGTGTTTTGGTTGCGCATTCGTCGGGCTGTGTTCCAAAGAGTGCTCATCGATGTTTCTTTTGTTAATCCGTCAACAAACCGTCGCCAGTAACCTAGTTTCTTTGCTTTAACTAAGTTCTTCATTTGCTTATCTAGCGCTGCGTAATTTCTATAATTATCAGGTGTTCCATATTTTCTGAACTTTTTGAATGCTAAAGATTTTTCCGCGTTCAGTGATGACCACTCTTTGTCCCACCACGGGTTGGGAGGACGAATGTTAGTATTCGCGCCGGGTACACGTTTCGTCTGAGCTTGAATCGCAGTGTCGAGAATCAAGCCAGCCATAAACGTATACTCTTCCTCCGGAGGAAGTTCATGTGTTGTTTCTAGTTTCTCAGATATCGATATTGCGTAGCATTTCCAATCAATATTTCGTGTGAGGTTATACAAAACATTGATTGTTTCCGATGGTCTTAATCCGCTGGCGATTGAAATTACGATAGGCAGATGATCGCTACCGTGGGGATCAGGGATTACCTTCCACGTGCAATCCAACCGTAGCGATGTCGAGCAGAGGGATAAGTCCAGCGCACTTGGTCTTGCTGGTGGTGCGGGAACTCGTGTCATTTCTCCCGTATTCAAGATTGTCATATTGAAGTTGTCGCAAATATCATGGATCATAGCTGATCTGTTATCATCATGAAGACAACCCCATCCCGTACCGTGAGAGTTAAAGTCTCCTAAAACTAACGTCGGTGCGGGAAAAAGTTGCATGATACTGCTGAGCCAGTGGTACCCAACTGAGGCTCTAGGGGGAATATAGATGGAAGCAATACAAAGGTCCTTGCCTTTAATTGTGACATGACATGCGACAACTTCAATACCTGATGTCGAGGGGAGGTTAATTCGAAAGAAGGAATAGCACTTTTTGATCCCCAAAAGTACTCCTCCGTAGGGATTATCTCGATCCAGGCGAATAATGTTAAAATCGTGGAAGTTTAGTGATACATCAAAAGTTAACCAAGTTTCGCACAATGCAAATGCGTCACATTTCAGATTATTTACTAAGTATTTAAAAGGATCTATTTTCGGGATGATACTTCTACAGTTCCACTGTAAAACAGTGATCGAATCCTTGACCTCGTTCGAAAAATTAGCCATCGAAGGAAACGATTGCTGAGAGGAGGGGCCATTTTGCAGTCAGCTGCAACAAAAAAATTTTAACTTTTGGCAGGAAAGTCATCAAAATACCTTTTAGGGGGTCAGAAATGTTGAAGACGGAAAATATAAAGTCCACAATGTCACTGAATTTTACAAGTCCAGCACTTGATGTGTTTTCTGGTTCCTTGGGGTTTTTCGGGGTTTTGGGTGTCCCCGGAAGTGTTGGATATTCTTTCTCCGATTTCAAGTCTCCGGAACTAGGAGCTTTTGGCTTCTTTTCGTTTTTTTTACCAACACTTCCTTCTGCTGTTAGTTTTGGAGGGCCTTCAAGAGATATCTTCGAACCCTTTCTAGGGAGTTTAGGAGATGATATATTTTTCCTCTTCCTAAAACTACGAGGGACAGTTGAAGATGTACCTTCTTGAGGATCGTCAGAGTCGCAATCGTCCGCAGACAAACAGGTGTAGGGGTTCTGTTCAGGTGGTGTGGCGATTTTCAGCATTTCTGCGAACGATCGGTTTGATCGTTGCTTGAGAGATCGTTTCAAATAATCTCCACGCAATTTATACGCAGAACATGCTGTGAGGTCATGCGGGGCCGCCCCACAGTAAAGACACTTTTCAATGTCTCTGTCGCAAACGCCATCCGCATGACTCTCTCCACACTTCGAGCAGCGGGGCCGATTTCCACAATGGGAAGCTGTGTGTCCTAGTTGTTGACAACTAGTGCAATTCATTACCCGTGGTACGAAAAGTCGTACAGGTAGACGAACCCTGGCCAGGAGAACGAATTTCGGCAAAGCCGAGCCGGAGAAGGTCACCCGATACGAGTTCGAGTGGGGATAAGACTTTGTCCCATCCGCGGCGATCGATACTGAATGCAAACGTTTACAGTCCAGTATCTTGACATTCTTAAGCAAGGGATCTTTAAAACATCCGACCCCATGTTTGAGAATGTCCTCGCATGTCAGACTTGGATCCGTGATCACTCCGTCTATCTCGACTTCGCGAGCTGGTATATAAACGCGGTAGTCCCGCGTAAAGTGATCGTTTCGAGCGATCTCATTAGCATGTTTCAGACTGGTCAACGAGACCCTGAGCTTATCGGGACGAATTTTTGAAATAAATTTCAATGTTGTATATTTCGACTCCAAGTCTTTAGATATTTTCAAAATATTAAGCGGTTTATTCTTCTCTTTGGTCCGAAAATAAACCACATAAAGGCCGGCCGAGGGTGAAGGCTCTTCGGGATACTGTTTAACCCGGTGAGTCTTACTATTTGGAGCAGATTTAAAATCTGTTTCCATTTTATCTTCGGGGGCAGGGGAGAATTTAATGGACTTGCCATAGCGCGGTTGAGGTTCCGCGCAAATTATAGGGGGAGTCAAGATATAAGACGATAAAGGGACACGAAGGGAAAAAATATTATACTTAGCTAATGATCCGTAGCAACTCGGCCGCTGAGGCCAAGCGTTAGTTACAACGACCTCCGAGAATTAATATGCACACAGCACCGGTTCACGGCACCACACTAAACGTCGGTTCACTGTTCTTATTGTTTTAACACAATAGCACCCGGCACTGTCTAACGGTATTTATTGTTTATACTGTATTGATCTACTGCACAAGCTCACGAACAAAAGATCTGATATTAAATGACCTTGAAACGGATTAGAATGGATTAACGCACAGCTTCTCTAATGCAAACTACCATCCGATCGATACGACGGTCACGAAAGGAATGGATCTTTAATCTAGTACAGCCTAGTCTTTGTATATTGTAGTATGTAGAAATAGACATTCTTTAATCTAGTACAGCCTAGTCTTTGTATATTGTAGTATGTAGAAATAGACATTTTCACTTCACAGTTCGTTTATTTTTCATCGATAAGATGGTAAAATATAATTATGCGTTGCGCTGATATTTATCATTCATGATGTGTGTCTCTTAAATTCATATACTTAAGCCCGCTATACCATTAGGTATAACAGCTAGGATCATAGTAACAGGTCGCTAGTCAAGCAAGACGTCAAAATTTATTCAATATCTTTTCAAGTTGATCAAAACACCTTGCTCGTCGTGTCTTTTTATTTTAGTGCCTACCGTATTGAGGTGCAATTTACAATCCTCGGAACACGACTATTGTTGAAAATCATAAAAGCTTTTTTTCCGCTGTCGTTGACCGGAAATCCTGAAAAGACATATCAGTTTATTTCGTATATTTTTCTGAAGAAAGATATATCAAACGTTGGTGGAGAAAACTGCTTTTGCATTTTTCAGCAATAACTGTTTGTCTAAGATGGTAAGTTGTACTTTATATGCTTTTGGAATCATTTTCATTGGGTTATCGCCTGGATACATAACTAGGTGTTCATCTCATCTAGAAAATTACAAAAATTTCAGTCCGACCAATCGACAGCGATCGGGGTAGGGTGGAAGCTCAAGTGGGTTCCGCCCGGGAAGGTTTCTTAGAGCAAGACGAACAAATCTTTTCTGAACGCGCTCAATCCGTAAGCTCCATGTAAGTCGATAAGGACAAATTGGACTAGCATTTTCCAGTAAAGGACGAATCAAAGAGCAATATAACGCCTTAAAGCAGTAAGGATCTTTGAAGTCCCACCCGATCTTTGCAATAAAACCTAGTTGTCGTGTCGCCTTTAAAATTATAGATGAACGATGTAGATCGAAGGTAAGTTTGGCAGTTTTAGATGATCAACTCTCTGGTGCGTTTATACACTCTTAGAAAAAAATGAAATTAACGCTTGACGTTAATTCAAGCATGCCGTAATTTCTTCGGTGATGCCATAACATTACATCTGCTAACATGTAGAAATAAATTTAGTGTCTGTATTCATGTAAGCTTCAGCTAAATTAACTGTGAAGTTAATGATATGACTTATCTTAACATGTTTTGAATTGTGAATGTAAGTAAATCACGACGCTCCTTTTATATGCATCTGTTGAGATGTATATTTTTTAAAGTATGTAGTTTGTAGTCATATGCATAGTAGAATCAAATTGGATTCAGTATTCGGTGAAATTTTATGACCTGGCAATTCGCAATGCTGACAATCAACCAGTTTCTACGACACAAGGCGACGAATGTATCAATAAGTTTTTGAAGTCGGGTGCAGTCGTCGATAGAGTGCACTACAAGGTATAATTTCGAATCATTGGCAAATACTAAAGCTTACTTCATTTAGAATTCAAACAAACTTTTGCTTATATTCTGGCGCTTCTGAGGAACGGATTTGGAAGTTCTTGGCGCCCACGTGTCGGGAATATTGTCAGCTTCACGTATGATTTTTGACATTCCGCAAATCGACTGTACACTTTGTTCCGAGATTTTCTGCTTCTTGTAGGTCTTTAGGTGATTTCGCCTCTTGATACACTGGACCATTCCGACACTCGTTCCTGCTGTTTTGGCAAAATCACGTATTGACATTGATTTCTTCTTCATGATTAGAGATACAACTTTCTGGTCCAGTTTCGGGTTGGAAGAACCGGGTTTTCTGCCTCTTCCTGGTAGCTCATGCTAAGAATAATGTTCCCCGACCTTATTAATTATGTTTTTGACACTGGCATGATGAATTCCAAACCGCTTCGCCAATTTTCGCATAACACATGGATCAATAAGTCCCGAGACTAAAGCAGAGATGGCGCTCGTAGTAAACCAGTAACCACGTCTTTCTAGAGCACTACCCTTTGCTTGAAACGGGTCAAAATTTTAAGTCGATCCGACCAGAAACAGCTGAGTTATCGAGGTTGGCGTAAAGTCGTTTTGTAGTTTGTTTAAAAAATGGAAAAAACCGAGTTTCGTGTTTTGATAAAACATTGTTTTTTAATGGGTAAAAACACCGTGCAAGCGAAACAATGGATTGAAAAATGTTATCCTGACTCTTGTCCATCAAAAGCAACGATTTGTCGGTTGTTCGCCGAGTTTAAACGTGGTCGTACCGACACAAATGACGCGGAACGCTCGGGTAGACCTGTGGAAGCCGTTACACCGGAAAATGTGAGTGAAGTGACAAAAATTATAATGAAAGATCACTTTAAGCTCCGTGAGATTGCTGAGATGACACAGATATCATATGGAAGTGTATTTACTATCCTTCATGGAAAATTGAGCATGAAAAATGTTTTTTCCAAGTGGGTGCCGCGATTGCTTTCGATGGAACAAAAACAGCCTGCCACAAGTCGATGAAAGCAATGGCGAAATTGAACGAATTGGGCTTTGATCTGCTTCCCCACCCCCCATACTCGCCAGATTTAGCTCCCAGTGACTACTGGCTCTTTGCTGATCTTAAAAAAATGCTCCAGGGAAAAAGATTTGGCTCAAATGATGAGGTTATCGCTGAAACTGAAGCTTATTTTGAAACGAAAGATAATTTTTTTTATAAACATGGTATTGAAAAATTGGAAAAACGTTGGAACCATTGTATCACCCCAAAAGGTGATTATGTTGATGAATAAAAAAAAATTTGCATAAAAAAATGTTGTTTCCATTGTTAGTCTCGGGACTTATTGATCCATGTGTTAGTAATACCCTTCTCACTTAGCCATGTGTCCAGAACTTTAATTTCCACTTCCTTTTCAATACGCGACATTTTGAAAACGCAGAATTTTAACCGCACAAACAAGCAAAGAATCGAAAGCTGACAGCCAAACGCACAGCATGCTGCGATCTGAGCATAAAAAACCATCACAAATACATGCGTACAACACAAATGTATGTGGATAGCTTATTTTCGATACACTCCTTAGACTAGCTAAACAGTTGAAATTGCCCAGAAATACCGTATGGCGCGTTATCAAACGGTATAAGGAAACATTGACGACGATTCGGAAGCCTCATGCCAATCGTCGGAGTGGAACTGTCGACTGGAAACTGCGTGGTAAGATTTTGAAGACGATTAAGAGGAAGCCTAATCTGTCGGACCTTGATTTGGCCAGAAAAATCGGTGCTGCCCATAGTACCGTGAGGAGAACTCGACTCCGGGAAGGAATCAAGTCGTATCGAGCTAGCAAACAGCCAAATCGGACCATAAAACAGAATAGTGTGGTCAAAATCGGTGCTCGTAAACTATATGACCAGGTGCTGACCAAGTTCGACTGGTGTCTTCTGATGGACGATGAAACCTATGTCAAGGCTGACTTCGGGCAAATCTCAGGTCAAAAATTTGGGATGTTCCAGCCAAATTTAAATTTGTTTTTGCCGACAAATTTGCAAGAAAATTTATGATTTGGCAGGGAATTCGCAGCTGTGGCAAAAAAAACGAAAGTTTTTGTTACAAATAAGACAATGACATCGGAACTATACAAAAAAGAGTGTCTCCAAAAACGAATATTGCCGTTCATTCGATCCCACGACCATCCCGTAATGTTTTGGCCAGATTTGACAAGCTGTCATTGCAGCAAAGTCGTTCAAGAATGGTATGCAGAGAAAGGGGTCCAGTTTGTTCCGAAAAACCTTAACCCACCCAACTGCCCCCAGTTCAGCACTATTGAGAAATACTGGGCAATCATGAAGAGGAGACTCAAGGCAAAGGGAAAGGTTGTCAAAGACATCAATCAGATGACGACCTGGTGGAATAAGATAGCTAAAACGATGGACGAAGAAGGTGTGCGCCGCCTAATGAGCCGTGTTACCAGGGCCGGTGAAACATGTTAAACCCAGGTGGGTAATTTTTCATACTGCGGAGAACAACCCACTATTTCGAAGTATTTCTTTATTCTAATGGAAATGATATTTATCCTTAAAAAGTGCAGTCTTTTTTTTGAATATTGATATTCTATAAAACTTTTCATGAAACGCGTAAATAAGTTTGAAGAGTTTTCGGTACTAAGTTTTAAAACAAAATTTCGCATCTAAGGTTTCATGAAACGCGTAATTTAGAAGTTTGAAGAGTTTTCGGTACTAAGTATTAAAACAAAATTTCGCATCTAAGGTTTAACCTGGTTTCAAAATCACTGCCAATATTTGTTTTCAACTCAAAGTACCCACCTTCAAAGAACATTTAACATCAACAGCACCACGAACACTGAATCTAATTCATTTATAAAAAATGGAAATAACGAATTCCGTGTGCCGTGTGTTGGTAAAACATTGCGTTTTAAAGGGAAAAAACGCGCAAGCCCCGCTATAGCTTGAGAAGTGTTTTCCCCACTAGGATCTATTAAAAATGAAGGTTTGTGGTATTCTGATTTTGAACGTGGCTAAATGAATCAGTCAACCGAAAAAAATTAAGCAAGTTTTGATGATCATGATGTATGAACGCAAAATCAAAGATAAGATATGCTGAGATCGTTAGCACATGAACTGGAAGTTCTTTTACGATCTTGTACGAAAATCTGAGCATAAAAAATCGTCACCAAATGGATCTCGAACACGGCCGCTCATAATCAACAACATTCTGCCGCAATGAAATGGAATGCGTTGGTATGGAACAGTGGACGAAACATGGATCCACTATTTTTATCCGGAGTCATACCAGCATTCAGACTGGGAAAGCCATCTGAAAACGTAACAGGTAGCTGGAACAATCATGGCATAAGTTTTTTAGATGTTCGAGGTATAATTAACATCGACTATCTTGAACAGGAAAGTACCATCAAAAGTGATTCACCGTTAACCAAGACAATGCACCGTGCCATAAGTCAACGAAAACAATGACAAACTCATTCACCTTGTTCACAATTACCTAGCCCCAGCGATTGCTTGTCATTTGCGGATTAGAAAAAGACACGCCAGCGAAAAATTTTTGGCTCGAATAAGACAGTCATCGCCGCAAAGGAAGCCGATGTTTAGACCAGTGACAAATCATTCTATAAGGATGGTAAAAAATATGAAAAGTGCTAGAACGATTGTATGTCATTTGAAGATGATAATGTTGATGAATAAAAAATATGCCTGCACACGAAATTATGTTTTTCTGGTTAGTTCCTGGACTGTTTGAACGATGTGTTAGAAACTTTTATTTTTTTTCTGAACCACACAGAGTTCAAGTTTATTCGATACAGAATCTTGGTTTGTATGAGTAATTTTCTTAAAAGCGAACACACTCATTGAAATGCAGAAATTTAATGGAAACCGTGAACTTGTATGTATTTGTTAGAAGAAACCATAACAAAGATTTTCGTTGCTAACTGAAGTTTCGATCACCAATTATTTGAAATATGATTTTATAGATATAGATTCATCTACTCCAATCGAAGTGTAGAAATATTTTCAATGCAGTTTATGTAATGATATGGAAAATTATTTAAAAATGATTGAGATATAGATGTTCAAAACCTGAGCACTGTTTGTACGGTTCTCAGTATTTTGAATTTACACACCGGTATAGAAAGCAAAAACGTAGTCATCCGCCCGATTCTGTCGATCCCCGTCCCTATCTACCATCTTTATTGGAACTAACAAGATCTTTGTTTTTTGTCACTAACTTTTTCGTTCTCCTTTTCCCCGTCTCTTCACCATCTCGATGGAAACTAATTAGACCTCTGTCGTATTGAAACATGCTGCTCCCACATCCCCTTTTTACCTCGTTTTCCACAATATTTACCAGGCTGCGGGCCACCCGCCTAGTCTTCGTAGCCTACTGATTTTTCCCGCGGACCCACACGGACTGAATGATGCGGCCAACATAGATATTTACCAACGCCGTCTGGAAGACTCTCATGCTATATTCAATTCACCGGCCACTGCTGATCGCCACCAGAAAGTTGAATTTTCGAGAATCCGCGACCCCGATACGACATTACCTAATGAAACTATTCTAGTTTTGAGTTAGTCGTTAATTAAGATTAGAAAATACCCTTGGCATCTTAGAGCTTAAACAGTGTGCCTTAAAATTAAATTATATTATTGAATTAAAAAAAAAACAAAAGATTTTGAGTGATTTTCTTCATGTGAAGATATAGAAGGTGAGATTTGACAAGGTTCATTTAATCATGCAGAAATCTTTTAGTAACTTAACTTTCACTTTTTACAAGAGGAGTCGACCTTAAACATCTGCCGGAAAATTCCGATGAAGGTCTTCTACTATTTACTATTCCGGCAAAGCTACCAAAAGTTGTTACTTTCTACTTGCTACTGCATTCTTCTTTTGCCGGTTCGGAATGTAAAGAGATTAATGACCTTTATCGGTATTTACCGGTATCTCAGAGACCCGAGTGATTCGCATTGATGCGATGCTTAAGCTCGGCTCCTTTGCTGGAAGGGAAAAGTTAAGTAACTAGAAGATTTCTGCCTGCTCAAATGATCCTTGTCACGTCTCACCTTTCTGCGGCATATCTTCACATCCTTGCTCTACCTTGAGAACTAGCATTCTATAATTTTGATTTTATTTATTATTCCGAATTACAATAGAAATATTCTTATTATTATGAATAATGCTAATATTTCCATTGTTTTTTGTTCGAAATTTCAGGTGGGTAATTACCCACCTTTGGAATTTTCGGGTGGGTAGTGCTACCCACCGTACCCACCTCTTTCACCGGCCCTGCGTGTTATAGGAAGAAATCTTGAAACTAAGTAAGTAATTTCTCAAACCACAACCCGAACAGTATTCGATAATACCCGAAAGATGGTTCGAATATCTGAAAGTCGACCAACTTTTTAAACCTGAATCCGACCCTTACCCATTTAAACTTACATCTCTAGATATTTTTTTAAGCTGACACTGGGATTTGCAGATTTTCACTCACCACCATGTAATTCCTGAACCGGAAGTCGGATCCAGATGAAAATGAAAAATTTTCCTTGAGGTTTTATTCGAATCTAATGGTGTTTTTCATTGAAAAACACTGGTGGCGTGTATTGCTCTGGTTTTGCACTTTCGAGCAGAAATAACAATAAAATAACGTACGTACGTAACGCCCTTTAAAAACGTGCTTAATCCACCTAGCAATGATATTATACCTTTTTGTCTTTCTCATACAGAAAGGCAATGCAATCACTGTAAAAACCAACTTTTAAATCGAGACTCGGACCTCTACGAACTGAGCAAATGTCTGTGTGTATGTAACAAAACTATGCACTCTATTTTCACGGAGATGGCTGGATCGATTTTTGCAAACTTAAATCCAAATGAAAGGTCTCTTGATTCCTTAATAGCTATTTAATTTTACCCGGGTCAAACTTCCGGTTCGGGAGTAAAATGTGCAAAAAATAAAGAAAAAGTGCACTCGATTTTCTCAGAGAACGCTCAATTAAATTTCATTTTGAACCGACTTCCGGTTTAGGAGTTGCTGGGTAAAATGTGCAAAATGAACTAAAAAAGTGTACTCGATTTTCTCAGAGACCGCTCATCCAATTTTCACAAATTTAGGTTCAAATGAAAAGTCTTACAACCCCATATAACACTACGAAGTTTCATCCGGGTCTGACTTCCGGTCCCGGAAGTACAGGCTGATAAGTAAAAAAAAAATTTAGTTTTTATACATGACACGGTAAAATCAAGCCAACTACATTAAAATAGCCGTATAATTCTTCAATTAGGCAGGTATGGTTAGTTTATGACCAGATATGTTTACTTTGAGTAAACCGGATCAACGTTCCCGGTTCCGGAAGTATCAGAAAAGTGCTAGTGTGCTCCAAACCATAAATCTCTCATATTTCTCAAAAACGGCTAAACCGATCTTCGCAAACTCAAATTCAAACGAAAGGTATTGCGTTTTGCTTTTCTCATATAGAAAGGTTATGCAATCACTTGAAAAACCGACTAGTAAAAATTGGCCCGGAGGGCCAAGTGTCATATACCATTCGACTCAGTTCATCGAGCTGAGCAATGTCTGTGTGTGTGTATGTGTGTGTGTGTGTGTGTGTGTGTGTGTGTGTGTGTGTGTGTGTGTGTGTGTGTGTGTGTGTGTGTGTGTGTGTGTGTGTGTGTGTGTGTGTGTGTGTGTGTGTATGTGTCAAATTATCTCACAAGGTTTTCTCGGAGATGGCTAAACCGATTTTGACAAACTTAGATACAAATGAAAGGTCTCGAGGTCCCATACGGAATTCCTGAATTTCATCCGGATCCGACTTCCGGTTCCGGAATTATAGGGTAAAGTGTGTTCAATATTGTACACCGTCACTTAAACCGGCGGTCTAAGCTGGTCTCAAAACTACACAAACCGATAGTCATTATCAGTAGGCAACTAAACAAACCGATTCCGGCTATCCTGGTTCCTGGTATCCGATTCCGGAAGTACCGGAAGTAGGGGTCATATATACCAAAATGGATCTCACTCACTTTTCTCAGCGATGGTTTGACCGATTTCTACAAACTTAAATTCAAATGAATGGTCCTCCGGTCCCATACGGAATTCCTAAATTTCATCCGAATCCGACTTCCGGTTCCGGAATTATAGGGTAAAGTGTGTTCAATATTGTACACCGTCACTTAAAATATTTTCGGATACAACAAACATTTAAATCGTAATTTGGAGTGCGTACTAGAAGAGTTTGTGTGTCATGTTAGTTGGTACCCGTACGAACCGACTTTGATTATACCGGTTCTCGGGTTCCGGTGCCGGAAGTGCATATAATAGTGAACCCATTACGTTTTCTTAAGGATGACTTACGCAATCAAAGCACTGTTTTATTCTGTATGTTATGCATAAACAATCTCTTGGTTTCTTTCATAAATCGAAGAGATATATTTTGAATGGAATACCACAATATTATATGTACATGAGAAAGGCATCATTACACCACTAGGTGGATTAAATCAGGTGTTTATAAATTGAAATAAAGGAATTGTAGTACCAAATCAAAGCCTTGGTATTACATTCCTGTAGTGGAATTTGACCTTCTGTTTCAACAGACTTCGCAGCCGATTCAGAGTGTACAGAACCACTGCATGGCTGGTGCTACGATTCTACACTACGAATCCTTCCAGGTCGGGGCTCGAACATACGACAACTGGTTTGTAAGACATTGTAGTACGACTAGGTGGATTAAAACAGTTTTTTTTCAATCCGAATAAGTTTTTTGCATGAATATTCTTCGGTGGTTTTAGTTTTCATGAAATTATTTTAATGACTATCGTTTTAGATGACATTTTGGAATTACAACCACTCATTACCCTGTAATTTTCTAACGGCACATCAGATCGAAAACAGAGGTTGTATGAAACCATAACATTATTTCTGTGAATATAAACGTATGTCAATCGATTAAACATCCCTTGCGAAGTCGAAGTGAGTTCCACTTTAAAGTATTTGGTCATTATTTAAGGTACTTCCAGAACCGGTATTTAGAGACCAGCATAACCAAAAAAAAAAAAAGGTTTGTATGGTCTTAATTCAATATGACAAATAATAATCGGAACAGTTTTAAGCCCAACTTAGAACATTTTTTGGTATCGTAAGTTTAAATTCTAGAAAATCATCACGCTGTAATTCCAGAATCATAAGTTTGTTTATGAAATTCGCTTAGGACTTCTTTGAGAAAATGATTCCTCTAACCGAAGTCAGTTAAATTACCCTAAGGGATAGAAACCCATTTCATTTAGAAATTTTTGAAATCGTAGTGTGTTCCAAAAATTTTTTTTGTGCCTTCCGGGATCGAAAACCGAATACCGATAAAATTGAAACTATTGGGTTAGTCATCGACTATCAAAATCTGTAAACCCGATAAACTTGATAAATTTATGTGAAATGAACATTTTTACACTTATCATCCTGTATCTCCTGAACCGGAAGTCGGATTTCATTTAAATCTTAGATGGAGGAAATCGGGTAAGCCGTCTGCGAGAAAAATTAGTGACATTATTTTAACTTCGTTACGTATATCATACTGTAGTTCCGGAACCAGAAGTCGGATCCTAATGAAATTCAGAAACTTTGAATGGGAGCCAGAGTCGAGAGTAAATGTATTGTGAATTCGTTGTACTTTAGTATACGTGCACCGTTACAATTCTGGAAGTAAGAAACGCCATCCCTGCGCAATTCACACAATATAGTAACTCATGAGAACGATTTTAGATATGCAGAAGTGTGAAGAAACGTGTATGTTTTATTCGTATTCACGTAATTCAGTTAGTTCTCTGACATTACCACCCAATTTTTTTCATTCATGAATGAATGTTAGCTTATGGAATAGCGGTTCTTATCCATAATTCCGTCTAATTGGTTTAGTTAGTAAAGTCGAGTCGGTACGTAGCTATACTTAGCTTTAAATGAAAGAAGTGAAACGGATCCAACTACCCTAACCAAATCAATACTCATACTAAACACGGTTTACGAAAAGAGTCTGCTAAATGTATATCTCAGTCGTAGTTAGAAGCGAGAACCAGCTTCCAACCGTAGGACTGTAGTAAAATTCGTAAGCTGAACATAAATCTCATTCCGTTTTTTCCGCTGCGGAAAAATGCTAGAGATACTATCAGCAGCATGGTATTTATATCGTCGTTCGCAATCGATGTACAAATTCGTCGGTCCTTTTGCACCTCTTCCCTAAAATGGAACGGTGCGTGTCGGCACTATGGTGTTAAATTTAGGGGGTCATCAACATCCGCCACCCACGGTGCCATCCTGCTGGTGAATTCTACGTTGTCACTGTTTTCGGTTACATTCATGGATGCTGAGAGGGCCATTGATTGTTGAATGCCGTGTGTAAATATGTACATAGTAGCGAGTGATGATGTCGATGACGACCATGACAATGATAACGTGATGATGATTCCTTGTACAAAATAACGGTGATCCATGAATCCAACGAGTACACAGTGGTGAGTGGACATGCGCACAGGCGATGTTCAAGGATCTAGTTCTCATGCAATCGATTTGCGATCCGTTCCTTAGAATATTCTCCCGTAGCATTTACCGGTTCTAGAGCATCGTGGATGTGACACTTATCAGTGTTTGAATGTCTATGTCCGCTCTCATTCTCCAGTGAAGGGAGAAACGAAACACGTGGAGCTGGTGCATTCCTGCTCTCTGTAGATGATGATATGGATTTTTCACGAGATGAGAAACAACATGCATTCACGACGGGAGGTGATTGCATTGTACTACAACTGTTGGAAAGCCGGAAGATCGTTTTCGGTAACCGGCTAATATAACACAAAGACACATGCACAATTTGCGCCTGTGTTATTTGTTATGCGCTACAGTGTTTATGCATGATTAAAAGGGATGAAGTGGCTTTTGATTTGTAGGTGGTATTCTGGGTGTCTACAATTATTATAGTTATAATTACATTCCTTCTGTTTGAACAGACTTTGCAGTCGATCCATAGTGTACACAATAATGGCATGTTACGGAATAATTGGTGCTACGATCCTACTGACACTAAGAATCCTTCCAGGTCGGGGCTCGACTAAAAAAGGACAGTCGTGGCGTGACTAAAAAAAAAAATTAGAGGGTTGTATTCAAGACACGACCGAGTACAATAACATTAAAAATGAAACGTTTCTAGGGTCTTCATAATAAATACAAAAATAAAGATGATAATGATGATGACACACTAAATTTCACTACACTTTAAAGTTACTTGAAAGCTCAATTTTAGATACAAAAAACCTAAAGATTTAAACCTGAACAATTGAAACTATTTTATTTTATGATGATAATTTTCGAGAAACGTACAAACTTACTAATTTGATTTGATTTATATCGTTTATTTACCCCCAGTTTTAACCTAATAATGGTCGTTCACTGGTGGACTTATTAATTTTATAAACAATTAATCGATCCAAGAGAATGTTGCACCAGTAATCTCAGTAATGGTGTAATTTTATTAATCCTTCAAAATCGTCGATAATCTTCGGAAAGTGTCGGTAAATAATATGGCAACAATACGAGGAAGAAAACATGTGAAACAGCCCGCATAAAATATTTAGTTACTTACATTGATTTTCGCTTTGGCATATTAGGAATATACGGAATGGATACGCAACAAAATTCCGAAATTTTGTTCATATTGTAACTAGATGTTATTAACACATGAATAAACATTGTCATAGTTACAACGCGTGTAGCCATCAGACGTTTTGAAGCAAATAATAATTCTACGAGGGTTCATATTCAAACGATACATGTGAAATCGCAAGTAAACTTACCTTGAGTTTATCTTTGATACTAAATGATATTGCATCTATTTGTACTGTATATGTGAGCCTGTGGAACTCATTTACACTACTAAACCGAGAAGGCCGCTTTTAGATAAGTTTCAGAATTTAATTTTGAATCTTTTGAAGCGTTTAATTCCTGGTGGGACAACAACTTGTTCAGTCATATTGTCACGTTTTGTTCGTGTGGGAATGGAGATTTAAGTATGCAAACCGATCCGTTGACAAATTAAAACATTTTTAAGCTTACAATATTGAAGCTTTGGAATCATTTAAATTAGGAAAATCCATTAACAAATCATCGAGGAACAAGCGCTGCAAATTAGATCCGGAAAATCTATCGCTGATAATTCTAAATTGGCCTGATAGTTACCAGACAACCAAAATAAAATACTCAATTCAAACCAATTTTTCAATGGTATGCAATTGAAATATTCAAATGACGTTATCTCATAAGTTTAAGTTAAATGTTTCCGAATCGATTAGTTGTTGAATTAAATAAATCCATCAACAAATGATTGAGTTATAAGCGTTCAAAATTATGACAGAGAATTTTTTACGCGATTAGTTTTGCATGTTTTAAACGACACCCAGCCTCGGGAAGCGAAGTGTAAGGCATTTTTAATGGCAAAATCGACCAAAGATTTGCTAAATACATGGGATATTTCAAAAGAATCGGTAACCACGCTGATTCGGTTCTTCAATAGTTAGATGATATATAAGATACTCAAGCGAACACGGGGTTGCGCAGACAGTAGGAAATTTCACCAACACATAATGCAAAAGCGACAATCCAGCAAGTGAACAATCCAGTCATCAGCTCACTGGACAAGCTACTTGTTTCATTCACAGTCAAACATCAACTAGGCAAAGAAATATTGTGCAGCCTGTATTTATAGATTTCTCTTCATACTAGGCATAACGATACGGTGTTTTTTATGCATGACGCAAAGCCTCCTATGCCGAACAAAAAGTTGACGTCATTTTGTACAACAGGGATTGGTGGATGAAAACATAGGTCGATTCCAACCATTTTTTCAATAGTACGCTATTGAAATACTGAAACGACGTCGTCATACATGTTTAAGTTACAAGTTTCCGAATCGATTGGTTTTTAAATTAACACAATCCATCAACAAATGACCGAGTTATTAACGTTCAAAATTATGACACAAAAAGGTTACGCGACTATTTTTGAAACTTTTAATTGACACCCGGCCCCATATAGTGAAGAGTAAGGCATTTTTAATGCCAAAAGGACAGTCGTGGCGTGACTAAAAAAGGACAGTTTTGACTGGTTAGTAGCTACATATTCGAGATCAGTTAAAAATAGTTAAAAATCAGATCGTTCGGTTACAGGGCCATTCTGGAATTTCTGATCTTACCCAATGGAAATTGTATCAGTAGAATGGACCAGAGTTTGCACCCATTCGGGCAAAATAAAGTCACACGTCGCTGAGTGCAGTGTAATACTCCGCCTTGCCCCGAGAAACCAGGGCTGACATTATGCATCTCGAATCGAGTTTCTCGAAACGATTCTTTTTGAAGTCGATTCGGCTGAATTGTGGCATTACGTATCGCGTTCGACTTCTTGATCGAGATCTTAACAATGTGGTACTAGATTTCGACTGGCGCGGTTCTAATTGTCAAATAAAAATAAACAAACCCATACACATTGCAATCACGTAAAAATGAAACTATGAATTATTTTTTGGATATTTTCGATTACATTAATGCGGTACGAGTACTGAAATAAACGAAAATGTTTGTAATACATAATTTTGTTTGGAATAATATGACTTCATTTCTGCAATGTTTTTCAATTGAGATGCCGATACGTTTTCAATCCATTTGAAAGAGTAAAGATTTTTTCAAGTGCGAGCTTTTGAACAATCTATAGGTAAACTTTCGAAATTATAATAAAATATACTCTGTGTTTTTCATGTATTGCAAGTTTAATACGTTTACGTCGTCCTGTAATTTTAATCAAAGTCTTTTAGGTTCTGCAGCATTCATTGTAGTGTTTATAATCTATCTAGGTACTATTGAAGAGTCAAAACTTCCCAGTATATTAGAAAATTTCGGATAAAATTTTGTGTTATTTGTATACATACAAATTTTATTTGGATGTTGAGACTCGTGCAAGCTGACGAATATGATCAATTTCAATCAAAATTTATCAAATAATCTTTAAATCCAACCATAAAAACCTCTTTTGATCCACCTAGTAGTGTAATGATGCCTTTTAATATCAATCATACTATCATATATAGTACTGTGGTATTCTTCAAAATAATTTTCTTCGATTATTGAAAAAATAACTAAAATCGGTTTGTTTGACAGTCTACTGATAAAAACTATCAATTGGAGAAGATTTGAATTTTTTTACTGGCTTTCGCCCTTCTCAGTTATGGTATAAAATTTTTAACACATTTTACCCTATATTTCCGGATCCGGAAGTCAGATCCGAATGAAATTCAGGAATTCCGTATGAGACCCCAGGACCTTTTATTTGAACCTAAGTTTGTGAAAATCGGTCGCACCATCTATGAGAAAAGTTAGAAAACATATTTTCATTTTTTTTTTGCATATTTAACCCCATATTTCCGGAACCGGAAGTCGGATTCAAATAATATTCAGGAATTTTCTATGGGACCACAAGACCTTTCATTTGAATCTAAGTTTGTGAAAATTGGTTCAGCCCCGAGAAAAGTTAGAGAAAAAAAACGTTACATACACACATACACACACATACACACATATACACACAGACATTTTGCGTATTCGACGAACTGAGTCGAATGGTATATGACACTCGGCCCTCCGGGCCTTGGTTCAAAAGTCGGTTTTCACAGTGATTGCATAACCTTTCTATATGAGAAAGGCAAAACTAAAAATTTTTCAGATGTGTAAATAACACTCAATCTCAATTCTTCAAAATTCATTTTCCATTCCTAAATTATTGATTGATATTAATCAAACATACCGCAGAAAATCACAAAAACATTAAAGGTAATTACGATTGGAGTGAAATAAATCCAAATAAAATTTTCAGATTTTATCATGCCAAACATTAAATGGAACACAAACGAGTTAAAATTGTTGAGTCAATAAAATGTTCTACTATTTTCAACTTTCTGAATTAGGAAATCTTTTTCAACATCACCCACTTTCCTTCGCCTTTTCCCACAAATCGTTTTAGTAACGTTTTCCGTCCACCGGTTCCAGAAATTTGATAACAAACTACGGTTACTGGTCATAGTTAAGTTTCCACATACTTTTGTTATATTTATTAAATACATAAATACATAACAGTTTATATTGAACTGTTATGGTTTGCAATGGTTTGGCCGATTTTCACAAACTTAGGTTTAAATGGAAGGTGCTGTGGTCCCATACGGAATTCCTAAACTTCACTCGGATCCGACTTCCGGAAATAAAGGGTAAAGTGTGTTAAAAGTTTTGTACCATCACTTTAAAAGGCGAAAAACGCAAAAAAAAATTTAGATCGGCCTGAAGTAGTTTTGCTTCAATCGATAGTTTTTATCAGTAGACGATTTTAGATCGGTCTCAAAACTACTTCAATCAATAGTTTTTACCAGTAGACGGTCAAACGAACCGATTATGTTATTAAGAATGGAAGAAAATTATTTCGAAGAATACCTCAGTATTATGTATGATAGTATGATTAATATGAGAAAAGTATCATTACATCACTAGGTGGATTAAAACAGTTTTTTTTGTGTTGATCCGTGTACCTCCGAAAATATTATGTATTCTAAATGGTATTGAATATAAAAAATATATTGTTTGAACGGTTTAAAACAATTCCCAAAATAGCATTAGAAAACGGTCGTCATGTCAGACGACTCCGTTCATAAACTGCACCGAAGACTTTTGCGTATGGAAATTTGATTTACTTCGCAATGCCCAATGAACCAAAAAAAAGATGCTTGGAAGAAGCAAATCATTTTTACTGTGCTTACTAACTCACTCAAAACTCTTCATTGCATGGTCAAAAACGACACCAGCCACGACCTAAGACTATGCTACTGAGCAAGAGAAGGAATGTTAGTCCGATACTCGTTGTTTCTAGAGACCGCGGGTACCACTGCATCTCCACGAGTACCACAGGATAGAAGATGTATTAGTAGGGATGGGAGAAGGTCTGGGATAGGTCTTGGTAAACAATACGATCTCAATAGAAAATAGTTTTAATGATTAGAAATAATATGAAAAAACAAAACGGACTTAGTCTGATAGAACTATTCATAGAAGCTAATACCGTTTTCGTTTTTGAACCTAGACGCGGGCTACTCTGACTCCGAGTAAAACGAACACGTGGTACGCGCCCTAAACAACAACTCATGAAAAAAAGAAAAAATAAACAAACTCGGCTGGATGCGTGGTGTGACCCGAGAAGAGCGAAACTACGCGATTGGAGTCCGATCTAGAGCGACCTCAGGTTGCTAAAACAAACATATCAAACGTTGTTTTGGCGACTCTGGGTCAGCTTTCGGGCTGCTCTGATCAATAAACGAAAACGGTATAAAAGAACTTGATAAGACAATAGCTGCGGGCGAAGTGAGCTCATCACCACCCGTGAACTACAAAAACATTTAATTATATTTATTTACACCAATAAACTCCGAGGTCCGATGACTTTTTGAAAAAAAAAATAAACTTTATCAATTTATGTTTATGTAAGTACTCTCATTGATTTTTTTACTTCAACTTTACTTTTTTTACTTCTACTTTTTTTAGGAGAACGAGAGAGAAAACAAAAAAGTTGCCTGTATTATTAAGAGTTGCCTTATTGTTAAGAGAATTTCTGACTCGATTTTGGGCTTAAAGACTGTTCCAGAAAGTATGAACGCAACCAAAAACCGCTGCCACTTCGCAATGGTTCAGAATCTGTCAATTTTTATGGCTGCGTCCTGTTGTTTACACTCTTCTCTAATCACTTGTGCAGTTGTTTATTCGTTGTCATTAGTTTGTTTTGAAATGCGTGGACTTTCAGCAGAACAACGTCGAAAAATTGTGTACAAATGGTGCACAGAACGCGGACTGTCACTGAGAAAGATAGCAAAAATGGAAGGAGTAAGTGAAAAAGCCGTGCGAAATGCAATCAGCAAGTTCGGTGAGGATACCAAACCTTTGAGAATAAACCGAAAACGGGTCGAAGAAAAGGCCCTGCTAACCCTTAGTTGGATAAACGTATACTGAAGGCATTTCGAAAAATATTGGAAAAAGGTGTCAAAACTTGTCGCCAAGAAGTCTGTACGGAATTTAATGAGGAACGGTCGGAAGAAGGTGCGCCAGCTTGTCTACAATGGCTAAGTAGCAAATGTTGAGAATAATATTCTGTTGTTATAGTCTAATATTATCAGTATACCGAATAAAATTTGAATATATAACATGTGTGAATTATTTACAGCGAAATCAAAGTGCGTCCATACTTTCTGGGACAGTCTTTATTATTGATACAAATTCATTCAAATTGATTCCAGTAGTTCACAAAAGCATGCTCCAGTGTTTACGTCACACATTCGGAAACATTCCTCATACTAAATATATCAGCCAGAAGAAAAAAACACGATCTACAACCCAATGTTGTCTCTAACGAGTCAAAATTCTTGAAATCGATTCATTCATATTCGAGATAGTTGCGCGGTAATAAGTTTTGTCGTTTACGACACTTTTATTGTTATATCTCTGTAACCGAAAGTGATAGCCATTTGATCTTCGAAATTGATCAATGTCCCCTAGGGGTCTCTGGAGCTCCGATAAAAAGTCGGTTTTTGCAGTAATTCTATCACTTTTCTAAATAATATACATCAAGGAATGTTTACAAAAACGACTTCTACCCACTGACCAGCTCGGCGGAATGGCGTGCCTATTGAATTGTCCGTAAATTTGACCAATTGTAAGAAAACATGACTCGGTAGCATCTTCAACAGTTTCAATAAAATTAAAAGTAAGTGAGTACGTAATTTTAAATTGATTTTTTTCGGATGTCGGCTGAATATGAATGTTGGATCAATATGAATTTTACTGATCCTGGAAATTTATCATCCATCAGACCAAAATAAATATGCTGGATTGAGTAACGGCTGCAGCAATATTTGTTGGAAGCATAAGCAACGGTAAGGTGAAGATTACATTGATACGAAATCAGAGGGTAAACTTTGCGTGAACTAAGTGATTTTAGTAGTACTGCTAAAAAAATTTCAGCTCAGCATTTTGAATTTTCTATAACGCCCTACGTTCTGACTCCAGAAATTGCATGCTGTAAATAGACTGGCTTGAGTTACGAAGTGTGATATATTTTGAATATCTCTATAACTACAACCCTTTTTCCATGGGATGGGATGCTGCTCTGGGATGAGAAATGCATCAGTGTGCGGTCTAACCAAGTCTGCTGATTTTTTCCTAAATGGTAATGCTGGTGGGCTAGAAGCGCCTTCGTTGCATAGTGGTTGCCTGTCAGGTAGCCAGCGTAACTGAGTCCGTGAGAAAACCCGAGATTCATTTCGTTTCCAAGTGCTGCCCACGGTAAGAGGTAAGATTTTCTCCTGTGTGCGTCTCATAATGGTGGCCTACTAAAAAAGGAAGGATTTCAGCTTTCGTCTGAAACCTGCTTGAGAAATGAAAAAAAAGGCAAACATGGTCGGCAAAATTTTTCGGCACTGACTGTCTGGAGCAGAAAACGGATTAAAATCTCATAATTTAAGACTATTACCAAAGTTTTTTCGCTGTGGGAGCTGGTGCGGTGTGAATACAGAGACCAACTGCGAGATGAGTCAATTGAGGCCCCTTTTTGGCGAATTTTCTGTCTTGCTCGCTGCGGGTTGAGAAAATCTGTGCCTCGACTGCGTGCAGAAAGGTTCGAGTAAAGTGAAATTGGAGGGATTTGTTTGATATCGAAGGCAGTCACGTGTGAAGAAAAAAATGAATGAAAGTAAAGCTGTTTCACTGAGTAAAAATTGTCTGTAAAGTGCGGCGAATGGGTGGCTTTCGATAGCGTCTAAGAAAGAAGACGGTGGGTTGTACGTGACCTAAGGAGTGTATGTTATTTTGCTGGTTTTGGAAGATGGAAATAAAGCCAAATGTTAAAACTAAGAAGATTGTTAAATGCGAAAGCAATAATTCGAAAATAATAGTTATTTGAATTCCGAATATGAGAATGCTCGTTAATTCTCGTCTCCGTTGGAATAAAAAAATGCATTAAGGAGTTACTAGAAGGAACCGCAATTGTTGGAAAAATTGCCGCAAATGTTTTGAATGACAAAAATGTGCATTATCATTCGACTCATAACTTAATGCAAACTATAAGTGATGAATCAACGTGGAGTTTTTCTTGATCACTGAGTAGTGAAACATTTATGGTGCACGTTTTTTAGATGATTGTGATTATATAGAAATGCATTTTTAATAGACTAACTTACAGTTCGGATTTTTACCTTTCGATAGTCAAATTGCATGGAATGGCTGCTACTGACTAATATATCGTACATTGATAATGATAGTGATTGTGACGGCGATATTCGAGTGTGTTGGTGCAATAGTTTCACTAGAATGCAGCAGCATCACGATATGTAGGAGCAGAAAGAGAACACAGGTATGGTAATGCAACGAATGTCTAACGTGCAAGAAATCAATAGTTTTTCGTACGCCTTCTGTCCTCTCTCTTGTGTTCTGAAGATTAATGTGGCTAAGAAAATGCAACAATTATAAGTTTACCAGTTTGGAAAATGCTTGAGTTTTTTTTTAATTCTAGTGCTCACCTACAGGTTAGTGCATTTCTTACAATATATTACAATAAAGTTGTAGAGTTAATCTGAGTTATTCAATGTTGGGCTTTTCATCTACAGTTGCTTTAGTCAGCTTGCAACTGACTGATTCTTTCGTTCTATTAAATTATTCGTATTCGGATATAATATACGCTGAAAAACAATTTTTGAAGCATTTATAGTATGTTTTTAATACTCAAGTCTACGGTCTGGTCTCTACGGGAACTAGATCAATCATGATGGATTTTAGCGTTACCGTTAGGATTTTAGGAGTTGGTGTAAATGCAATCAAAGTTTAGCTAAAAGAATACAGGAAATTCAATCGATCAAAGATAACAGTTCAATATTTTCAATTCAATTCTGTTGATACAAATGATGAGGAGGTTTTATGCTTGTTGGATAGAGAGAGATTGACTAATTTGATCTCCATCGGGCTTCATTAGTATCAGTATTAGTATCATTATCATTGTAATTATCGTTATTATTATCATTATTATTCTATTATTATTATATTATATTATATTATATTATATTACATTTTATTATGTTATATCATATCATATTGTGTTATGTTACATTATATAATATTATGCCCAATTATAACAATCGACAACAGGGAGGTATCTTCAGGGTATCTTCAAATATACTATATCAACATGGATCACTCTTGCGATTCACGAGGGACATCACAGTAAAGTGCGGTGGCAAAAAATACACTACAAATTACTACTGGTTACTAATACACTACAAATTTTCTAATGCACATATGACAGCTTCCCCAATCAGTAAACTGAACCAAACAGCTCCAAATATATGGAATAATTCTCGATATACACTGCACGAAAAAATGAGTTGTAAATACGGTTTAGAATTGCAATCTGAACTAACTCGGAAGAGAACACATTGTTATAGAAAAAAAATATTTTTATGGTGACAAAATGTAAACGCAGAGCTAAACAAATTAATCTTAAGGTTAATTTCAGAATTGTACTAACATTTCCGAATTTAGTATTACAATTTCTTGATTTGAAAAATTAATCCATTTGTATTCATGTTTCCTGTGATAATGAATACGGTTCCAGTTATATAATTATACCATATCAGGTTGTTTAATAAATAAAAAATGCTACAAAACAAAACAATTTACTATATAAATAAACCGTAACTTGTAATTCACCTCAACGAGAGCTCTGGATTGAAGTAAAAGTAATAAGTAATAAGAACAAGTTATTTCTTATGCTTGCTGTATTAAGAGTTGCCAGGTTATTTTTTAAAAATCTGCCTCTAACTCAAAAAATTATCTGGATTTGTCTAGTTCTACTATATACAAGGAAACTTTGACCAGGCTTCATTTTCAGTGAGCAAAAAAAAAGATCCCATCACCTATCGTTTCGAGGCCAATACCGTAAAGATCTGGCAAGATCTGACAAAATTTATGAAAATTTGGAAAATCTGGGAAAATTTGGAAAATCTGGCAAAAGATCTGGTTAGTTTGAGTGTCTGGCGAAGCATGAAAAATCTGGCATTTGCCAGATAAATCTGGCAACCTGGCAACGCTGGCTGCCTTATCATACTATTCATGAACAATTTTTGCAGTACTAAACAAACTTTCTATTTGTCGAATTTTGGAATGGTTCGTCTGTTAAGTGAAATTCAACTACGTTTTAGAGAATAAATATCGAAATTTCAATTTTTGACTAAAAGTTTACACTATTCGCAAAAGAGTTCATAGAAAGGCGCAGATCGCTTAGTACTTTTAATTCATAGTCGATTTATAAAAATGACCATTTTCTTTTAAATTTGAACTTTCCCTCAAAAAAAAGTTAATGTGCAATTAATTTAAATGCAATGTCATGAACGCAATGAAAAAAATATCGCAACCAAAGTAACTTGTAATACAGCGTTCATTTAATAAGTAATATATTCTATAAATCAGAAATGATCTGCCAAAGATCGCCCTCACAGCTTTCGTGAAGATAAACGTTTCAGCACTATTCATAACACTCATAAACGTGATTCTACATAATTTATAGGTGATATTTACTTTCGTCAGAAAAAACACTAAAATATAAAAATGGGCATCATGCTCAATTATTTTTGACATTTCACTTCTGGGTGCATGCTAAACGCAAACTGTTAAACATGACTGAACTAGTAGCTCTTTTAGTCACGAGATGGTGTTACTGTGATGTGAGAGAGTAGGCTGTGCCCTAGAGCGGACGTGAATAAAATCTCGCTTGTCATTTTTCCGTAGAAAAACCAGAACAGCGAAAATTTCGTTCTCTCTTGTATTGAATTGATTTTCCGTATTCAGTGCATGAAGCTAATGCAAAAAAAACGGTGCGTTGTGATCGGACTAGAGATGGGCAAATCAGCTCATTTCAAAGAATCGTTCAGTGATGCAGAATTCTATTGAAAGAACTAGTTCTCCAGAGCCGTTCGTTAGTTCTTTTCATAGTTTGTTTAATTTTTCGAAGACTAAACGAGAACTTAGTTTTGTTAGATTAAGTGAGAGTAACAAAAAAGGTCTCATAAGTTAGAATTGAGGTTTCGTGGAGAAGATTTCTTATTAGAGAACTACCGTTCTCGAAAAAAAGATTGAGCGAGCAAAAAAAAAAAAGGTCCCACGACTTTGAACTAAAAAACTATCGTTCTCGAAAAAAGAACTATTGCTCATTCATTCTTTCAAAGGAACTAGTTCTTTTGAACCGTTCGCAAACGAATTGCCCATCTCTAGATCGGACGTTATAAGTGAAAAGTGCCGTTGTGCCGTACAGAAGATTGTGCTTTTTTCATTAGAAGGTCTTTACACTGTTGCGCTGATCGACAAGGACCAGCCTCTGTGACCGCTTTTGGATCAAGGATCAAAAGCTAAGTGTTACATTTGCGTAACTTTTATCTACTGTATTTCAATATCTTCACTCTTATCTACGCGTAAAGTCATGTGGAAGTACATCCATTTCTTATGGTATCACTGGCTCGGTGCCTCCTTACAATGTAGTCTTCATGACTACTTACTTTATTATAATTTAAACGGTTAGCCTTAGCTTTTCTCGACCTACGGCATACAATGAGGAATACACAATCGAATGATTTTTTTTCTTGATGGCCAGCTGCCCTCATAAACAGTTTTTTTTTTAATATTGATTCCAAGTTCCAAGAGTTCAAAACAGTTTTTCATCGCGCTGTACGTTCATTTTTTGTAATAGGGGCTGGGGTCCACTAGGGGATTGATAGTACCTATTAGCTCTCTCCGGACAGTACCAGCCTAAATGCCGTGTGGAATCTGACAGAAAAGAATGAGCCAAGAATAGATCCACTGGGTTCCTGCTTTCATGTCGTAAAAGGCGACAATTGCAGGAGTAACAATATAATAAATTAATAATGTTAATAAATAATTAAAATAATAAAGCGGAAATAATAAAGAATCAAGACGCGCGTGAAATCTGTTGACCTTTAATTGGTGATTTAAAATGATTTTATAAAAACTGTTTAGAATACACTGAAGTCTTATTTTATGCGAGTTTACGTACCGCATAACTATGAAAATTCTCATAAAAAACCGCATAACTCTGAAAATTCGCATAAAAAAGTCGCATAAAAAACCGCATAAAAAAGACCTTAATGTATGTCAATGCAATGAATCAACTATTTTGTCTAAATCCTATTCACTCGTTTATTTTGTATCACGTAATTTCATTTATAAAAAATAGGGAAGTTTTTATTCTTTACGCGATAGTATTTCAAATTTTTGTTCAGTTTCCTCGAAAAAGAGCTGCAAATCAAGACTTCTCGGGACTTCAATATAGTACCTTACCTTACCTAACAGCTATAGGCCTGGGGTGTCCTTTGCTGTATCAAGCATACGGCTCCACATAACTCGGTCAATGGCTGTTCGTCGCCAGCCAATCAAGGCACGGATGCTGAGATCATGCCATAGATGGTCCTCAGTACCTTTCTTTCGAAAACACTGAGGGCACGTTGGTCCTCTGCCAACAAAGTCTAGGTCTCGTGGCCATAGAGAACAACCGGTCTAATGAGCGTTTTGTAGATGGTCAGTTTCGTGCGGTTGCGTACTTTTCTTGATCGGAGGGTTTTTCTGAGTCCAAAGTACGCACGATTCCCTGCCAAATTACGTCTATGAATTTCTCTACTGGTGTCATTATCGGCGGTCACCAGTGAGCCCAAATACACGAACTCGTCAACCATCTCGATATCGTCACCGTCTATCAATATTCGTGGTGCGAGGCGTAGTGTTTCTTCTCTAGAGCCTCTTTTTCTCATGTATTTTGTTTTCGACGCATTTATGACCAGTCCGATACGCCTAGCTTCAGCTTTCAATCCGATGTAGGTTTCCATCATCTTCTCAAGGTTACGTGTCACAATATCAATATAGTCAGTGAAGCCAAAAAGTTGTACGGACTTTCGGAAGATCGTGCCACTCGTGTCGATCCTCGCTCTTCGAATCACACCTTCCAGGGCAATATTGAACAAGATACAAGAAAGTCCATCACCTTGACGTAGCTCTCTCCGAGATTCGAAGGGACTCGAGAGCGTCCCAGATACTCGGACGTAGCACATCACTCTATCCATCGTTGCTTTGACCAATCGCGTCGGTTTATCCGGAAAACCGTATTCGTGCATTATCTGCCATAGGTGTTCTCGATCGGTTGTGTCGTATGCCGCTTTGAAGTCAATGAATAGGTGATGCGTGGGTACGTTGTATTCACGACACTTCTGAAGTACTTGTCTTATCACGAATATGTGATCCGTAGTGGCGCGGGCTCCAGTAAATCCCGCTTGGTACGGCCCTACGAATTCCTTAGCTATTGGTGATAGACGACGGCAAAGGATTTGGGAGAGTACCTTGTAGGCGGCGTTCAGCAATGTGATTGCGCGGTAATTGTAACATTCTCGCTTATCGCCCTTTTTGTAGACGGAACATACCACCCCATTCATCCATTCCTGCGGTAGAATCTCCTCCTCCCAAATCCTAGAAATCATCCAGTGCAGCGCTCTAGCCAGTGCCACTTCTCCGTGTTTGAGCAGCTCGCCTGGCAACTGGTCATTGCCGCAGCTTTGTTGTTCCTAAGCTTTCCGATCTCCTCACTTATCTCCGACAGATCAGGGGCTGGGAATCTGTCGTCGGCTGAGCGTGCACCCAGATTGATTCCTGTACCGTTCTCTGTATCTTGTGCTTCGCCATTCAGATGCTCGTCAAAGTACTGCTTCCACCTGTCGATCACCTCACTTTCGTTCGTGAGAAGGTTACCACTGGTATCTCTGCACATTTCGGCCTGTGGCGTGTAGCCTCTACGTGAGCGGTTCACCTCCTCATAGAACTTCCATGTGCCATTCGCACGGTACAGCTGTTCCTTCGCTTCGCGATCTTGGTCTTCCTTCAATATAGGATATTGTTGAAACTTTCTCTCGGGAAGTCAGTGGTGCATCTGAGCATCTTGAAACCGGAACATACTGAGACGCCCGCGAATAATACCAATACTGAAATTTTTACTAACAAATATCCTTCTCCCGTGACACATGTGGAGTGCGCAGTAGTATATACGGTCTCTAGTAACAACAAGTGTTGGACTAACATCCCTTCCCATTCCTTAGACGATCTACTTTCGGGCATGGCCGGCGCCAGTAATGATCATTGAATTCTGGGATTACCAGAAGATGTACATTGAAGGATGATTTACCAGTCCCAGGTCGGATCCTCTAAAAACTCCCTGTATAATTTCAGCTAATCCCGATCAGTAACGGAGTATCGACCAGGGGTGGTCACTCAAGCTCAAGATGGTGTTACTGTGATGTGTTGATGTCGATTTGTATTGGATTCGATAAAGTGAGCTATATTGATATATAATATATTTGGTATCTTACAAGTGAATGACTGGATGATGGAGTGGATTACCAACCTGGGCCACGTGGGGGAAGCTTTGTGTTTTCCCCCTGAAGGTCTGACAAACAAACCATCAGGCAGGCTTAAGCTGGTATAGAAATTCTTTATTATATGGTCGGACGTTTTTGCTGGAAGGCGCCGGGTCTTCAAAAGTCATTTTGGCCTTCTTAACAGCAGTAATATGAAAGCTATCTGATAATTAAATTCGGATCTACTGTAAGTCTATCTGCATCCACTGGTAATGCCTTGAACTGATGGTGGCTTCACACATACATACATACATACATACATACATACATACATACATACATACATACATACATACATACATACATACATACATACATACATACATACATACATACATACATACATACATACATACATACATCAGCGAGTACAGCTCACCTGCTGATCAGTAGCATCACTAAGTGTCCTTTGGATTGAGTTGGACATCACTTCAACATTGTTGGACCAAGCAGCAGATAAGCGCTCAGCGCACGTCAAATAGAAGCACCCAACAAGAGACGATTTGTGAGATGTGATTCAATGTGTTAGTACATCAATACAATCATCCAGCTCTTATCACATGTTTCCGTACACTGCACACCGTGTTCGGTTCAGCAGCCGATTGTGCTTAGCTCGAAACATGATTATGGTTAGGTTTTTATGTTCGTACTTCACAGCGCATGTTCGTTTTGAGTATTAGCAAAAACACAATTGAAGCTAGATCGCGTTGCGGTGTTTTTAGGTCATTCTTTTTTGGAAATGCAAGTGTTGTCAATGTTTTCTAAAGTTGTTAGACGAAAGTTTCAAGAAAATAATCTGACGAAAGTTTCAAGAAAATAATGCAGTTGAATTAATGTTCTTTTTTTTCTTTTTTGTTGATAACATGTTCTATTAGCAATGGTTGCCCATGCCAATAGTAACACACAGAGAAGGGCAAACCAATCCTTGAGACCTTTTTTCATATCGAATCTTATTTTGCCTACTGCGCCAAATTTCCTCGGTACGCCACTGGTTTCAGTGATGATCTCTATAGGTTTGTATGAATCAGTGATGAGACCATTAAAATCGCTTTACGAATTGCATCTTAAATCATGAGGTGAACCTATAAATAAGAGCAAATGATCTGCATGTTTTGAAGTATTACGATTCCGCTTAATTTAATAAATTCAAGTATTGGACAAAGCAATAAAATTTGTACCGCGTCGATAAAGCTTAAAATTAGTATACACTGCTTTGTCCAAGGTAGTTCATTACCAGAGGGCTTTAATGAGCTCCCTAATATGGGAGAGTGTGGTGGGAATACAAGGAAAAAAAGTATGATTCAAATTAAATTTCACAGGTGTCGATAGGATTGTATTTGAATGAGAGCTTTTGATCACTCTGATTTCCTCTCTCGTTATAAACAGTCAATATTCATACACGGATATAAATCCATTGCCGGTACCATGATTCAAAATCATCAAATCATGGACCATGTCAATCATGCTTTATTATTCATGGTTTCATGAGCAAAATGATTGATATCATGAACAATAACTCATCTGCCATGAAAATTTTCATGAAATCAATCATATATACTTATGACAAGACTTATTTCACGATTTTATGATTTTTAACCATGGATTTTTATCCGTGTAATCAAAAGTCACATTGATCAACAGTATTTGAATTTGATTTTATAAAGACCTAATTCAAGCCAGAAAACCTTCGAAGATACCTGAAATAAAAACTAGTTTTAAGTTTACCAGGGCTTTAGATTTAAGTGCGTGAACTTTCTCTCTGCATCAAATTATGCTAGGAGCTTATGGCAACTTGAAAGTTTGGTGGAAGTTCCAAGTTGTGCTACTAATGGCATGAAAGTGTAGAAAGAAACATTTGAAACGTTGATTACTTTTAAGCTCTAGTGTAAACTTGTTCGGTTTGCCTACTGAATAAGGGTTTACTTCATACAACCTTAAGCTTTAAAATTCCTCGCAAGGTATCGTATCTAGAATGGTTGAATCTCTAAATCAGTACACCAAAATTTCAATATCTGCTTAATGTAATGTAATGTTAATGTAAGTTTTGATGACGTAAAATGCATCACTGAGGTGCAACCTTCTGCTTTTCTCAGAAGTCACTGACTCGATTAGTGAAACAATATCGGTTGAAATTTTCACGATTATTATCGTTAATCAATAGTTTAATAATGGCCTGATGCTCATGGTTATGATTAATGTGCAGATGCTTCAAAGTTTGATTTCCATCCGGGAGAAATACGTATATTAAAAATATTCCGAATAATTTTGGTCTTGCTCAATTTGTTGGATGATGACTTGGCCGACATTTACAATCTTAAGCTCGTTTGAAAGCTACTACTGAGTCATCGATCAACTTCAAAGATAAAATGGTTATTCAGAATGATTCCGGACAAGCCGCTTTTTCTATACCCGTTCAATTTCTTGGCGAAGCCATGATTTCGACTTATGTTCATTAATTAGATGCTATTTGTTAATTGATCAAGTTAGAATGTGTTATGGCGAATACCTCCGGTTCGGTAGATATATCCGTAATTTTTTTTCGGAGATGCCTGCACCCATTTCGGAAATCTTTGATCCGTCATTCTTTAGGTTTGCGAGACTCATAGCGAACACTTTCAGTTCCGGCGACATAATTATATAAGTGACTTATCCGACAAAACACACTTTTTGCCTTTCTCTATGGAAAGGTATTAGAATTGTTTGAAAAGCCTACTTTCGAACGGATATGTCATTTCTGGTTTCGAAAATAACGTAATCGACAGAACGCGTTGATTTGTCTTTCCTCACATTTTTCTAGCAAGTTCAAATGTATTACTGCTGATACTTTAACTAACCGAATCAATCTGAATAAATTTGTGTCAGAAATTATCAGCCTAAATTCGAGTCACAAATTTACTTAATGAAAAATATATGTTATAAACAATAAGATTGTTTGAATGACAAGAGAAAGGCATTATCACAACACTAGGTGGATTAAAACAGGTTTACTTTCCAAGAGAGGGCCATTGAACAAGTTCAAATGTATTATACTATTTCGATTTTATTTATCATTTTTAGCAAACATTGACTGAAAGAAGCGAAAAATATGAATAGATGAACAGATATTTTAAAATGATTCGGTTATAAACTTCAAACGGAAAAGTTAGAGTATATCACCCTGTCTAGTTAAGCATCCATTTTTCGAAGTTATGATTGATTCAATCTAGAATACCTATCCATTTATTTACTTCATTTTTTCTGCTCCTTTGAGTCAATGTTTGCCAAACAACACTTATTAAATGGATATTGTTATATGAATTAAGCGACATTTAAAACGCTTTTATGAACTACCCAAATTAATCTGAACGAACTCTTTTTCTACTACAATTTGTACCAAAAATAAGCTAAATGAAAAAATATTTTAAGGAATCTTCTTGACTGACAAGTGCATATAGTATTGTTGTGAGAGAAATAATGTTAAACTAAATGAAAATATGATTATTTATTGTTGCATGAAATTGATGTATGATATAGAAACTTTCCATTCATACCACAGACCACATACGAAGGAATAAGTATCCTTAATTGTTAACTCAGAACTCTTTTGTAATGGCTGCCAACTGATGTAGACAATAACAACATGTCCTTTTTATATAGCTCTATATACAGCTCTAACAATATTTGGACTACAGTTCTTATCTTCTTTTAAATACTGGTTTTGTCCAGTTTCAACACTTTTACTATTTTTCGGTAGATAGAACGTTATTGGCAATTCATGTTTACAATCGAAGTTGACACTGTAATAACAAAAAAAATATTCTGTTAATCACCTATCGATTCGGTTTTTGGCGAAAAATATAGCGCATGACTACTGGAGACGACAGTTTAATTATTGGATCGTCCGAAACATTCAAAAATCCATTACGAGAGAAAGTGTACATGAAGTTGTATAACCTTCCGAAAGCCGCTGAAATGGTTTGCAGGTTGGAGGATTTTCCCACGAGGATAAAAGATAGGGGTTGTAGAACGGTACAAATGGTATTCATATTTCACTGTTCGTGTGGAGCATACGAGGGTCCGTTTTTGCCCGATAGAGTATGAGGATGTGTATAAGTGGATCGTTGGAAGGGTGGAGGGGTTTTGAAAAAATATGCGCAGAGAAAGGTAATTTGATAGCGCATGGATGCACATTTGCATCTTACAAATGATGAAACCATGTATGAATTTCACTGTGTGCGAGTGGTCATCGGTGAAAGCTAGCCGGGTATTATTGGTGTTGGTGTGAACGGCCGTGCCGAAAGCATCCGAATTCACTAGCAAACTGCATCCGTTTCAACGCTTGCCAGCAGGATGAGCTGGTCAGTTAAAATACAAATTCTCTGTAAGGTTTGCAACTATAGAGGAAGAGTCACATTCGTTTACTACGCATTACCAAGATGCAACAAAATTCCGTTCTTTTCAATTGATCAAAACCTATTCGTATTGGTATGTTTTGTTATTATGTTATTCTGTTAATATAATTTATTATGAATTATGTTATTTTCTCTTCAAATCCCGTACTCTTAGAGTACAGTTTAATTAAAGGATATACAATTGCTAAGGGCAGAGTAACAGTTTTATTTTTTTTATAATTAATGCATTTCAACTGTGTATAGTTTCAATTACTGATTTTAACATTTCTCAATCGACAAGGTTTTTATGTCAATCGTAAATCATGTATGATTTAGTCAAAGAAGGATTACGTTTTAAAACAGAAATTGGAAAGAAACAGTCCAAATCCGTTTTGTTACCGTAAAGGTAATTTAAAATACGTACCCACAAACATAAAAACATACACATATGAAAATAAATTCACACACGAACAGCATTATCGTACAAGTAGTACAGATTCTGATCCAACACAGCAATATATTTACGCTAGAACTCTACGATACAGGTTCAGAATTGGAAAAGGTCATGGCGTGCGTACGTTTTCGGTGCGTGAATATTTGGTACATAACAGCACCAACTTGCTGTGATCATGACACTAACACGAATAAACGTTGCGATTTTCGAGCATATAACGACGGATTCACGCATTGACGTTGTCGGCTAATTTATTGATCAAATAACTGAATCGATTTCATGGATCTACCATGGATGAAATAGTACTAGACCTAAAGCACTGGTAAAGGAACTACGGTTCCCTTTTGAACTTCTTTGTACACACAATAAAGAACTACATTTTACCAGAACGCTAACAATTGAAATAAGATTAACCGAAGCAGCCAAGCTATCATGATAGTGGGTGGGTGTCTGGATTAACAACTGCATCTCACGGGTGCATGTTTGGCGACCGAATTTGTACACACGGCGATGAATGTAGTTTTGTGCTATGAAAAATTTAGGGTGATGGTACCCGCATTCACCTCAGCTCCATTAGTCAGCTCATATGTGAAACCCATTAGTTAGAGTTAGATCTGCTGTCATTGCTCAATCCATCAACTCTGAGAATTAATTGGAAATAGGAGCATTTACTTCGAAATTTCGCGTTGCTATAAGAGTAGTATCGAGCAATTGTCGAACTTTTTTATGTGGAATACCATTCATAGAACCGAAGCGTAGACATTGTATTCGATTTTATCACAACTCGTAGATTGAAAACCGAGTAATCCTCAAAATATCATGGCGGCTCTACTAATGAGATGACTGTTGGTACAATAACCCTGTTTCATGTATGTATCTTGTGCTTATATACACTGCGAACAGTACTTGCGAATAGCTCACCTAGGTTAAATAGCATATAACGTAGCTTTGGTCTCGAATATTGCAGCGGATATGACATTGGGGGTGCAAAAACTGTTTGTAATGTTTCATTATTAATAATAAAATATCCAAAACACGTGTCAGGAGTAGTCTAGCAATGCGCTATCATAGTGAAATTATTTGATGTGGAGCATATATTTTTTTTATATATGTGCACATATAGAGAAGTAGTTAGGTTTTGTACACGAGATCAGGATAAACCCTCAACGACTGAGCACGTCGACGCACTAACGGTGAAAAATCGAGTTTTTCATGTCCTTTTGCGACTTTTTTTTTTCATTTAAAAACACGGGTGGCGTGGATTGCTCTGGTTTTGCACTTTCAGGCAGAAATCGCAATGAAAGCCGTCAAAATGTTGCATTGCTGCTCAAAAGTGCAAAACCAGAACAGTCTACGCCACCACTGATTTTCTATGAAAAACGGCATCAGTGTTGCGACGCAGCGAGGTTATCACTAGTGGGCCAGTGAAAGGAATGTCTATAGAACTACAAACGAAAATTATCTGGTAATAAACTTGAATTTTGAATTTGAATTTTTGAATTTATTTATTTTGTCAAGCAAATGTAGACGACATATAAATGGTTTACAATGTTTACTTAGATACTACGCATTATTTCTACGACTAAGCTGTAATTTCATTTCAATTTTGCACATACAAAGGTCAAGATGTTCGCAATATTGATTGTAGTGGCGCATTATTCGATTTATTGGGCTATATTTTGCATAATTTGTTCTAGTGTTTCTTTCTAAAAATAATTTCCTGGTTCGTAATTGACGGCTAGGTGTATAAAAATTTATTTGCGATAATAAAGAAGGTGATTGAATGCGTTGAGAAATATGTCGCTGATAAAATACAGCATTACAATACACTGGGGTCTCTTTTTACGCGGTTTTTTATGCGGTTTCTTTTTGCGTGACTTTTTTTACGCGGATTTCCGAAGTTACGCGTTTTTTTTACGCGGATTTCCAAAGTTACGCGGCATCAAACAAAAATTTTTAGTTTTGGAAATCTCAAAATTGTCCCAAAGTCAATTTTCACAGAAATTTTTTTTTAGATTACACCAGATCTGGACGCTTCATGCAATTCTAAGATAATTGGCATAAAAATTTTATTTTCTTTAGTGTGGAGGTTTTTTTACGCGGATTTCCGAATTTACGCGTTTTTTTTGGCGCAGTTTTTTTACACGGTACGTATATTCGAAAGTGGTAAAGTATAGCACATTTCACAAAAGTGCTTTGCCGAAAAATGACTTACCGTTTCATCAGAACGATGCAAGCCACATAAATGCATAACCACGTTTTTAAGTCAAAGAACGAATCGAGAAAAGCATATCTTCGGATTTTTTTATGAGGGATGATAATAAGCAATGAATGCGAGTTTTCTGTGAAGTTATTTAATTTGAGATCGCTTATATACATTACGAATCTCCGATCAAAGACTTGAGATTAGTTAAAGTAAATTTGATAAAATATGAATTTATTTCAGCAATTTTGTGGGGGTTCAAAACAGCTTAATTTCAGAAACCACAAGGTGTGAAAAAATATGTCAATGTATCACGCCGCTAACTACAACCCATTCTTGTAGTCTGCTTCAATCCTTCCATAATCACTCTTCCGTTTCTGCTGACATCGTTATCGCCTAGTGTTCATCTTGAAATCAATTGTGCGGAGTGAAAAGTTGGTACCAAACTCGGAAATAGATTTAAAATTTACATATTAATTAAAAAGCATTTTCCGCCGTCATCTTTACTGCTTTTCATCGCCGCCAACATCCAGCAGCGTGTTTGATGGTACGGAAATTTTCGACCCACTCGTTGCCGCGATACTTATTCCGCATGAGTTGGCACTTTAACTCGGCAACCGTTGCTGCCGACTCGAATTTAATAACCGAATACTGGTCCCGGTTGTCCTCTGGTGAACTAGATACTCAGCATCCCCACCAAACTAGTGCGGGGATGCAAATGAAGAAAAAACTAACGAGTTCTATTTAACTTACTTCACCGTTAGATGACCTAGTTTTCAGGATAGGTTGGATGGAATCGTTAAAGAGGGAAACAGTATTCGCTACTGCAGAATTTGAAAATTCTCACAATATATGTCGTTCTTGTTTTGTTTCAATTATAGAAGTTTTTACCCTTCTTATTATACAACGACTCTCAAGGCAGCAAAAGTTTCTGACCCGATGTGCGGTAGGTGAGAATTGCATCCAAGTGAAGGGTGTGGAAATTGATCGTCTAATGTCTCTTCTATTTTTCTATCTAAAAATGCAGTTTCTAATCTCTTTTAAGGTTATACATATACATAAATACATTTAATCTTTCAGGGAACGACCGAAATTAACTCTGCGCCTAATTAGTATTACTGTTTTTGAATTAGTTGATTTTAACAACAAAATTTCTAAAATAACCATAAAATTAGTTAAAATTGAGAATTTACTTTGCTGAAAAAACTCTTATTTTTTGAGAATATGTTTAGTTGGCGAATATTCCGGACACAAACCAGCAATATTTCAATTCTACACGAAATTCTCGTTGACAACTAATTTTGTTATTGAAATCAGAAAATTTGTTTCTATTTATCTATCACCATCATTACTGAAGGACAGCACAAAGAAAACAAAAATGAAATTGGTTTTATTAACAAGTTTATTAGCCAAAAACTCATGAGAAGTGTCAAAGCAAAACAATCCATTAAAAAGCTAAAACAGTCTTGTTGAAACTGCTTGCAAATTGTGTAGATGTTTTTCGCAAGTTTTATGATCTATCCATATCTAAATTTCTAAACCGATATGTAAAAATGACGTAAACTGTCAGTGGAAAGTGTATTTATTCAGAATTTGTGCGCATTTGAAGCGATTGTGCGTAATAATGTTTTTGCGCGGAACAGTGAAGTGAGTTTCGAATGTTGCACTCTAATTGTACATGTCAAATGATGTTTTTTTGTATCTTCCGAGTGCTCAAAGTTTTCAGTGAGAGAGTCGATTTGAGAAGAAAAATTTTCAAAAAGAAGTTTATGTTTCGCTTATGTTTTTTTCTCCAATACAACATCGTGTTTATACCTGCCAATATAGAAAAGACTACCGTGACTGAAATTTTTTTCGGTGGTAGTGTGCCAGTAGTCATTACGGTGTTAACGTTTTTTCGGTGACAAAGCGCCATATAGCTGCAAATTGCAGAAACCAATTCAACCATTTATGTTGGTTGAAAACAACGTTTTATTTCTCTAATTCAACTAAAAAATTAGTTGAATGGATATGAAGTGTGCCTTAGCTAAGAAAAGACAGCACGTTTAATTAGTGAATTCAACTAAAAAAATAGCCATTTCAACAAATATTTTATTATTAGTAAGGGAATGCGAATTAAAAAATCTAAATTAGCAAAAGTATGATTTTTTCAGTTGTCTCAAAAAATAACTAACTAAAATCAGAAAATCAACTAATTTTTTCGCCAAATTGCTGATTTCGGTATTTCCGTGTTTTAGTACATCTACTACAGTGATATTAATCATATAAATATTTCTCGAAAAACAAAACCTCTTATCATTGCGGAACTGCATACATACATACTACATACAATTTTTTTTCATCTAACCATGTTTTTCGGTAAAGAACTCAAAAACAGAGATGCCAGGTAAACATTTCAAATATCTTCAGATAGGGTTGTAAAAGTCTGTATATCCGAAAAAAAATCTGCAGTCAGCAAGTATGTCTTGCTGACAGCAATTGCTCTATAAAGTATGATATGCTAAACTGACTTTGCGAACAGAAAAAAAGGTCGCGACAATTTCAAAAGTCTGTAAATTTTGACAAATGTCTGCGAAAAACTCGATTTTCAAAAGTCTGCAAAAATCTGCACAACCAAAAATGTCTGCAGCACCATGTGCGAAATCTACAGATTTACAGATAAATTTGCAGATCTGGCATCTCTGCTCAAAAATATTCGACACGTATTTTTTTATTTCAATATGGTACGTAGAATTTTCGAGATATGATTTTTGGAAGTTTCGCGTTTACAAAAACAGTGCCTTTTTTCAACAGCCTACATTGTAAAATCTAATGAAGATACAAAAATTCGACAGACATGAAATGTGCGTTCCTTACCCGATCAGATGCACATAACTAAATAATAACACAAGTATATCAACAGTTGATATGTACAACATTTTGTGTTATTTTGAGATATTTAACAAATGAAAACTGTTGAAAGTTAAAACTTATGATAACAGTTATGATGTTTTATTTTCATTTGCAAGACTCACGACAACGTTTATTATTAGAAAAAAAATGAGTTCTTCCGTTGCTTTATATCGAACCATAATGTTCAGAATTTCAACAAACTAAAAGAAGAAATCAGATCACTAAATAAATTTTTCATATAATAAAAAAATCATTCAACAATTTTGGATTGAAACGATGCAAAAAGTTGGCTGTGATACAGTTTTTCTGTGTTAAATTTGCTATCTAATTACTACAACTATTGTTATAAATTCCTGCATTCGGACTTCTGTAGTTATATCAAATTCAATAATAATTGTGATACAAACGTTTTAAAATCTGTTACGATTTCGTTCCCACTAGAGTCTTTTTGCCTTTATCATGTAGAAAGGTTATGCAATCACTTGAAAAACCTACTAGTGAAAATTGGCCAAGTGTCATATACCATTTGACTCAGTTCATCGAGCTGAGCTCTCTCTCTCTCTCTCTCTCTCTCTCTCTCTCTCTCTCTCTCTCTCTCTCTCTCTCTCTCTCTCTCTCTCTCTCTCTCTCTCTCTCTCTCTCTCTCTCTCTCTCTCTCTCTCTCTCTCTCTCTCTCCTCTCTCTCTCTCTCTCTCTCTCTCTCTCTCCTCTCTCTCTCTCTCTCTCTCTCTCTCTCTCTCTCTCTCTCTCTCTGTTTGTGTGTGTGTGTTTTGATTTTGACAAACTTAGATTCAAATGAAAGGTCTCGTGGTCCGCGGTTACATATTGTACACCGTCACTTAAACCGGCGGAACAAAAAACGTAAAAAAATTATTTTCTAAACTGGTCTCAAGACTACACAAATCGATAGTCATTATCAGTAGGCAACAAACCAATCGATTCCGGCTATCCTGGTTCCCGGTATCCGGTTCCGGAAGTACCGGAAATAGTGGTCATATATCTTCTATCTATATATATAAAAATGGATGTAAGTTTGGATGTTTGTAACGCGATAACTTCGGAACTACTGAACGGATTGCCACCAAACTTGGCACAGGTACTTCTTGTATTTCAGAGATGGTTTAGGGAGTATATTTATATGGGAGGGGGCGTAGCAAGTGTCATAAACAAGGGGGGGTCATGGAAAAATTCATATAACTTGACAAGAATCGATACGTTTTGAAGACCGTAGAATCATTTTACATACCTTAGATATGACTATATGGGGGGTGGATGTAGCAAGTGCCTTTAAATAGGGGGTGTAATGTTTAAAACTGCATAATTCCGAAACTACTGAACGGATTGCCACCAAACTTGGCACAGATACTTCTTGCTCTTCTGAGATGGTCATAAGCGTATTTTTATGGGGAGAGGGAGCGTAGTAAGTGTTCTTAACAAGGGGAGCTCATGAAAAAATTTGTCTAATTTGACGAGAATCGATACTTTTTTAAGACCATAGAAACATTTTGCATATATTAGATATGATTATATGGGGGGGGGGGGGTGGATGTAGCAAGTGCCTTTAAAAAGGGGGGTGTAATGTTTGTAATGGCATAACTCCGGAATTACTGCACGGATTGCTATCAAACTTGGCACATGTACTTCTTGCTCTTCAGAGATGGTCATAAGCGTATTTTTATGGGGGAGGGAGCGTAGCAAGTGTCATTACCAAGGAGGGGTCATGAAAAAGTTCATATAACTTGATGAAAACCGATGTTTTTTGAAGATCTTGGAAACATTTTGCATACCGTAGATATAATTTAATGGAGGATGGATGCAGTAAGTGCCTTTAAAAAGGGGGGGTGTAATGTTTGTAATGACATAACTTGGAAACTACTTAACGGATTGTTATCAAACCTGGCACATGTACTTCTTGCTCTTCAGAGATGCTTATAAGAATATTACCATGGGGGGAGGGAGCGTAGCAATGTCCTTAACAAAGGTAATCATTATGATCTAATTTGACGAGAATCCGTACTTTTTGAAGACACTTTTTGCACAACTTAGATAAGATTATAAGGATATTCTGCTAGGAGAGGGTGTAGTAAGTGCCTCTAAAAAAGGAGTGTAATGTTTGTAACGGCATAACTCCAGAACTATTGCACGAATTGCTATAAAATTTGGTACAGTTATTTCTTGCTCTTCAGAAATAGTCATAAAGGTATTTTTATAGGGGAGGAAGCGTAGTAAGTATCATTAACAGGAGGAGCCATGAAACAAATCAAAAAATTTGACAAGAATCGATTATTTTTGAAGATCATGCAAACATTTTCCATACCTTAGATATGATAGATATAGGGAGTGGATGTAGCAAGTGCATTTAAAAACACTACCGACACTACTGAACGGATTGCTATTACAATTGGCATAGCTGCTTTTTGCTCTTCAGAGATAGTTGTAAGGGTGTTTTAATGGGGGAGAGCGCGTAGCAACTATCCTTAACAGGGGTCATGAAAAAATTATTTAATTTGACGAGAGTCGATACTTTTTGTGCAACTTAGGGTATTCGTGTGGGGTGGATGTAGTACGTCCCTCTAAAAAGGGGATGTAATATTTGTAATGGCGCAACTCCGGAACTATTGAACGGATTGCTAACAAATTTGGCACAGATACTTCTTGCTCTTCAGAAATGGTCATTAGGACATTTTCTGGGGGGAAAGTGTGTAGGAAGTGTCCTTAACATGTGGGGAGAGGGTCAATGACGAAATTTGAAGAGAATCGACATTTAGGTGGGGTTTTTGAAAATAAATTTTAATACCCTTTTTCAAAACAAGAGAGTGGCAAGAATTTCAAGGTCGTATTTTTCTTTAAATAATTTCAAAGGATCTGGTTCCATTTTGCTAGGAAATTCAAAGAACTAAGGGAAAATAATCTTCATCTGCCTATGAACGCGAGTGTATTTAAGTCTCAGCATAACTACGGAACAATTAAACGAATCACCACCAAGTATGACACATGTACCAAAGGTGGGAATCGATATTTTTTGAAAAGCAGATACTTTCTCCACTATTCAGGGTAATCATGGAGGAGATCTGTAGTAAGTTCACTGACAAAAAGGAAGTTAAATCAAAATAGATTATAAGGTTATTTTGAGGGTGAGAGAGAGAGAGAGTAGCAAGTGCCCCGAACATGGAAAGTATAAGAGAAAATTAATCAGGTTTTACGAAAAATTGGTACTTCTTTACGAGTACAGTATATTTCTAGCAACTGAGAAATGCTCACAAAAATATTCACAAGAGGAAGGGGAAGTAAGTATTCTCAACATTGATCTGAACTGACGAAATCATACAACCAATGTGCATTTTATTATGTAAATTGAGAAAACTGTCGACTCAAGGTGATGGAAATAGGATTACAACAACATTTGTATTAACTGAATAATTATTATATAGGTTTTCCTCTCCGATGAACGACCAAAATGATAAAAAAAAACCTTGGTAAAATAAATTATATAAAAACGTTATTCTATAACACGAATGTAGTTGTGATGTTAAACAGCCTTTCGTTATAAAATAATCATTATCAGATGGAAGATTTTGAGAAATTCATGATGTCATAAAAATTTTTATAAAAAGAAGGGAGTAGCAAGTGATTATAGCCATGGAAACCAAAGGTATTGTAGATCGAATGTGACGAGGAAGTACGGAAGTACGTTACATAATAATTCAAGTACGTTACAGGCACATATACATATGAAAGGTTACTAAGAAGGTATTTATAGAGAGAAAGGTGTTTTAAATGTTCCTAATAAAAGGGTTCAAATATAAAACTGACCCATTGGTCGAGAATGCCATGAAAATTATGATTATTGTGAGATCTGAGATGGGACACTGATCATTCGCAGTCTGAACATGAACGGAGTATTTTTCAATCGGGTTTCTGTCTAAATTATGTTTCACTACAAGAGTATTTCACTAAGCAGGACAACTTCGAGAATTTTTTTCGGCCTTCCCTTCACAAAACATTTCCGAACAACGCCGGGTAATTCAGCTAGTACCAAAATATATCTCACTCACTTTTCTCAGCGATGGTTTGACCGATTTCCACAAACTTAGATTCATATGATTTCGAATGCAACAAACATTTAAATCGTAATTTAGAGTGCGTACTAGTAGAGTTTGTGTGTCATGTTAGTTGGTGGCCGTACGAACCGACTTTGATTATACCGGTTCTCGGGTTCCGGTGCCGAGTGAATATAATAGTGATCCCACTTCATTTTCTTAAGGAAGACCTACGCAATCAAAGCACTGTTTTATTCTGTATGTTATGCACAAACAATCTCTTGGTTACTTTCAAAAATCGAAGAGAAATTTTTTTAATAGAATACCACAATATTATATGTACATGAGAAAGGCATCATTACACCACTAGGTGGATTGAAACAGGTTTTGTTATTATTTTTGTTATTTTAACAGCTTACCAGCCAGAAATATTTCAAAATTTGTTACAAAATATTTCTGAAATAAATTACTCCAGTTGCTATAATTCTTTTATTCCCATCTGATCGGGTAGCTTTCTAATAAGCGATTCCATAAAACACCCTTAATAATTCATTTAATGAAAAAAGTAAAAAATTAATAAACAAATAACAAAAATTCAAACTTGGGCCATTTTTTTTTCTTTTTATTTTTAGTTGAAAAAAATAAGCCTTAAGGGTTTAATTCAATCTTGGCAAAGTTTTAGAGTGGAAAGATTAATACTTTTGGAGCAGTGAATTTTTTAATCACGACCCGCACGCAACTCGCCCGGATACGGGCTTAATTTGTCGACACATGTTGCGCCACTATTCAGCTGTGAGAGAAAATTCTGCTGACGCAATAGTGATCACAGATTCTGAATCCTCTGGAACTGATGACAATGTGTCTATATTCAGCGACTATACAGAAGTAATTCTTACATTTACATACATTTACTTATTTCTCAAATTTTAGAATATCGATTGCCTTTTTAGAATGAACCATATTTGCCTTCCGATTATCTTACCGAATTGAAACAAAAATTTCATGCAAAAATTGCAACTAAATCCGAGAGAATGATAATTTTAACTGTTTTGATAAAAAACTGGAGTATTCGTAAGACAGCGCATACGTTGAACACAGTAGGGAATCTCGTGAGAAAAAATTCCGGGAACAAAAAGTAAATACTATTTTTTTTATCAAACTTTTAATGTTTTTATATAAAAAATCATGAATATTCATATTTTACAGAAAAACAATTTTCCCCTGAAATAATAATTAAAGTCAAACAATTTTACATGGTGCACACAAAACTTCTTTACGCTCCTGAAAGTATTGTTGAAGTGAATAGAACAAAATAAAGCAGAGTATTTCACTTCAGGTTAAATTGAGGTAACTTTATTTACAAGCTTAGCCTAGTTCTTAATATAATACATAATACACAAGCGATGTTTAACTACAATGATCGGCCACTGTCGATCATATGGTATTGTTCAGCAGCAGTGCGTATCGTATCCATACAAAGAGAGACAGCTACTATTGTCTTGTTGTTTATTGTGCGCAGAAAGCTTGCGTTCCCCGCTTGCTTTCTGCGTCACTTGTTACTTCTTGTGGTGAGATATCCTCTCACCGCATCGGCCACGTTTAGCTAAAGCAAATGAGCCAAATAAAATTTTATTAATAACTGTCAAAGTTATGATTCGATCAGTGGCGCAACATGTGTCGACAAGTTAAGCCCGTCTTCGAGTACACTTCGCGCGTGCGGATCGTGATTGTAAAATTCACTGCTTAGAAAGTTTTAATCTTTCCACTCTGAAACTTTGCCAAGATTGAGTTAAGCCCCAAAGGCTTCTTTTTTCAACTAAAAAAAAAGAAAAAAAAGTTTGATTTTTTTTTATTTGTTTATTAATTTTTAACTTTTTTCATTGAATAAATATAAAGGTTGTTTTATGGAATCGCTTATTCGAAAGCTAAGTAAAAGACGCACATTTCAAGCATTGGACGAATTTTTGTATCCTTATTAGATTTTAGGCTATTGAAAAAAGACATTTTTTTGTAAACGCGAAACTTCAAAAAATCATATCTCGAAAATTCCACGTACCATATTGAAATAAAAAAATACGTGCCGAATATTTTCTAATTCTTTACCGGAAAAAATAGTGGATTTGCGTGGAATGCCCCATACATTACTTAATCATTAGAATCAAAACTAAATAGTACATATCTTTACCTAGTGAAATATTAAAAGGAAATTAGATTGATTAGTTTGTTAGTGGAGACTTGCAGTATAACATCGCAGAAGCGATAGCCACTCTGGTTGTTCAAAGTTCTATTCAATTGGGTTGCGTAAAGAAATGTATTGCACATCATCCGAAGTAGTGACAGGATGATTTCCCCATATTCATTTCAGGGTGGGGTGATTTTATCTCTATTTCAGTCCATCAGTTTTGTTCTAGTTCTAGTCTTCCGTTGGGTACTTATTAAATATGTTACATATAAACTTAAACGCTGATTCAATTCAAAATGCTTCGGTACTAAAAATTTGAAACGTCACCTTCCCTGAGATAATTAGAATTAAGCATGCGAAATATACAAGTACCAGGAGTAGTAAAAAACATCGGAGTGACTTAGTTTGGCAAACCCGTATAAGTATGCAAAAAACGGATAAAAACAATTGAGTGAAAAAACCGGACACGGATTTTGCAATGCGAAGTTATTGTTGTGTCATCGATAGTTTAAATCAGGGGTTCCCATAGTGCTCGATATAGACCCCTTGCGGTCGATATCCTTTTTGCGGGGGTCGACGTAAACGAAAACTGACTATGGGGGTCGACGAGGTCTAGAAATCGACCCCCTATTGTTTGATATAAGTTGTGATTTAAAGTATTTACGCTAAATATGATGTGTTTATTCAACCATCCGCAGAAATTGGTAAGTATTTTACATCTATCTTAAAAAAGCAAGAAATTGAATTTTCAAAAGAATTTGTTGATGGGGGTCTGAGGCCTACGTTAATTTTAGTAAAAGGGTCCAGGACCCAAAATAGTTTAGAAACCCCAGGTTTAAATGATAAATACCTCAACACGTTGGGAATTATCTTGAACTGAACATTCTCGGATATGAGTTGAAAAGAGTGCCATCTCTTGAATAAAATAATTACATTACATCATACTTTACTGGAAAAGTTTCCTCAGCTAGAGAATAACTATTCATTACACTAGTATCATTGATGATGATAGCAAATTTTCCGTCAACGTCCGGTGAAACTAAGCATATTCTTTTGCCCATTGTTCGAATTTTTCCGAAGTATAGCATTGAGCCAGCAGAAAAAAGATGCGAATCTCAATGAACAAAAATCGAACCAGAGAAAAACTAGAAGAAGCAGTCTGGTCTCATTTGCTCACACGCAGCATCCTTTTATGCTAATGGAGCGGTATTAGAGCGTACCGATCTGCGTCAGGAGAATGCAAGCTTTTCTTTTTTATGGTATCTCTTGTTCCTCCACCGCAACATCATCAGCCAGCCACAGCAGCAATAGCACGAGTAGCACCGAAGTTGGTCGAGTTCACTCGAAAGAAAAGCGAACGAACGATAATGGAACTGAGCGGGCCTGTTCTGACCTACGCCACCTTCCCCCCAGCTATACTGAAATAAGGAAGCCTCATTCGCAGGTATTATTCCATCGGAGTTGCAAGTGGTTTGGGTGAGGATTCGGCTTTCACTTCTGTTGCTGATGTTTACGTTATCGCGCTTGGGGCACTGAGAGAAAGAGAAAAAATATTGGACAGCAACAACGATAATAGTGAGAAAGAGAGGGAGAAAGTGAAGGAGATTGCACTGCATTGCTAGCTATAGCGAGATGTTTGAGCAATATCGTGAGAGATATGATAGCTAGCGTGGACGAATGGGGAAGAATGTTGATTGAACGAAAATATTGCATAGCTCTGAATCAAGCAAAGCTTGTGGCGGATGCGGACAGTGTCATATTTGGAATTCGACTGTATTCGTACAGTAGATTATAAGCTGGAACGAACTTTATTTTTCGTTTAATTTTTTTTTTCAACGGCCCACTGTGGTATCCCACCAAAAGAGGATAAGGATATCCTCTCATTCTCTTAGTGATGTTCAGTCTTCCGCAGCTTCCGCTTACTGGCAGCAAAATCAACAGCAACCACAGGAGACGAGATGTGTGTCTTTCGTTTTTTGCTCTCAACTGAGCACGATTTTTCCTTTCCCGGTCCGAATGTAGAAAACGTTGATAAGCTTGTGCACATCATCTGGAGTGGTCTTCTGGTCCTGTCTTGGTGGTTCCGTCTGCTCATCTTTAGTCTGATTTTTGAACTTCGGTACGGCGGACGTTTCCTCGTGAAATCAATTTCCGGATCCGGAGTGTTCAAGTGACGGTTGTTCGGTACTTTTCCTTCAACCTGAATAGTCAGCAGTGTAGTGCTGTCAACCTCTCTGTCAACTGTGTCCCCATCTTTAACTGCCGTCTTTGAGTGGTTTGCTGATTTAGCAAGGAGGAAGATAGTAATTTCCGTGTGCTGCGTTTGCTGTCGTCCGAGGTGAAGGAGAAGAGTCCGCAAGTAATTTACTCAAGTGCTGAGAAACTTATTGTTCTTGTGATATCTCGAGTGGATTTCGCGGGTTTCTGCTTTACGCTAGATACGAAATGGAATTCTTTCTAAGACTTTAGGACATTAGCCTATCTGTGCGGTGGGCACTTGCAATAAAGAAATCATCCGAGTTTCATACTAATTGTGCTGCTTTCGAGCTTGATGAGATCGTTGGGCTTTAAAACCGTGTGCTGTCAAATCAGATAAGCTTCTTGCAAAATGTGAAGTCACGAGACGGTATAACTGACAAGCGCCCAAATTGAATCTCAAATCTGGGTGAAGTGAAGTGGAGTGAAGTGAATAGGAAATTTGATGTTCTTCATCGCTAGATGAGTTGTGGAAAGCGCTGACAGAGTGGTTGAGAGAAGAATTATTAAAATTGAAAGCGGAGATAATGTACCTTGCTCAAGGCGGATGGAATGGGAGATGCTATGTGAAGGATGTTGAATAATTAAACCTTATTCGGTTGCAAATTGTGTACATTGGTACGGTGCAAAATTAGTGTTGACAAGCTTAGTGGAACCTACTTCTAGTTATCTATGCATAAAGTGTTGGTTATGAAACATAAATATGATTAGTGGATATTAAATAATTTGTTCTTGAATATCAAATAATGGGAATTTAGGATATCTGTAAGGAGAACATCGAATTGTGATTTCGTACATTTTTTATGAAAAAAGGAAAGGTAACTGATACTAAACTAAACATTTCAACATATGATCAAAAAACTGGTAGTTTATTTCTGAAATTGAGATCAATTTGTAAATGTAATAGTCTTTACCTGTTACTAAGTTAAAAGTGAACGGGAATACTGAAATGAAAGAATGATGAATAATATGCGATTAACAACGTTTCAGTGATACTGAACGTCAGAGCTATTTAAAAAAAATAATAATTGTTATCTGAAATATTTTATTAATATTTTTTGTGTATTATAAAGCGAAACATGTTTATTAAACTATTTTCACTTTTGAGTCGTTTACTATTACTGTTCATGCACTAAAATCGGTTTCCCTTTAATTCGAACACAGGTAATGATTAAAAATAAACACGAAATACTCATTTGTATACGTACATTGTGACTAATTTCGTAGGTTTAGTAAAATTATTAGCCGGACTACAGCTACCATTTTCCAATAGATAGTTGTATGGGATAGGCGACAATCTGTTATTATGTATATAACACCTCATTCTACTGTTCTCATTCGGATGAAGGTTTGTTTTTCAAATTTTTTATTCAATTTTTCTGTAGCTCAAAGAATGCTCTAGAATTAGTATTGTGTGGCTGATATTAGTAGAACAAGTGGAAAGTGGAAGTTAGAATATTAGTAGAACAAGTAGAAGGGAGAGCCACTGTATGTGACTTAGCAAGACATGGAAAGATTCCGAAGGAAGGAATTTGATGGCATATTCCATTGAAAAACACTGGTGGCGCGGATTGCTCAGGTTTTGCACTTTCGAGCAGAAATGACAATTAAACACCTCCAAAAACAGCACTTCTGCTCGAAAGTGCAAAACCAGAGCAATCCACGACACCAGTGTTTTTCAATAAAAAACGCCATGAGTTCGAAACCAAGAGATGTTTTTCTAAGCTTGTGAACAGCTGCTCCAAAACCAAAATCAAAATCGGGATCGATAGAAAAAATGCCTCGATAAAGTCAATCTTCAGTATGACAATGCTCAACCCAACATTGCAAAAGTCATTCTAAATGACTTGGCAATCCTGAAATGGGAAAGTTTACCCCACACGTCGTACTGTGCAGACGTCGCTCCTTCTAACTAGTTTTTATTCCTGTAGATGGTACACGGTTCATATATAGCGAACTCTTCTGTTCTTATGAGGAAGTCAAAAATTGAATTGATACTTAGATCAGCTTGGGAGACGCTTTGTTTATCCATCATGTAATTCACATGCTGTGTGGAAGGCGGACTAAAGTGATATTTAGACCTGTATTTTGAATAATGAGGTGGACACAAAGTTGTAATTGTCAATCGTGTGAATCAAACTGAAAATCTTAAATTGGTCTGCGACCGTGCTTAACTAGGACGTATGTAAAAATAGTTCAGACTGCGAGGAGGATCGATTTAGTATTTTATTATTTTGGTTAGGGAGTAGATATCGACAATACTTCGTATCGCGTAAGGCGTTGTTGTTCGATTTATGATGATCGAGTGATAGCTTGCCGTTATTAGAGTAGCCTATTGAAGAAAAAAAAAAACAACAGAACACAATGAATTAAATGTTTGAATTGATAGCGAACCTCCCGACAGCTGTCCGGAGTTTTACGAGTTTCGACAGCAATTTCGTATTTTAGTTGAAAGCGATAAAATTGCAACGTATTCTCGGTAGCAATACGTGATAATATTATTCGAACATTTTGCAAGGTTAATTGGCTCTGATCAATAACCGAGTAGCAACACACCGTCGGTCTATAATGCTAATGTCACTTGTTTTAATTTATCACAGTATATGTACAGATACGTATTTCGACACTCAACATAAGGCCATCATCAGTGTCAGAGTTCATCTGTTGAAAGAAATGCTCTAATGCTTAACTTGTATGTAGAAACAGTAGAAAGAAATGTTTCTGTATTTCATTTTCAAGGTGTCGTTTGTTAATGTTTGTAGGTAGTAACTTAAATAGCCACGATTAACAGTTTCCTACGATTTCGGTTCAATAAGCGATTTGTTCTGTATTCAAAAATTTCTAAACTTTCCGCTACGAATTGAAATGTTTCTAAAAATTGATATGTCATTTGTAGTAAGTACATGATTTTCCCTCAGCTATTTTCCGATTCGCTAGAGTTCGATTTTCAGTTTAAGAAGGAAACAGATTCATATTTTATCGTCCCACGTGCAGGACATCTGTCGAATACAAGTATATTTCTATCACTAAACGAAACTTTTCTAGTAAAGTTACAATTGAGTACCAGAGTATTCTATTAAAAATTGCATTGAACTATCCTATCGTGGTGCGAACCAACATCAAGCTCAAGCGGGGCCGTTTCTAAACCACGTAAACCGAAATTTGTCACTTCTTAGAATTTCAGCATTTTGGAGCTTCCTCGTATGTCTTTTCAATAACCTCATTCTCAGTCATTCTATTAATCTACATCTCATTCCCTGAACTGGAAGGAAGCTTAGAGTAAATGAGATCGTAGCACTAGAGCAGGGGTTCTAAAAGTGATCGATATAGACCCCTTGGGGTCGATATTCTTTTTGCGGGGGTCGACGTAAACGAAAACTGACTCAAGGGGTCGACGAGGTCTAGAAATCGATCCCCTATTGTTTCATATAAGTTGTTATTTGAAATATTTACGCTGAAAAAGTTGTGTTTATTTGACCATCCGCAGATATTCGCAAGTATTTTACATCAAATTAATTTTAGTAAAAGGGTCCATGACCCGAAATAGGTTGGGAACCCCTGCACTAGAGGATCGCTCATATATCAGGTAGACCAAAATTGAGTACTCTTCAACTCCCTCATCCCCCTTGTGGTCTTTCGTACAATTTTTAAAAGACTCTGTAAATCTACTAAGAGTTTTGCAAAATATGATTGAATTTTGCTTACATATATTTTTGGCGACAAGTTGTATTACGTTGCATTCAGTCATTGATAGCTCAAAATGATTTTGAAGTTTATCTGCGAAAATTAATAAAAATCAATCAAATTTGATCCAGTACAATTACAACTAAAAGTCTATTCGCACTATTCCGGGACGGGACCATCCGGGATGATCCAGACGATCCGGGACGATCCGGACGATCCGGGACGATCCGGACGATCCGGGACGTTTTGTTTTCCTCATCGGGAAAAACTCGGTGCCGACGGTGCGAAAAACTCGGTGAGGCATATCGGTGGCAACCAAATGAATTTTATGCCTGATCCGGCATTCTAATACATTCACACGCCGGCAGCTCAGTCATCGCCGATTAGAAAAACAAAACGTCCCGGATTGTCCGGATGGTCCCGTCCCGGCCGTCCCGGAATAGTGCGAATAGACTTTAAGCCATACAATCTGAGCACGATGGTGAATGGACAGGTGGTCAGATTTTTCTATGTGTGAGTGCGGTTCTCATTTTTTTAAACAGGTAGATATGGGAAAGAAAAATGTTAACATCGAGCGTTTCAGAAATCATCCGTTGAATTACGTTCAATTACTATTAACGAACACAAAGTTTTATTTCATATTTACCAAGACGGAATCACTTGATAACTTGGACAATTAAATTACATACCTGAAAGAACTACATATTAGTGTTTTGTTCCGATGTTTACTTGCGTCGATCCCGACGCCATACTTTATTTCGTGAGAAAATTTTAATACAGCCAAAACCGCCACAAGTGTTAATTCTACATCGTGCAATCTGATAACGTTTTGGAACAGTGTCGCTTTATATTTTGCGTATTTGGTCAGTTGTGATTGTTAATATCGTGGCAGTACTACGTCCCACAGCGAGATATCAGTTTTAAGTAATAATAATAATCTCACTGTCTCTACCGGATGCACGATAGAAAAAAATGTGTTTCCTCGTGAAGTTTACCATAATTTTATTCAATTTCATTTTTCGGTTTCGTCTTCGTTTGGAAAAACTAAGCTAATGACGGCTCCACGTCAACACTGATTCTGGATGGGAAAAATACCGTTCAAGCAAAGCAATGGCTTGAAAAGTGTCATGGAGACACCGCTTCATCAGAAACAACAATAAAACGTTGGTTTGCTGACTTCCAACGTTGTCGTAGAGACACCGATGCAAAACGCAGTGTACGTTCAAATGAGGCGGTAAGACCAGACAACATAAACAAAATCGTTTTGAATGATCGAAAAGTGAATTTGCGTGAGTTAGATAGTAAAGTATCAAAAGAATGTGTTGGCTTTATATTGCATGAGCATTTGACTATGAGAAAGCTCTGTTCAAAATGGGTGCCGCGTTTGCTCACTGTTCACCAAAAACGAGAATGTGTGATGATCAAATCAATGGCAAAACTACATGAATTGAACTTCGAATCGTTCACACATCCACCGTATTCGCCAGTTTTGGCTCACAGCGATTACTGGCTGTTTGTAGACCAGAAAAAAATGCTCGTTGGTAAGAAATTTCGCACGAATGGAAAGGTTATCGCTGAAACTAAGGCCTATTTTGAGCAAAAGATAAATCGTTCAACGAAAGTGGTATTGAAATGTTACAGCGGCGCTGGAATGATTGATGGAGATTACGTTGATGAATAAAGTTAATTTTGTACCAAAATATCGTGTTCTCTTTGTTAGGCCCGGATGTTATGGATGTTCCACACCGTTTGAAAGCTGACAATGTACGTCCTGGCTACATCTCGGATCGAAAGACATCAACATAATTGTTGCCAAAAACGAACCATTCTATTCCATATTGGCAACAATTATCAATTCGACAATGATGTGATATCAAGGTATATTGGAAATATGTCATTTTCTTCGAATTTATTGTAGGGTCACGGTACTTCCATTCATCTCACATACAAACCCATTAGGGTAAGATGTTGCATTGGCTCAACATTAAAATTTGTACATTCGCTTCGAATTTTCGCGTAGATATAACATCAATATTGCACATTAATTGAAATATTTTTTCTGCGATATTGCTACTCAGAGCCGCTGCGAGAATATTGCATTCGATTTTTTATCAATTCGTTGATTGGGCCTCGAGTTCTTTGCAAAATAACACAGTGACTTTACTAATGAGATGATTATACACACCATAACCCTATACACGCACATTTTTTAAATAAGTCGATTGCAACTGCCTTCAACTAAAATTACCGGATAAAAATGGTATTATTTCACTGCTAGGTGGATTAAATACGTTCTCGATGAGTACATCAACATAATTTAAAAGGAAAGTCAGGGTACTACAATTCGATACGGAACTTAACCTTCTCGGGCAACAAACTTCGCAGGCGACTCATAAGTGTACATTACCATTGCGTGACCAGTGCACAGTAGTCCAAAACGGGAAATTAGCGTGACTAAAATATTTTCACTATAATATATTAGTTTTTTGTAGTTGGTGTCTTCACAAAAGTTGTTTGTAATCAAATGGTGCTCCTTTTGATGAAAAAAGTTACTAGGGTGGTCCTCATTTAGATTGAAATCTGAAATCTAACTTTCTTAATTGAACTCAAAAAAGATTTTTATTGTAGAGTGGCTCCTAAAAAATCATTTTTTTTGTTCTAAATTTTTTGTGAAACGTTCTACGGAAAAGTTGTCTTCAGAATAGTTGTTGAACTAATTATTGCGCACAATTTTGCTCAACCAAGATTTTTTATATGAGTTACCAGTACAAAGTTATGATTGTTTTTTCATCAAAAACTAGTCAAGCTTCAAATATCAATATTCATTAGATGCCAGATCGATAAAAATGTATCCTATGCGGTTCCTGAAAGGTCATAATATAAGTAAAAATTTAAGAGAAAATTTGAAGGGTGTTATTTTTGTATTTTATTTAAAGTAGTCTTAAAAATACATTCAAAAATCTCGGAAATATTGCATAACTCTTAAACGCCTTAACGTATCAACATACTTCCTTCAGCAAAATAATAGTATCGAATTAGTTCTACAAAAACTACAGCCGAAAATAGATTGCAGAACAATTTTAATTAATTTATTACCAAAATAACTACTTCAATTGAGTTTGAGCAACTGAGGATTAGAGATATTGTGTAATATGGTTATTCCGAACTAGTTGGCCATGATAAATCTATGAACAGAAATTTTCATGATCTCGACAACCATTTCAACAAGCTGGTGCAAGTTAGTAATATGCAAATATTTTTATCCACATCGTGCCAAGACGTCTATGACACTGGCCCATCTTTCTCATTCACTTGTGTACCGAATAGCCTGTAAAAACCGGAAAACGACGCACAATGAGTTTTGGTTCGAATAAATACATTCTACTCATTTTAACAAATATATGCTTTTCTTGGGTTTCAGGAAGTGCTTTGACTTACAAGAAAATCTATTTTCGGCTGTAGTTTTTGTGTGTCTAATTTCTCGAAAGTAGTATGTATGGAACACTTATAGAACTAATTCGATACTATTATTTTGCTGAAGGAAGTATTTTGGTACGTTAAGGCGTTTAAGAGTTATGCAATATTTTTGAGATTTTTGAAGGTATTTTTAAGACTACTTTAAATAAGTTAATAAAATAACACCCCTCCAATTTTTACTTATATTATGACCTTTCAGGAACCGCATAGGATACATTTCTATCGATCTGGCATCTAATGAATATTGATATTTGAAGCTTGACTAGTTTTTGATGAAAAAACAATCATAACTATGTACTGGTAGCTCATATAAAAAATCTTGGTTGAGCAAAATTGTGCGCAATAATTAGTTCAACAACTATTCTGAAGATAACTTTTCCGTAGAACGTTTCACAAAAAAGTTAGAACAAAAAAAGTGATTTTTCAGGAGCCACCCTACTTTTACTCGGGAAAATTGATGTAACTCGATCAAATGAAGAGCTAGAGAGGTGCTATTTTCAACAAAGTTGCTCAAAATAGAATTTCCTGCAACTTTATTGTACAATAAAATCATTTTTGAGTTCAATTGAGAAAGTTAGATTACAGATTTCAATCTAAATGAGGACCATCCTAGTAACTTTTTTCATCAAAAGGAGCGCCATTTGATTACAAACAACTTTTGTGGAGACACCAGCTACAAAAAACTAATATATTATAGTGAAAATATTTTTGTCACGCTAATTTCCCGTTTTGGACCACAGTGCAGAGCTACGATCCTACGGAAACTAAGAATCTTACCATGAACGAACTCGAACATACGACATCTGGCTTTGTAGATCAGCATCATCTTCTTCGAACCGCCGACAAGGGCACTCAATTATTGATTTTATTGTATAGGTTTTAAATAAATAAATAAAATAAATAAATTTTATCGCAGCAGTGCTTTAACAATTTTTTGGAACACCTGCTGTGGTTACTGGAGGAGTGTCTAGCGGAGACCTACATCTCTCAGAAGTACATGATCATCGCAGTTGAAGAATTATTGAATTTGAACATGTGTCCATCACAGAATCTCGAGAAGTAACAATTATGATTGAATTACTTTCATTTGAACTTATGGCCACTGACAAATAATTCTTGGCCGTATTAATCGTCTTATGGCAAATACTCACTAGCAGTTTCAGAGCAATCAATCAATCCAATTCATGATGCACAATCTGACGAAAATCCCTCTCATCCGTAAACGACACTGACTGTAATTTCAAAACTAGGCTCAGCAGTTTTGGTGGTTCTAAACCTGGTCATTCCGGGTACTTAGTTGTGTCAATGTTCTATATCCTAAACCATAAATCCTAAACTATTTCAGTTAACCTTTCGCAGGAGCAGGTTTGATTCGACGGTTTATCTTACGTTGTATTTTAGATTATGCCTGAGACTCGTTTATTTTTGGTATGCGGAAGCGGCTTCAATAAAAATCGTGATTCAAACAGTGTTTCTATTTATTATAGCGATAAATCTAGCAAATACAAACTATTATTCATTTCACAGGAAACGAAGGTCGAGAGGCATTCCTCGGGATTCCTCGATTATATTTTGTCATATTGACACCCTGCCAGGGTGTGTGAACTATTAATTTCGCCGGGTACATCTTTCGCTGCATCATTTGTTTTAACTCTGTGTGTGCGGGTGAGTTGGAGGCCTTTTTTAAATAAAAGAATAGTTTTAATTTTTTTTATATCATTTATTTACCCCGGCTTTAACCATTTTGGTCGTTCGCCGGGTTGTTAATTTTTTTAAATCTAAACGCGAAATGTTCACGTAGGCCATATCATTGCCACCGCATCATGAAATCAAAATGGTGACCTATATTTTGATCTGGCGGGCAAGCAGACTAGAAGGAATGTACCAGCAGTTCCATTGTTTCGTTAGAAGCTAGAATTTTCGATAATTAGTAAATAATATTGATTAATATCGTGTAGTAAACCAAGTTTTTATAATTACTCATAGCTTGTATATATTAAAACTTCCCTAACTTTTTTCTACATTAAATCCTGTCTTTGGTTTTAATTTATTTCAAATTTATTAATCACAAATTTAGAATTCATAAAAAAACGAACATGTCACTGTTTGTTTATTTCGATGCAGTAACATGGCGACTATTTCGTTTGGTATAGCAACCAAGACAGTGCATCTCGAAGAGTTTATTTTTTATCAATTCAAGGGGTCGTTCAACATTTGGTAACTTGTGGTGAATCGCTTACAGACAATTTTAATGCCGATTTTTCTTCGGAGTGACTGTTCGTGTCGTCGGTATGTACATGTTCTTTCATGTAAGTTTGAGTGAACTTTTGGGACGATTTGGCCAGCTGCCTCTACTCAAAGGTGAATCATGAGTAGTGTGATTGCCTGGAAGTTCGACTAAACGAACACTATTGGGCTAACTTAGATACAGGCGACTTTGTTTGGTCAAATTGGATTTGACACCCGTCACTGAATCAATTTTGGTAGCCGTCTGGTGGCCACGGCTGCCCAGGTAGCCAAAACGCTATGCGGGCATTAGTGGACTTTTTAATCTTCTTGAATCACAAATTACAAGTATTTTTGTGCATACTGGCATGTACCTTTTTATTATATAATTTTGAAGCCGGATATAAATAAACGATACAAAAAATGTCAAGGAAAAGGTTATGTAGTTTAACTTGTTGAATGAACGTTTACGGAAAAAACAGTTTCGTGGTAATTTTGTTTCACTATGAAGCTAGATAATCATGATTATTGATAAATTCCAAATTTTTTCCTACTATGCCTTTAAAGTTTTTAGTCTTATTTTTAAAAACTTTTGAATATACTCTTCAAAGCTTGAACTTTCCCATAAGTTTGAGTGATATTACAGCATAATAATTCATCGATTCTTCCAATCACTTCGTTTTCATTATATTAATACAACGGATTGAAGTGATTTGTACATTATTTTATTATTGAAAAATATCAGCGTTAGTGAGCGATATTTTTGATGCAACAATTTATAGGAAACCAGCATATTGCTACGATTCCAAACGGAATTCGGTTGCTTAGGAAAATCTCAGAACACTACTCACAAGCTATTCTATCAATCTGGGTTTCTACATTGTCGAAGTAAACCAGAATTGGAATTTATTTCCGCATGGATGATCAAATAAAATAATTTCATTCAGCAGTGGAAACGATTTCCGACACATCCATTATTATCTAGACACAAATGATTCCGCGGATGGAACTCTGTTTTCTGATTCAATTAAACTCGCTTTTTGAACGTTGCATCCGAAAAGGTAAGGATGTTAGGTTGTGCAATCTTTCTTCTGCTTTGAATGATTTTCTTCTTAATTTATTCCAATTTATTCATCACTTGATTCGATCATTGCAACACGTGTACTTCAAATCGATCCCTATATCATATGAGCACTTGCCATTCGGGAAGGATTCGAAGCTGCTGCAAATAGGAAAAGGGGCTGACTTCCAAATCATATCACCATGCTGGCAGAGAGTGCATGCGAATGCATCGAACCAATGCTGCTCTCTGCACAAACAGCACGTGCATACGTTGCAAAATGAGTGGAGTAGAAATATATGCAGTTATGCACAAAACTTGCCAGATCAAAAGCAAACGAGGTTATGCCGGCAAAAGGGTTACGGAACATTATTACAGCTTGTACGTGATGTTTTAGTTGCGATGCTTACTTAAAATCAACACACAAGCGAACAGGATGGGAGTAGTTAGAAAAACCAGATAACGTCGTTTGCAGTAATTCCATTTATTTGCCTTTTATTTATGGGTTATACGAGTTGGAAATAGAACTAATTGAAAGCAAGTACTATGAAAAGTATGTTGAAAAATTTTTCATTGTTTTACCTTTGTTTATATATATATAAAAAATAGATATAGAATTCGCTCAAACTTTAAAAAAATGATCCGAGGCCCGGAGGGCCGAGTTTCATATACCAATCGATTCAGCTCGACGAACTGAGCAAATGTCCGTGTGTGTGTGTGTGTGTGTGTGTGTGTGTGTGTGTGTGTGTGTGTGTGTGTGTGTGTGTGTGTGTGTGTGTGTGTGTGTGTGTGTGTGTGTGTGTGTGTGTGTGTGTGTGTGTGTGTGTGTGTGTGTGTGTGTGTGTGTGTGTGTGTGTGTGTGTGTGTGTGTGTATGTGTGTGTGTGTGTGTGTGTGTGTGTGTGTGTGTATGTGTGTGTATGTGTGTGTGTCTGTATGTGTGCTGTCAACTAAGAGGTCGAGATCTCAGAGATGGCTGGACCGATTTTGATCGAAGGAGTTTCGGAGCTGTATGAAAAATGTTTTGGAGCAAAGTGAAACACGATTTTTATACTGTTACATACAATTGTTTCTAAGTACCAAAAAGACTGTGTACAGCATCCTTTTTTATGTCATTTTGCCTCGGACCGATTTTAGCACGGTTCGTTTTTGGCAACATAATCGTTCAAATATGACATATGTAAATTAGATGATGGTAAAGATGGAAGCATTTTCGAGTTGAAAACAATTGCATAATTATACTGATTTAAACTACTGACAGTAATGAATGCACGAAGAACTTAACACCCATATACCATTCGAATCAGTTCGTCGAGATCAGCAAATGCGTGTATATAAAATAATTTTACTCAATTTTCTCGGAGATGACTCAATCATTTTCTACTCAGATTAATACAAAAAGTCGTATGCTCCCAAACAAAGTTCCTGAATTACGTCTGGATCCGACTTCTGGTTCCTGAGCTACAGGATGATATGTCAAACGATTTTAAAATAGTGTAATTCATTTTTCTCTTAGATGGCTGAACCGATCTAAGCTTCAAATGAAATCTAAGATTGGATGCAGATTTGGATAGTCAAAAATGTATTTCGCGCTACGATTTCTCAATGATGTCTGCACTGACTTTCGAACATTTTGAATCAAATGTATACTATACAACTCCTCAGGTGAATTTAACTGACTTCGGTTACACTGATTTTCGAATTCCAGTTCCAGTACTGAATCGTTTCTCTCGTTTTCTAAAAAAAACCATATCGAATTTCAAAAACAAAAATTAAAATTCAAGTATTTATGGTCCCATGCAAAATTAATGAATTTTATCCGATTCTGATTTCCTATTCTGGATTTACTGGGTGATGAGTTTTTAAAATTCAAGCCGATATAAAAGATGACAATTTCAAAAAGCTTCAAAGTTTTTTTTTCCCTTTATGGACTACACTGGCCGAGGAGGGTGGTTACAACGCTCCGCACTTTCCATACCTGACGAACTAGGTTATGGTGCCCAAGTGAACACTAGTAACGAAGAAGGAAACCGACCTATACTTGATAGGTTCCCTCCAGCATGGAACCCAAGCGACAGATTCCTTTACGGTTATCAATTTGCAACGAAAGATACGAATATATTCTATTTCAAGTTCACCAGAGAGTTTTTCACTTTGGCAGGAAGCGTGTGCTTCACCCTGTAACCAGTCAATCATTGAGTCGTGCGTCTGTATCGTATTGGTATTTTGTCATCCTATCAACTGCTTCTGTGTATTAAATGTCCTCGTCGATGAAACTTTGCGAAAGGCTATAGCAGGATAACCATATGAAATCTGCCCCCAAAGGGAATTCATATTGTTATACCACATTCGAAAGGTCATAGACTGGAAACAATTTTCTCAAAGTTTCAACCCTTTAACTGCCATATTGACGGAGCTAGGGTGGTTCTATTGATTTTTATTTTATTTGATTTTTGAAGAAACTGCTTCTCCGAAAAATTTGAAAAAAATCAGGCATGTTTAAGGCATTATGGGGATGCTTCACAATTTTTTTCAAAATTTTTGAAGATGTATTTCTTTTATTAAAAAATACTAGAAAATTTTGAAACATATTTTTTCCCTCTTCCAATTTTTGCACCACCCTGGATTTTTTAGTGATAAATAAAGAATTTTTGGACATGTTAAAATGGTATGTTTTCATATTTTTTAAAAATGTGGACGACCAAAATATTTAATTTTTTCTAAAAAATCAACAACAGTCGACCATGCGTTCCCATCATATTCTGAGAAAAGGAAACGCATGGTGCTTTATCTTAGCAGTTTCTAGTAGTAGTCGACCATGCGTTCCCATAAAGTTCTCTTAAAAGGGAAACGCATGGTGCTTTGTTCTAGTAGTTTATGATGCAACTCAAGCGCAGGGCTTAGAAATCAAAGTAACGAAAAGAAGGAAATGAGTATCAACCTTTGCATAATACATACACGATCATACTTCGGGTACAACCTAGAAAGCTACAAAGCAAGAACTTACTGGTATGTGGTTTATATATGAATGGTAGTAATATATGAACGTTGCGAGTATCACACATATGCAGTTCGGTTACGGCAGTCAAGAACTAGAGCGAGTGACTGTATATAATTCGATGATTCGATAGTGTTTCATGAAAAGGTCAAATCGATTTGCACTGTTGGGTCTCGTACAACGCGGTTTTCTTTTTGCCAGCTCTGTACATTTCACTAAATACATAGCGAGTTGAAACAGCAGTGAATATAATTTTTTCTTTTTTATATTGGTGTCAAACAAAAGTGGCCACTGATGAAGGTTGGAATTGATTTCTTAGAATTGTTTTTCCATAAATACGTTTATTTCTTAAGGCAATTTACATAAGTTGTTCTTCGCCGTAGCATCACTTTTACATAGAATTCTTATCATAATATAATACTAATATAGTCACATCAATTTGAGTTTAATAAAGCATATGAACGATGAACTGCTACAAATTTTAAAATAAGCTGAAATTTTTATACATTTTGTGGTTGATTTCATAACCCACTTGGAGATTTTTTTTATCGGCACATCATTTTTAATAAAATTTTGCTATTGGATGAACTAATGGACGCAGTAGGAGTCAGAACTAAGACTCAAAAGGGTCAATTATTAAATTGAAACTTCAATTGTCTTTATGAAATGATTAAAAAGTTTCATGTAAGAAAGGTCACTAAAAAATTTCTGTAAATTATTGACTGTATTTTTCATTTAAATAGGAAATGGGATAAAAATGTTATAAAAATACATTGCTGTTTCAATGCACACATTTTCTTTCTGATTCTTTTCGTTCATTCTATAGAATTATCATCGTCATTTGGTAGCTGTTCTGATTTAAGCATTTCTGACAATATTTTCGCCGGTCTCACAATTCTGGATAAAAACCGAGCATAAGGAAAGGTAGTGAATAATGGCGGCCTCGTGTGAACAGCAACCAACAGTTCTATTGCCAAAAACGCATTCACAGCAACGGCGCTGGATTCCCAAATATCCAGTCGAATTTGTAGTGTACTCGATATAGTACTTGTAAGCTTTTAAAAATGAGACTTATTACCGGCCTGAATAGCTTGTTTGTGATCTGTGTGTCTCAATTGGGTCATCTCGTAATAAAGCTTTAAATCCGAAATTACTTGGCAGAACATCCTTTTCAAAAGCTTCTATTCCAGAGCTACGATATTCCGATACTTGTTGCTCTCGTTCTCGGATTGATAATATTATCTTGTTAGAACTTCCCGTTCGCAATTTGAACAAAATTATTAAACCTGTAAAAACCTGGAAGCGTTCCTCTGAGAATGAAAATCACTTACTGAGTTAATTATGTATTCTCAGATATTTTCTGGAAAATATGGAGCTTTCTACACAATATACCCAAAAATTAAAGAGATCGATTCAGCGAATCAAGTTTTTTAATAGACATGGTCGATAAATGCTTGATTTGAAATTATGCAAAAGTTATAACTCAAAAATGAAAAATAACGCATCACTATTTTTTATATCTGTTGTTGTTTTAAATTTTCGAATAAATAAAAAAAATATACAGCGCTCTCAGTCTACAAACCATGAAAACCATCATAAAGATATTCGATTGAAGTTTTCAAACACAAAACTCCAACTTTATCTTTATTATACATTTTTCCAGAAAACTGTACACATCCCTCGATAACATATCTTTATGATAACTTTTGACACTGTAATGAAATTTTCATTCTTTCTTTCATTATTCTTTCTTTACATCCATCAGCAACACGTAAAAAACTGACACTCGCTCTAGTTCTTGACTGCCGTAACCGAACTGCATATGTGTGATACTCGCAACGTTCATATATTACTACCATTCATATATAAACCACATACCAGTAAGTTCTCGCTTTGTAGCTTTCTAGGTTGTACCCGAAGTATGATCGTGTATGTATTATGCAAAGGTTGATACTCATTTCCTTCTTTTCGTTACTTTGATTTCTAAGCTCTGCGCTTGAGTTGCATCATAAACTACTAGAACAAAGCACCATGCGTTTCCGTTTTAAGAGAACTTTATGGGAACGCATGGTCGACTACTACTAGAAACTGCTAAGATAAAGCACCATGCGTTTCCTTTTCTCAGAATATGATGGGAACGCATGGTCGACTGTTGTTGATTTTTTAGAAAAAATTAAATATTTTGGTCGTCCACATTTTTAAAAAATATGAAAACATACCATTTTAACATGTCCAAAAATTCTTTATTTATCACTAAAAAATCCAGGGTGGTGCAAAAATTGGAAGAGGGAAAAAATATGTTTCAAAATTTTCTAGTATTTTTTAATAAAAGAAATACATCTTCAAAAATTTTGAAAAAAATTGTGAAGCATCCCCATAATGCCTTAAACATGCCTGATTTTTTTCAAATTTTTCGGAGAAGCAGTTTCTTCAAAAATCAAATAAAATAAAAATCAATAGAACCACCCTAGCTCCGTCAATATGGCAGTTAAAGGGTTGAAACTTTGAGAAAATTGTTTCCAGTCTATGACCTTTCGAATGTGGTATAACAATATGAATTCCCTTTGGGGGCAGATTTCATATGGTTATCCTGCTATAGCCTTTCGCATTGTATCCGCTTCGGTCTTGGCCCTGCTTTCCTATATAGTCTTTTATGTCTGAAGCGGTACTTACGATTATAACTTTAAAGTTCTCAAATCATTTTCCTTCATTTTCCTGGGACATTCTATGGGATTTCTTCCTTACACTTATTTGGTCTTAAATTTCCGATGATAATTTTTTATTTCAACAGTCTCATTTCTCGTCAAGTAAATTATATAATGTAAAGATGCGCTAGATTGCCCAGGAAAGTCACAAAATGTACACAATGGAAAGATTGCTTAAAATTCTGTGATCTTTTTTATTCTTTATTTACGATACATGCACTAAGGCACACTGCACTAGCTTTTATTTATTATCTGTCACAGGTTTTGTTATTGACTTTCGCTCTTCCAATCATTTTGACTGCTTTTGAGTAATTTAGGTCTATACTAAGTTTTGGGCATTCTCGTGTTGAGCACGTATCCAGGAAACAAGAACTACATGTATTTCGTGAAGAAATACTAGGTGTGATTGAATGAAATGGTCCACGTGAACCGTTCTCTTCCAGAAACACACATCTGACACTCACAGTTAGAAGGTGACATCTGTGTCCAAGTTGGAGAAATCTAAGTACATTGAAACCTTTCCCGATTTGAGAGTGTATTTACACCTGATCAATCAGTTTCGCCGTCATTGAAATTTGTACACATTACTCATACCGAACCGGATCGGAAAGGTGTGAAAGTTCCTAAACGGTTCATAAGATATCAATTTACTCCTATTCCTGATAACAATAGTCCTCCTTTTTGAATTAAATTCACCAGTTCAGGACGACTATTATATATTAATATTCATCTCAACTAGATCAAGATAATTCAAATTGGTGACCAATTCCAGGCATAAGAATGCTCGAAACCACCTAATGACCTTTTGTCAATTTCAAGCAGTATTAGTCCTGTCCACTCCACGAGATCGATCCAGATAACATAATAATTTTCATCTTTTTACTTTTATAAGCGAACGATCGATCGATCTCGGTATGGTCCGACTTTGTCAATACGAAGTATAAATTGACTCCCACCCCCATCCGCCAAAGGGGGGTACGCGTCCTGTAGCTCATCATCCGAAGCCTAGGGAATTCCAAAAAGCTTCAAAGTTGGACTTCAAACTATTTAAATTTCGTCATATTTATTTTTTGGCCATACGAATCGTTTTGGATTATGCTGAATACCGGCTCTGGAAGTAACGTAAATAACCGTTAACTATAAACTGGAACTTACTTCGACATCTCATGGAATGCTTAAACGATTGTCACACGTTTAGACTCAAATTCGATCCGGTTTGCAGCTTCGACATTACAGGTTAATGAGTGATTAAAATCACAAATTTCCGCTTAAAACGATGGTATTTAAAATAATGTCATGAGAACTAAAACACCGAAGAATATTCATGCAAAAATCTCATGCGGATTGATACAAAAAGGTATCATCTCACTGCTAGGTGGATTAAGCAGGTTTTTCAGTTGTACATATGAAAATTCATTAAAAAATTTGGATATTTTCTAGTAACGATACACAGTTGCAGAGAAACTTATCACTATCCTTTACATGAAAAATCAATGTTCTGTTCTGTAGCTTTCATACCAGAACCAGCAATTTAAGGCCGTCATAAACGAAGTGAGTTTGTTTCGTACCAACCGTTAGACCTACAAATTGGAAAATTTTTGGAGCCAACCTTCGTGCGTCGTCGTTTATATGACGATATGATATAGTTAAGACGCATCATCCGGTAGTAGACGACAAAACACAAAACCGTGCATCTAGATTTAATTTCACAGCAATCTTTCAAAAGCAAATTTCAAAGTTCGAAGGAAAATCTGTTAAATCGGTTCAACCATCTTTGAGAAACAGCTTTGTGTTCTTAGCATTTTTTAATCATTTTATATTTGTTTTGGAAAGAAGAATTCAAGACCCGGAATAATTGATAGAGGTTTATTTAAATCGCACACGTCACCTACAAACAAATTAAAATTGTTTTGCAGATCGTGTATCTTTCATATAATGAATGATTTTCAAAACACTCATCATCTTTTATTACCGAAAGCCTAAGTCAGATTCGTATAATTAACCACCATTTATTTGAATCTAGATTTGAGGAAATCGTTTTACCTAACTATGAGAAATCAAAGAGAACTAAAATTTGGGGCACTTGACCATTATTTCCGTTACTGGAAACCGAGAACCAGATTTGAATAAGTGAGATTGTTTGAAAACTAGCTAACAAGTTTCGCAAACCAGAAGAATCGCAACAGATTTTTCAATCAATTCGTTTCCTTCAGCTGCTTTTAAAAAAATATTCGTGAAATTGACAGTTTAACACCCTCAAAACCTTATCACATAACATGTTAACAAATTAGCAGCATGAAATTTTTCCTGTTCGTGTTACATTTTTTTCAATTTTAACAACCATTGCATATGTTTTTAATAGATTTTGCTAGAGAGCATTATTTGGTTTTGTATATTTTCGCCTTTCTCTATAGGAAGCTAGAAAATCGAACGGAGCCTCGAAGACCCACAGTGTTATATACTATTCGATTCAGCTATGTGTGCATCTTCCATAGATTTTTGTGATCCGTTCAATTATCTCTGAGATGCCTGAATCGATTTTCGTTTGAAAGCTAATATTGGGTCAAATTGATGACACTTTAGGTTCTAGAGATGTCTGTCACTTACGGTTCTTGTGATATAATGGTATAAGTGACGTATGTATGTATGTATATATGTGTGAAGCCATACATATTGAATAATATAACATAACAAAATATAATATTTGAAGTAATATGCTATGATATAAGTACAGTTGATGTCACAGTGTAAGTTATGCTTTTCTTTCGTTGCAGTACTGGTACTATTTTGGTCTGGCGGCATCATTGTGCCATTTTTCTTCGAAAATGAGACAGGAGCCGCCGCCACGGTCAATGGCGAGCGCTACCGCGCCATGATTAGCGATTGGTTCTTCCCGTTACTTGAAGAGGAAGATTTGGACACCATTTGGATCCAACATGTCGGCTTTCCGTGCCACACAGCCAACGCTACGATCGATCTTCTGTGCATAGTCTTAGAAGATCGATTTATCAGTCGAAATTCGGATGTCGTTTGGCCGCCTCGGAGCTGTGATTTGACGCCGTTAGACTATTATCTTTGGGGGGCTGTAAAAGATAAGTGTTATGTGGACAATGAATGAAACTATATTCCACAATTAACCGGAAAGAATGTACTTTAATATGAAAAACGTGATTAATCCACCTAGCAGTGAGATGATACCTTTTTTTATCAATCCGCATGTGTTTTTTGCATGAATATTCTTCGGTGTTCAAATTTTCATTACATTATTTTAATGACCGTCGTTTTAAGCGACAATTTGAGATTGTAATCACTCATTACTCTGTAATGTCGAAACTGCAAATACAATCGAATTTAAATCTAGAAGTGTGATAATCGATTGAACATTCCATGAGATGTCGAAATAAGTTCCACTTTTGAGTTTTTCGTCATTATTTATGGCACTTCCAGAGCCGGTATTCAGGAACTAGCATAACCCAAAATGATTCGAATGGCCATAAATTAATACGCCAAACAATTTACATCTTCTATATCGGTATGAATTTTAAAAATTCATCATCTGTAATTTCAGAATCGGATAAAATTCACCTCTCATTTGAATCATAGATGATTCTTAGATTTCATTTGAATCTTAGATTGGTTCAGCCATCTACGAGAAAAATTAATTGCATTATTTTAATTTCGTTTCACATATCATCCTGTGGTTCCGCAATCAGAAGTCGGATCCAAACGTAATTCAGGAACCTTGTTTGGGAGTATACGACTTTTCATATGAATCTGAGTTTGTAGAAAACGGTTTAACCATCTCCGAGAAAATTGAGTGATATTATTTGTCACACACGCATTTGCTGATCTCGACGAACTGAGTCGTATGGTATATGGAAGTCATGTTCTTCCAGCATTTATTGCTGTAAATAGTTTAAATCAATATAATTATGGAATTACTTCCAACTCGATAATGCAGGTACCATCTGGTTTACATATGCCATATTCGAAAGATTATGTTGCCAAAAATGAACCGTGCTTAAATTTGTCCGAGGCAAATTGTCATAAAAAAGGATGCTGTACACAGTCTTTTTGGTACTTAGAAACAATTATATGTAACAGTATAAAAAATCGTGTTTCATGTTGCTCCCAAGCTTTGTTTTTTCATACAGCGCTCAAAATTCCTTCTACTGGAATAAGGCTTACACAAAAATATCGATATCTCCGTTAAAAATGGACGGATTTTAACAATCTATGGCTTGTTGGATAGGTATTACCGAGCGAAATCTAAGTCTGGAAACATATTCTGTTTTCAAGGTCAAATGTGACAGATACTGTCAAAAAACTGAAAATTTTGACATTAAACTTCGTATAACTCAAAAAGTAAACATCCGATCTCAAAACCATTCAATAGCGTTCTGGGTGACGGGGAGACCTTTCATTTGCGACTAGTTTGATCAAAATCGGTCCAGCCATCTCTGAGATCTCGACCTCTTAGTTGACAACACACATACAGACACACACACATACACACACACAGACATTTGCTCAGTTCGTCGAGCTGAATCGATTGGTATATGACATTCGGCCCTCCGGGCCTCGGAAAATTTTTCGAAAGTTTGAGCGAATTCTATACCTATTTTTTATATATATAAAAAAAGGTAAAAATAAATTTTGAAATCGGATGAACCGTTTGTGTTTTATTGCATGTTTAAAATAAAAGTTACATGGCGGACTCTGTATAATGGTATAAGTGACGTAGACGACAAAACTTATTGCCGCTTAATTTTCTCGGATATGGAAGAACCGATTTCTATCATTTTTTGCTCGTTTGATACTAATATTGGATCTAGGTCGAAGATTAAGTGGTTATCTCTTCTTGTTCGGGAGATATAATCATACAAGTTACTTGACCTAGAAATCTTCATTTGGGGGATTGGAACTTCTTGGGTTTCGGTTTGTGTTATAGTGCACATGACTAATTTGAATTATTTACGTTTCGCATTCAGCACGTCAGAATAGACATTGCATTTTTAGTGTAAAGCAAGTTCGCTGTAAATAGCAATGAATTTACGTCCGCTTAGCAGATTATGTTGATCCGCGAGGTGGCATTAGTAGATCAACATAATCTGCTAATGCACTGATGAGCTGAATGCGAAACGTAAATAATTCTCAATTCTATAGAAATCTTTTTTTTTCTATCCGCACAGAAAGTGATCAATGATCGAAATCAAATGTGTTATTGCTGAAATCATTAGTATGTTAGGTTCACATAGTTCAAAAGTAGTTAATAGCTTACATTTTGTGATTCTCTTCGAGATAACTTTTTCCAATAAGGCTTTGTAATCTATCGATATAAACGTTAGATTGTGTATATATTTGTTTATAATCACTATCTTACTGGCCTTCAACGTCGGATCATTGTGGTAATAAGAATAACGGTTAACACCTTACTGGCGCTTAATTCGATATTCTTTATACCACAACGATCCACGATCTGTAATCGCCATTGGAAATAAATGTTTTGGTTAGTGTTGACTACATTATAAATCGATTCAGTTGTCTAGTTGTAAATATCATTCTGTGCACCATTTGAATTTTTCGACGTTGTTCTGCTGAAAGTCCACGTATTTCGAAACAAACTAATGAAAACGAATAAACAACTGCACAAGTGGTTAGAGAAGAGGGTAAATAACAGGACGCAGCCATAAAAATTGACAGATTCTGAACCATTGCGAAGTGACAGCGGTTTTTGGTTGCGTTCATACTTTCTGGGACAGTCTTTAGTAGCGCAAAACGGATTGTTGAACAACTTTGAAAACATTTAAAACAATTGTGCAGCAAATACTTTAGCATGTAGCTATCATAGAAGGTCTGCAAAAATATTCACATTATCAGGTCAAAAGGAAGTAACTGTAACAATCAGGGGCGGCGGAATCCTTGAATACTGAATACTGAACTCTACTCTTAGATAAAGGGTAGGTGTGGAATTTTCCACGCAAAAAATGACAAAATTACCTCAAATTTATTTTAGGAATGATGCTCTTCTCATGTAATAACTACACAAGCCAGACTGAGAACATTTCTGTACTGTAGACAAAAATGTCTGTAGTGAATGCCGAGTTGTGATCCTGTTTAAGAACAATACGCTGTTCGTCACAAGAACACAAATATTTTCGGTATTGTGGATGCGAAAATATTTAGCTTGCTTTGAATTCATTTTTTCTACTCAGCCAGCATAATTTCGGCAGCCTTTTAAATCAACATGAAATTAGAACTAAACAATTTAGGAAAAAGTTGTGCAAAAGATATTTCAATGAGAGCAAAATTAGAAAAAAATAAGAAAATTACCACAACGATGCAAAAAACAACATTATATACGTAGTTAAAACGAAACTCAACCAGAAAATTTGCATGCAGTTTTGTCAGAATTTGATCCGTATCAGTACTGTCAACTTGCACTCTGACCAAAGTTTTCCAACCAGATATGAAAATGAAAATAAAATTATAGAATGAAATTTTTAACACCATTGAATTCTACTATAGGTATATCACGTATAATAGACGTCACATCACAGATACGTATTTTAAATATTACTTCTATTCATCATCAGTGTATCAGGTTTCTAAGTTAATTGAAAGAATGCTGCAATGTATATGTAATACCTGTAGTAGATTTCAATGGTGTAAAAAATGTATTCTATCATAAATATTCTACTAAACACTCAGACCCTGTTAATAAGTGCAATCAAAATGATTTAAGTGTTTCAACCGACGATTCCTTTAATATTTTCGTTTAACAGCATTACATCAAAGCTGTATCACATGCCAAATGTCCGGTGATAAATTCAGTTTTCGTGTGTCGTATAAAAATTTTTAGTGGTTCTTTCGACAATTCAAAAAGTTTTACATATGTCACCGAAACTACAGTAAAGACAAAGCGTTCGAAAGTTTTTCCTCCCGTGTATGGTAATCTGGATTGAAAAAGTGCTTCGTCGTTATGCCGAATGAGGGTATATGCATATGCTTGCATCCAACCAAACGTACGAGACTATGACCCGATGAATGATGAAAAACGAAGAAAAATTTCTTCTTGTCAAGTTTTTGTTTCCAAACTCAATTTTCTTGCAACTTTGTTTTCTTCCAACTTTATTCAAACATTTTTGCTAAAACTTTCCACTCAGCGCAAACAAGAAAGCATGGTGTGCATTTGAGGAAAAAGGATAAGCGAGAATCCAAGCTGAGATTTTGCAGTTGTGTAAATTTGATCAAAGCTGGATTGAAAAGTGAAGCTACTGTTTATATAAGAGCTGCAACTGTTTCTCTCCGAACTTCGGTTTTCGCTACTCCTGAAGAAAAGGGGTGGTGAAGTACTTTTTGCCTTTTCTTTTTGCACAGAAGAATTCAAAGTCTGCATACATTACAGAGATATACACATTCATTTTGGAGTTTGAGTTAAAGTTGACTAGTTGTAGTAATTTTCGGTTTAATTTCATCACCCATCACTGCGACGGTGTTGAAAGTGATAAAATCATCTCAACAAATAATTGAGTAATGTAGCTATAAAAAGAATGGTACTTCTCTGCCAAGTGAAAGAGCTTTAATATTTTAACGACATCTTAGGTCATCATCAACAGGTTTCGGATATTGTAGTTTTTAATATGATCTTCTAGATGTTATTTCTTTATAGAGTAATTTTGAGCTAATGACACATATTGTTCGTTATTTTATTCGCGCTTCTTTTTACCTTTTTAGTACATTAGTACATAAAAATAAACTTTTATTCCAACCTAGCAGTTTGCCTTGAACCACTAAGCAGACGTGAGACGGTGATGGCCATTTAATGGTGAAGCTAGATTTATGCTCAGGGCACATAATCGACATCTTTCGTTTTGTCTTACTAACGGGCATACCAGTTTATTATAAATCTTTTTAAGGCTTCTATGCATCAAATCCGTTCAGAAAATTCTTACGTCGTAATGATTTTCAAATAATATCGATTGGGTATAAGTCAACATCTTGGATTTAGAAATGATTTCAAACATGGTTTCTCGAAAGATACTCAATGAATCCATTCGTAAAGATCCATTATTTAAGAGTGAGAAAGAGCGTGAGGGGTGGGGGGAAGGGTACAAATGATGAAAAAAATCATCATTTTTGCGATTTTTTTTCAGAACTATCGTTCAAAAAAATAAACTCAAACATTTTGCATTATACAAAACATCATTCGAACACAATTTTTTAATTTTGTCGTGGAAAAATATTTTGAAATAAGTCGATGAAGAGGTATTTTTGAGAATGCTTCTTAAAAATCATGATTTGCGGTGTCCACTGTATCTCAGCGCAGACTAATCAGAAGTGTACAAATCAAAAAAGCATTGTTAAAGTAGAAGTTTTTCTAGACCGCAACGTTTCGTTTGATTTTTTAATTTTTTTTTAAATTTTTGGTGGTTGTTCAAAGTGAAAACTGCGATTTTTCACTAAAAAATCCACCATTTTGTAGCTATAAAACCTCTCCAAAGTAACAAACAACAAAAAGGGAAACGTTGGGGTCTGGTTTTTTATGTGTAGAAAATGTGTGCAAAATTTTATAAAAATTGGTGCGGTAGTTTTTGAATGACGATGGACACGGACTTTTAAAACCTGCTTTCAAGAAAAATAAGCGTTGTCATAAATTTTTGTCACGTTTTTTGTCTATGAAATCGAAGGAAACAATTTATCACTCTAGGGAGCTCGTAGGGTCTAACATTTTCAAAATATCGTATATTTTCTTTTGTATTCAGTTATAATGAAACATTTCAAGAAGGTTTTGTCAAGTTTTTAAGTCAGTCGAAGCAGAAATCTTGGACCTGTGTGCCGAGCTCTTACTTTTTTGCAGTATGAGATAAGCAAAGATAAAGGCCCATAACTTGCTGAGTTTTGTTTCGAAAGGCTTGAAAATTTCATAGAATATTCTTGAAATGTTTTACTATAAGAAAATATAAAGAAAAAATAAATGAATTTTCAAATGTGTCTCTACCCGCCCCTTAATGGTTTTCAGAAATATCGATAGAACCGAAGTCGCCATCCTTGATTAAAACGATTTTGAACATTCATTCTCCGTCACATTTGTTCCAAAAATATCCATATCCTTATGTTTGACAATATTCATTACACAAAACTTCTTTGATGAATCAAGTTCCAATTAACGTAAGCATTGGAAGCGGTTGACGGTTACGTCATTTATACCATCATATCTCCGTAACCAAAAGTCACAGCCATTTGATCTTCGAACTTGAATAATGACCCGACAGTATCTTTCAAACGAGCATAAGTTTGTTAGAATCGATTCAGCCATCTCTGACGAAATTGAGCGCGTAGAAATATCTTCGAAAAGTGCACACACATACACTAAGGTCTTTTTTATGCGGTTTTTTAAATGCGAATTTTCAGAGTTATGCGGTTTTTTTTATGCGAATTTTCAGAGTTATTCGGTTTTTTATGCGGTATGTAAACTCGCATAAAAAATGATTTGTTAAGGTATTTTTTATGCGGTTTTTTTTTATGCGACTTTTTGTATGCGAAGTTTCAGAGTTATGCGGATTTTTTTATGCGAATTTTCAGAGTAATGCGGTTTTTACGCGAATTTTCAGAGTTATGCGTTTTTTTTTATGCGGTACGTAAATTCGCATAAAAAAGACTTCAGTGTATATACATACACACACATACACATACACACAAGCATTTTCCGATCTCGTCGAACTGAGTCGAATGGTATGTAACACTATGAGTCTCTGAGGCTCCGTTCGAAAGTCGGTTTTTCCAGCAATTCTAATACCTTTCAATAGAGAAAGGCAAAAAGGATACGAATATTGCCATAGCACATATTTTTATACTATGCAAAAATCTCCTTCAACGAAGTAGGATCGTTAAATAAGTTTACGTTATTTGGATTTTACTTCCCAAAAAACATCACGTGTATTGTGTTTGGGTGTTTTGAGCATTTTTAAAATATTTTTCTTTATGTTCAATTTCGCGCTCGAGATACGTTCCTGGAAAAAGGTATAAATTAAAAAAAATATTTTCATCTGTGTTGGAAACCCTTTGGTTCTCTATTTATTAGCCTTACGGAACATTTTGTTATTATATAATGAAATCCATTAGGCTCTATTAAGATGCGTGTTGTGTATTTGCATCGATCGTTTTTCATAAATTGACGTGTTGTAGCCGGTTAAGAATACTGTTCTGTGTTTTAATTGAAGTGACGGGTGATACTTTGCTCATTAGTGAAACGTAATAAAAGTGTTATTTCTTGCATAATTCGAAATTAATGCAAAATATCGATTATAAATTGTTTGAAAAATTCTTCAGTGACGAATATTTATAAGCAATTTTAGACTTTAATTTCTATTTTTTGTCATCATTGCGATACGAGCACGACGCAGTTGATCGAAATTGATAAATCCTGCATGAAAAACTCTAATGAATCAAAGTTAGTTCAATCTTTCTTCCTTATCTTTAATTTTTTTGTTTCTACTATAGAGGTTTTAACCTTAAGATCATTCACCTCTTCGGGTCAGAAATGTGCGGGATTGGGGATCGAACTCAGGTTGGCTGCATGAGAGACATCGACTAACCCGTCCCGATTTCTATGCAAGGATGGCTTTTATCGCATCAAAGAACGCTCACTAGCAACTCTTCACACGATTGAATCAGTGCCATCAAAGAGAGATGGATATCATCACAGCAACAAAAAATCGGCATAGTTCATTTACCATAGAAGAGACACCAGTGCGAGAGCGAATTTCTCTCGATGACCTGTCTGAGAATCAAAGGTTAGCTCGATGCTGTGGGGATTCTTTCAGAAGCAACAAACGGTCGCTTATTCTCGTTTCGCGATCCGATTCTGTATGAGCAGTGGATAATTGCGATAGAACCATTTTACTATTGCAGTTTATTCTAACTATGTGCATATAACCATTGTATAAGTTGTGTCTATGAAAATGTATGTGAATGCTCCACACAAGGGTTTTGAAATATTGCAACCTAGTATGAGAATCATCAAGGCGAATCATCGATTCGATTTTCTGCGACAATTGTCAACTTGCGATTCTTTCTTGGTAAATTCCACACAGCACCAATCATTATCAGACTGTAATTTTTTTAAGGGCCCTGAAATACTCAGAGTATGAAGTGGAGCGAAGAAATGTAGAAAAATTCTTCCGCGGTTCATGCATTGAGAGATTCGAGTTCTTGTAGCATCTTCTACCGGATTGAAAATGTTGTATACAATATAGATAAAAATCGAGCAGCTTCTTTTGTACATACTCAAAACCCCTAAATGTTGTCAGATGGTGCCGAATGCACATGCATTCGTTACTCTACAAAATATTTGCTTCGTTATACGTCAATAACGAAAAATAAACATTTTGTGGACAAATTGACCAAAAAACTATCATTTTATTTAAAAGTACTTCAAATTGTTGAAAACTTAACGTCTGTTTGCATTATTTACCTTTGTTTAAATTTGATTGATTAACTCATCTCAAATCGAGAGTTTTAAAAAGTCCTTTATAAAACTTCTTCCTGTCACATGAACTTCTTGGTAGAAAGTTTATTTCCGATCACATTTGTTTCACGGTCTGTTCTACGCAATTCAGCAATTCGCATCTAGTACAAAACCTGTTGTATGTATCTGTCAAAGACTTCATTAAAAGAGCTCCATTTGTAAAAAATCTGGACCGATTTCGATTTGAAATTCAATTTCCTGTTGCTATATTTCAACGAATATTGGCTTATTGAAACGATGTTTCAACAAACTTGCCGGCATGCTGTAGCCGGATTTTTTATTGGCAACTACTTCGTGCATTATACTTTAATATGTGCTGACTGGCTTGAAGTGTGGATGCACACTCGCAAGTTAGATTATAAATTTCCCATAAATCATGCAACTGTATTTTCCGAATGTCGAGCAAAGTTTGATGCCACCAAGTAACCCAGCAGCTGAGCTACGACATTCGGCTAAGGTCAAATTCGCAAGAGAGATTCTGCCTCAAAGCACAGAGGCATAAATTTAGTGGGCGGTTTCCAACTTTCACACATCTTCGTGTGGTGGTTGGTCGTTTTTAGGGTTGTTTGCTCGCAGTTTTGCCTGAATTTATAACAATTTGTGAATTTTGTGTATGAATTTATAACATGGTTTTGAATACATTTATCTATATACCCCGATCAGCCCCTTTTGTTGGCGACGCAACCTATGCAGTATTTATAATTTATAACATTTAAAATTTATGTTCATTTAGCACAATGAAGTTTTTAATATTACCTATTTACTGAAATTTACTATAAAAAGTGAAAAATTTATCAAGCAATAAGACTAATGAAGACAGCTTCATTTAAAGGACGAGCACGCAATTATTGCTTCGCATCGAACTGGCTGTAACTCTTCTCCTACTGGACTGAACTTACCAAATTTTGTACATTCCAGTTTTGATGTGTTGTGTGAAAATTAATGTGTCTGAGCCGAGCACTAAAAATGATCGCATTTCAAGGAAAACCACGACGCAGTATCTCTCCAGCATGACAGTGCTCGGACTACACGTTGTAAAAGTAATCATAAATTACTAGGAAGCGAAGAAACGAGCGATTTTACCACACTTGACATTTTCCATTTACATTTCGATGTAGATCCATCTGACTACTAGTCGATGTTCTATCTAATGAGCACCAGCTGAGTTTTTTCCAATCTCAATTTCATTTTTCCACGGTTTTACTTGACATCAGCACAAATTGGTATAAACGACACTTTACTCATATGGATGAGTTGGATTGACATTTGTGTCATATATAACCATTGTACATCCTATTTACTACTTCGCAACTGTTCAAGAAAAACATTAGTCTTCATATATTGATATATTTTAAGAAGTGAAATGAATTTCTAGTTTAGCGCGAGCCAGTGCAGTAAAGTTTCAAAGCGTGTCTGTACATGCTCGGTAAAAAGTCTTATTTTCACAATGTTGTGACAAGTACATATTCAGGCTTCATGTGCTTCCAAAAAGGTCAGTGCAGCCATTGAAGATTTCCATTATTCACTTACTCGATGCATTGCGGGTAAACCCATTTCTGTACGAAGTTCTATTTGAAGAGGCACCAGTATAAATAAATAACTGAAAGCTCTGTCCAGCTGCTCACATGCACATGGATCTCGTCTCTATTTCCTCTTTCTGGCCCATTTGGAAATGTTATTCACTACTTCTATGGAATTAAAATGCATGTGCAGCGTGCGCGGAAGAACAGCTAGAATTATTAAATAAAAACAGTGACTTTTCATTCAACTATGGGAAAGAAGGACAAAGCGGAGGTTTCTTGATATCTCTTCTGGTTGGCTACAGAAAAAATGGAATTTCGTTTTGAAACACCCGGAAACTTTACCATGCGTTTTCGTCGCTTTTCTTGTAGAAGTATTATATTTATGACACTATTCTTTTGCTTCGGTGCGTCGATATGATGGTTCGAAATTTTCAATCGCACGTGAGGTACTAGTTCCATATTGAAAAATCTGTTTTAATCCACCTAGTGGTGTAATGATGCCTTTCTCATATCAATCAAACTATCATATATAATACTGTGGTATTCTTCAAAATTATTTTTCTTCGATTCTTAAAAGAATAATCGAAATAAATTTGTTTGACCGTTTACTGATAAAAACTATCAATTGGAAAAGATTTGAGGTCGATTTAGAAAACTTTTTACGGTTTTTCGCTCTTTTCAGTGATGGTATAAAATTTTTAACACACTTTACCCTATATTTCCGGAAGTCGGATCCGCATGAAATTCAGGAATAACGCATGGGACCACAGGACCTTTCATTTGAACCTAAGTTTGTGAAAATCGGTCGCGCCATCTATGAGAAAAGGTAGAACACATATTTTCTTTTTTTTGTACATTTTACCCCATAACTCTCGAACCGGAAGTCGGATCCAAATAATATTCAGGAATTTTGTATGGGACCTCAAGACCTTTTCACGGTTCCTCTTCGTTTTCAATGCTGTTCCCCAGGCATGAGCACCATACCGTAGTATTGACGAAGATACACTAGCTAACAGACATCTTGTGCTGCTTTTCGGGCCACCGACATTTGGTATGATCCTCGTTATTGCATTTATCGCCTTCGCGGACTTCTGGCAGGCATAGTCGACATGACAGTTAAAGTTCAACCGGTTGTCGATCATCACTCCGAGAAGTTTCAGAGCTCGCCTAGTTGAAATCGCATATCCCCCTACATCTATCTCGATACGCTGGATCGACTTGCAGTTGCTCACCAACAACACTTCCGTTTTGTGTTGAGCTATTTCTAGCTTGATTCCGTTCATCCAGCCCTCAATCGTGCTTATCGTCTCTGTCACCTGTCACTCGCCCATCACCGTTAACGATATGTCGTCCGCGAAGCCCATGATTTTCACTTTCCTGGGAAGTTGCTGTGTCAAGACCCCATTGTACATAGCGTTCCAGAGAGTCGGCCCGAGAATGGATTCCTGAGGAACGCCCGCCGTCACTCGCACTGACCTCTGTCCTTCGTTCGTATCTTACACCAGGATTCTATTGTGGAAATAGCTCTTTAGGATTCGGCAAACATAATCTGGGACCCGCATTCGGTGTAGTGCTGTGGCGATGGCCTCCCAGCTGGCACTGTTGAAAGCATTCTTCACGTCCACTGTAACCACGGCGCAGTATCGGTCACCTCTTCGCTTCTGTTTGGACGCCTTCTCAGCGCTCTCAAGCACTGTCCGGATTGCATCAATCGTCGACACTCCTTGACGAAAACCGGTGTGTGTGTGTGTGTGTGTGTGTGTATGTGTGTGCACTTTTAGAAGATATTTGAACGCGCTCAATTTTCTCAGAGATGACTGAACCGATGTTAACAAAGTTGGGCTCGTTTGAAAGCTACTGTCGGGCCATTGATCAAGTTCGAAGATCAAATGGCTGTGACTCTTGGTTCCGGAGATATGATGACATAAATGACGTTACCGACAAAACGTGTTGTTTTTTTACCGCGCAAAATTTTGATATGATAGTTCCAAAAAGCCTTTCGACATCAAAAAAGACGTAAGTTTTTAAATATTAGTCCATTTCAAATGAATTTTTTATGAAACGGTAATGAATATCGAAAGATTCACCTGTTGATGCCTTCAAAGAGTAGTTAAGAGTAATCTGCAAAAATTTCAGAATGATTCATTTAGTATTAAATTTAAAATGTAAATCGTTCATGTTTTTCTCATTCGAGTGTTTTGCCCCATACATTATTGAAGGAAAATTTGAAAGCGTTTTTAAAAACGAAATATTTCTTTATATTTTTCAATGCATACTGCAAATATTTGTTCTTAATTATGAGCAGAGCCGGATAAAGGCATAGGCGGAATAGGCGGTCGCCTATGGCGTCAAGATTAAAGAGGTGCCGAAATTCAGTAATTTGTTACTCGTTTTTGCCTTTCTCATATAGAAAGGTTATGCAATCACTGTGAAACCCGACTTTTGAACCGAGACCCGAAGAGCCGAGTGTCATATGCTGTTCGATGAGTACGAAAAATGTCTGTGTGTGTATGTATGTGTGTTTGTAACAAAATGTGGTTCCCGAAGTGCTCGTGTGTTCCAAACCGGAAGTCACTCACATTTCTCAGAAACGGCCTGACCGATCTTCGCTAACTCAGATTTGAATGAAAAATGCTCGTTTTACATAAGTTGATGTATAATATTATCCAGATCTGGCTTCCAGTTCCGGAAATACTGGGTAGTATGTATGAAATTGCAACCTATGACAGGTTAGAGCGATAATGCAAAAAAAACGTAAAAATTATTCTAAATTTAATTCATAACTGTTTCAATTTATAGGTCATACTAGTTCCTGGTCAAACGAACCCAGCTCCCGGTTCCAGAAGCACCGGAAATAGTGGTCGAAAGCTCAAACGTGGAACTTTTCATTTTCTTAAACACAGCTGAGTCGAATTTCACAAACTTAGACTCAAATAAGGGGGTGAACGTCTATAATATAGATTGATTTTGACTTTTGTTCGGATCTCAATTTCCGGTTCTAGAACAATAGGCATGTGTTTCAAATTTTATACCATCATTTAGAGCGAAAAAAGTGCAAAAAAACGTGCCTAATCCACCTGGCAGTGAGATGATACCTTTTTTTTTTATCAAAAAGCGTGTGTTTAGTTTTCATGAAATTATTTTAATAAACTATTAAAATTTAAAAATAACTATTAAATACTTGCATTTGATTTCCTCGGAGAACGCTAAAGCGATTTTCACAAGTGAGGATTCAAATCAAAGGTCCTGTTGTTTCAAAGCTTGTTATTGAATGTTATCGGGATACGACTTCAGGCTCCGGAATAACGGGGTAAAATGTGAAGAGAAGAGGCATTGCACATGATTTTCTCAACAAAGCCTGCACCACTTTTCATTATCTTATATTCAAATGAAAGGAATTATGGTTTCAGGCCGTGCTGTTGAGTTTTATTTGTATTCGAGTTCCAGCTCCAGCATTCCAGTTTTTATAAGCGGCGATGTCATAACAAGCTAATACCTTAGAAGTAAACATTAATTTCTTCTGATTTGTAGAACTTTTTAGGTGATCACTAGTTAAACTTATTGTGACTATGGAATGGTAGTCGCATAGACTATTCAGAAATTGTTCAACCGATTTTCACAAACTTAGATTTAATTAAAAGCTTTAATTTGGTCTGAATCTGACTTTCAGTTCCGGAATTAGAGGGTTGTGAGCGAGAAAGGTACGTTTTATATACAGAACGGGTTTTATATGTTTGTCCAAACGAATACATTCCTAGAATAAGTACCATGTGCAATTACAGCCCGAGAACTGCTGTCAAAGTGTAAATATATTATGAAATAAACGTCAATTGAAATAAACGTGCGAATGTTTTTTTGCGAGGAATTATAATGTAGCAGAAACGTTACTGGTTTTGTCCCAGACGTTTCTGGCATGGATTTCACTTTGTTTATAAAACCTATATTTCATTTGTATACTTAAGGTTGGAGGGCAAAATGCCACTCAATGGCGCATAAATTTGGCAAGAAACAATTTTACCGCACTTTTAGAAACCCGTCGAGTGTTATAAACTGCGTGTAACATCTGCGTGCATAAAACATCGCTCTTTATCTGATTAATTATTAATATTCAAAATTGCTCGCACACTTGTACCGTTTCGCTTAGCATAAATTCCGAAAAGAGAGAGTTTCATAACACGATCCTTTGGAAAGCGGAAGAAAATCAATTTCGTTCTTTTCTCAGGAATTCGCTCTAATGTAAAAGTTTTCCAACGTCTTTATCTTTTTCTTTTTTGTTTTCTCATTCTATTTCCAGCAGCAGTATCATCGCTAGAGTGACTCCATCAACATCAACGCGAAAGTTCTGCCAAACTTGTCGCAACACCTTCCCTTCGTCAATGATGCTCTCAGTGTTCCAGCTTTGTAAAGTTTTCCTGCCGCGCTTTTATTGCCGAATGCAGATATAGGTGTATTCGCAGTGTGAAATAATTAATTGCACAAATACTTATACATGCAGTCTACAAAAACTTGCTACTGGTAAAATAAAGTTGAAAAACAACCATCGTGACACACAATTTGAACTGACTTTCGGTAATTGGAAAAGCTATCTTTCGGAAGAACACTTTAATAGCCACTATTAAAAATTCAATGTGCATCTTCGAGAGTTTAATTAAATGCGGTTGAATGTGAAACCAAGTTATACTTTTTGGCCGTAGAAAAGTCTTTCGGTCTGTTTGCTATACCGCTCAAAAGAAATGCTGCTCTTTTAGTGCCACAGGTAATGAGTATCGTCCACAACTACCATCGACAAACCATGGTGCAGTAGTTCCACTGGAAAGCAGTAATAGCTGCTGGCTTTCATTCGAGATTCGCCGATCTATGACCTAGCCACAGCGCTACAATAATGGACATGCACGGTCTTCTAAAGGCCGTATGTTTGCTGTATTTTTTTAAAGGTAAGTGAGTGTACCACTGCAATCCAGACTCGTTGTCTAGTCGAATATTCTTCCACTCTTCGATGCATGTATCACAAATTGAATAATTTTACACTACAGTGATTGAAGTAATAGAAGCGAAACGCAGATAGTTATGTTTCTTTATTCAATTGGGAAATGTTCAATTATTTTCCTGCCAATAGTAGAATTGAAATGTGCATTGCATTTTACATAATTTCAAAGTTATGAAACCAAAAAGTTGAATAAATAACAAATTAATGATTATTTCATACCCTATCAATTAATGTATTAGTAAGAAAACCAAATTCGTTTTATGCCAACTTGGAAATAGTTAGTTGTTGACGTAAAAATTAATAAAAATGATAAATCATGCATGCATGAGAAATATATTGAACTTCTACGAGTACCATTTTTAATTTTTTGAATAATGGCCTCAAAAAGTATTTTTATTTCACAGCGAAACAGAAATCCGTGTTCACAGTACTATGTGGTTCTGCGGAATCTTTATTCACTGCCGGTGATTATAGAAACAGATAATTGATTCGCTCTTTATGTTGTATTGGAATTTTGTTAAAAACTGAATCGTTAGTAGATTCTATTTTTGGTGAATATCAACAAGGGTTTCGAGAACGACGCACCATTTGTTCGCCACAGAAACATATGGCCAGCCACACGGGATGTTTCTTTGTGAATATCGACTGCTTAATACTATCTCTATAATCTCTGCAACATTTCCTCCAGTTGCCGTATAATAAATCTAACTCTTACTTGGAAGCATCTCCATTTACAGCTTCTGCGTTATCCGATTTCTCCCCGATCCAGTTTTCATTACTATCGATAAACGTTCTCCGAACACTTTTACCACATTGTTGATAGTTGATTTGGTCAAATTCAAAAATTTCAGTAACATGGAGTGCGAGTTGCTCGGGTTTTCGCGATACTCGAGCAAATTTTCGAAGCGTTGAACATTTTGCTTCGATGCCTTTGTCACAGTCTACTGCCAACAGTAGACATGATGTTAAATATACACACACCCACACTCTTATCCACACGTCTTTCAAATGAGAGATGTGTAGGTTTTGTAATGAACTATGAGAAAAAAGTTTCAAGTTGACGTTAACTAATTTGAAATCTTAGCTCTCTCAGAAAGTTTACAAATATAACTCGGTTTCTTACGAAAAGAAAAGAAAAGCCATATTTTACTAATTGTTCTAAACTGTTAGATATTCTTCATAGGTGATACATTAGACCATTATTTCCCTGATGTCTAAAGTATGTCCCGCTGACTTGTAGCGTTTTCGCTTGTAGCTGATTTTCGATCCCAAATGCTGTTAAATCCTTACCAATAGATTTTGTAGCAGTTTGAATAGCATCTTCATTAGGTTGAGTAACAAACGAAAACATCTTGGAGAAAAACCAGTTACATCAGAGCGGATAGATTCATTGATCTAACTTTCACTTCGCCAGTAGAAAGGAGGTAAAGCACGGACTACCCTTATTGATCATGACTAGCAGATTTCACATCCGTTTTGGCGAATACGGTCGCGAAATTCTCCCATGACATAGAGAAGATTAAATCTTAATTTTAATTGAGAAGTCGTACGGAATAGCTTCATTTATTATTCACTCCTATTAAAAAAACGACATACATTTTTGCACCATCAATATAACTTTCGTAAATGGAAAATCTGGTCAGGTATCGATTTTTTGCGAAGAATATTCTCTTTAATTTTTAGTTGTCTAAAAGAATCCCTGTCTTCATCTGTAGAATCGCTGTGATTGAAACAACTGAATTGAATATGAACATAATTTCGATAGAATAGTTTTTTTTTCGGTCAATCTATTTGGAAATGGATGGATACCATCTCAAAAGAAATCTTCATCATTATCGAACCTTTTTCGTATATCTTCGAAAGTTTGGTAGTGTTGCTCAGCCAGTGCGCGTGCCATCGATGAAAAGAAGTGATAATTAGAATACGTGTCAAATCTGGGCAGCATAGCGGATACGGTAGAATATCTTAATCAAGTGTAGAAATTGTTTCTTTGACAATTTTAGCTGAATGGGGACTAGCGTTGTCATGCTGTAGAATGGTTTTGTCATGTCTGTTTCACCGGGTTTGAGAAGCTTGAAGTGAACTACTCCCTTCTTTTCCAACCACACACATAGAATTGTCGTTTTCTCAAAACAATTCGGTCATGAACTCGGTGTTGATGGTTGTCCTAGCGTAAAGATGTATTCATTTTTCGTCATATGTTGCAATCCGATGCAAAAAGCTCTTCCTTTCGTAGCGTAAAAAGAGCATTCCGCACTGAGTTTATAGCTTTCTCATCTGTCGTTCATTCATTTATCAACCATTTGAATTTTTCCCATGACTCACAGGTGATCGGAAATGGATTGCAGAGTGACATTCAATGGTTTAACAATCTTCAATTATATTTGTGTATGATTTCGTCCAATAGCTATTTTAATTCATTATCTTCGTACTACATATTACTGTCGATTTTCGCATTTTTTATTAATAACAATAAAATCACCTGTTGCGAGCGTTGAAACCTTTGTTCACAAGTTTTGCCGTTTTCTTTTAATAGAACAAGAAAATCATTACATGCCGCAAATGCTCTTTGTTTGGATCGAAATTCGACATTTGTAACAAGAAATAAAAGCATGTTTCCTGTTCCTACCCGTTGACGTTGAAGGAAGGCCCAACCAACAAAATAGTACTTTAATTTAGAAATATCCTGAATTAGAATTTGAGTGACATCTGTTGACAACAGTCTCAAAGATGGCTAAACAATTCGATTTAGATTAATGGTCTTATGGTTACTATTAAATTTTATCCGGATCTGATTTCACGGTACATTGATGGCATTTTTAAAAATTTTCAAAGGCAAGTAATTTTGCATCACAGACTGCTTCCGTTGCTTCGAATTAATGAGTAACTTAAATAAGTTACTAACTGATACTACTACAACGTATATAGACAATAAGTAAATAGTTTCTCTGTGATTTTATACAAGGGTAATACGATAGTTCTTCTGTACTTACTGTATGAGAAATGTTCACACCGATAAGTGGATTCAAACAAGCTTTCAAAAGATATTGAGTAACTCTATTCGGGTTCGAGGTAGATGGCATAATTCAAACGAGTTCAAGATAAAACTTTCAAAGCACGTTAGCAGATAGTTTTAGAATAATAAAATTCAGTCTATCATTTTTTTTGTGTGAAATCTACTTACCCCAATAGAACCGGTGAGAATGATGCAGGAAGAATGAGCTCGCAAATAGAGGTTAAGTGATTATCCGCCGGTGGTTTTCCCCTTTTCGTACGAACATGGAGTTTTACAGCCTGCTGTCGTCGTCATCGGCTTCATACACGATGACTGAAGCACTTACTATCGCTGTCGATGGAGAATAAAATATTGCAAGTTGTGCGGAAAATTAAATCACGTACTAGTTTTCTTCTGTACTGAAAAACCAGTGGGTGGTAAAGTAATTCCAAGTAGAGCAGAGAATAGATTCATGCATACAAATTATTTCGGATTGAAATGGAAATTTATTCTTGATTTTCTTGATTACAGCGGGTGTAGCTAAAAGGTAAATTTTGCGAGATATTTATGCTCCAGGTAGCAGTTTGTTTTCCATTTGGGGTTGCTCTTAAGTTCAGGATATAGTTCTAGGTAGTTGTTGGGGAACGATCACGTAAAAATATTGTCCAATATATATGTTATAGAGAATGCAGAGATTGTCACAGAGGACGTTGCGATTTCAATGCATGTCATTAATAAAAGCTTCCAGCAGTACCCAGTCAAGCTGGCATGCACTCAACCAAACCACATTAAATACAAAGAATTTGCATAAACTGCTTCTGCCCTTAAATCTTTATCATTATAAATTCCATAATCATATTTTTATAATAAATTGTTCTTTCTTGTGAAAAAACTGAAAACAGAATATTTTTTTCTATTGTGTATAACTAGCAAAATTATCTGGTGTTGCTCGGAAATGTTTCGTAAAGGCAAGGCCGCATAAAAACTCACGAAATTACCCATTGAAATACTTAGATCGTAGTGAAACACAACTTAGACGGCTACCCGATTGATTAATACTACGTACAAGTTCAGATTGCGCACAGCCAATGTCTCATCTCAGATCTCACAAAATTCATAATTTTCACGGTATTATGTTTGATTCTCTTTGTTAGGAACATTTAGAACACCTTTTTCTTTATAAGCACCTTCTTAGTAATATTTGAGATTCAAAAAGTACACGTACTTGAATTAACGTTCCCCGTCACATCCGATTAACAATACCTCAGACTCCCGTGATTATAAACACTTGCTGCTCACTCCTCGTTATGCAAATTCTTATGATATAAATATTTTCACGTACCCACTCAAGATTTTCCACATGAAAATGTTTATTTGATTACGAAAGGCTGTTTATCATCATAACTACATTCGTAATAAAGAATATCGTTTCAAACACACAAATGTTGTCGTAAATTTATTTTCGTCACCTCGGGTCGAAATTTTTTTCAGTTATTTAGAGGTTTGGTACCACGTGGGTACCGGATTTGTGCTAAGTACACATAACTATTTTCATTTTCTACGTTTCGCTTTCAGCTCATCAGTGCGTCAGCAGTTTATGTTGAACTGCTAACGCCACCTAACGGTTCAACATAAACCGCTGAGCAGACGTAAAGTTAATACTATTTACATATACACTTATCACACCGAAGTGCTATGTCTTTACTGACGTGCCGAAAGAAACAAAACTAAGTGACGACGTTCTGGCCGTCAACAGATAGTAGTTATTTAGGGGTTTGGTACCACGTGGGTACCGGATTTGTGCTAAGGGGCTGTCCATAAAAGACGTCACGCTTTTTTCGACGATTTTTGACTCCCCATCCCCCCTTTGTCACAAATTGTCACAGAAGCAAAGACCCCCCACTCCCCCTATGTCACATGTCACGAATTCAAAATAAATAAAATTCATCTCAATACATTCTCAATATGTATGACAAACCATACAAATATGAGGGGAAAATCGATTCATCATCATGCTGTCATTAGATTAAAAAATATCCCCATAACTAAAAAATCATCGGAATCATTTCATTAATATCAATTATATAAATTACAAAAGTATTTGGTTGGAATTGATGAAACATTTCAATCATCTGTTTTATTCCTCCTAGGGGTACACAGATATATTATTGCTTTAGATAAAAAATAATATTTCCTTAGTGTAGCGTACAGGGCTGAGAAAATAAAGATCAAAACCTCATCAAAACGTGATTACTGCCGGAGAATCTTTTCATGATCAGTTGATCAGTGAATTTTAAATCACATCGATCAATATTGGTACTGATCTTCCGTCACAAAATGGGTAGTGATTTTGAGCAGAAATGATTCTTTATTTATGTAAGTTCAATCATTGGATGATTTGATAAGCTATGATGTTGGTGGAGGAAAATCACATATGATCAAGATAAGACATGACATGATCTACGTCTGAAATCGTTGATCTCCCGCCCTTTTTCAAATGGAGAACAATTGAATAAACTGCATCTGAATCAGATACAAGAAATTCTTATCATTTACCTTGATAATAGTAGAAAATCAAATTACTGAAAAAATTGTCAGTGCATAACTTAAGTTAAACCGTTTGAAGGCATATTTTTTATTTTTACTCATATTAGGCAAAATTTATTAATTTCGCTAATTTACTCGCTCCTCCGTGCACTTTTGCTGATCACAACAGAAATGATTTCCTGCATCACTCATTTCCGAATTTACAAGAAGAAGCTTTTACATCAACAAATACCCGTTTTCCTACACAATATAAACGTTTATTGTGAAGATTTTTTCAGGAAATAGGGCAAAGCAGTAATATAATTAGGCATTACAAAAATGCGCTCATTGAAAATATTGGACGGCACATTCCAAAAACCACCCCCCCTCCCCCCTGTCACAAAAGGTCACGTTTTATGAAACACCCCCCTCCCCCTTGCGGCGTGACGTCTTTTATGGACAGCCCCTAAGTACACATAACTGTTTTCATTTTTTACGGCCAGAACGTCGTCACTTAGTTTCGTTTCTTTCGGCAAGTCAGTAAAGACATAGCACTTCGGTGTGATAAGTGTATATGTAAATAGCATTAACTTTACGTCTGCTCAGCGGTTTATGTTGAACCGTTAGGTGGCGTTAGCAGTTCAACATAAACTGCTGACGCACTGATGAGCTGAAAGCGAAACGTGAAAAAAATTGAGTTTTTTTTAAATTTACATAAAAACCTCAATGTAGTTTTTTTGTATGATTTTTTCGTTCTTATGAATATTTTTGCAAGTTGCTGGAAATATGCTGTACTCGTCAAGAAGTGCCATTTCTTCAAAAAATCCGATCAATTTTGCTTTTTACTTCCCATGTTTGGGGCACTTGCAACACTCCCTTTCCTTCAGAATAACCTTATGATCTATTTTGTTGTGAAAGGGGTATCTGTATTAATCAAGAAGTATCGTTTCGCGTCGAATCAATTTTACATTGAACTCCCCTTTCGCTAGTAAACTTACTACAGCTCTCTGCCATCTGACTAGTGTAGAAAGTATCTGGGCTCGTCGAAAAGTATCGATGAGGGGGAGGGGGTGGTAAGGTGGGTTGTGGTAGATATAGATTGATTTCCAAGTCTCACTTCTCCTAGTCTAAATATTATGACCCCCTCGTTTGTCGATAAATAAGATAAATTGTAGATTTTTTTAGGGGAGGGGCGCTTCTTAGAAATCATGTTTTGCGATGTCCACTGTATCTCAGCGCAGACTAATCAGAATGTGCGTCGAGCTCGTACTTCTTCGCAATATGAAATAAGCATAGAAAAAAGTCTATAACTTGCTGAGTTTTGTTCCGATAAGCTTAAAAATTTCACAGAATATTCTTGAAATGTTCTACTATAAGAAAATATAAAAAGAAAATAAATGATTTAAACCCTACCCGCCTCTGATAAAGTGCTAGATCCTACCCACCTCTTAATAGAGACAATTGCTATCTTTATTTTTGTCTGTCGAAAAAAGTCGATTTCGCAGCATTCGAAACATTTTGCCTGTAACCAAACATTTACTACAACCCCCCCCCCCCCTCCTTCCTCCTTTTTAAAATATCTCTTATAGTATTATTAATCTATTGAGTATGTTCGATCATGTAACCCCCCCCCCCCTCCTCCTACTCTTTTAAATTTCACATAAATCATATATTTTTTATTTGTATTTTCTTATAATAAAATATTTCAAGAATACTCTGTGAAATGTTCAAGTCTGTCGGAACAAAACTCAGCAAGCTATGGACTTTTATCTTTGCTTATCTCATATTGCAAAGAAGTAAGAGTTCGTCACACAGGCCAAAGGTTTCTGATTCGATTGGCTTGAAAACTTGTCAAAACATGCCTAAAATGTTTCATTATGACGAAATACGAAAAGAAAAATATGATTTTTCGAAAATGTTATACCCTACGGGCTCCCTAGAGTAATAAATCGCTTTCTTTGATTTTATAGACCAGAAACTCCGTGTCCATCGTCATTCAAAAATTACTGCACCAATTTTGTTCAAATCTTGCGCACACTCTTTGCTTGTAAAATACCAGACCCGAACGTTTTTGTTTTCGTTGTTTGTTACTTTGGGGTGGTTTTACAGCTACAAAATGGCGGAATTTTTGTGAAAAATCGTAGCTTTGACTTTGAGCAAATCATGACTTTTTAGATGCGTCTTCAAAAATATCTCATCACCGATTTATTTCTTAATATTTTTTTCAACGAAAAAATTATGAAATGTTGTTCGAATGATGTTTTGTATTATGCAAAACGTTTGAATATATTCTTTGGAACGATAGTTTTGAAATATGTTCACGAAAATGATGTTTTTTCTCATCATGTAGACCATATTCGAGTTTTACAAAAAGTATGGATGGTCTTCAAAAAGTATCGAGTCTCGTCAAATTTGATGGATTTTGTCATGACCCTCTCCTTGTTAAAGACACTTACTACACACTCTCCTTCCTAAAAATGTCCTTATGACCATCTCTGAAGAGCGAGAAGTACCTGTGCCAAGTTTGATAGCTATCCGTTCAGTGGTTTCGGAGTTCTGCCGTTATAAACATTACAGCCAAACCCCCCCCCCCCCCCCTTTTAAAGGCATTTGCACCATCCACCGCCCCCATATAATCATAGAACCCCCCTCCCCTCCCCCTTATATAATCATATCTAAGTTGCGCAAAAAGTATCTATGGTCTTCAGAAAGTATCGATTCTCGTCAAATTAGATAAATTTGTTCATGACCGGAAGGTTAAGGACACTTGCTACGCTCCCTTTTCTATAAAAATACCCTTATGATCATCGCTGAGGAGCAAGAAGTAGCTTTGCCAAATTTGGTGACAATCCGTTCAGTAGTTCCGGAGTTATGCCGTTAGAATAATAACAATATAGAGATTTATATCCTGATGATGATTGCGTATCAGAACAAGAAGATAGCAAGTAACGGAATTACTATTCAACATGAGAAATGATTTCAGAAGATTTTTTTTTCGCGGAATGCTGAGTTTATCTCAAATCTCCGTCTTCGAATCGCAAATAAAAAGCTCTGAAAATAGTGATCAATTTGCGAGAATTTGATGTGCGATTTCATCTACGACCAGGCCCGTACCTAGAGGGGACCCGAGGGTCCCTGGTCCTTCCCAAAATCAGGAAACTTTATTGATTGTTCTTTCACATCTTATTTACTGATACATATTTTATACGTATAAATTTTTATTAAAAACATAAGATTTTCGTTCTCTAGAAAAACATTTTCATGGGAGGCAGCGAAAGACCCTACGATGCGGTTTTATTAGATAGTATCGAAACTACTTGGATGATTCTAAAGTGACTGTGCGCGAAGTAACAGATGCTACAAGTATTATTACTGAGCGCACAAGTCATTGTTTGGGAAAGATTCTGCAGATTAGAAAGATATCCTGCTTCTGGGTGCTTATTCGGGCGAACGCGAGGCATTTCGGAAGCATGTTTGGCTATGCTGATGGAGATTATACGCCGCTTACTTCGAAGCTTTCTAGGAAGACTCCATGGGTCGGAAACGTAATGACGTCTGTTTTCTGACATTTTTTTATTCAAAAGATATTTTTATTTAGGCCTAAGGAGTGTATCGATAAGTAGTTAGCAACATTCAAACAGTTATTACTCGGAAATGGCTTAATGGGTTTGGCCAAGCATTTCAACATCAGCATCGGGATGATTCAACGGATCAAAGTTCGGAACTCCCTGAAAACGTACAAAAAACAGAAGGTGCCGAAAAAGTCCCTGGTACAGCAAGTTCAGGCCAAAACAAGAGCGCGAAAACTGTATAATCGGATTCTACAGAATAAAGACGGATGCATCCTGATCGACGACGAAACCTACGCCAAGGAAGACTCTCGAGCGCTGCCCGGACCGCAATATTATACGAAATCGGTGTATCAGGGCCTGGACGACGCTGACACCACGGTGGCGATGGAAAAGTTTGGGCAGAAGGTGTTGGTCTGGCAAGCAATTTGTACCTGTGGTTAGCGGTCGTCGATTTTCTTTACGAAGGGCACAATTAACGCCAAGGTTTACGAGGAAGAATGTTTGAAGAAGAGAATGCTGCCACTGTACAGAAAGCATAAGGCTCCTCCTCTCTTCTGGCCGGATTTGGTTTCAGCCCACTATGCAAACTCCGTTCTACAGTGGTTGTCAAAAAGTAATGTACAATTCGTGGAAAAGGACATCAACCCACCGAACTGCCCGGATCTTCGGCTAATAGAAAGGTATTGGGCAAGTGTTTGGGAAGGAAGGTACAGTGTCTCAAAACATGTAGGAGTTCAAAAAACTGGACAACTGCCACCAGGAAAGTCACAAAAGTAACTGTGCAGGATTTAATGAAGAATGTCAAGTCCAAAGTGCGAGCGTTTCACAGAAACTAGGATTTTCTTCAATATAATCAGTGAAATGCATAAAAGTGTAATTTTTCTACAATATATAGAAAAATAATGTCAAAATATGTTTTATTTTCGCTTTTTTATTCAATAATCAATGTTGCTAACTACTTTTCGATACACTCCTTATTTGCGTACAAGCTCTAGGTGGCCGAATGAGCCCATTTTTTTATAAAAAAAATTTCTATTGGTTCTCATTGTCACCCTTTTTCTAGGGGGAGAGGAGATTCCATTTCCCTCCTGCGAGTATTGAGGGGCATTTTGTTCGTAGCTCGTCTCGTCATCCACTGCCGCATCGGATTTGTTGTTGATTTTCGTCTTCTTCTCGTTTTCCTTGTTATTCGCAGTCTTGAGCTCGTTCTAGTTGCTGTAGATACGTCTTGTTGTACATTGGTTACAGTTGCTGGTTGGTTTGATGGTGAAATAGGAGAACTGCGCTCACTAGTTTCCGTTGTTGAACGGTTGACCTTGTCTTTGGTTGAAGATGTCCTTTTCGCAGTTTCAGTGCAAGGTTCGCCGTACTGTGCAGGTTGTTCACAAAACTGACATGTAATCAGCTGATTTTCATAGGTAATCAGCGTTTTATACGGATGTATCCCATCTTGACCACAAACGATGTAAGATGGAATTGCCTTACGTTGTTGCATACGTACCACTCGCACACCATTCCGGATACCGGGGAAAATTCCGCCACACTTTTCTTTCGATGGAAAGAACTCCACCGTACTGCGACACGTTTTCCCGAACGTACTGATCACTAATATGCGGGGGAAAGTCATGCACGCGTACTTCTATGGCATTGTCCACCATATACACAGGGATTTTATATTTAGCATTGTCATGATCAACACTGTGCATCTCGTAGTTAACCGAAGCGAATGCAATTGCATTTCTTTCACGTTTGAATACTGCACACACTGTTAGACGCCTTGGTGAATTGAATCTCACTTACATTATTAGCGTCTAGATGCATTCGTTCTTTAGGTAAGATTTCATTTTCTTTTGCTGCTTTGCAGCGCTTGAAATCTATACAAATTGAATTTGGTCTTGTAGGCCAAGTTTTAGGCTTTGTTAAATCATATTTGCCCATTTCGTACACCCTATTGTTCATTACACTGTATTGTCTTCGTTTCTGTCGTATCGACCGTAAGCAATTGTCGACTGTGTCGGATGAGATGCGAGCACTTTTGGTAGACTAGCCTAAGAAGGTATCAGTAAATCATGATCAAAAATTTGCAAACTAGGAGGGTTTAGTGAATTTTTTTCTTCGATGGTTTTAACACTCATTATTATAGTATTCGAAAACGAGAAGTCGAATCTGGACATAATTTAATTTAATCTCTTACCCTTCAACACTAAGCCTAAAACCTGCCTGTGAAAATCTGTGCACGTTTCCCGTACCATAACAGCAGATCGGAATCAATTTAAAGAGCAAAAAAAAAAGGTGATCGGAATCATTTCGGTTAGCAAAAAAAACAGGTCTCACTACCAACACTGCTCTGTACCTTTGGTGCTAAACTGTGATCGATTTCATAAAATCTGTAAAAATCTGTAATCATTTTCAGAAATCTGTTAAAATCTGTGTCATTTTTAAAATCTGTGCAGAAAGTTGAAAATCTATGAAACACAGATTAATCTGTGAAACTGGCATTCCTGGCTCACATTACCATTCACTTTGAGCATCCATATGTCAGGAACGTTTTATACTTAAACGTCGAAAGACAAAAGGTCGAATGACAAAACGTCGAACGACAAAAAGTCGAATGACAAAATATCGAAAATCATAAAACGTCGAATGTATCAAAAGGCGGAGCCGCATACACGAGGGCAAGGAACCGAGGCGGCACTAAGCTGTCGAGGATTCCGCCTGCCCGAGTCGTCCGCCGACCCGCCGTCGGAAGCGCATGCGAGAGAACATGTGATCCACTCGTTTGCACGGTTTACTTAAACATATTTTTTTTGCCTTTTTTAGTTCCGATCAAGCGGTAGCGAGATCGAATGGCACTCAAACCTGTGATCCACCCGTTTGCCGGAATATTGGCTTCATGAAGTTGAACATGTAAAGTAGAGAAGAAAGAAAGGCGTTCATAAAACAAAATTAATATAATTATTATAATTAATAGTTTTCTAATATTAATGCAACATCTGTAATGTAATCAGAAATGTTGTCTATTATTGCAAACTTTCCCACAAGTTTGAACAACTTGTCATACTTTTCCACCTGTTTTTTAATCTATTAGATTGCTCATAATAACAAATAATGCTTTACATCACTTTCCATTGCTCTGAGCTTTTTTATGATTGCCGAGAACATATTTTTTCATCAGATTTTATGATTTGAAAAGCTTTTTGTACGTGCACTTGTGGTACAAAAGCCAATGCTTCTACTCTCTTGAATGTCATGTAAACACCTTTGTTCTCTATGTACAGTGAGCGAAATCCAGTGCACTGTATGTTACTCTTTTGAAAAGAAAAAAAAATGTGAGAGATTAAAAAGGCAATAGTTTTGCTGCGAATCCGGAAATACTTTTGACAAACTATTGATTGTTGCCTTTTCAAAATCTGTGAGTGTGGGGAGGTGCAATTACGTAAAGTGAGAGTAATTACCAACAACAATTTAAAATTTGGGAATAACTACTTTGCATCATTTTGCTACTATATTCCACTATCGACTTTTAGAGCCGTATACTTTGCCTCGGTTTAATCCTGACGATTAATTTGGTTTAACAGTTGATGTTCAGTCATCATTCAGTAATAGCCGTTCAACCGAGAAGGTTGTGTATAGAAGCGTACAGTTTAATAACGCTGGTTGGTTTACACGCGTTAAATACGACAACGGTTGAACTACAGGTAGAAACCTGTTGGCAGCAGCCGTTAAAACGTATAGTCGTGCTGCATAAGAGAGCCCTAGTGCTGGGCCAAGCTGGTGAAGGAAACAACAAAGGGCGTTTCCCAAACTCTACCCAGGCCGCAATATACAGCCACAAGTGCTGAGCAGGAGAGTGCAAAGGCACATCGAAGAGGAAGAGTGCAAAGGCACATAGAAGCAGGAGAGTGCAAAGGCACACCGGTGCGAAGGCACTTCGGTGCAGAAGCATATCGGTGCGGAGCACTAGGAAGAAGGAGACAAGACAACTCGGTCTTTCCACTGCCATACAACACGCAGGTATACACCGGTGACCTGCGCTGGTTACAGCTGGCGAAGACGAAAGCAAATCGGAATTCGAGTGGTGCTGGATGTCAGGTAGCAGTAGCATCACATCATATTCTATCGCTACAGTGAGCTTCAGCATTGTATCAACGTCCAGATACATCCAACAAGAACATCTAGAGCAACGAGGATCTACACGGCAGTGCAACGGAGATAGACAACAATTTCAAGGTAGAAGTTTTTTCTTTTCCTTTTGATTGAGTACTGTGTAGTGTTGGTTTCAAATTTTATTTTAAAGTTTAGTTAAAAATTTTAATGTAATGGATGAATCCATGGACGTAAATCCTAGCATGAATCCTATACCCCCACGAACGAAAAAATATCAGGAGAGCTCTTCTGGGCCTTGGATAGTCTTTTTTAGACGTATATCAAAGCCATTAAACATTTTTCAAATTAATAAAGGTTTGACATCACGATACTCTTCAATCAAAGAGATCATAAAAGTAAATAACGATAAAATTCGTGTTGTGGTAAATAATTTGAAACACGCGAATGATATTGTCTCTTCGGAACATTTCAATAAAGAGTATAAAGTTTACATACCCTCCAAAGATGTCGAAATTGACGGTGTTGTTACCGAAGCGAGTCTTTCGGTAGATGATTTACTCAAGCATGGTGTTGGTCGTTTCAAGAACTCTATGCTTGAGGGTGTGAAAATACTGGAGTGCAAACAACTGTACTCAGTAGTTCATGAAGAGGGAAAAAAAAGTTTATCGCCCATCAGACTCGTTTCGAGTGACATTTGCCGGGTCTGCGTTGCCGTCCCATGTCTATGTCGATAAAATTCGCCTCCATGTTCGGCTTTTTGTTCCAAATGTAATGAATTGTACGAACTGCAAAAAATTCGGCCACACAGCTACTTACTGTAGTAATAAACCAAAATGTATTAAGTGTGAAGGGCCTCATAAAGATAATGATTGCAACAAGGAAATTGAAAAATGTATTTATTGTGGGAATAGTCCTCATGATGATGTTTCAGTATGCACTGCATTTAAAGTGCACAAAGACAAAATTAAGCTTTCTTTAAAAGCACGGTCTAAGCGCACATATGCAGAAATGCTTAAAACGGTCATTGATGTCCCCCCTTTGGAAACCGAAAACGGGTTTTCAAATCTAGAGGAACCAGAGGACTCTGACTCTGACGAAAATAGTGAAGGTAATTCGTTTATCACTACCCAAGGGTCAGTTAAGAGAAAGAAGTCTTCCTCCAAATTACCAAAAAAGACACCTAAAATTTCATCTTCAAAAAAAGATCCCCGTGTTAAACAAAAAAAGTCAAAACCAAAGACTGTGCCTCCTGGTTTGTCAAATTCACAAACCAATCCAGGATCTAGTACAGAAAAAGATAATAATCCAGTGGGCTCCATTTCACAGCCACCAACAGGATTACTGAAGTTTTCGGAAATTGTTGAATGGATTTTCTCAGCATTCAATATATCTGAACCCTTAAAGACCCTCATAATGGCATTCCTTCCAATAGCTAGAACCTTTTTGAAGCAGTTATCAGCTCAATGGCCAATTGTCTCAGGTTTTGTATCTTTTGATGGATAATTTATCACCCGTCGCAAATGATACAATCACTGTCCTGCAGTGGAATTGTCGAAGCATCATGCCAAAACTTGATTCATTTAAAATATTATTGCATAGTCAAAAATGTGATGTATTTGCTTTATGCGAAACATGGCTTACTTCAAACATAGCTTTAAATTTTAATGATTTTAACATTATACGTCTCGATAGAGACTCTCCGTATGGTGGAGTGCTTTTGGGAATTAAGAAATGCTATTCCTTTTATAGATTAAACATCCCTTCAACTTCTAGTATAGAAGTTGTTGCTTGCCAAATAAACATTAAAGGCAAAGATATTTGCATAGCTTCGGTTTATATTCCTCCAAAAGCACAAGTTGGACAGCAACAGCTTATTGAAATGGTTGAAGCCCTTCCTGCACCACGATTGATTCTGGGGGATTTAAATTCGCACGGAATGATGTGGGGTTCCGTTTACAATGATAGCAGATCATCTTTAATACAAAACATTTGTGACAATTTTAGCATGACGGTATTAAATATGGGTAGCATGACACGGATCCCAAGACCTCCGGCACGCCCAAGTGCATTAGATCTATCTCTTTGCTCAACATCAATTCGACTAGATTGCACCTGGAAAATACTGCCTGATTTACACGGTAGCGATCATTTACCAATCATCATCTCAATTAGCAGTAGCAATTGCATTGCTACTTCCGCTAGTATTCCATATGATTTGACAAAAAATATCGACTGGATTAAATACCAAAGTAGTATCTCTAGTATTTTGAATTCAATGGAAGAGCTCCCTCCACTTGAAGAATATGACTTCCTCATTTGTTCGATTCTGGAGGCAGCAGAACAATCCCAAACTAAACGCTTTCCTGGGCCAACGACTAACAGAAGGCCTCCCAACCCCTGGTGGGACAAAGAGTGCTCAGAGGCTAAACTCGCAAAACAAAATGCTTGCAAGACGTTTCTAAAACGGGGAGGAGGAACTCCTCAGAATTTTGAAAAACTTATGGTTTTAGAAACCAAGTACAAGAGCATACTTCGAGCCAAAAAATGTAGCTACTGGAGACATTTTGTCGAAGGTTTGTCAAGAGATACCTCAATGAGCACTCTTTGGAACACGGCCAGACGAATGAGGAATCGTACCGTGGGCAATGAGAGTGATGAATACTCGAACCGATGGATATTTGACTTTGCTAGGAAAGTTTGCCCAGATTCTGTTCCTACGCAAAGCATTATACGGGAATCTCCTCCAAATAATGGTTTTATTAATAACCCATTTTCAATGATGGAATTTTCTATAGCACTCTTGTCTTGTAACAATAACCCCCTTGGGTTGGACAGAATTAAATTCAACTTGGTGAAGAATCTGCCCAACCTCGCAAAAAGACGTTTGTTGGAATTGTTCAACAAGTTTCTTGAGCAAAATATTGTTCCACCTGACTGGAGACAAGTGAAAGTTATCGCCATTCAAAAACCGGGGAAACCAGCTTCCAATCACAACTCATATAGACCCATTGCGATGTTGTCCTGCATCAGAAAATTGTTCGAAAAAATTATTCTACGACGTCTCGACACTTGGGTCGAGACGAACGGTTTGTTGTCAGATACTCAGTTTGGCTTCCGTAGAAATAAAGGGACGAATGATTGCCTTGCATTACTTTCGTCTGACATCCAAATTGCCTTCGCTCAAAAGCAACAAATGGCATCTGTATTTTTAGACATTAAAGGAGCATTTGATTCAGTTTCCATTGATGTTCTTTCAGACAAGCTTCACCAAAATGGACTCCCAGCGGTTATAAATAATTATTTGCACAACCTTTTGTCAGAGAAACACATGCATTTTTCACATGGCGATTTGGCAACACTCAGAAATAGTTACATGGGTCTCCCGCAAGGCTCATGCCTCAGTCCGCTCCTCTATAATTTTTACGTAAATGACATTGACAGCTGTCTAGTAACCCCATGTACACTAAGACAATTGGCAGATGATGGCGTGGTTTCAGTTACTGGACCCAAAGCTATTGATCTGCATAAACCATTGCAAGATACCTTAGATAACTTGTCCGATTGGGCTGTTCATCTTGGTATCGAATTCTCTGCGGAGAAAACAGAGTTAGTCGTCTTTTCAAGAAAGCATGATCCCGCGCAGCTTCAGCTCCATATGATGGGAAGAATGATCCAACAGGTTTTAACTTTTAAATACCTCGGGGTGTGGTTCGATTCCAACTGCACGTGGGGAGGACACATTAGGTTTCTGATAACAAAATGCCAACAAAGAGTAAATTTTCTTCGAACAATAACAGGATCTTGGTGGGGTGCTCATCCGGAAGATCTAATAAAATTGTATCAGACAACGATACTTTCAGTGATGGAATATGGATGCGTTTGCTTTCGTTCCGCTGCAAACTCTCATATTATCAAACTGGAGCGAATTCAGTATCGTTGTTTGCGAATTGCTTTAGGGTGCATGCATTCGACACATACAATGAGTCTTGAAGTTCTGGCGGGAGTTCTTCCATTAAAAGATCGATTTTGGGAGCTTTCATCACGCCTGCTAATAAGATGTGAGGTGCTGAATCCCATGGTAATTAATAATTTCGAACGACTAGTCGAGCTTCGATCTCAAACAAAATTCATGACAGTATATTTTAACCATATGTCACAGGAAATCAACCCTTCAAGATATATTCCTATCCGTGTCAGCCTCCTAAATGTCCCTGACTCAACTTTATTTTTCGATACATCCATGCAGCGCGAAGTGCGTGGAATCCCGGATCATCTACGTTCGACGGGAATCCCAAAAATATTTTCAAGTAAATTCAGGCATATTGACTCTGAGAAAATGTTTTACACGGACGGATCGCGAATTGAAGAAGCGACAGGGTTTGGTATGTTCAACAATAATGTTTCGGCCTCATTTAAGCTTCAAGAACCTGCATCTGTTTATATAGCAGAGCTAGCAGCAGTTCAATATAGTTTGAGTGTAATCGTCACATTAATTCCAAACCATTATTTCCTCTTCACAGATAGTCTGAGTGCAATTGAAGCCATTCGCTCAAACATGACTGGCAAGACTGAACCGTTTTTCCTGGGCAAAATAAAACAGTGCCTGAACGACATATTGAACAATAATTATCTAATCACTATAGTCTGGGTCCCGGCTCATTGCTCCATTCCTGGCAATGAAAGCCGATATTTTAGCCAAACGTGGTGCTATTGAGGGTGAAATTCAAGAGAGACCAATTGCTTTCAACGAATTCTATAGCTCGTCTCGCCAAAGAACACTTGCCAGCTGGCAAGCTTCTTGGGATAAAGATGATCTGGGTCGGTGGATGCACTCAATTATTCCGAAAATATCGACAAAGGCATGGTTCAGGGGACTGGATGTGAGTAGAGATTTCATTCGTGTGATGTCTAGACTCATGTCCAATCACTACACGTTAGATGCACATCTCCTTCGAATTGGGCTCTCCGAGACTAATCATTGTGCTTGTGGCGAAGGTTATCGAGATATTGATCATGTCGTTTGGACATGCGTGGAGTATCGTGATGTCAGATCTCAACTAATAAATTCTTTGCGTACCCAAGGTAGACTATCCAATATCCCAGTTCGAGACATTCTTGCTTGTCGTGACCTTTCATACATGAAACTTATTAATCATTTCATAAAGAAAACTGGAGTTTCAATTTAATAAAGGCCCCTTTCAAGACTTAGTTCTGATCCCAGCTGCGTCCATGAGTTCAACCAATAGCTAAATTAGAATAAAAATAATGTAATGATACAAACAAACTCGAAACAGTTTATGAAATTATTAACAAAATGTCTGAAAATAACAGCTTATTTTATAATTTATAGAAGTTAATCGTTTGGTTCAAATAATATTTCCGAGTAGATTTCATAATTAATGACGAGTTACCTAAGATGATATTTAAGTAATAAGAGAATATGTTTTAATAAATGCAAAACGTTGTGACTATGTTAGAATTAAATTAGGATAAGAATATTATGTAAAAGTGATGCTACGGCGAAGAAAAACTTATGTAAACTGCCTTAAGAAATAAACGTATTTATGAAAAAAAAAGTTGATGTTCAGTGGATGTATGCCATTTAACACACCCAGAATTCACCCTTACATTGTATTCGACTTTTTGTCCCTTTCGACTTTATGGTGTATTCGTTCTTATGGTTATTCGACTATTTGTTACATTCGACCTTTCGTTATATTCGACGTTTTGTAATTTGGACTTTTTGTCGTATTCGACCATTTGACGCATTCGGCCTTTTGTTCTTTCGACTTTTTGGTGTTTCGACCTTCTGTCATTCGACATTTTAGTATATATTCGTCAGGAATAACTTGATATTTTTACATAAAATTATAACAACTTAAAACTTGAATATTAGGCCACCCTTAACTGATACTTTAGAATCTATAAAGTTATTGAAAGCGTACCGAGAATTAGATACATAAACGAGATCAGCAGTAAGAGTAAGATAGTTTGTTTAGTGCCCCTACCGAAACGAAATCCTGGGCAAAGGCCTGTCCACCACAAAACATCTTAGTCAATACTACAAATTATGGAAGCAGTTTTTAAGACTTCATAAGACTATCTTTTTTACTTTTTCGCGAAAATCAAAATTCGTTCTTGGGTTCTAAAGAATTTGATTGCGTCTCTTCACCACCTTGAATAAGAAACAAAAGAACATACTTCAATTTCAACTATGTACGGGAAATTACAACCCCAGATTTAGCATGTGTGGTGATTTAGCTAGTTGATAGTGATGAAGCTATAGTTATAGACCAATAAAATCGTTCGTTGCGCCTTCTCTAGCCAATTCATCGGTCGATATTTACTAATTGATTTTTTTACGCTTCTTTAGAGAACAACTGGGACAAGTTTAATCAAATTAGTCGATCGCGTCTCTAATAACGTCAAATGAAACTCGAAAGAAGCAAAAATTGTATACAAACCATGAACACCTTCCAAATTCGGAGTGGTTCGATTCCAAGCTGGCTAAAATACGGAATATGTCGAAACAGTCTGTCGAGTGCTCAATGATGAACGAAACATACGTCAAACTCGATTTTAAGCAGTTTTCCCGGTCAAAAGTTTTACATTGCTACTACACGTGGGGATATACCGGTAAGATTCAAGTTTGTGTTTGCCGACAAAATAAAAAAAATATTCGCCAGCTGCCTCTACTCCAAGGTGGTGCTGGTGTTGTATTCTGCCAATAAGATAGATTTTGTCCGCAAGCCAATTAATCCTCCGATTTGTTCAATCGAAAAATTCAACGACTTCGATGATGCGGTGAGGGAGGTGGGACAGTGAAATTTAATGCGCTGATTCCGTATCCTTCTCCGAATATCTTTAAGAAGTAAACGGCATACAATATGTCGAGAGCTTGGATTTAATTTCTGCACGCAATCTCTAGAAACGCAATCACTAGACTAGAGACTAGACTAGAGTTGATGCTAAGAGAGCGACTGCTTCTGTCCGTTTGGAAGAAGTATTTATGTCAGTGACGTTCCAAACGATCAAATTCAATATAAAGCCAACAAATTGAATGAAACTTGTTGATTTGTTGCCAACATTACGGTCGAGATTTCATTCATCTACTTCTGAAGGTCAACTTCCATGGATGGCCGAGTAGCTTTTCCACACCTGTGTACAGCTTTCCTCAATATTACACGTGGTTTTGGAACATATAAGCATGATACGCACAACCAATAAGCACCGAAAATCTTTTAGAAAAATTTTTGTGTAATGATTTTTAATATTTGGGCTACCACGAAAAAAGAAAAATATTTGGGCAGACAAACCATATGGAATCAGTAAAGTTATCTAATTATAAAAACTATTTGTAACCGGCATTGACGGTGGAAAACATGTCGGACTGCAAGGGCGAACGTTTGCACTAGCGATGGTGAAAAGTGCAGCAATACGTGTGAAAAGCGGCAAACTTGCGAGGAATCTACACAACCCATAAAAGGGAAACCGAGGAAGAATATAATAGCAAACAACTCACAGCTATATAGCCGTAGAATAGGGAAAATTCCTTCCGATCTTTGATGTTCGATAGCAGCTTCCAGCTTGTGGCTGCTCATTGTGTTCCTGTCTGTACCAGGCACATAAAGCTATACTCGGTTCGAGAAAGTATTTTAGGTATGTTGTACTTTCAGCACACAAGTCCAGTTGAAAATGAATGTAATTAGAACACTGACTCTCCATCGGGTCTCATAGTTTGGGAGCGAGTTTAGTCCACTGTGAGTAACTTCTGATTGTATATGCGATGAAGCGAATCGAACTGAGGTGGGCTTTATAAAAGTCTAGAACAATTTTAGAAAAACAATGAAAATCTGAGATTTTTATGTTTTATGTATCCCATTGATTTTTGTCGAAATTTGCTTCAAATATTTTACGACATTACATCTAACAGTTCTATGTTTGTGAGTCTGTGCAACTCATTTGTACTAAATGAGGTTCGTTTTCAGAATTTTATTATGAATTCTTTGAAGCGTCTTCAAAATGAAACTGTGAAACAAGAACATGATCTAATTGGTACTACAAGAAGCGTAGCAGGCCTGAATGCTTGTTTTTGAATTACTATTTGTTTTTAAGACAAGGTTTAGAATTTCTCTCTTAATAAGAGAATTCAAATATTAAAAATTGAATATATTTTATTTTCACTTCGTCTGAATTCCTTTAGTGTTACTCTTAAAGATGAGATTTTAAACATACTTCGAACCTCAATGTTTTGCTTGATCAGATCATATATCGCAATTATTCTGTTTGATGACATATTGTTTGGTTTGAGAAAAGAAGCTTTGGGCTTATGAGGAAGTATAATTAATTATTTTTTTATATTATTATATTAGACTCGATTAAATTTTTCATTTTTTCAAGCACCTTGAAAACTACCTAGTGATTTTACATAATATTTAATACGCACATAAATGGAGCGTTGCGGTTCCCGAAAATTTACGTGCAAAGGCATATAAAATTGTGTGATTTGAAAATTACATGGCTTGAAACTCGATGAAATAAAAAACAAAACAAAAATCGTTGCGATTACCGACTTGACCCGAGAATCATTGGATCACAAAGCATATTCGTTATTCGAATAAGCAACAAAAGCACATATCTTCAACTTAATATATCATCAACTTAAGTTCATAAAAAGGTCTTGCGGTCCCATACGGCATTCCTGAATTTCATCCATTCATTCGACTAAATATTGGAAACAAACTTATAAAACCGATACACTGAAGAAGGATGTAAATAACATCCCGAAATACGCGTATCTGTATTGTAACGTTTGTTATGCTTCATTAAAGTATGGTGCCTTTGTGAAAGTGTAATAACGTGACAGTGAAATTGTGGAATTTAATGGTACATAAATAGTGCAACTATTGGTGAAGATATTCTAAGAAATTCTAATTTACAACAATTTTGGATTCAAATAATTCGAATTAGCACACTTGTCCTACATACATTTGAACTGGTTGGAGGAGGTTGGCAATGAATGTGAAAAGTGTCGCATGGTATTTTTTATTTGATTAATTTTACATTAAATTCCTGTTCATATACCATCAACATATTGTTTCATGTTATTCCCTATGTTTAATAATCGCTGGCCCGTACCCAGAATTTTATTTCTGGAGAGGCCCACAGATAAAAATAAAACATCTAACTGATGATTCCGATGTATCTAGTTCTAGATCCGACGAACGACTTCAATTAGGCTAAAGCCGGAGTTCATTAAATTTTACAAAAAGTTTTCAAAAGCGTGTTTGGAGATTCAAAAGTAAAAATCACGTGTAGTAAATGTACGTGTTAAAAGAATATTGATTTTCTCTTATGATATAGTCCCACAGTTCGGATTCGACTTCCGATTCCAGAATTACAGAGTAATAAATCAGAGGTGGAAATAAACCCATTTTGCGCAGGAAAATCAAGATTTCCGATTGTGAATCAAGATTTGCGGAATCAAGATTTCCGATTGTGAATCAGAAAATCGAACCCCGTGAATTAAAAAATTGGGTAACAAAACTAAAATGGCGATTAGTTTTTAAATGGTGGAAACTATATATTACACAGAGTAGCAGCAGACCTTATCCATACGCGCTCTTTATCTTGCGCAAGCGAAGAGCATTAGCCTCTCTCAAAAACTCATTCGCGCATTTAAGTACCGCGGCAAAAATGGATGTAGCACGCTTCGTTCGTTCTCAGCGCATTTAGCCAAGAACGAAGCTCGAGTGCTCCATTTGCATGAGAACAGGTGTAGCAACTTGTGCTAATTAACTCTCCGACAAGTCCCCGATCACAATGTAATATTCCTACAATTTTGTAATAATATTAAACCCTACATTTTTGTCAGTTGTGTTTTCTGAGACTTGTTCAAATACTTCCTTGGCGTACGGCACAATTGTTAATAATTAGGGTTTCAAAAGCAGGGAAAAATATCTGTAACTATTCAATTATTCTAAAGTTTTTTAATCTACTTCTTGAAAATCCTGATGCGATCTTGCTCAACACCACCTTAAAATTTATTTAAAATTGTTTGCGTGGTACATAAAAAATCATTCAAATATGAACCTGAATTAAATATAGTAATCACGTTAGTAATTTTAATTATATTGAACTACTTTTAAAAACTTCAAAAATCGATAATTGAAGTTATTTTTGACACTTTTTTGATTCAGAAAAATATTTTAAGTTTGAAAGGTTTGTCATCAATATCCAGTACGCAAAAAAAAATCTTTTAGATCTCAAACAACATGTAGGTTAAAAAGTGGACTGCAAGCCCATACGTTTAATTAATACAGCAAACTACTTTGAATCTGTTCGATAAAATACATAACATTCAATATGTGGAATGAATCCCGCAGCCAGAAAGTTTTCATGCAAAAATCAACACATTTGCTCAGAAAGTACCGGCTAAGATTTTATTCGGTTATCCCATTCAAAGTGGAAAAATCAAGAACAAACAATCATTAAAACGTAATCAGTTCGGCAAAATACCGGTTTCGTTATTGCACGGTTTACGAAGAACACATGCTCACCTTGGATACAAACCGTATTCGATTTCGCAAATTGTTGTTTAATTGCAGTAAAATGAATACTAGACGAAAGGAAATAAATACTAGATGAAGATTTTATGAAAATAATCAGATTGGATCGTAATCCAATTGATAATGTTACTTTTACAGTTTTCGCTAAAAAAATATACCACACCAAATAGTGATTATAGCGACAAAAGACTTTGTTCTACTTCCATCTGGTTGATGCTGATGTTCATGCACTATCTAGATCAAACTCAATGAAACGCTATTTGACATGAATTGGATTTAAAGAAGTAACTGGAGCGCAGCATTTGACGCAGCGTTCTAATAGTGCGTTTGCATTGGCGTAGTCAAATCCTGCATTCCTGTTACTTCTGTGTATGATACTCAAACTAAATAGGGTAATAATTATCAACTCCATAGCACGCTTTGTGATTGGACATGTTTTTCTTATAGTTTTAATTATTATTCATCGTAGCATGTATGTTAATATTATTAGCTGTTTGTATCGCCCTTATTCTGAATAACGACGTATTGGTTTTTCGATCGAATATGGTTCGGTCGAGTCCTAGCTACCTTTGATTTTGCTAGCGTTATTAGGAATACAAATGAAATACGATCGTAAAATCGATACGACGTTATTCAGAATAAGGGCGATTACTTCACCATGACGGTATTACTGAATAAATTTCAAATACATCATGAAACATGGAATTTCGATTCGACCGACGAAATAAACTCACTTAACGAGCCTAAAATTATTGATGTCGGTTAATCCATATCCGAGAAAATTGAGTGGTAATCAGTTTCGACGTTAACGTCACTTATACCATTACATCACTGTAGCTGTAAGTGACAGCCATCTGAACTACAAACCTGTTTAATGAAGACAGAGTAGCATTAAAACGAACCGAACTTTGTTGAAATGTTGATTCCGAATCAGACAGTAATACTGATAACGATGAAGACATAAATTATTCTAAGTAAAATCAAAATTTATCTTATCAAAAATCATTCGTTGCAGAATTAATTATAATAATATCTACAGTAAATATGTGATATTAAATAATAACACTAACTATTTTTATTTACTGTGAACTAAAAACTTTGCTTATTTCCACCCTTGTGAAAAATGTTTAAACCAGTATTGTGTAGTGAACAATGGAACGATCTCGAAACAAAAGCTACCGCCGCTACGAAAGAATACAATTATTGTTGACTTCAGGCAGTGCAAAATTCGACTTTCGATACATTAAACGTGTGCATTTACTTCAATGCAATAAGAAAAATAATGTTGTTATAATAACAATGTGCACTATGTGGAGCACGAAAACATTAAGTACAACATTCCAGTATATATGGGAGATAGTGCTATAGAAGTTCGTGTGCATGGTCTTCCCTCAAGCGTTATCGATCCTTATATTCGCAAAACTATGTCCCAATACGAAGAGATTCTCTCTATCAGAAAAGAAAAGTGGAAGAACTTTTTCCCCGGTATTCTAAATGGCGTACGTTTGTTACACATGCGCTTGAGGAGGCCTATACCTTATGTGACTTTCGGTCAGGATACAAGAATCCCGTGCGAATCATTTGTTACCTATGAACAAAAAAAAAACAATGTAAAATGAAGCGAACACTTTGAAACTATTCTGTAAGCGCTTCAAAATTTGATGATTGTTTGTCGGACAAATTTATAATAAATTAAGAACAGTCAACTGTGGAAAAATGTTTTACACAGACGGATCAAACGTCAACGGGTCCACAAGCTTCTTCATCTTCAATCATAACATCACCGTTTCGTACAAACTCAGTGATCCGGCTTCAGTTCACCTTGCAGAATTATCTGCTATTCAGTTCACCATTACTTCATTGTCACGGACAGTCTAAGTTCAATGGAAACTCTCCGGGTTGTGAAGCCGGGAAAGCATCCCCCATATTTCCTGGGGAAAATAAGAACATATTGGAGAGCTTTATCTGAACGGTCTTATTTTTTTTTGTTTCGATTATAGAGGCTTTAACATTAATGTCATTCGCCTCTTCGGGCCAGAAAAACTTTCCTACCCTATGTGCGGGGTTGGGAATCGAAACCAGGCGGGCTGCGTGAAAGGCATCGACTTACCCATCACGCTATACCCGTCCCCAACGGTCTTATTTAACATCCTCGTCTGGGTCTCTTCGCATTGTTCCGTTCCGAACAATGAAAAGACATACTCGTTGGCTAAGGTGGGCACATTAGAAGGTGATATTTATGATAGATCGATCTGCTTAAATTATTTTTTTCTGTATCTCTCGTAAAAATACTCTCGAAAGTTGGCAAGCTTCATGAAGCAATAGCGAACTGGGACGATGGTATCTAATGAAATTATCCATGTTTTAAGTAATTCACAATTTCATGACCGACCGAGTATGTGTGCCTGTGTGTACAAAAAAAAAAAGAACCAGTAAATCGATAGAATCTACTTGCTGACGAGCTTCCAATGTACGTGTGAAAAAGGAGAAGCAATCATCACTATTCGAACCTTCTCTATTCTTCTTACCGTGAAGATGCTCAATCAACTACGCTACTCTGGAACATGTGTAAAACACACGCTCCAGAACGCATCAGAAGAAATAGTGATGAATTGTGCATGATACTGCACATGAGTCGAGTAAGATTCAACTACTGCCCTAGCTGTTGGCTGAACTCTTTTTGAAAACTAACATTCGGACAACTTTCCCACCCAATTCCAATATTCCGATTGAACAAACGCGACGGGCTGGGTATGTCATCAGGATGCCGGACGGTAACCCGATAGAAATGCATTAGATTTCCGTTTGAGCTGTTAGTAGAATATTGTCACTAATAGAAATGGCCCTTGAATCTGATCTGGTAGGCACAAAAACGAGGAGCACGGCGAGCAAGGTGAATCGATCAAGTAGAGGGGGATTTACGAAGTGGACTGAGTGACTAACTAGATCTCTAGGATAGAGCTTCAAGGAGACGTTTGCAAAGAACACCACAATACTAGGCTAATAACAAACCCTGTCATCTTAGTAAGAAATCAGTCTTCAGTTCAGCTACGCCATCGAACATAGCATATCCATTGTATGGCTGCGCAGTGCTGCTATTTTGGCACGCATGAATTTGACATTTATCTTACCTATTTGTATGTACAAGATGATTTTTTCGGAAAAATAAAACATTTGCCAATCATGCAAAAAAAAAAAATTGGCTGAATCATTCGTTCACGAACTGGCTATAGCAATTACGAACAACACCTGAACATTTAGAATTAATCGATTCATTAGTTTTTGAGATATCGAGAACATAACAAAACATGTACTATTCGACGCAAGCAATAGAAATTTCAGATTATATTTACTTTAATTTGCTGAAAGGTTGAAACTTTCAATGCAATGTGTCTTGGAAAATTTAAAATTTCCGACCTACTGTTTTTTTATGAGAAAAATAAAACAAAACCAGAATTTTATTAGATGTCAATTGCATTTTTGTTGTACACCGAAATTGTTCAGATCTTTGAACCAAATTCTTTTTCTATTTTTCGTTTGTTTCAGTGCATTTTATTTCTGGAAGTAACTTGAACAACCGGTTGACCAACAACAAAGTTACGACTCGGTAAACTTGAAGATCTCAATGCTGATGCCGCATAAATGCAGATAGGGCATGTTTCGAACTTAAAAAAATTGGAACTGGAAAAATCACAATTTTATTGGTTTTTCCTGAACGATTGTCAATAATGATATACTTAAAATAATCTACAAACTTCACAAAACTCGAAGGTGTAAAATTGATCGAAACTGGTCAAGTAACAGCTGAGCTATGACAGCTCGAAGTTATCTCTCAAACTTTTTCTGATTTAGTGCTTCGCGTAAATTTTTTAGGTTTAAGTATTGGAAGTGTAAAGGATCAAGAGTAAACCAAGATAACTTGTGTTGGTAATTTGTGTATTACGTACATTTTTTTTGGTACGTATGTCATAGATGTATGTATTAATGCACATATAAGCAGTGCAACCAATAAAGTGGCTTGCACGATTGAGTTTCAAACAATGGTTTTTAGCAATAATTTATTCTCAAGTGTATGTTGAGCCTTACTTTTTGGATGATATATCAGTTTTGATAAATTTTTCACTAACGGAAAATTGGTTACATTCTATGAATGAAGATTTTAATTCCCTAATAAAAAAGTTAGCAACACTGCTTCAATGCATTTGTATTAGATTACGCTACACAAAATAAACAAAACTAAATATATTTTCCCTTACAAAAGCAGTTATCCGGAAAAATAACTAGTTTTACGACAACATTCCATATCAATTGCCTTTCGCGTGTTAAATTAAAAGTTCTTATTTTGCGGGATTACCAATAGAAGGTATGTAATCTTTATATCGTAACAATTTCTTCAAATCCATATAAGAATGTGTTTGTTGCTAATCAAATGTGTTAGTGGAAGTAAGCTGAAATTGAAATATTTTTTCTCGAGCAGTTTTAAGGAAAACGGAAGAGTTTTAAACAAAGATTTTCGCTTTTCCTGCAATCCCGGGCAATTATGCACTTATTATCTACTCGAATTGCTGATTTCAACACACCAGATTTTTTTACGTGAACGTTTCCTCAGAACGAGAGAAAAATATTATCATTAATCTCAACGTTAAATTTTGTTGCAAACGAATGGTGGAAAATTTATGTGTATGATTCACATTTATACTTGCTAACAACACAGCAACTGACATAGGTTCAATTCGCATCACTAAATCATGGTCAACGCAAAAATATCGTAGTCACTGAAATCGCTTTTTGTAAGCCGAGTGATTTAAAAGATAATGGTATTCAGCGACAAATGGTACTAAAGGTATAATTACCGTAAATTGATTCTGGGGTAGTGAGAATGACTACTGTTAAGGCTTTCCCATGTTTTCGCCTGTTTTGACATTTTACAACAATATCTTATTTGGATCCTTTTTCAGTTCATTATGTTGAATGAAATATTCAAAAGAGAGCACATATTCCACACTCAGCTGCATCTGCCCTATGTTTTTTGGATGGAAGGAGAATTAATGATACTGCCTGTCGTTCACCGCCGTGGACTAACAGCTCCACGACTGAAGATTTGATTTATATTCCTTACAAGAGAGGTAAATTGGGTCGGTTTACCCTCGTCAGTCAAACCATGCCTATCAATTGGTCAACATTTAGGCAAATGATGGAGATCTAACATGTATTTCAATGGGTTTACTAAATTTTTGATGCTTCTCGAATCAGTCATTCGATAAAAGCACTGTACGAATAATAATCAAGCTGTATAACTATTTCAACCTTCGAAAATTGCTTACGACATCTAGATTGAAGTGGAAGGCATCAAAGTTTAAAAGTTTTGGCTCTTCATTAATTGATACCATTACACTTTGTCAGAACGACCATACGGTCAATTAATATTTTTGAGGCGTTCAACTTCTCAGCATAAGAAGTTATTAGCAGCTGTTGGTTACATTTGAATTGGAATATCATAGGTATTGAAAGACAAAACTCGATTCACTTAAAATCTGAACGTACCAGGGCCGCTTTTACCATCGGGTTGTGGGAGCACGTGTCCCAGGGCCCACGGTCATAGGGGGTCCTTGGCGGGACCCTCAGAGCAAAAAAAAAGGTCAATCAGTAAGTTAGGGGCACACAAATAAACCTTGCCCCCAGGCCCATTAATACGTAAAAGTGGCGCTGGAGCGCAATGTTTTTTTTTTTTTACAATGCTTCTAGTAGCCGATTGTGGTGGTGTCTGACAGAAAATAGCTCTCGTATACCATTGACAAAAAATTGTTATGATTCATTTTAAATTTAAAATAGCAGATGAAAGCAGAAAAAAGGAAATTTTAGATTTGGCAATCGGTTGGAGGCAGTGGACAAAAACAAAGAACTCGAAGTTCAACAAGAGAAAATTGCCACAAAAAACATTTTACCATTCATCACCGCACACAAGGGCCCCAATGAAAAGTTTTGACATGATTTGGCTTGTTGCCACTACAATCGATAGACACATCAGTGGTAAAGTAATAAAAAGGTGGGTTTTATTGGAAACGACTTCAATTCACCCAATTGCTTTAAATTCTGCACAATCTAAATTTCCCATTCGGAAAATATTGGACAATAGTGACAGAGATGAAGAGTTGGCGGAATAAAATAACTGCTGATGTTGACGTACACTGTCTCCAAAAGATGCGAGATTTTGTATGAAAAGTTAATCATTTTATTGAAACCAAAACAGAATAAGTGTGTTGTTATTTGTTCTGAAAATTGTAACAAAAAGCCTTCATTTTGACCGTTCAAATGCTTATCTTTATAAGCTGATTTTTTTTATTCGTTCGGTTTTATGAGAAGCAAAGTCGGAAGACTGTTATATGAAAAAGAGATCGAAGTTCACTGACAATGTGTTTGTATGTTTTGAAAGGGAATCGGAAAATTCATCAAACAGAGTACTCTGGTGTGATTAGATTTTCATATCAAACTGTATATAGTTTGCACGAAATTTCCGTCGGATGCGATTGTGTTTTGAAAAGGAAACAGTGAAAAGCCGAAAACTTCAGTCAACGATAACCAAGTTACAAATTTGTGTATGCAATAAAACACACTTCTTGTTAGCAGCACCAATAGAAGTCTACCATCAAAAGCAAGTTGTACATGCCTCGTCAGCATCAGGAGCTCGGATAGGCGAAAGATAAGAAACTGCCAGAACGCGATAAAACTGCACTTCCGACAGCCGAGATCCTGATTCTGTTCGCTAGAAAATATACTTTTTTATCTCTGCGGTTTCGGTTGCTTTTGACAGCAGCCGTTAGCTCACTCCTTCTTGCACATCTGCACAACAGTTTTCAGTTTCAGCTTGTTTATTTTATTAAGTTATCGAATAGCTGTCTTGTCGGTGGCAAAACAACTCAACCCCAGGCGAGACATGTTGGAGACGCGATGTCAGCTTACAAGGCATGGGCGGAAGTGAGGTGTCTTCACATTATTACGAACCAGTTCTGTAGTACGGGACCGAACGATCAACGTTGTATGCAAAACTTTTGCCCTTTCATAGCTGCCGCCATTTGGGGGTAGCATGGAGCTAAGGTTCGACACGATGACTTGCTGATTTGAAGATATGAGCTTTATGGTGGAAATACTTTTTCGCAAGCTGTCCACTTAGTTGCTGGTCGTAGTTTGTTTTATGAATTCGTAACGGTTTCGTTGGAGCAGCGATGATTCTCCTGAGAGAAGTTTGCGACGTCAAACTAGGTATACGAAAATCATCAAGGATAAGTTTTCATGACGTTGCTGAATATGCTTGCATAGTCAGAATATTTCTTTTTTTATCGAAAGTGATTTTTTTTTTTTATTCAATAATATAATATAATATTAAGGCACACTGCTTAAGCTCTAAGATGCCAAGGGTATTTACTAATCTTAATTATCGTCTAACTTAAAACTAGAGTAGTATCATTATGTAATATAGTATCTGGCGATCGGTAGTGGCCGGTGAATTGAATTTAGGATGAGATGATTCCAGATGGCGATGGTAATTTTCTATGTTGGCCGCATTCTTCGGTCCGTGAGGGTCCGCGGGAAACACCCCCAGGCTACGAAGGCCCGGCGGGTGGCCCGCATGCTGGTCATTGACTGGAGCGGTCTTCCGGTGATGGTGATGTTACGGAAGAGAATGAAAAAAAGAAGTAAATATTGTGGGAAACGGGGTAAAAAAGGGGTGTGGGAACAAAATGTTTGAAAACGACAGATATCGAAAGTGATTGTGTGTGATTGTCGATAGTCTATTTACTTGGAATCGAAGGCATTGGAATTAATTGAAAATTCACAACTCGAGATGACCTAACAAAAAGAATGAATACTGATCAATCATGATCCTAAATTCGTTCTTCTACATAACAAATGCTGTATCATAGTCCGTTCTTCTGTTTGCAGAATTTCAAAGGGTTGCTTTTCTGAAAGTGTGGAAACGAAACGAAATTTTTATAGCCCAACAACATGCAAAATAAGATTGTGTGCACATGCACCTTCTGAACTGTTTGTGTCTCTTTTTCATCTCTGTAAAACAATGTTTCACATTTTACTTCATGTTGCCGAACGATGAAACGAACTAAGATTGAGGGTGCTAACATACACATTAATTTGATAGAAGATAAATGAGGTAGATAAACGAGCTCTTTCACGGACGAGATGTGACGTATAGGAAAAGTACTAGCTGACAAAGCTCTGACTATTAAAGCTGCTATGTACGACGGAAATACAATCGAATGTGTACTGACAAGTGCTCTGCAGAGGCTTCTTGATGTACGTTGCAAAAAAGCCTCTCCATTCGCTAGAAGTGTTGAAAAAGTGAAGAAAAAAACCTAATAAATAGGCCATTGAATTTAGATGCGATGCGACTCGATTTATCTTGTAATAAAAAATAATGAAAATTATTTATTTCTTTGAACAAACAACTAATCTGTAACAAAATCAATAAACCAAATATCTGAAAACTCATTCTATTTCAATTAAAGCCTAATTTTCTTAAATCGTCGGAAAATCTCAAAGGTTATTACAAAAATGGGTTTCTAATAATTGAACTTCAAATACTTTGATTTTGAGAAACCATAGTCCATGTCTTCAGTATGTCAAACCATTTATTTTAGACGATTAGACCAATTCCATTCAAAATTGTTGAAAAAGGTGGAGGTTTTCTAAGGAATGCGCTTTCTTTAAGGGGCGGGTAGGGTCTAACACTTTTTTTTTGGATTTTCTTTTAGTAAAACATTTCAAAAAATTTTCTGTGAAATTTTCAAGCCTATCGGAACAAAACTCAGCAAAAAATGATCCTTTATCTTTTCTTATCTCATTCTGCGAAGAAGTATGAGATCGGCACATAGGCCCAAGATTTCTGCTTCGATTGACCTAAAAACTTGACAAAACATTCGTAAAATGTTTCATTATAACAAATTATAAAAGCAAATATATGATTTTTTTGAAAATGTTAGACCCTACGGGCTGAAAATGTTAGACCCTACGCGGTTTTCTCGAAAGCAGGTTTCGAAAGCGTGTATCCATCGTCATTCAAAAACTACTGCACCATTTTTTTCAAATTTTGCACACACTTTTTACATATAAAAAATCAGACCCCAACATTTACCTTTTCGTTGTTTGTTACTTTGGGGAGGTTTTACAGCTACAAAATGGCGGATTTTTTCGTGAAAACCCGTAGTTTTGACTTTAAACAACAACCATAAATCAAATAAACATAGATTTCTCACTGTACGGTGACACTAACAGCACCTCTAGTGACAAACGGGTGTATTTTTTTCCATTAGCTACTGTGGTTGTGTTAAATGCGCAGGCAACTTTTTGCATGCATTTTAGGAGCATTTACGCACCCATTCTCCACCAGACGGTGCTTTTGGTGTCACGGGTTGCTCAACTACATTACTATTACACTGGGAAATCTATGTTTATTTGATTTATGCAACAACCAAAAATTTAAAAAAATCAAACAGATACGTTAGAAAAACTTCTACTCCAACTATGCTGCTTTGATTTGTTCATGTCTGATTAGTCTACGCTGGGATACAGTGGACACTGCAAATCATGATTTTTAAGAAGCGTCCTCAAAAATACCTCTTCTCCGACTTATTTCTAAATATTTTTCCACGAAAAAATACAAAATGTTGTATCATGCAAAACATTTGAATTTATTTTGTTGAACCATAATTCTGGAAGAAATTCGCAAAAATGATTTTTTTTTTCATCATTTAGACCCAAACCCCCCCCCCCCCTCCCCCCCCCCTCCTTAAATCGTTGTAACTTTCAAACTGTTGATTGTACAAAAATGGTTTCCAAGGAAAGAAAGACAGTATCGAAAGGGTTGTTTACATTGTACTGTTACATGGGATAAAAAAATGGTCTCCTAGGACAATCCTAGGTGATTTGCTGACAGTATTGACCGAAAGTCACATAACATAGCACGATATTGGTAACCGCATGTGTACGACACGCATAAAAATCACCCTATCGTGCATAGGGTAAAATACTGCAAACTAATAATTGGACCATCTTAAGAGTGTGAAAAATAATATAAAGAGTTGATTTTGGAGAGCTAGCGCGAAATAGGAAAGTATTCAAACTCTGCGGCGGCCAGTAATCAGTCGTCACTCGTTTTCGTCCGAGACGTCAGATAGGATAAGGCACCTTGTGTCATATTCTTAAAGGGTCACATAAACAGTGTGGACTTTGCGTCTGCTTGGCGGTTCAAAATGAACTGTTAGGCGGAGATGGCGGTTCAATTTGAACTGCTTTAAGCACTGATGAGCCGAAGGCGAAACGCGAAGAAATCGAAACTAAATATGTACCTTACGTACAAACCAAAAAACCCTAAATGTTATGAGAAGTATGAGATTGTTTCAAAAAGATTATTTCCATATTGAAAACGGGTGATCGTTCAAAGAGAAATGCGCTTAATCCACCTAGCAGTGAGATGATACCTTTTTTTATCAATCCGGATGTGTTTTTTGCATGAATATTCTTCGGTGTTTCAGTTTTCATGACATTATTTTAATGACCGTCGTTTTTAACGGCAATTTTAGATTTCAATCACTCATTACTCTGTAATGTCGAAACTGCAAATCGGATCAAGTTTGAATCTAAAAGTGTGACAATCGATTGAGCATTCCATGATATGTCAAAGTAAGTTCCACTTTAGAGTTTACGGTAATTTCAGAGCAGAGCCAGCATTACCTAAACCGATTCGGCCATATGACGAATAAATTGCAATAGTTTTGAGTCCAACTTTGAAGCATTTCGGGATTGTCATCTTCTATATCGGTTTGATTTTCAAAAATTCATCATGCTGTAATTCTAGAATCGGAAGTCAGGCTTTGTTTTGAGAAAACGATTGAGCGTTGAGAAACGATTCGATACTGGCACCGGAATTCGAAAATCGGTGTAGCCGAAGTCAGATAAATTCACCTGAGAAGCTGTATAGTTTAATTTTTATTTAATGTTTGAGAATCAGTGTAGAATCTTTGAGAAATCGTAGCGCGAATAAAATTTTGGGTGCCTTCCGAATCGAAAACTGAATACCACTAAAACTGAAATAAGTTTATTTGGATATCGAATATCCAAATCTGCAAACCCGATAAACCTGATTAATTTATATAAAATAGACATTTTTATACTAATCACCCTGTATTTCCGAAACCGGAAGTTGGATCTGACTAAAAAGCAAGATGTTTCATAGGATCTTAAAACTTTTCATTTGTATCTTAGATGATTCTTAGATTTCATTCGAATCTTAGATCGGTTCAGCCATCTGCGAGAAAAATGAGTTACACAATTTTTATTTCGTTTCACATGTCATCCAGTAGCTCCGGAACCAGAGGTCGGAACCAAACGTAATTCAGGAACCTTGTTTGGGAACATACGACTTTTCATATGAATCAGAGTTTGTAGAAACCGGTTTCGTCATATCCGAAAAAAAATTAAAAAATCGAGTGAAATTATTTGTCAATTTCGTCAATTATCTCGACGAACTGATTCGAATGGTATATGGGTGTTATGTTCTTCCAGCACATAAGCAGTTTAAATCAATATAATTATAAAATTGTTCTGAATTCTGAAGTACTGCTATCTTTCCAATATGTCATATTCGAACGATTATGTTGCCAAAAACGAACCGTGCTAAAATCGGTCCGAAGCAAAATATCATGAAAAAGGATGCTGTACACAGTCTTTTTGGTACTTAAAAACAATTGTATGTAACAGTAATAATAAATGTTTTACGTTGCTTCTAAGCATTTCTTTGCCATACCGTGCTCAAAACTTCTATTGCTGGAATAGGGAAAAAAGTCGCTTACACAAAAATTTCGATATCTCCGTTAAAAATGAACGGATTTTAACAATCTATGGCTTGTTGGATAGCTATTACCGTGCGAAATCTAAGTCTGGAAACATATTCTGTTTTCAAGGTCAATTGTGACAGATACTGTCAAATAACTGAAAATTTTGACATAAAACTTCGTATAACTCAAAAAGTAAACATCCGATCTCAAAACCATTCAATAGCGTTCAGGGTGACGGGGAGACCTTTCATTTGCGACTAGTTTGATCAAAATCGACTCAGCCATCTCTGAGATCTCGATCTCTTAGTTGACAACACACATACAAACACACACGGACATTTGCTCAGTTCGTCGAGCTGAATCGATTGGTATATGACATTCGGCCCTACGGGCCCCGGAAAATTTTTCTAAAGTTTGAGCGAATTCTATACCCATTTTTTTTATATACAAAAAAAAGGTAAAAAGGAAAAAATGGTAAAAACAAAGTGAAATTGGTACCATTAACACTAAATGGCTCCATAAAAGACTAAACTGACCTGAATACATGTGAAAGGCTGCTCTGCCAATGTGTATTTCATCCGTATGCGTATGTTATCGATAAATTAATGAAAATTCATAATAAATTGACTGTGTTGCTGTAACTTTGTGTTAACTCTATAAAGGCATTTACTTTTCTCAGATGCAGAATTACTTAATTTACTTCGCACCTTTTGAACCAATGCTTGGAAAAGAGGTAGTAGATCTTACTAATGATATCAGATGGTTGGGGTGAATTGAGTTATGGGCACACTGGGTAGTGTACTACATAAAAAACTTAATCACAGAAATCCCGTAATGCAGTTTTTAAAGATAACTGTCCTCGTAGAAGCTGATGATTATGAATGAACACTAGACCCAAGCGCACAGATCATTATTTTCTAGAGCAACAAACGAGACGTGAAAACGAAACAAAATCTTCCTTCAACTTGACATGTCACCGTAATTAATTGTCAAGTTGAAAGCGCAGTAGGCATTCGGAGTCATTTGCCGTTGCAAAAAAAAAATAATAAAAATGTGGAAACACTGCACGCGTTCCTGTTTTGTTTTTTTGTTTGACGTCCCCTTCTAAGGTGCTATTAATCCAGATAAAAAACAGTCGGGCGCTAATAGATCCATCAACACGTGCCTTGCGATGGTAATGATTTTTTATGATAACTACCAGAAAAAGAATATCAATAGCATACCCTGTTGTCATATGTCATCATACGCATGTCATTTTACCGTTAAGACTGGTGAAAAAGGCATTGTTTGCTTAGAATGGAGTCTTTTGTGCATTTTGATAAAGATAAGCAAATGAAAGACAACACAACAACCGTTTAGCCAACAATTGGAATTGGGAACGTATAGTGATTAGCTGTTTTATTTTATGATAAAAACTCTTCCTTGTTGATTTTTCGGTACCAAAGTTGTCACCCCGAGAGGATTCTATCTCGTGGATCGACGACTGAGTTCTAGTAAGCGTATTCAGTAGAGCTGGTCGTTCTTCATAAGAAAATGTGCGAACGGTCCCAATATTGTCATAACTCGTTTTTATTTTGTAATAAATTATGGCAAAAATTTTCGAGTCACGTTTTTTGTGACCGAAACGGGTAGAAGCTTATGTACTTACTAGCTGCAACTCTATGAGAGGAATGGAGCCCCACTGAGATGTTCGGCATTTAGGAACGGTGTTTACTATGTATGAAGAGTATTTAACGATGTCGGACGGCCTCATGGGAGTATGAGCATCATTCATCAACTGGAAATACTTGAAATGCTGAGAAGCATTAGGATCGATTTGGTAATCGCAATTCTTATGCTACAGGGATCTGAGCAGAAAAGGGCGGTGAGCAAAGAACTACTAGTCCTTGCTTTGCATCCGTCATCTGTTATCTTCAAAATATTTAGAATAAAATTTATTGTAGTATACAATAGAAACTTTCGGTAAACAGTGGTTTCTTTATAAACTGCCCTTTCACACAGCTACATTCCATGCGCACCGGTACAAACATGCAATTTTATTAAACTTCGTTTTTCGTTTCCCCGGCTAACTAATAACGAGCATTGAAAAAAGTTCGTTTTTGACGTGATTACGTCTTACTTTATTATGGGGCCTTTCCAAAATTCGGACAGTAAAAGAATGTGTAAATTTTTCATGGAACTTGCCGCCCCTGGTCGTATATACCAAAAAATAGAGAACATGTGCACTTAGTTTTCTTGGACATTGCTGAATCTTGTTAGTTGATGGCAGCATGAACTTTATTCGATACTACCGGTTCCCGGTTTCCGATTTCGGTATTACCAGAACTAATGGTTAAAACCTCCATGATGGAACTCAATTCAATTTCGTTGTGATGGCTAAAGCAATTTTCACAAACTTAAATTTGAATAAATGGTCTCACATACTGATGTGTAATTAGTTTATAATTTGCAAATTTAAAAAAAAACTGATAATCCAAAGCACGTAGAAAAGCTTCATAACTACTAAAATTCAAGGTTCTTGTTGGTTGATGACCAAACGAACCAATATCGGTTATACTGGTTTTAAAAATACCATAGTTAGTGATGAAATACTCCTAAATGGAACTCATTTTTTTCTCAAAGATGACTAAACCAACTTCCAAAAGATTTAGGTACAAATAAAAGGTTTTACGGCTATTGTTGATTTATTGGTCGAATAAAACTCCCAGATTCGGAATTATAGGGTAATAAGTGACCTCGGCTAAACCCGTCCCGGTCTAGGAATACCGCAAATAACGATCAAAAACTCGTCAGAAACTTTCCACTTTCGCTTAATTTACCATAATGAGATGAGTATTATTATACCAGTAGGTGGATTTTTTTCCTTTTTCATATAGAAAAGCTATGCAATGATTGTGAAAACTGACTTTTTAACCGAGGCCATTCGACTCAGCTCGACGAACTGAGCAAATGTATGTGTGTATATGTATGGCTGAACCGATTTTCACAAACTTAGATTCAAATGAATCGTCTTATAGTCCTGTGCAAAGTTCTGTAAATTTCATTTGGATCCGACTCTCGGTTCCTGAATTACCGGGTGATATGCACTAAAAAGGGAAAATAATGTCACTCCATTTTCTCGAAGATGGCTAAAAAGATTCTCACAAACCTAAATTCAAACGATAAGTCTTATAGTCCTATACAAAGTACTTGAATTTCATTTGGAACCGAGTTCCGGTTCCGGAATGACAGGGTGATATGCACCAAAAAGAGAAAATAGTATCACTCAATTTTTTCGGAGACGGCTGAACTCATACAGAGTTCCCAAATTTCATTTGGATCCGACTCCCGGTTCCGGAACTACAGGGTGATATATGCCAATAAAAGGGAAAAAATTTCAGTAGCTTTTTTTGAAGATGACAAAACCAATTTTTACCATATTAGGTTCAACTTAGAGTTATCATGGTATCAGATACCATAAAAACATCCCGATTTTTATTCAGATCCAACTTCCGGTTCTGGGAATACGTAGAGTAAAAATATCAATTTCAAGAGTAGTTTTAATTCATAAGTAGCTATGCGATGAGTAGCGAATTATCTGAATTAGCAAATAAATTTCTCATGTTTGCAGATTAGAGTCTAGGGCCAAATAAACTCATACGAGATCAAATAAACATGTATGATAGTCCCATCAAAATATTCAAACCGACTTTTGAAGCGACTAACATTACATTACTATTTTTCAAAATTTCAAACCGTCATAGAAAATCGTTAAATATCTTCTAAGTTGTGCTGGAAGCTGTTCCAATTTGTAGGTCATGTTAGTTTATGGCGAGTACGAGCTGTTTCTGGTTATACTTAACCCGTCATTTATTTCAAACCATTATTAAAATCGAAGGTTCAAGGAATTTTGGAAATTCTTGTAGTATTTTGATTGCTATTGCTGAAATATATAGAAGATAGTGAATAATATGAGAAAGGCATCATTACACCACTAGGTGAATTAAAACTGTTTTTTTCATGAAACATTACGTTTTGCGATAGAAAATAGCGAAGGAAACAAAAAAGCTCGTTGGATGAATATTATGGGAATAGTGATCCTCAGGATTACACCGTAAAATGTTTGTTTCGTGATGGTCGAGACTCCACTGCCGATGAAGTTCGTAGCGGTAGGATTTTTGAAGTGGTTACACAGGACAATGTAAAAAATACACGAAATTGACCGACCGGAAAATAAAAAGTTACGGGGACTAGCAGATGCCACAAGGATTATTACTGAGCGCAAACGTTATATTTTGGGTGACATTTTGCAAACGAAAAATATATCCTTCACTTCCACAGGGTGTCAGGAAAGCTGAGTCCGGACCAAAACTACGAACGCGATCACTCTTCGGAAGCATGTTTGGTCATGTTGGTACGGAATCGGGAGCATTTTTGTCGTCGATTGGTTACAATTGATAAAATATGAATATATGCCACAGTACTTATGAAGCCAGATGACAGTACTTATGACCGACCTCCAATTGCTTCCTCACCCATCTTGCTCGCCCGGTATCCCTCGGACTTATATCTGTTCCCGAACCTTTCACGATATTTTCATCAATAAAAAATTCAGCTCAGGCGAGGAAATCATGAAGAAGAAGTATTTGGCAGACCTCCTGAAAAATTACTTTCAGTAGAAGATCAAAATTTTGGAAAATAAGAATAAGTAGATCGTCTCTAGGATAGAAACATAGTGAGTAAAAAGGATAGAAGTTATTTTCTCATTTCTAAGTAGGTTAGTTTCCCTCTTACCTAGTGAAACTCGCGAAATTCCCTAGGATAAGGAAATGAACAGCTAGCCAGGCTGTAAGTGAAAAGATATATGTTACTATTCATAAGAGATTCTAAGTTTACTTAATTCTTCTGTGCAGTGAAGGTTGCCAATATGTGATGAGTTGTAAACGTAACTGTTTCAGATTATTCCATTCCTTCAAGCTCAATTGTCATTCGAATTGTTTGGGAAAGCTAGTTTTTTTTTTTTTTTTTGTTTCAATTATAGAGGCTTTAACATTAATGTCATTCGCCTCTTCGGGCCAGAAAAACTTTCTGACCCTATGTGCGGGGTTGGGAATCGAACCCAGGCGGGCGGCGTGAAAGGCATCGACTTACCCATCACGCTGTACCCGTCCCCCAGGAAAGCTAGTTCTTATTAAGTGACATTATCTCAAAGTATCGTGGTCATTGATTTCCTGAACCATTTCGAATACTTTTTCATATTTTGTCTTTGTATTCAAAATCGATTGGCGTGTGTTCATTGCAATTCGAGCTGTCGTTTAATAATGAAACTTTTCTGTTAGTTTGGAGCACACAGCCTTGATAACAGTCCGTAAAAAGTAGAAAAATAAGGTCAATTATTACACATCCCATGTATATGGAATACTTAAATGCATATGCACATAGAAAACTACAGAATGCAATGGTTAACTATTCATGAATCGTTCCGTTCTGTTGCTATCGGTAGCAATCATAGCAATGAACTTAGTTTCCGCCTTGTGCAATCAACGTTACTATTCTATCAACAATGAACCAGAAAACTTTTCCCTGGTCAACAATTTCGATCTCGTGTAACTGTAATAACAATAAACATACAACATCGAAGAGAAAGAAAATGGCAATACAAATAGCAGCCTGAACGGGAAAAACGTTTCAAATTTTCCATACAACAGAACTCTTTCCATTTTTCGAAGCATCATTTTTTTTGCGAAACTGATTGCAAATGCAGAGGTACGAAATAAGAGTTTCTCAATGAAAGCATACTGCTCTTTCAGATGCTTTGGTAACCTTCCTTCAAACCTGAACTACGTTGCACGATTGCAAGAAAAAAAATTACCGTCTTATAATAGAAGTGAAAGCTGCTCCTGTGCGAAGAGCAATGAGGGGAAAGTCTATTATTTGCGGGACTAAAATGTTGCGGCTCGTGAATTTGGCTTTTCTTTTGTGTGTTTGTTGGATTTTACCTTTTCAACCACTGAATGGATTTTTTTTCAGTCTAGCTGAGCTTTTCATTCGAGTTCGAGTTTGACTGAACTTCACAAGAACTACTAAGTATTTGTGCTCGTTATAACTCCTGCCAGAAACGGGATCTCGAAATATGCGAGTTAATGGCAAGATTTTCCATTGGATGGTCACCGGAATATTGTCAAGCGAGGAACAGAGTATTAGAAGTATTGGAAAGTGTGTTTTACAGATTACTAACAGTTTAATTTTTGAAATGGGGTTCGGGCAATGGTAAGTGTCGTTGAGATAAATTATGAGGGTTTCTTTGATAACAATTTATTTTATGCAAGTTCGAAAAGCTATACATTTTGTTTAGCATTCAAATAATTTACTAGCATTAGGTTGAATTTGATAATTCTACGTAATTGAGTTACGTTGAGTGACGACGATCTTGGCGGTTTGCACACTAACCGCATTCTGATTTGAAAAGGGTATTTTTGAATTCACTAAACAACTATACACTTGTATCGATCATTTAGATACCCGAGACATTGTTTCAAAATGAGTGTCGAAGGTTGCCTGTTTCTTTCGCACAACCACATTAGATATTAACAAGTACAGTGAGGTCTTTAGAATTACTTGTTTTATGATAATTGTCGCCATTAATGGCTGCCCCTTTCTTAATCGTTCCCTGGAAACGAAGAGAAAATGTTGATGGTTTACCAACTTATCGGAAGGACAATGACTTATCTCACTCTTGCAAGGACAATGACAATGACTTATCTCGCTCATGCAATGTTATTGTGTATGAGGCCGATATATCATAAAAAACTGATACAATCCACCTCATGTATAATACTGTGGTATTCTTCAAAATATTTTTTTTTATTCTTGATAGAAAACAATAAAGTTTGATTGTACATCAACATCAAGGTTAGGTCATCTATGTGGGAACGGAATGAGTTCTATTATTGCAGTTACATTATTGTAGTAACACTAAGAAATAATTTCGTAATCCGGGAACCAGTATAATCTAAGTCGGTTCATATGGCCATCAAGTAACATGACCTGCACATTCTATTAGTGTTTAATAAAATTTAGAAGAATTATTCGACTTTGGCATCTTAATTTAATCGACGGTTCGACATTTTATACACTTATAATACATAAGTTATTGGAGGTAATCCATATGGGACCACAAAATTTTTCATTTGAACCTAAGTTTATAAATGTAGATTTTACCAAATCCGAGAAAAGTGAGTGAGATCCAGTTTTGAGTATATGACCACTATTTCCGGTGCTTCTGGAATCGGAAACCGGAAACCGGAAACCAGGATGACCGGTGACGTTTTTTCGCCCTCTACTGACAATAGCTACCGTTTGAAATATTTTTGAGCCCAGTTTATAAATTTATAACGTGTTTTACTTCGTCGCTTTTAGTGACGGTACAAAATTGTTAAGGAGTGTATCGAAAAGTAGTTAGCAACATTGATTATTGAATAAAAAAGCGAAAAAACATATTTTGACATCAGTTTTCGATATATTGTAGAAAAATTACATTTTTATGCATTTCACTGATTATATTGACGAAAATCCTAGTTTCTGTGAAACGCTCGCACTTTGGACTTGACATTCTTCATTAAATTCTGCACAGTTACTTTTGTGACTTTCCTGGTGGCAGCTGTTCAATTTTTTTGAACTCCTGCATGTTTTGAGACACTGTACCTTCCTTCCAAAAGTGCCGCTTGTCAATTGGCCTAAGATCCGGGCATTTCGGTGGGTTGATGTTCTTTTCCACGAATTGTACATTATTTTTTGACAACCACTGTAGAACGGAGTTGGCGTAGTGGGCTGAAGCCAAATCCGGCCAGAAGAGAGGAGGAGCCTTATGCTTTCTGTACAGTGGCAGCATTCTCTTCTTGAAACATTCTTCCTCGTACACCTTGGCGTTAATTGTGCCGTTCGTAAAGAAAATCGACGACCGCAAACCACAGGTACAAATTGCTTGCCAGACCAACACCTTCTGCCCAAACTTTTCCATCGCCACCGTGGTGTCAGCGCCGTCCAGGCCCTGGTACACCGATTTCGTATAATATTGCGGTCCGGGCAGCGCTCGAGAGTTTTCCTTGGCGTAGGTCTCGTCGTCGATCAGGATGCATCCGTCTTTATTCTGTAGAATCCGGTTATACAGTTTTCGCGCTCATGTTTTGGCCTGAACTTGCTGTACCAGGGACTTTTTCGGCACTTTCTGTTTCTTGTACGTTTTCAGGGAGTTCCGAATTTTGATCCGTTGAATCATCCCGATGCTGGTGTTGAACTGCTTGGCCAAATCCCGCGTCGACGCCGATGGGTTTTTCCTGATGTACTCACCCACTTTAATCCCGGCCGGGACTGGCTGGGACCCGTTTTCCTTCATGGAAAGGGTCTTACCGAACTTCTCGATAATGTTTTTGACACTGGTGTGGTGCACTTTCACCCGTTTTGCAATTTCGTTGTACGTGACACCCCTCTCTGAGCACCAAGTGTGCAAAATTTTCTTTCGTGTTTCCGGATCAATTCGACTCATCATTGAAACGATAAACCGTACCGAAACCAATCGGTTGTGCAGCTGTTATTGACATGTAAACAAACATGTCACCGCAAAACACGCTGCAAAAAATAAGGCCATTTCAGAGTAATAACTGTTTGAATATTGCTAACTACTTATCGATACAATCCTTAAACATTCTTCACCTTGTAGTTCTGGAGCCGGAAATCAGATCCGAGTGCAATTTGAGTATAAGTATGAGACTATAATTTCAAATTTTCATGTTTTGTGCCTGATTATAACGAAATCATTGACGAAGGATTAAAAAAACATTTCCAATCATACGAAAAATTTAAAATTCATGTATAAATATCTCGAGAACTGTTACTTCTAAAAGAGAGGTCACTATGAAAAAATGTATTGATCTTAAACAGTGAAATCATGTTCTAGTGTTGAAATCACTATTGTTCATCAGGAACTTGAAGTTTGGCAAATAACTGTAATTTTTTTAAGCTGTAACTTCTTTAGTTTACAAAACACAATAATCAAGTTAAAGTCAAATTTTGGTTGTTGGCTGGTTGGATCATAATGTGAAAAAATACTGTCAAAAACTATGCGTGCAGATTACAATTCCATTAATCTGTGTCTTCTGAAAATAATTATGTATATGATTTTATATAACGCTGGATAATATTAACCTTAACATGATTACTCATATTCCATAAAGTATTGAAACAAACACCAATGATGTGAAATAATCAATAAGTTGATATTAATATGGCCATACACTATTTACTTATGAAGTCTCTCACAACAAATTATACCGAGAGATAGGAAATCGAATAATCTTGCTATAGCTACAAGAACCATTTATCTCTGATCCGCCCTAGACGCACATTCTAGGATAATAAAATGAAATACCCTTCGTAAAATTCCGTTCATTCATTATACGTCGTTGCTCCGTCATCATTCAATCGTTGTAATCATTATATTTACAAAGCAATGTGCTGCTGAAGTTTTCGTCACGTTCCAGCTCAATGTGATAACTTTCGTAGAACTGTCTTCGGAATGTCTGATGGGGAAAAGGAGAGGAAAACTTTTATCTGTTTCATTCCAGCAATTTATCCTTTCCCTACAGAAATCGTTTGATTTGACTGTCCTATTCATAAGTAGGATGAAATATTTTAAGAAAAATACATTCGCTAAGTGAATCTGCAATGTTTCTAAGGTGTATAGATTTTTCATTCTTTTGATGGCAACTGAGATCTTTACGATGTCAGCTCTCTCCTGTAACTTCACTTTTCGATTTTCCAACATCGATTGATGAACTTTTGAGATGATTCTCGAAAAAATGGTGTCATTTGAACGACCAGAGTGTTGTACATCATTGGTATTTTCACGGCCACGCTTAAATTCAGCTTACCAGTCAGAAATGGCACAGAGAACAGTAGTACAGATCTCAATTTGTGTAAGAAATTTAACGTCCTGCTCCATACAAATCAACCACAGAGAACAGAGATTCAAACTAGTACAAACTTTTTCAAAAAAGCTGTGTAAAGCATACAAGTAAAAATCCGTTAAAAATCTCCGTTGGGCATGACTTTGCACGCCTGAATTACCATTGTATGAAAACCCGAATTCAAGAGCCCATAAGGGATTACTGGGCTGGGTTAAATTTCTTACACAAATTGAAATCTCTACTTAGATGGCTGTTCTCTGTGTCGTTAGTTGCAAAATGTAAAGTTTTAGAATTTCCAATTTATTGTTACCGTTTCAAACTGTTGAAATTAAAAAACAATCAATTCTTTAAGCTGCGCAATTAATAGCGATGACCAGAAGCAATATTAGAGTTGGATATCAAGCCAGAAACGTTTTCATTCATAAACCTTCAGCTGTAATCTAAATGATCTTCTTCAAATCTTGTAATAAATGGTTTAATTTCATTGCACTAGACTAGATGCTAGACGCTGGGAGACGTATGAATGGATTTTATGAATTTGATAGATATTATGAAAATGTGGGAATTACGTGTGTTTATAAGATCGATTACTGAGGTAATAAACTTATGAATAGGTGATCATGTTTCACAGTCCAAATTAGAATTGTCCAAAAATGTGTTTAAAATTTATAAATGTTGTTATAAATGCTTCATAACATTTATTTAAAATATTTCGGTAGATTACATAAATAAGATTCATAGATAAGATTCATTCAGCAGAAATATGTGGTGTAAGTTTGTTTGAAACACCCTACTAGTTATCAATTCGATTGTCCAGATGCGCCTAACAGTGATTGTTATTTGGTATTTATCCCACTTCTGAAGAGAAAAAACATTAAAACAAATCTTCCTAGTATTTCGATTTCACTCTGGTACGTTGGGATATCCTGCAACCAATAACGCTTCTACCCAGAAGCCGAGTAAAATTCCCATTTCATTCAATTGCCTTATCTGTCCGACCGACAATGATTCTCCTCACGGTCGTTTGATTTTTCTCTCAATTCGTTCATCAACCGCAGCCCTCTCCATCCACACCAAGTCAGCCACGGCAAACTTGGAAAAAGCCATAAACTCACGTAACGTACATCTTCACTCTCACCCCAGTCTTGGGGTTTTCCTCAATCAATTCACCCACGACGCCTTCCTCATTTCATTTCCCATGCTTCGAAACTAAGAAAATCTCCCAGCTCATCCTAGCTTTGCCTGCTGACTGCTGTGAACTTCCATGGACTTTTCTTCCCACCTACCTCAAATATTAGGTCGTCGGTTGGTGTATGTGGCTTCGGGCACCTAACCCAGTGCTGCTGAAGTGAGAGAATGTAAATAAAATATCGTAAATTCCTTTGCCTCTCCCGGTCCAAACCAAACACCCTCCAGCCCTAAAGCAATCTGATTTATTGCGAAATATTTCATAAAATAAAATACCTGCAAGTTCCGATCTCGTCGGAAAACTCACCTGGTTCGGTTGGGTGGTCGACGTCAGCATTGGTAGCGACACAAAGAAATAGAGCTGCAAGGCATACATCAGATGAACGGGGTGGGAGGCACAGCATCTTCAAAATGGTGTGGCGATGGTGCAAATGGAAATGAAATATTTCCCTCGATATAAATTATTAATGATTCTATTGTTTTAGATGGGGTACAGATAGAAAAATGATTCCTTCGCAGAGGATGCTGGGTTTTCGTTTCTCTGTAATTGAAGTGAAGTTTCTGCGCTTCACTGAGACCAAGGAACCAGTTTGAGTGGATAAAAAAATGAGGATAATGTTATTTCCGATTGTTAATCGTCCGATTAATCGTCTGCAATTACCTAGTCAAATTAATGCTTTTTGAGAAAATGAAAACGTTCGGTTTTGCCTAGCAATATATTATATTGACATCTCTTTACTTCTCGGGATTTCAGGTGTTATACTGCTGGATCTTCAGGGACCGGTTTTTCTCAGTGAACCGCAGCATCGAGTAGAGTTTTCTAACAACTCTGGCGGCCATATTGAGTGCACGGGCCATGGCAGTCCACCCCCGGATGTAAGTATTGAAATGATTGTAATAATATAAAGTGTATCAAGATATCCGTTGACATCAAGCTTCATCACCCTTTTAGAATCTTTTTGCAAATAACCTCATATTTTCCAAGCCTGCATTAAAACAAAATTCATGCATATATTCTTAAACATGTAACTTCACGATAATGTGCTTGATTCTAAATTTTCTGTAAACAAATTAAGTAATTATGAATTGCATCATATGTGGATTAGCGTGACGTCAAAAATTCATTTTTAGGCTTCTTTGAAATATAGGCTACTGTTGGGCCATTCGAAGGTCATGACGTAATCAACTAACTGTTCTTTTCACATAGGATTAAACTTTTTGAAAAATGTGGTCTCTGATCAAGTTTGGAAAATTTATGTCAAGCATTCCCGGTTCGGAGATGTGATCATATTCGATCTTGAAAAATCACCATGGAAATTCAGAAGAAGAAAATTTTTTTTATGTGAAATGTCATTACAATTTATGTAATTAATGTCGATATTTAGTGTCATCTAATTTTTTTTGTAATAAATCGACTTTTTGGGACACAAAACAAAATTTTTAAATGCCAAAAGTCTAAGAATTTAATGAAACGTCGAAATTTAGTGCCACTTAAAAAATAATTTTTTTTAGAAAAATCGACTTTCTTGGACTTTTATATATAATGTCAGGTACTTGTGGTTTGAGAAATGATTTCGAAAGCAAAGTCAAAGTCCTGGCATTACATTCCTTTTGTGGAATTTGGCCTTTTCTTTTCAACAGACATCGCAGCCGATTCTTAGTGTACAGAATCATTGCATGGCTATTACACTATGGATCCTACTGACACTAAAAATCCTTCCAGGACGGGGCTCGAACATACGACAACTTGTAAGACCAGCGTCCTATGTATTGAACCGCCAACCCGGGACAGAAATGATATCGAGTATGTGACATAAACGTTGCTTTTGTGAACTACTCGAAACAATCTGAATAAATTGGTGTCAAAATTGAACCCTAATTAATGTTAGAAATTATCTTAATAAAAAGGCAAAAAATATTTTAATGAGACTGTTTCAATGAAAGAGAAAGGCATTATCACACCACTAGGTGAATTAATAATAGGTTTTTTACATTATCATTATAGCAGAAGGCTTTAAATTACATTAATTACATAACATTAATCAATTATAATTAACTTAACTATAATAACAGTTCCAAAAAATTCTATTAAATCATTTTTAAAAATTGAAGTGACCTCCGTTTTGGACCTTTCGACCTCAATTTTCGGCACTTCCGGAACCGAAACTGGGAATGGCTACAGCCAAAGTCGGTTTATTTGACCATCAAATAAAGAGCTCTTCAAATTGGAATAGTTTTAAGCAGGGAGTCTCAAGAAATGGGAATTCTTACATTACTTACTTAGTAATTCAGTGATTTAAATAAAATTAATATATTTTCAGTACGGTCCTAAGCCGTTTCTTTTGAATCTAATTTTTTCTTAGTTTTAGTGCATATCGCTCTGTGCTTCCGGGCTCGGATGTCCAATAAAAATTAAAAACAAATATTAGAACTACAGAACCGTCCATTTCGATTAAAGTTTTTATAAATCGGTTTAGATTGAAGGCCATGTCAGAGAGAAAATGAGTGTATATTTTTGTTACACACACATATACACACAGACATTTTGCGATCTTGACGAGCTGAATCAAATGGTATATGACGCGTTTAAAAGTTGATTTTTTTACACTTTTAAAACACTTTCAAACTCAAATGCAATTTTCCTGAAGCATAAACTTAATCGTATTTCCATTTATTTAAATAATATAAAACATTATTTAGTATGATGCTTCTGCTACTGGAATAAAGTAAAATACTCGAAGCGAAATTCTGATGTTCTCATTAAATTAGTCTTCGTTGAATCATGAATAATAGCAAGAAAATTCATTTAGGTATAAAATAGCATAACCTTTTCAAAAGTGTCGAGCCCAATTTAAAGAACTTTTTTCCGTTTTTCGCATCGCCCTTAATCGATGGTTTAGAAGTTTAGGTCCTGAGTATCTTGTAGTTCCGGAACTAGAAGTCGGATCCGGATAAAATTCACAATTTTTGTGTATGACCATGATATCTTTCATTTGAATCTTAGTTTATGAAAATCGGCTCAGCCATCTCCGACAAATCGGCATGAGCTCTATTTGGGAATATTGGACCACTATTTTCGACACTTAGCACCGGTATAGTTAAAGTAGATTCGATTGGCCAAAACCTAACAAAGCCCCCACACTGGAATAGTTATGTCACGAAGAGTTTTTAAGTTATTCACAAGATCATTAATAAAACAAAACCTCTAAATCAAATCATATCATGAGTCCGAAACCGGAAGTTGTATCAAGATAAAATTCAGGAATTCTGTACAGCGTTTCAAGATCTGTCATTTGAATCAAAGTTTGTGAAAATCGGTTTAGCATTCTCTGAGAAAAGCGAATATTTTTTTTCGCACATATCTTCCTGTGATTACTGAATCGGAAGTTTGATTCAAATAAAATTAATCTTGTAGCACATCGTGAAGCAAAGTTATTCATTTTCATCCAATACTAATGAGACAGAACACTTCATTCCTCTGTATTGTCATGTGTTACTATACACACTGAGAGCACAGACAAATTTTAAAACAAGGGTGCAGATCTGCTCAGCAGCAGCTACTCTCGTAAAACCATTTTCTCTATAATATAGGTTTCTCATTCAGCAATGTCAAGCAAAGCGTTCACATCTGAAATTTTGTTGCTTCGTTTCAACCAATGAATCGAATAATTTTAAACTTTGCTTTAGTTAGTTCGTGTACGAAGGATCTCACAAAAAACTTCTTATGACGGTTGGGCCGTAAAAAGGAAAGTTAAGGAGTGTATCGATAAGTAGTTAGCAACATTCACACAGTTATTACTCTGAAATGGCTTAATTTTTTTGCAGCCTGTTTTACGGTGACATGTTTGTTTACATGTCAATAACAGCTGCGCAATCGATTGGTTTCGATACGGTTTATCGTTTCAATGATGAGTCGAATTGATCCGGAAACGCGAAAGAGAATTCTGCACACTTGGTGCTCAGAAAGTGGTGTCACGTACAACGAAATTGCAAAACGGATGAAAGTGCACCACACCAGTGTCAAAAATATTATCGAGAAGTTCGGTAAGACCCTTTCCATGAAGGATTTGTCCCGATCCGATAGGAAAACGGGTCCCAGCCAGCCCGGCCTTAAAGTGGGTGAGTACATCAGGAAAAACCCATCGGCGTCGACGCGGGATTTGGCCAAGCAGTTCAACACCAGCATCGGGATGATTCAAAGGATCAAAGTTCAGAACTCCCTGAAAACGTACAAGGAATAGAAGGTACCGAAAAAGTCACTGGTACAGCAAGTTCAGGCCAAAACAAGAGCGCGAAAACTGTATAACCGGATTCTACAGAATGAAGACGGATGCATCCTGATCGACGACGAAACCTACGCCAAGGAAGACTCGAGCGCTGCCCGGATCGCAATATTATACGAAATCGGTGTACCAGGACGACGCTGACACCACGGTGACAATGGAAAAGTTTGGGCAGAAGGTGTTGGTCTGGCAAGCAATTTGTACCTGTGGTTTGCGGTCATCGATTTTCTTCATGAAGGGCACAATTAATGCCAAGGTGTATGCGGAAGAAAGTTTCAAGAAGAGAATGCTGCCACTGTACAGAAAGCATAAGGCTCCTCCTCTCTTCTGGCCGGATTTGGCTTCAGCCCACTACGCCAACTCCGTTTTACAGTGGTTGTCAAAAAATAATGTACAATTCGTGGAAAAAGACATCAACCCACCGAACTGCCCAGATCTTCGGCCAGTTGAAAGGTATTGGGCAATTGTTAAGCGGAACTTTCGGAAGGAAGGTACAGTGTCCCAAAACAAGCAGGAGTTAAAAAAAACTGGACAGCTGCCACCAGGAAAGTCACAAAAGTAACTGTGCAGAATTTAATGAAGAATGTCAAGTCCAAAGTGCGAGCGTTTCACAGAAACTAGGATTTTCTTCAATATAATCAGTGAAATGCATAAGAATGTAATTTTTCTACAATATATCGAAAACTGATGTCAAAATATTTAATAATCAATAATCAATGTTGCTAACTACTTTTCAATGTTGCTAACTACTTTTCGATACACTCGCTATAACGCTATAGAAAATAAAAACCTTCTGTGCCAAGTGTCACGTCAAAATATTCATAAGTGTTTAGTATACGTCTGTCTTTATGAAGTATTAAAAGTGCAATTGGTGATTTTTACAACGAGTGAAATTATTCAACAAAGAAATTCCATTAAATTTGGTGTGCGGAATCAAATTTTTGGTCCCGAAACGTTCAGAAAAAAGCCTTTGGTGATAATTGTATGTCGCGAAGGAGAGTTCAAAGAGGGTCGACGATGAACCACGTTGACGATGAACCACGTCCAGAACGGCCATCATCATCAACTGATGATGAACACGCCTATAAAGTCAAAGAATTGTTGCTCGAGAATCAAAAATTAACAGAAGGAGACCTTACTGGAGTCGTTGGAATATCGGAAGGATCAGTAAAAACCATTTTGAAAGATCATTTAGGCCTAAGAAAAGTGAAAGCACGATTGGTTCTACATTCACTCATTGATGCTTTGTGATTTTTTCGCCAAAAATTCAACCCATATCATTCCGCAACCACCGTATTCGCCTGATTTAGCTCCATGTGACTTTTGGCTATTCAGCAAACTCAAACGACCGCTCCGGGGAAACCGTTTTGAGTTAATTGAAGACATCCACGTTTGATGTCTTCAATTGACTCTAAACGGTTTCCGCTACGCGCATTTAACGCTATTCCTGAAATTGACTGTAATAACTGTTTCGAGAGTTGAAAAAATGTTGGCACAAGTGTATTCAGGTCGGGGGGATTGCTTTGAGGGGGACGAAATAGATTTGGAAGCTGGTTCCAAATTTATTGATCAGATTGGTATAAATTCAATTCCTTGAACAGCAGTATACTAAACTTATTACCTAACAGTGATTCAACATACTGAAATCGCAATTGAAAAAGGGCAACAGTCGTAACAACTTGTGTCAGCCACAGAAAGATATTTTGATTTAGGTATCCTGCAGCTAATGATTTACGAACATCTTACATATCTGTCAGTCGCATTTAAACCATGAGACATGAGATGGGGAGTCACATCCCATCTACCTCTGAAGTTAGACATAGTAGTAGGTAACAATAGTTTTAAAAAAGGTTAGCATTTCACTAGCTCATCTAGTTTTTGTGTTAGCATGGACGTTGGTGGAAATGGATCTTCCGCGACGCGACCCCAGAACGGGTGATTTTTTAGATCGGCGATAATAATTTTGATTAGAAGGATATCAAAATTAAATCTATTCATATTAGTTTATCTTACAAACTTGTATATTACTAAATAATAATAATTTTTCGGCAATGGTGATATTTCATAATAATCTAATTATCCTTGAAATCCATTAAAAACTTTCATAACTCGCCAATGAATCAATTAATCTAAGTCAGTACTTGAACAATGAGCTAATGAGAAATCTATAACCAATCAAAATTTGACGTGCATTATTTACACGGGTTTCAAAAGTAATGTGTTTGTTTTTACGCGGATCCAAGTTATGCGGTTTTCGTGTTTTGTTTTAGGAATGTATGAAACATCGTGATCCGGTGTTATCCTGAATTTTTTTAAGTCAACTCTCTGACACTTTTTTTAGATAACACTGAAGACCATACTGTCTTTAGCAAAGTTTTAGTTCTGGAAACTTAAAATTTATGATCATTTGATTAAGAATCAATTCGAAATGCGCGTTAAGTAATTTATTTGCTTGCTACAAATGAAATGGGTTACACATTGATACTTCGTAACAAAGGATTATTTGAAAGAATAGGGTTTTCAAACAAGTTCTATAAGTCTTTCAAATATCAATGTGAAATCGCTGTACTATATGGAGCTAGTGTGCTAAAACATCCAGCTCAAAAACTGAAATTTTCGAAGCCCTTTTCTTTGGAAAGTTGATCGGGACGTCAAGGTCTACATTATTAAGATCATGTTTAAAACTCATTCGCCAAGCGCTGGAAAGTTTCTGACATAAGACATATTGACAGTCCCACAACAAAAGGGCCTAACTGCAAGCTATAGCCTCTCTTTGTTTATATTCTCCTTTGATTATTACGGAGCCATTACTGCAACTTTTCAAAGTGTCCAATGTAAATCGAAATCTTGTAAACTGCAGAAAATTTTGCCAAAAAGGCGTCAAATATAAAATAAATCCAGTAAATCGTGAAAGAAAAAGTAAACAAAGAAAACCTGTTTCAATCCACCTAGTGGTGTAATGATGCCTTTCTCATGGATAATATTCAAAATTTTTCTCTTCGATTTTTGAAAGAAACCAAGGGATGGCTTGTGCAATAACTAGTATAACATACAGAATAAAACAGTGCTTTGATTGCGTAGGTCATCCTTAAGAAAACGAAGTGGGTTCACTATTATATGTACTTCCGGCACCGGAACCCGAGAACCGGTATAATCGAAGTCGGTTCGTACGGCCACCAACTAACATGACGTACAAACTCTACTAGTTTTTATTCAAATTTTGAAGATTTTATACAATTTTGTCATCGCGGTCTAAATGACGATTTAAATGTTTGTTGTATCCGAAAATATCCAGTTATTAGGGCCATGAAACCTTTCATTTGATACTAAGATTGACGGTTTTGGTTTTTTACGGTTTTTGTTCCGCCAGTTTAAGTGAGGGTGTACAATATTCAACACACTTTACCCTGTAACTTCTGAATCGGAAGTCGGATCCGGATGAAATTCACGAATTACGTATGGGACCACGAGACCTTTCATTTGAATTTAAGTTTGTGGAAATCGGTCAAACCATCGCTGAGAAAAGTGAGTGAGATCCATTTTGGTATATATGACCACTATTTCCGGTGCTTCCGGAACCGGATACCGGGGACCAGGATAGCCGGAATAGGTTTGTTTAGTTGCCTACTGATAATGACTATCGATCTGTGTAGTTTTGAGACCAGTTTAGGAAATTTTTTACGTTTTTTATTCCGCCAGTGACGGTGTACAATATTGAAAACACTTTACCCTATAACTCCTGAACTGAAGGTCGGATCCGGATGAAATGCAGGAATTCCGTATGGAACCATGAGACCTTTCATTTGAATCTAAGTTTGTCAAACTCGGTTCAGCCATCTCCGAGAAAACCAAGTGAGATTATTTGACATATACACACACACATACATACACACACAGACATTGCTCAGCTCGATGAACTGAGCCGAATGGTATATGACAGTTTCTACTAGTCGTTTTTTTACTAGTCGTTTTTTCAACTGATTGCATAACCTTTCTATATGAGAAAGGCAAAACTGTCATTTGCAATTAGGCCATTTTTTCTGAAGAATCAGCGAGATGAGATTGCCCAAGCCAAAAGTTAATTTGAATGGAGCAGTACTCGTCCTCAAAAGAGAATGACGACTGAGTAGTGGCGACCAAGTAAATGGACTAGTTTCAGATTAACGTGGTACCGATGATCGCCGGTGTCTTTCAGATGTGTGGTTTTACGGTTTTACACCAAGAGTCTCATGACAAAAAATAAGAAGCATTATTCGTGTAAAAGCTGCAAAAATGTTGTCAAAAATCTTTTCATTGATCACGGTTATAGTTCCGGCCTACTGCCACTGCTCCATTCAAATTAACTTTTGAATTTTTGTATCGCCTTACGAAATGCCTAATTGTTTCATTGAAATTTACTTTGCATTTTTCGCCTCATGAAATTAGTCCTTTTTTGTTGCATTAATGAGGTTTTTTGCTTTCAATACTAATTTCACAAAACTTTTACATTGTAATTTTTTTTCCAAAAGGGAACAGCAAAATGATAACATAATATAATATCAATTGAAATGTTTATAAGCCGATATCATATTAAGATTTCAATCTGATGTTAATATCATAATCAGATTTCGATTTGTTCTCATTTTGATGTTTGACTATATTCGGGAAACCAGCCAACTGCAATCATTTCTAAGTCATACATAAATTTAAATATTGTCAGCTTTATTCCGAAATTGGTATAACCAATGATCCTAGTTACAATTCACTTATTTTTTAGTTTTCCTTGATTAGACAATGACTGATACATTTATTAATTTTTTTCCAGCATTTATACTTTCACGTTTTCTGGCTCTTTATTCTTGGTATATTTTCGTTTGAAAACTTCATCCAATAACTGTTAAAAATCCGTGAGATTAAGTATAACGATGGAATCAGGAAAAATCACGGTGTTCCGTAAGAATTTTATGGAAGGATTAGATGATTATTTCTGTTGATTTAGGAAAAGAGAAAATTGAACCTTGATTACGGTTGGAATTCTTTGATTACAGTTTGTTTGATTTGTTTTAGATTATGAAAACTTTTTTCCTATTGAAACTAGCATAGCTCTGTTCTGATTCGCGTCTCGTGGAGAATGTTCATAATTGAATCGAGTTTCATTTTGTTTCAGATGGAATGGTCGGTAGCGACAACTAACCACGAGCTAGTTTATGCTTCGCCAAATGGAAGTCTGATTTTCTACCCCTTTTCTGCGGATAAGTTTCGTCATGAAATTCACTCAACAGTGTATAGGTAAGTCTTATTTATATTCATATCTATTCATATTTTCAGCTCGCCTCGAAATGCTATACCCAATTCCAGCTTCAAAGGAGTACACTTTGCTGGTAGTCTTGGAAACAACAGCGCATAACAGGAATGAATGAAAGAATTTTCTCCCGGGAGACCTTATGCTGGTCTCTAATCTCAATGCAGAAAAAGATCACGCCTGTTTTCCCGCGCTCGGCCCGGCATCATTAGCATCAGCTTTTCATGACTGCAAAAAAATACAACCCCTGTGGGCAATGGCGAGCCAGTCATTTTTATTTAAAATGTTTCCTGGAAAATTCACAGTCCCTGGGGAACTTTCCGCATCGTCACTAACGACAATTATAAGTGAGACGGTAGTGGCAACCATTGCTCGGATGAGTTTTATTATCTTCATTTTTATTTACTTTCCTTTCGCAGCAAATCCACTCCTTTGTATTTTTTTTTGGTTTTAATTAAATTTTTCAGGACAGTTTACTCCATTATCGAGGCGGACTCAAAGAAAACGAAAAGTGATGTGTCAACACTTTCGATTTCCTGCTAAATGTATAAGAAATCGTAGAAAACAAAAATCAAAATTATAACTTATAACCCAAGTAGCAATCCGCAGCTATTTCTCATACGACTAAGCCCAACTATGTTGCAACAAGAGCACAAACATGCTTTTTTATGTTGCTCTGGTTAAAACAAGGTGACATAAATTTATAAGTTATCGTTACATAATTCAAACATATCTTTAATCACATCAGTTATGCTTTTGGCTACTAGTTGAAAACAAGTTTATTTGCTGTGTATATCGTTAAGGATTGAACATCGATTGCAATAATATTATAATTCTCATTATATATGAATTTAAAATAATAAGAATTTAGTACATTTGGAATGTAGGGTTATTTTGTTGTTTCTTATCTTCATAAATAGGTTTTGATTGAAGGCGTATGAAAAACAGTTAGTTACAATCGAATTTTGCTCGACAGTTTGAAAATCGTTGTAAAATTTGTACATCGTATCAAGTTTGTAATTTCAAATACCGGAGGAAAGGCAGCAGGTACTTCTGAAAGCATTCTTATATTTCTATATATTTGGCATATGATAGTGCCGATCGTTAAGTACGGTTTGCTGAATTTACCGTACCCACAGATCGCCTGCCACATCAAGTACTTCTGGGTAAATTATTCGATTCGTCGTCCAGTATGATGTATTTCGGCTGTACTAGCGACTAGCTACTAGCGATACTGCTTTCTGGTGCGAGATCTAACCATCGTATTCTGCTTATCGGTTCAGCTAGACGCCTTCCTCAACTTGAAAATATGCAGCCCGACCCGCTTTATTGTCTACTGGTCGAATCAGGCTGTATTTGAAAACCATTGTAAATTTATATGTATGACTATCCTGCTTGAAGTCGGTGACGTTTGACAATAGTGCATGACTTCGATTGAAAGTTAGCAAAAGTATGTATTATTTATTTATTTATTTATTTCGTCAAGCAAATGTAGACTACATATAAATTGTTTACAATGTTCACTTACATACTACGCATTATTTCTACGACAAAGCTGAGATTTGATTTGATTTTTTGATTTTTTGGTCAAGATGTTCGCAGTATTGATTGTAATGGCGCATTATTCGATTGACTGGACTGTATTTTGCATAATTTGTTCTAGTGTTTCTTTCTAAAAATAATTTCCTGGTTCGTAATTGACGGCTAGGTGTATAAAAATTTAGTTGCGATAATAAAGAAGGTGATTGAATGCGTTGAGAAATAATGTCGCTGATAAAATAAAGCATTGCAAGGTCGCGGCGTTCTTTAAGTGTTTGTATATTGATGAGCATGCAGCGTGCTTCATATGATGGTAGAGGAAATGCTGTCCAGTTTAATTTACGAAGTGCATATAAAAGAAATTGTTTTTGAATAGATTCGATGCGTTCTTCGTGAATAATATTATATGGATTCCATACTAGGCTGCAATATTCCAAAATAGGTCTGACATATGTAGTGTATAATAATTTTATTGTGTATGGGTCCTGAAAGTTATGACTGAAGCGTTTAATAAAGCCCAGCATGCTATTTGCTTTATTGATTATGGTATTGTAGTGTTCCACAAAAGTGAGCTTGGAGTCTAAGATTACGCCTAAATCTCTTACAATTTTACATTTTTCTACAAGTTGATTTCCTAGATGTATGTTTGTGGGTATAGTTTCATTTTTCCTACTGAAAGTTATTGAGTTACATTTTTTTACATTAAGTTGGAGTAGACTTTTGCAGCACCAAATGTAGAATAGATTGATTTCGTTCTTGAATATTACAGCGTCGTTGATATTTTTTATTTCCATGAAGAGTTTCATGTCGTCTGCATATATAAGCACTTTCAAATTTTTGAGTATGAAGGAAATGTCGTTTATATGTAAAATGAAAAGGAGAGGCCCTAAGTGAGAACCCTGAGGTACGCCAGATGTTACATTAATTGGTTCAGACAGAATGTTTTGGAAGCGGACTACCTGTACACGATTCGTTAAGTATGATTTGAGCCATTCAAGAAGAGTATGTTTTATGCCATATTTTTGTAGTTTGTGTAGAAGTAAAGGTATGTCAATACGGTCGAAGGCTTTGCTAAAGTCAGTGTAAAGAGTTTCTACGTAGTTGCCGGCGTCCATTGCATTCAGTGTGAATGTCATAAATTCTAAGAGATTTGTTGTAGTTGAGCGGCCTTTAAAAAAGCCATGTTGTTTGTTTGTTATTACATTTTTAAGTTGATGAAAAAGTTTTTCGTTTACAATTTTTTCAAATAATTTTGGAATGCATGAGATAATGGCTATTCCACGGTAGTTCCGAATGTTAGATTTTGCACCAGATTTAAATATTGGTACAAGAAAGGAAGATTTCCATGCTTTGGGAAAAGTACATTTATTAAGCGATAAGTTAAAAAGTAGTTGTAGTGGTAGTGTAAGTTCTTCAGCAAGATTTTTTAAAAATATTGGTGGTATACTGTCAGGTCCAGGCCCTTTTGAGGCGTCTAAGTTTTTCAGTGCTGTCGAAATGTCATGTTCTGATAGATAGTTTACAGAGATGGAGCTAGAAAATGCAGGTATGAAAGAGAAGTATTCACGGTCACGGTCAGTTTCTGAATAAGATGTATATACTTCTTGGAAAAAATTTGCAAATTGATTGCAGATTTCTGTACTATTTTTCCCTACATGTTCGTCGAGGTGCATTTGAGATGGAAAATTGTTGCTTTTTAGTTTAGTTTTTGTGTAGTTAAAAAAGTTCTTAGGGCAAGTCTTTATTTCGTTTTCAATTTTGTGGTTGTATTCTTCGTGTGCTGTGTTAATGGCTATTTTGAGTTGATTGCATAGATTTAAGTAATTTTGAAGATGAGCGTCACTTTTTTCTTGTTTGTAAGTTTTGTGTGCTTTTTGTTTCCTATTTTTCAAATGTTTTAGTTGTGAATTGAACCATACAGGTAACTTGCTGTTATGATTTTTTCTTCTTCTTTTCATGGGCAAAGTTTCGGATAATATTTTGTTTATAATGTGATAGAATTTGTTTACTTCGACGTCGACATTTCCTTCTGTACTCAGTATGTTCCGCCAATTTATTATACTTAGTCTACACTTGACTTCTTCAAAGTCAATTTTATTGTATTCCGGCACTTCCTCATATTCCAAGTCGTAGGGAAGGGATGCATTGTGTGTAAATAATGAATATTCAATTGCGGTGTGAAATGCTTCATTTTTCCATAATGGCAGGTTTGATGCATTCACACAAAAGTCTTCTGTGCAATTTGTGAAAAGAAGGTCTAAATATGCATTTTGTTGATTTTTTACGGAGTTTACTTGATGTAGGCCAAAATTAGAAATTTTGTCGAAAAAGTAGTGCAATGTTTCGTTTTCTCCAACGACTGGGAGTAAGATTGATTCATTTTCAATGTCAGAAATGAAGTCCGCATTACGTTGATTGAAGTCGCCAAAAATATGTAGCTTTACTTCGGGTTCCATATTCGAAATAATTGTGTCTAAAGATTGAAAGAATAATTCAAAAGAGAATTTGTTCGCATTTTCGGGTGGGAAGTAGACAGAGCAGTAAATATGTTCTTCTCCCAATATTGAGACTTTGGCCCATACATGCTCAAATTCTTTATATTTAGGAGTAATAATTTCTTCAGAAGTAAAGCAAGAGTTTATGGCTATGAGGACTCCACCTCCAGATTTTTTCTGACAGAGAGATAAATTTCGGTCGTGCCGGAATACGTTAAAATTATTTCCAAATACTTCTTCGCTTCTAACACTTTCATCCCAGCTGCTTTCAGTTCCAAGGATTACGTCGAAAGAGGAGGTTATTAAATTTTGATGAATTTCTTTCATTTTGGCCGGGCTTTTCATGCGGTTGAAATTTTGGCAATAGACCAAAATTTCAGTCACATTTTGTCTATGAAGCGAAGAAGTTTTTGAGAATTCTGAAATACTTACATTACTAATTCCTGTTTCTATTCCTTCGTCAGAGGGCGTCGTTATTTCCGAAAATTCGGCCTTGTAAAATTGTGTTCGGCTTCCCGGATTAGTTGGAGTCGGCGGATGTGTGTTTATAATAAGTACTTAATAATTTGAATTGATTGATGTTTGAACGTGTCTATCAGAGCACGTCAACTAGCTTGTTGAGTGGGTGTAAATCATTGTTGTCTGAAATCTTCTTAAAATCAAAATCGAAATTCTTTAAAAATTTTTGCTAATAAACATTATCTCTACATAAGGGCATTTTTAACAGGTTCGACGAGTAAGTTTGAAAAGTTGATGTTTCAAGCTACTCTTAGCAAGATGGCCACTTATTATTATTATTATTATTCGTTTATTTAGAGCCTCGGCTTTAACCGTTTGGTCATTCGCCGAGGTGATATAGTGTTGGGAGGGGAGTTTGGGGATGAGTGGGATGGATAGGATTTATAATTACATTTCATTTGATATAGCTACATTGTATTGTTTATAATATATTGAAATATAATTCCTTTGATTTCCTTGTGGATGATCCTCAAAGTTTTTCGTCTGGGGGTCGACTCTGTTAAGAAAGTGACCTGCAGGTGTCGTTGTCCTTGGGCCGTTCGTTGTGGAGATAGGGTTCCCCCGTGTTGCTTAGTTGTAATTCTGGCTGATAGATGCCGTTGTCCGACCTTGGTTGCAATATTGTGTGCTTTCTTTATAACTTTGAGCTGCTTCGTGTTGGTCGTCGACTCGATTTGCGTGATCAGCCGTTTTCTGTTTGGTTGATGTTTAAGGTCTGTTTAATGGTTCAAGATAGTGGGGCCTGCCGTTGTTTTTATTTTTAATGACTCTGGACTTGTGGAGCTCCGGACTGTGTGGAGTAGGACTGTGTTGGATTGGACGGCCGGGTGTGTTCAGGTGAGGATATCGGTGCGTTTCCGTTCAGACTCTGGTGATACTCGCTATGGACTGGGCCGTCCTCATTCCTTCATTGGTCCATTTTCTTTTTAGCATTTTCAGGATGCTCCTCATGATGATGAGCAGGATAAGGATGGTGACCAGTATGATGAGAATTATTACCGCCGTTGATTGTTTGGAGAATTCCTCCGAGTGTTTGTTTTGTGTTTCCACTATGGTTAGCAGAGTGTTTCCGTGTATCTCGGCACGGTTATTCTCTTCTTCGGATGATGAAAAAAAAGCCCATTCTGAATGCGACTGACTCATACTCTTGGCGATGTTGAACTGGATGGTTTGGGCTTCGGTATCGGAAATTGATCGATATGCGCTTCGGTCGGTGAATCGGAGCGGTGTGCTGTATGATTATTATTGCTGACACCACTTGTTCGACAATTCGATCGGTGTATTCATTTTGGTCTTTATTTTAGGTGTCCGAGTGATTGTCAGCTGCTGTCGGTGCTATTGTACAAAACGCTTAGCTGTTTGTTTACGCTGCCGGTAGGTATAATTTTTAATCTAGTTGGCAGATGAAGTTAATTTCGATTTTGTTTTAGGTTTCTCTTGCGTTTTTGAAGACTTTCGGTCGTAATTTTTTCGGTGTTTGGTGTTTTGGTTTGGGTATCTAGATAGCATTCGGGTGGGTTTGCGTTACGGAGTTAGGTTCCTCTTGCGTTTGTGAGGATTTTTGGTCGTGACACTCAAAGACATTCGAGTAGATTGGCATCTCGGAGTAGTTTAAGGAGTGCATGTTCGTTGTCCGGGTTGTTGCTGAGTACCTCGCGGATCGAGCTGGGCAGACTGTGATGTCTGCGAAGACCGTGAAATTTGGGGCAGTTGATGAGAATGTGTTCAACTGAGAGCCTGACGTTGCATATGGGGCAGGATGGTGGTTGACAATTTGAAATGGTGTGTGCATGGGTAATTCTGGTGTGGCCGGTTCGCAATCTGGATAGGGCTCGTTGCTCCATCCGGCTGCTTCTATCGATCCATTTGTCGGGTTCACCTTTAATTTTTTGGGTGTGCCCTGAGGATGCTCTCCAGGTTCTGATGAAGTGGTGTAAAGCTTTTGTATTGACGCATCTGATGAGGTCCATAGCTGGGACCGTTCTGGTAAGGTAGTGGTTGTTGGACCTGCCTAAAGCTGCGAGTGCGTCGGCTTCTTCGTTGCCGGGGATTCCAGAGTGTCCGGGTATCCAACAGATGATCGTCTGGTTGTTGCACTGTTCCTCTATTGCTTGGATGAAGGGGTGTAGGGAATTGCCTGTTTCGAGGGCGGTGAGGACTGCCAAGGAGTCGGATAGAATTATCGTTGGAGTGTTGGGGGGTTTGGATTTGATTGCGTAGAGGATTGCTGAGGCTTCAGCCGAGAATACTGAGCATGATGAGTGTAGCCGAAAGTTGTGGTTGGATGTTGTGCTGTAGATACCGGCTCCGACATGTTCGTTCAGTTTGGATCCGTCGGTAAAAATTTGATGATGATAGGGGTAGTTCTCTTCTATTAGTCGGTGCAAGTGGGTTCGGACTACGTTTGATTGTGTTCCTGCCCGGAGGGTGCGGGTTAAACTGGTGTCGATGCGTGGAGTTTTGGCAAACCATTCCCGCCGGCGGATCTGTTGTATCCTGGCAAGTTTGGGCATTCTGGTATTATTGTACATTAGGTACAGGTCTTTGGCAATACTGAGTAATATTCGATTGTTGCCTCTTGTTCTTTGTAGGAAGCCGAGAGTCCTTTTGAAAATGGTGATATTGGCGTACCATTGGAAGGGTAAGACTCCGGATTCAACGCAGGCAGCGAACGCCGGGGTGCTAGGTAAGAGGTTGCTTGCCAGACGGATTGAGCGGTTGTAGAGAGGAGCTAATGTCTTCTGCATGCCTTCCCGGTTTAGGCAAGTGATTTCAATTCCATAGAAGATCCGGCTGTTGATTAGGGCCTTGCTGATGTTGAGAGCTGTTCGTCGGTTCCATCGGGGGTGGCAGGAGCTTATTGTTTTGATAAGTCGCAGCCGACTTTCGCAGTCTTTTTTAATGTTCTTGAAGTGGTCGTTGAAAGTGAGCTTTCGGTCGATCGTGATGCCGAGTATCTTGGGTAGGCGTTGAAAGGGTATGTTAGTGTTATCCAGTTTAATTGGATTTCCTGCAGCGACATGGTGAGAGTTGCAACAATGTGCAATGGCGCTTTTCTGGGGTGCTATGGAAAATCCGACAGAGTTCGCCCATTGGCCGATTTTCTTAACCGCGGTTTGGATCTTCCTGCGAATGAATTTGAGGTTTTTTCCTGTTGAGACGAGGATTATGTCGTCGGCATAGACAAGTATGTGGAGTTTGCTTGTTATGTTTCGGAATACAGGGTTCATTGCTATTAAAAAGAGTGTGACGGCTAGTGCGGAGCCTTGGGGTACCCCGTTGGTTTCGGTGAAGGTTGATGATCGGTTTCCTCCTATGGTAACCTGGAATTGACGATTTTGAAGATAGTTGCTGAGAAATGCACCCATGTTGCCGGTGATTCCTTCTTTAAGTAGCGTGCGCAGTATGCCTTCTCGCCATACTGTATTATAGGCTTTGGCTATGTCTAGGATGGCTATGTCGGCATGCAGGTTTTGGTCTTTTGCGTCGCGTAAAATCTGACCCAGGGTTCCCAGGTGGATTCCTGTTCCTTGGCCTTGGCGGAAAGCGAATTGTCTTTGGTCGAGCAGTTGGTTAGTCTCTAAATAAGCTGACAGGCGGCGGTTTACCATTTTTTCCATGATTTTTCCAATACATGGGAGAAGACTGATGGGACGGAAGTCTTTTACGGTTCTGTTCCCCTCGCATTTCTTGGGAATAGGGACGACTAAGGCACTTTTCCAGTAATCGGGTAGTTCCCCGCGCTCCCATATTGTGTTATAACACTTCAGTAGTGCTTTTTTGGCGTTGGGTGGGAGATGCTGTATGAGTGGGTAGCTGATGCCGTCGCTTCCGGCTGATTTACCGTGTGCTGATGCTAGTGCATGTTGGAGTTCGGAGCCGGAGAATGGTTGGTTGAACTGTTGTCCGGTGTCGGGGGGAAAGGTAGTTTTGATGAGTTCAAGTTTGGCTTTCTTTGTTAGGAATGCAGAATGTAAGGCATTGTTGGCTGATAATGAGGCAAAGTGGGTGCCCATTTCCTCTGCCATTATGGAGGGGTCTATTGTGGTGGTGCCGTTAGTGTTGAGGGTGAAGCCGGTGTGGCGGCGCTTGCCGTTTAGGGCGTTGACCCTTCTCCAAAGTTGGGTTGTGTTTGAGTCGGTTGAGATTTCTTCTAAGAATCGGGTCCAGCTTGCCTCTTTTGCTTCTCGGATTGCTTTCCTGGCTTGGTTCCTTTTAGTTCTGAATATCTGTTCCTTTTCCTGTCGGGTTGGGTTATTAATTTCGGTTTTTTGTAGTACCCGCAGTGCCTTACGGCGGGCTTTGATGGCGTCTGCCACCTCTGGGCACCACCAGTGGATGGCTCGCTTCGCAGCCTTTTTACCTGTTTTAGGTATGGTTTCGTGGGCGGCTTGGTTCATTATAAGGCCGAGCTCTGTGGCGGTGTACTCCCTGTTAGGTTCTATGTTGATTGATACAAGGCGTTCGTATTCGGGCCAGTCCGCACGTTCCGTGATCCATCGTGGTCTTCGTGTAGTGTCGGGTGAGTGTTGGTTATGGGAAATGGTAATGGGAAAATGGTCGCTGTTGGCAGGATCATCGAGGACCTCCCAAGAGCATAATCTGGCTACTGATGATGAAGCTATGGAGATGTCGATTGCCGATTCGGAGTTCCCGCGAGTGAAGGTAATTCTGCCGTCGTTTAGAATTATTGCGTTGTGATCTTCGATGGTTTCGATTATTAGGTTCCCTCGTTGGTTGCTTTGGCGTGCTCCCCAACGTTCGTGGTGGGCGTTGACATCCCCCAGGATGAGGAATGGGGGATGAATTTCTTCAATTAGTTTGCGGAATTTGTGGTTTAAATTGGAAATGTTTTGGGGTAGGTAAATCGAGACGACCGTTATTTTAAACGGGTATGTGATCTGTCTGGCAACAGCGATCAGATCTGTCCGCAGTTGAATGATGGTAGAAGGAATGTCCTTACGTATTCCAAGTCCGACTGTTTGATAGATGTTCTCCCCGGTTTTAGCTTCCCATGTGTAATTGTGTCCGAGCCATGCAGTGGGGTCGGTGGCGTCGGAGAGGTGGGTTTCTTGTAAAGCCAGACAGATAGGATTGGTATTATTGATTAATATTTGTAGGTCGCCTAGAGAGTTTCGTAGTCCGTTAGTGTTCCATTGTAATGCGAGTGTTGTTCGGTTTTGGATCATTTTTGTTTTGTTTTGTAGAGTTAGTTGATCTCGGTGCATGTCTTTTGTTGGAGGGGTTAGTATCTTAATGTCCTTTTATTCGATTGTTGGGTCGATATCCGAGGAATGATCGGTTTCTATCCCCTCCATTTCAGGAGGGGGTGAGAAATTGTCGTTGGCTCTGCTTGTATTCTGTTTTTTTGCTCGTGGTGATTGGGTAGGGGAGTTTTCTCTATGTTTGTCTGCACTTTGTTGAGGTAGTTTCTTCGATGTATTGATAATTGGGGTTATCTCCGTAAATAGGTTTCCGTAGTTGGCCGTTGCTTTTTCAGGGTTGGATGTGGGGATGTCATCGTTGGAATTGTGTTTGGTTTTCCGGGTGTTGTCTTTGGGATGTGTCCATGTGCTTTGTGACTGGGTGTAGTTTCCAGTAATATGTTTCTTTAGTTCGGCCATCTCAGCGAGAATCTGCATGTTAATTTTTTGGCTTTCTTGTAGCTCTTGTTTCAGTTTTTTTATTAGAGTGTCTTTGCTATTAACCAGTTGTGTGATCTTTGAGCGATATTGGTTTTTGAGTTCCTCGAAGTCTTTTTCCAATTTTTCTGATTTTTCACGCCACTCCTTTGCCTCGTTGCTTGCTACATTAACGAAGGTTTGTTGTTTTGGCTTGTGTAGTTTCCTAGCTTCCGCATAGGTGAGGTTATTGTCGATTTTAGTTTTCACTATTTTCATTTCGGCGATGTAATTCGAACATTTTTTGTATCGAGCGGGGTGGTTTTCGTTGCAATTTGGACATCTGCTGCTCTTTCTGCATGGGTTTTCGCGAGAGTTCTCGTGTTCCTCGCTACAGTTTAAGCAGATCTCTTTCTGTTTGCATGCTTTGCTGCCGTGACCGAAGTGGCCACATCGGTAACATTGCAATGGAGCGGGATAGTACTGCCTTACTTCGGTGCGGATTAACCCAATGAAGATTTTCTCCGGTAGTTTGATACCGGCGAATGACAGAATGAGTAGCGGGGTGTTGGTGAGTGTTCCATTAACAGTCTTAGTAATTCTCCGAACGTCAATAACGTTTTGAGCTTTTAGTTCGGTTAGCAGTTCTGCCTCGGAGAGGTTGATAGTGTCGACGTCGTAGATAACACCCTGGACTCTATTAAGGGTCGGGTGTGGTATGACCTCGACCGGGTAATCATTTCCGAGGCTTTGGAGAGTCCTGAGTCTTGTGTATACGTGCCTGGACGTTGTTTTTAATATGTATTGTGTTCCTCGCGCCGTTTTCGTTGCACTTAGGAATTTGTTGTAGTCAGCCCCGATGAATTGTTGAATAATTTTTTGGATAAGGAAGGGGTTGGGGGGGAGCGTGTTTGTTTGGTTATCATTGATTGTGGGACGTAAAAGTAGTATGTGAGTATCTATTTCGTCACCTTTTTGCATGTATGCGGGGGAGGCACTGGATGGGGGTAAGGGGGGGAAATTATTGAGGGGTGGGGGCTCTGGGCCTCCCATTTTGGTTTTGGTTTCTCGGATGTAGGTGTGGCTTAGTTTACTTACTGTCACTATTTGAATGAGTGGTGGTTGCGTGACTTAGCTCTAATTCAATTTGTTGCTATTCTACTCGATACGCGTGGTGGCTAGCACGCTCGCACTTTGATGAGTCAGCACTGTCGCCGACACACTAAACACTCGTGAAGATTGCAGACGCGACGAAAAGCGGATACCGACACTCGCACGTCCGATCGCCAGGAATGTAGCACGAACAATGAGATGGCCACTTCTACTTTATCGAGATTATAGCAAATTGTTACAATTTCGGTATTTTTGGAACGGATATGACGGATAGATATCAGGAATGTAATGTTTTATGTTATTTACAAATCCCAGGCGACTATTTGAATTAAAAAAAGAGAATTTGAAAATTGATGTTTTAAATCATTTTGAAAACTTCGATAGAGATTTCCGCCCAAGTAGTAAATGTAACTTATCGTAATGTTGATATGTTGTACAATTGTTTTAGAATTGTTATTTATGTTAGATATGTTCAGAAAGATTTTAAAACATTTTATAAACGGTTGTGCAACTTATTACCGTTAAATTTCACAATACTACCGAAAAATTATGTAGAACAACTTTGAGTACATCTAAAAAAATTGTGCAGAAAATCATCAACTTGCTAATGTTTCACTAGTAATCATAGAAGTTCTGCAAAGATTTTCACATATAAAAAGAAGTAACTATAACAATTGTGTAACTTATCAAAAATATTACTAATGTATATGTGCCGAAATGACTACAAATATCTTATAGAGGTAAAATATGTGAGCAAAAAGATACTCTCCACAAGTGAAAAAAATGATGATCCGGATTGCGAATCATGCTGTAAAGAATATTTTCTACTGAGTCTGTATAGTTTTGGCCGCCTCATGAATTTTTGTCAGTGTGTGTAGTTTTTCATTTTTAGAAAAAAAATTAAATGTTCGAAACTCCACTGGACGAGTACTTCTTCAGCTCTAATAGACGTCAATGAAAAAACATAAACGTGTATAACTATACGAGATTTTTAACTATTTGAGATTCCTCGCAATTCTTTATTTCTGGAACCAGAGATGAAGAAAATTTTTCTATTTTCGTTGCATTGTTAATTCTAATGACGATTTGAAATTTTCAACACTCATCACTCTGTATTTCCGGACCTAGAAGTTGAATCATGTTTAAATTGAATGTCATATGGAATAATACCCAAGTAGCAAATGTAACTGAATGAAATTTTAAGATGTTCTACAATTGTTTTAGAATTGTTTTTTATGTTAGATATGTTCAAAAATATTTTTAATATTTTAAAATCGGTTGTGCAACTTATCACTTTTAAGTTTCACAATACTACCGAAAAATCACTGTAGAACAACTTTAAGTACATCTAAAACAATTGTGCAGCAAATCACCAACTTGTTAATGTTTCACTAGAAGTTATAATGCCCATACTTGCATATCAGTCCCAAATTTTATTTCCGAATTTTTTGATTAATTGTCCTACCTCATGCTAAATCATGGTATTATTACATGAAATATCATGAATAATAAGTCATGATTTCATGATCTAAACCATTAATATCATGAATAATAACACATCTTTCATGAAAATTTTCGTGATATCAATCATTTTGCTCATGAAATTTCATAAAAAGACATGGTTCATGATTTCATGACTAGAAAATCATGGTACCGGTAGATTTTTACCCGTGCTTTATTGCAACAAATGTAATTATTGAAATTTGCACTGAATGGAACTGACATGCCGGTGCTTTGTATATGGGACAGACATGAGTTGATATTTTTTCCACATTTTACTGCACAAACCCTCAACTTTTATTGCAATTACAGAAAGTATATTGAGGCCAGATTTCATTTCTTAAGCTAACTCTAAATTGGCGAAAATCGATATGGGACTGAAATGCGAGTATGGGCAGTATGGAATTCACATCGTCATATAAAACGGGAGTAACTATAACAATTGTGCAACTTTTCAAAAAAAATTCAAACAGCTGTCATAATTGTATCGGACACAATATACGTCGGAATTGCTACAAATCTCTTGTGGAAGAAAAATTAGCGAAATGATAAGCCGAATTAAGAATCTTGCTGTAAAAAACTATTTTTCTGCTGAGTCCACATAGTTTTGGTTACCTCATGAATTTTTAGGTCAGTGTGTGCCGTTTTCTTCAGTCTTTGAAAAACAATGGTAAAAATTCAGAACTTGCAAAAAAGTTCTGCAAGATTTATCTGTTTAGAATGAACGCAAAACTTGCCGACATGAGAATATAATCATAAAAGTTGCAGAAATACAGCATGACATACGCAATGAAAACAAAAATCAATCAGATAATTTGTATTCGGTTTTCATCTCGCGAAAAAATGACCAGACCTGACATCACATTTTAAAGATATTGAACAAAAAGTTAAGTTCATCATAGTTACTCTCATAGTTATACATTACCGCTTGAGCAACTCGTTTAAGCAACTCCAGCACATGGACTTACCAAAATGATACCTACGGTGCTGTTTAATTCAACTAGAAGATTCAAACTGATAAAAAAGCAAAACGTAGAGCATTCACTTCTGAAATATTAACATGTCAATATTTCCTGTTATTTTGATAATATAAATTATTACGTTGCGTGAACCATTTCCTATGCAACTCAGTGTTACCATCGATGCCATTTGACATTTCACTAGAGTGATACACCAGTGCGCGTCGTTCATTTCTACACTGCGGATAAATTTGGTGTGCTCCACACAAAGAGGAAAGCGCACTTCCTCTCAGTGTCCATTAGACAGACTTTAAGTGTGTGTTTGTGTTCTGGTGCGAGAGAACCATATTCTCTTCGCATGAATCGCTCTCACGTGGTCTAGCCTAACTACATCCAAGTGATCACTGGCGCGTGATGGTGAGCGAACACATCTGTGAAATTCAACTAATAGAGAGTAGATCTGGCATTGCTATGAAAAACTTGCAAGGGAAAACGAAAATTCAACGATAAATTGTTTAATTTTGCTGATTTTGTGTACCCCACGCTTCTTCTACGCAAACCATACACCAGAGTACTCACCGGTGCTCTGTGAAAGTTTCTGCATACACCTCAGAGAATTTGATAGCTCTGCTGGCGCGATTCAGTGCTAGAGGCATAAAGAAAATAAACACAAGCACTCTTGATACGTGCACACTTTATACAACAGTGGTGTATATATTTAACAGAAATGAGCTCTCGTTGAAGTTGTCCGTGCGAGGGGAGAAGTTTTGCTTGATCTTCGTCACACAGAGGAGATGGACATCTCTGGATGCCATACCTTATGATAAAAAAAGAACCGGAATTTTCATTTTATAATTCCCGCGCTTGTCTAATCGGTAAACTTTTATTCTCTCAACGTTGGCAACACTTGTATACACATTCTGTCAAATTTTGACGCATATCGTACGATTAGTTTTTGTTTGGCGTCTATACAAAGAAGTTGAAAAATTATCGTGTGGCGACAGAAATTGATGTACAATGTACAAACACGTTAACTTAAAGGCGCTTCGGATATACGAATAGATGTTTCACCATAAAAATGCAGTTCGTTGTCGGCTTTTCATTTACAAAAAAACAAAAATTTAATTCTACAGTAGAATTATCATTTTTCATGCGCATTTTTTTACAAGATCCATGTTTGTGTTAAGACCAGTTGTATTGAAAATCAAATGTTAAACTTATTCATTAAAAATTAATAATATTATGTTTTTGTAAAAGTCATTCCATTTCATGTTTACATTACGTGGTAGTTTTCACCATTTTCACAATTGTTTTTTCGCTGTTTTTATTACTGCCTTTGTGATGGGATCGACGCATGAGTTTTTGTATCAGTTGCAAATCGTTGTGATTAAATATTCGTAATAACAGAAGAACTTAAAGATAAAAATGCGCCTTTTCCATAACACAACAGTTACTAGAATAGTAACATAAACTAACTTGATAAATTGCATAATCAGTGGAAAAATACAGGACAGCAACATAACATGCTACTTGGGTAACACCTTTCATTCGAACATAAGTTCATGAAATAGGCCAAGCAATATCTGAGAAATCGGTGTGAGTTCCGTTCTGATATTTTTGACCGCTTTTCCGGTACTTCCGAAACTGGTGAAGTCAACTGGCCCCTCCCGAAACGAAATCCTGGGTAAGGGCCTGGATAAATGCACACATTACTAAACAATGATTACAGACATTATCCTCTCTCTCTATTTGTATAACTACTACAAGGTAACCTTATGAACGTCAAAAATGACAAAGCAAACTTTAGCGAACAGACGATAGATGTTCAAGGTCGACAAAACCAGAACTATGAAGACACTAAATAAATAATTACTTTTCTTGTACACATTCCAATAGACGACTTTCCTAATTGGGAGCTTCGCAAATATTGCTGTACATTCCAGTAATGAGGTACCATTTGTGATTTTTTTAATTGGAAAGTGTAATGACAAAAGTTTCACCAGTCTAATAGGCAAAATTTAATTATGTATTCTCTACGATGCAGTTATCTTTCCTTTCTCTAACTCTTGCATTCTTCTTCTCTTCACTTTGTTTTTCAGATGTAAATTAAAAAACTTGGTCGGTACTATTTTAAGTCGCGAAGTGCACGTGAAAGGAGGTAAGTCCCAGCCGCAGTAACGACGCAATTAACTGGCGAGACTTTGGTAAAGGAAATTCCAATTTTCTTCTCACTTCCCCGATGGAATTATATATTTATTCACCATATCCGCCTGCATTACTGTCCCGTTTACCCCAGCTCAGATGCGTCCTGCGATGGTGCCGGAAAGTTGGCGAAACTTGTCGTTTAAAATAATTATATATTCTGTTGCAGCTAGCTGGCCATGGGCAGAAAGGCACTCTTTACATTTAATTATGATTAATTCTCACATTCACACTCTGTCTCTCTTCTCTATCAGTGACTGCTCCCACCAGCACACGTGAGGTGAGCTGCCTAGCAGAAATAACTGCAGAGTACCATTTCAATTAGTTGCTTTCATATGGGAATCAGACATTATTACAATAACAATTCCAAATGAACGCACGAGGCTGAAATTTTTATCCTGAAGTTTAAATTAGAGCTCATAATTTTAATTGAAGAATTAGTGTGCTTGACATTGTCATAGGGTTACTGTACCAATAGTAATCTCATTAATAGAGTCTTTGCGACTTTCAATCAACGAATTGAGATAAAATGCCTTTGCTTCGGCTCCAAGAAGCAATACCGCAGAAAAAATAGTTCGACAATTGTGCGATACTTTTATTATAGCCACACCAAAACTCTAAGCAAATGCACCTTCTTTCATCTTAACCGTAGACTCAATGGAAAGATCACTCTAGCTTATGGTATAATTGAATGAAGGTACCGTTATCCTATTCTAATTGAATCGGGGAAGAAATTCGTACATCTACAATAGTTGGTGGCATTAGCAATCTTACTTAATTTAATAATGCACTGATGAGCCGATGACAAAACGTAAAAAAAACGTTGTATCATTTTTTTATGTTTATTGGAAACAAAATTAATGTTGATATATGTATAAATCAAAATACGGAAAAATATGTTACATTCAATGGAAAATTCTGACTTCATAGAAATCAATTCCCATGCATAACTAACTTAGAATAAACAAGTTTTCGATTGTCAATATTTCGGTCAACAATTGTGGTGTGAAAAATTATTTTCAAATAAACACCATTACCACCATAGCGGGTTTACAATATTCAAATTTTATCAGGCAAAATTCAAATGGGAAATCCGATCCCACGAATCGAGAGCAACAAGTCTTCATTAATCAGAAAATTACCCATCGGTTAATAAATTTTTATAGGGTGACGGCACTGCCATTCATCTCAGCTCCAGTAGTCATATTTTATACGAAAATTAAAAGTTAAAGTGAGACCTGCTATCTCCGTTCGATCCTCTGGCTTAAGAGGTATGATGAAAATAGGTGCATTTGCGTTGCAATAACCCTCCAATGCATCGTTGAACTTCCGGTTGGATCTCTAGTTAGTTGCGTACACTACATATAAAGTGCGAGTATAATTAGTACTCCGATAAAATTAGTACTCAAGTACTTCTCCAATCTTTTTTCCCCGAATAAAATTACTACCGAACGAGATATGCATCCGAGGTGGCAACCTAACCGGTGAGATTTCACCATTTATAGTCTAGTGCACCCTACCGTATTTCACTTAACAAAAACAAATGTAACTAATGAGCAAATGTTGCTCTTGAATCTGTATTGATATATGCACTGTATACAGTCAACTAATATATTTGATTGAAAAACGGAAGGGTCCTGTAACTAATTAAAATGATTATTGTACATGGGAATTTGTTGCTGACTTTATACATTTGCTTGTTTCTGTTTTTGTTTTTTGACTGGAAATAATATGTCGTTCGTGAGGATAACCAGTTCATATGCCAAAGCAACACAAAACCATTTTCCATTTAGGGACTATAACGGTACGGAATTGTTACGTAAATTTGTCTTTCATATATCGTTCCTCTTAGCCATGTCATTATTTAATTGTCACGTAACTCATAGCGCGGTAAATATAATGAGTTTTTGTAAATTGGGCACACTGAACTGGTCGACCAAAGACTCACCAAAGGCAGGTTTAAATTGAGCTGTTCAAGTTTGCACTAAGCAGTTCAATTTGAACTGCTGTGCACTGACGAGTCGAAGACGAAACGTAAAGAATAAAGAAATTAATGCACTGATAATTATAATATGCTATCAGGTGTACAACTTTACTTCCGCCGTTTTTTTTTTTCAAAATTAAAAGCTTTATTGCGAAAAAGTGCTTACAGATGTATTATTCAAAGTATTGTCCATCGCTAGCGACAACTTTCTCCCATCTTTCCGGCAATTTTCGGATCCCATCTCGAAAAAAAGGAGTCCTCTTTTGACGCTATCCATGAAGCAATCCATTTTTCCAACTCTTTGAAGGATTGAAAATGTTGATCTGTAAGGCCGTGTGCCATCGAACGGAACAAGTAGAAGTCAGAAGGGGCGACATCTGGGGAATACGGCGGGTGGGGCTGTGAATTGTTCTTTCGCAGGATTTCAACGATTTGCATTGGTAGTTCAAACACCCTCGCTGAGAATTATAACATGCTAGAAATTAATTTGTTTAAATAACATTTAGGGGTGTTGTTGGTTTGTGCAAAAGGTACATATTTTGTTTTTATTTCTTCGTGCAATGCTTGTACAAAACTTGTACAATATTATTTGAGGGTTGCATAAATAGTGCAAACTTTGCGTCTGCTTGGCGGTTCAAATTGAACTGCTAGGAGCGAGATAGAAGTTCAAACAGCGAAGAAATAGAAACACCATCATCTTCTGCTCGAAAAGGCTTCTAATGAACCAAAATGCTACCAGATCACCAGTACTACCCGCAGATATTTTCATGAAATAGAAGTAAAATTTCCACATTTACTCACACCCCAAAAACTATTCCACTGTGACATCAGAAAGCGATTTGAGCCAATTGTTCGCTTTCTTGATATGAAGATTCAATTTGCATAGAGCAAACTAGTAATCGTGCCTTGATTTCTAGATAAGTGCTATCTATTACTTGACAGCAGAAACAGGGTACAATGAAAGTTTCTTCCACACCATGAAGCTTGACTGAACTTTATCGTCATTTGAAGTTGTATTTTCTTTGAAAATATTTAACTCCTATTTTTCATCGTCTTCAATTGTGAGAGCCAGAGTGCCACAACGACAAAGTTTTTTGCTTGATAATTTAATTTTTGAATTATCACGTCAAACGGGCCATTTTAAATGTTTCCAGCAACTCGTCTCTTGTGTTCGTCAGAAGTATCAAACGTTGCACTATGACGCAATCGTTGAATGGAGTTACTAAAGAAGAAACAATTGTATGCCTTAGTGGTTCCATTTGTTTTGATTCGGAAATTTACGAGTTTGAGTAATATGAGAAAAGCACTAGATGGATTAAAAAAGAGTTTATAAGAGAAAATTAGCGAATTTCATAGAAATGATTAAAACTTGCTTCATTCAGAATTGGAACAAACTTTTGCTCATATTGTTGCGCTCCTGGTGGACGGATTTGGAAGTTCTTGGCGTCCACGTATCGGGAATTTGATCAGCTTCAAGTATGATTTTTTACATTCCGCAAATCGACTGTACTGTAAACAATCAACATGGAAGCCGAAAGAAGGGAAAAAATGTGCACAGTTATTTGGAAAATCCATTGTGGTCTGCATCTAGGCTAGCTAAACAGCTGAAATTGCCCAGCAATACCGTATGACGCGTTATTAAACGGTATAAGGATACATTGACGATGATTCGGAAGCCTCAAGCCAATCGTCGGAGTGGAACTGTCGACCGGAAACTGCGTGGTAAGATTTTGAAGACGATTAAGAGGAATCCTAATCTGTCGGACCGTGATTTGGCCAGAAAATTCGGTGCTGCCCAAAGTACCGTGAGGAGAACTCGACTCCGGAAAGGAATCAAGTCGTATCGAGCTAGCAAACAGCCAAATCGGACCATTAAACAGAATAGTGTGGTCAAAATTCGTGCTCGGAAACTATATGACCAGGTGCTGACCAAGTTCGACGGGTATCTTCTGATGGACGATATAATAGAATAATGGACTTGTCAGTTGGTACAAACGATGTTCAAATGAATTCATAACGACTATTCTTACCAATTACTGAACTTCAGGAAACAGTGGTCGAAAAACATTGAAATTTAATGCTGGTCTTACACACCATTTCTCGTATGTTCGAGCCCCGACCTGAAAGGATTCTTAGTGTAAGTAGGACAGTAGCATCAGCCATGCACTGGTTCTGTACGCTATGAATCGGCTGCGAAGTCTGTTGGAACAGAAGGCCAAATTCCACAAAAGAAAAGTAATACCAAGGCGCTCCTTTGCTTATTACCTTGTTTCTATTAAAATTTCTATCCTGATCCGACGATCAGGAATATTGAAGGATTAGTGTGAAAAAGGTCACCCCGTTACATAAGTAACGAATAACGTCGCAGAAAAGTATAACTGATTTCGAAACAATTTAGTGTTAATTTATTGTCCAACAAACTGATTTTGGTTATGTCGGTTGTTGGTTTCCGAAAGCACCAACAAAGCAATATAGAACGTAACGGAATTTACTTCACCTTTTATCTGTAAATGTTAATGAGAAAGGCATCAGACAATCCAATAGATAAATTAAACCAGGCTTTGAATTATTCTTCATCATTGAAAATGACACCAAAATCAACCTGGCGATTTGTATTTTTGCTACATCAATCAATCAAAATTCATTAAAATTGACGTGAACATTCTGCATTTGAATGCTGATTCATATCGTGAATTTCAAGTATCACAACATGTGCAGTCTGAAAGTGGTGCAAGATGCGAATGGATATGCAATGCTTTTATTCCGATATTTTCTTATCATTATTAATGCACAGTACCCAGCTGAATTTCGCTGCTTACATGATGACCCCGGCGAGCGAGGAAAAGCATCACATCCGGATCCGGGTACGTGCACCTGCTTCGGTTATTTCAGTTTGACTCAGCCAAGCTATGCGATGGCATCAGCACATCACTATCCACCTTCACAATGAAGGTACAAATGCAGAAACAGAAATCGTGCCACCTCTATTAAGTTCCATTCATCCATGGTGGGAGTTTTTATCACCTTGCACTGAAAGAGCGCCATTTCTCGTCCTCGTCTAATTGCTGGTGACTACCGCTTTTTAACGCCACGGTTCAAACCATAGTCTGAGAGTTGAGGATGAGGACCGCAAGATCTTTTCAATGTACTGTTCCGAAGGCAGTCCCGACAGAAACAGAAACGGTATTCGGAACTTGCTGAAATGAAGTGAAGGAAATAAATTATGTAAAAAGGCGTTTTATTTCTAAACTTTTGTATTCCCTCGAACGGAGTCTGCATGGTGAAGACTTTCCTTGAACGATTATAATAATTGCAACTCGTTAGGTGTTATATTGCTGGTCTTTAATTGTATAATAAACATTCGTAGAAATGGCCTGTCATGGCTAAAAATAGTATCACTAGTAGTATTATTTGAAGTGTTCCTTGAATGTAAACACAGGTTGAAAACTATTCTATCGATTTCCCATAGTTTTTTTTTCTCGAAATGTTTTGGATTGCTATATAGTAATCATTATACACGAGTGTCTTTAATTTCTACTTCACTTTGTATACATGAAAAGGTTTTGTGAACTCGAAAATTTTTGATGAACTTGCGACTAATGACCATGGATCTCTCGGTTTGTAGTTAGCGTTAGCGTTCGTTAGCGAACTGTTTCACAAGTAAAAAGAACTGACTTATGAATGCCTTGGAATCATGATATTTTTTTCTTTTGAATTCTTTTAATAATGTTTTGGTTACTTTTTCAAGATATTATTTGGCGGAATCGACTGTTTTTTTATTGATCTCAGTTCCATAAATCTCGTTCTTGAAATTGGCAGTTGACTTTGAATACAGATTTTTTATGTTCGTTTTAATCCTTCTAATAGTGTAATGCGAATCTCGGAGAGGGCTACGGCAAGGCGATGTTTTATATTGCTTTGGAAGGTGTGATTCGAAGAGCGAGGATAGAAACGAGTGGTACGAAAGTCCGTTCAGCTTTTTGGCTTCGCTGACGTTATTGATATTGTGACACGTAACCTTGGGAAGATGATGGAAACATACATCGGACTGAAAACATAAACTAAAAAAGGAAATGAAAGGAAGAGACTCGCCACCATGGCTATGCTTACAGGAATATATCCTTTTCGTGAAAAGTCGCAAAAGAAGAAGTCGCAAGGTGTTAAAACACAAGATCTCGGTGGACAATTCTGATCACCTTTTCGAGAGATAACACAGTCCGGAACCGTTTTCCGTAGAAAGATCGATGATTTAGATGCTAGTGTGGTACGTAACATCGTCTTGTTGAAAGTAAACGTTATTCAGATCAATAGTATCCCATTCTGGCCATGAAAAAATCATCAATCATCGCTCGATAGCACAATTCATTGTCCATCACTAGCCAGTACTTTTTCCCAACGTTCTGGCAATGCACGCATACCGGTTGGGCCGCAATCTATGAATCGATCGATCGATTTGTTGACTTCATCTTAATTGGAGAAGAGCTAGTCAGCCAGACCATACTGCATCGACCGAAATATATCGTAATCGGAAGGAGCAATGTCTTGGCTCTAAGGCTTGTGAGGTAGAACATCCCATTTAAACGTTTCTAAGTAAGTTTTTACCAGCTTTTGCAGCAGCTCATAATACTTCACACCGAGCTGGTTCCATAATATTCAATCCATGAATATTTTGAACAGCCATCGATGGTGATGGATGGTCAGGGTGACTATTTGTTGCTCGACGTTTTGAATTATCATAATGGACCCGCTTTTCATCGCAAGTAACAATTCTTTGCAAAAATCCATTTCTTTTGTATCGTCAAAGCAGTTGTTTAATCTCCCTGGTGGTGTTGTAATACCTTTCTCATATCATTTCAAATTCAGACGACTTTTGACGTGAATACGCCTTACTTTAATATGAAACGCCAAAGAATTGTTCATTCTTTGTTATAAACCAAAAAATCTTTGGCATGATGACAATACTTCACCTAGCTGATTCCATTTATAAAAGAACTGCATAATATTCTAACAAGATCTTTATTTACAACACACATACTTTTTATTTGGAGCTTTTTATAGACCCGAGTGTCATATACTAATCAATTCATCTCGATGAACTAACTTTGCGTATATGTGCGTGTGTGGCAGTATGTGTGTTATTAATAAAGAGGTCGAGATTTCAACGATGACTGAGTCGATGTTGATCAAACTAGTCGCAAATTACATGACTTCTTGTCAGCTAGAACACTATTGAATGTATATATCAGCGGAATTTATACGATTTGTGAGTCCGTGAGCGGATTTCGAATGAATGTTTTAAGAGTTTTTACCTTTTCGTGATGGTATGAAAATAAAAAGCTATTTTTTATTCTTGCACGAGCTTGCAAGCAAGGCGTGCTTGAGAAACGTTATATTTAAATTTTGTTCAGTATATTATTCGTCGTATGGATTTTAATCAATTACACTCTTGATTCATGCTCGAGTTCTTTATCCGATCTCTTTTATTGTTTTGGTTATGGCAAAAATCTCATAATCATCAATAAATGGTTCAATTTTATATAAAGAACCATAGATAAAAATGATTTCGAATAAAGCACAAGCTTATTTTAATGCGTACCATTTCTAACATATGCCGTCTCGGGGCAAAGCTGTTGCTCCTGAAGCAGAATTGATTTTTACAATAATGTAATACAACTACTATATTCTTGAATTATTTAATTTATTCAATTAATTACTATATGATTGATTTATTTAATTTTGTTTTAATTATGTGGAAAAACACTTGATTATAAGTGAATAATATTTTACCATTTCTCATGATTTTGTGAAGGAATTATACATACTTTTTGGCAACGCTTCGTAGTAGATATCAATAATTTACAGTTTTAGAATTCTTCAAATCACGCGATCTCGGATCTTTAGTTTTGTGGATATGCTTTCTAATTACTATATGACATGTTTTTTTCAACACGGATTTGCCGCGTAAGTTATTAAAATAATGTCATATTAAAAATCCTAACTTAAATTTAGAAATCACAATAATAAACGATTTGTTGTGGAATTTTCTATTTTAAATGAATTAGAACGTTGGATTTTTAATTTTATCGTCATCGGTCTTGTTCCCTACATAACCATGAAAAGTTTTGCTCTCGTGTGTTCCAGTTTATATTTGCACCATTACAATTGTGCAAATAAAACATTGAAAATTTGCAAAATTCACACAATCAATTAACTTGTACGTACGAATATCGACATTCGAAAGTGTGGAAAAAGCATGTCATTGTATTTATGTCATCCAGTAATATTTGTAACATTACCCACCAGTCTTTTTTATTTATTTATATATTTCATCAAGCTAATGTAGACTACATATAAATGGTTTACAATGTTCACTTACATACTACGCATTATTTCTACGACAAAGCTGAGATTTTATTTGATTTTTTGACATAGTAAGGTCAATATGTTCGAAGTATTGATTTTTTTTTTTGTTTCAATCATAGAGGTTTTAACATTTTTGTCATTCGCCTCTTCGGGCCAGAAAAACTTTCTGACCCTATGTGCGGGGTTGGGAATCGAACCCAGGCGGGATGCGTGAAAGGCATCGACTTACCCATCACGCTATACCCGTCCCCCTGAAGTATTGATTGTAATGGTGCATTATTCGATTGACTGGACTGTATTTTGCATAATTTGTTCTAGTATGTTTTTCTAAAAATAGTTTCCTGGAACGTAGTTGACGGCTAGGTATATAAAAATTTTATTTGAGCTGATTGAATGCGTTGAGAAATAATCCTTTAATTGTTTTTATATTGATGAGCATGCAGCGTGCTTCATATGATGGTAGAGGACATGCTCTCCAGTTTTATTTACGAAGTGCATATAAAAAAAATTGTTTTTGTATCGATTCAATGCGTTCTTCGTAAATAATGTTATATGGATTCCATACTAGGCTGCAATATTCCAAAATGGGTCTGACATATGTACTATATAGCTATTTTATAGTATACGGGTCTTGGATATTATGACTGAAGCGTTTGATAAAGCCCAGCATACTGTTTGCTTTATTGATTATTGTGTTGTAATGTTCCACAAATGTTAGTTTGGAGTTTCGGTTTTTCCTACTGAAAGTTATTGAGTTGCATTTTTTTTACATTGAGTTGGAGTAGACTTTTGCAGCACCAAATGTGGAATAGATTGATTTCGTTCTGGAATATTACAGCTTCGTTGATATTTTTAATTTCCATGAAGAGTTTCATGTCGTCTGCATATATAAGCACTATTAGATTTTTTAGTATGAAGGAAATGTCGCTTATATTTAAAATGAAAAGAAGAGGCCCTAGGTGAGAGCCCTGAGGTACGCCAGATGTTACATTAATTGGTTCAGGGTTTATGTTTTGGAAGCGAACTACTTGTACACGATTCGTTATGTAGTTTTTGTAGTTTGTATAGAAGTAATAGTGTGTCAGTACGGTCGAAAGCCTTACTAAAGTCGGTGTAAAGAGTTTCTACGTGATTGCCAGCGTCCATTGCGTTCAGAGTGAATGTCACAAATTCAAGGAGATTTGTTGTAGTTGAGCGGCCTTTGAAAAACGTTTACGTTCTTCAGTTGTTGAAAAAGTTTTTAGTTTACAATTTTTTCAAATAATGTTGGAATGCAAGAGATAATGGCTATTCTACGGTAGTTCCGAATGTTAGATTTTGAACCAGATTTAAATATTGGTACAAGAAATGAAGATTCCCATGCTTTAGGAAAAGTACATTTATTAAGTGATAAGTTAAAAAGTAGTTGTAGTGGTAATGTGTATTCTTCAGCTAGATTTTTTAAGAATATTGGTGGTATACTGTCAGGTCCAGACCCTTTTAAGGCGTCTAAGTTTTTTAGTGCTGTTGAAATGTCATGTTCTGATAGATAGTTTACAGATATGGAGTTGGAAAATGCAGGTATGAAAGAAAAGTATTCACGGTCAGTTTCTGAATACGATGTATATACTTCTTGAAAAAAGTTTGCAAATTGTTTGCAGATTTCTATACTATTTTTTCCTACATGTCCGTCGAGATGCATTTGAAATGGAAACTGTTGCTTTTTAGTTTAGTTTTCGTATAGTTAAAAAAATTCTTAGGACAAGTCTTTATTTCGTTTTCAATTTTGCGTTTATATTCTTCATGTGCTGCATTTATGGCTAGTTTGAGTTGATTGCAGAGGTCTATGTAATTTTAGAAGTGAGTGTCACTTTTCTCTTGTTTGTAAATTTTATGTGCTTTTTGCTTTCTATTTTTCATATGTTTCAGTTGTGAATTGAACCATTATACTTAGTCTACGCTTAACTTCTTCAAAGTCAGTTTTATTGTATTCCGGCACTTCCTCATACTCCAAGTCGTAGGAAAGGGATGCATTGTGTGAAAATAATGAATATTCAATTGCGGTGTGAAATGCTTCATTTTTTCATAATGGCAGGTTTGATGCACTCACACAAAAATCTTCTGTGCAATTTGTGAAAAGAAGATCTAAATACGCATTTTGTCGTTTTTTACGGAGTTTACTTGATGCAGGCCAAAATTAGAAATTTTGTCGAAAAAGTAATGCAATGTTGCGTTTTCTCCTACGACTGGAAGTAAGATGGATTCATTTTCAATATCAGAAATGAAATCCGCATGACGTTGGTTGAAGTCGCCAAAAATATGAAGCTTTACTTCAGGTTCCATATTCGAAATGACTTTGTCTAAAGATTGAAAGAATAATTCAAAAATTGATTGATTTGTTTGAATTTTCGGAGGGGAAGTAGACGGAGCAGAAAATATGAACTTCAACCAATAGTGAGGCTTTGGCCCATACATGTTTAAATTCTTTATATTTAGGAGTAATAATTTCTGCAAAAGTAAAGCAAGAGTTAATGGCTATGAGAACTATACCTCCAGATTTTTTTCTGACAAAGAGAAAAATTTCGATCATGCCGAAATACATTAAAGTTATTTCCAAATACTTCTTCGCTTCTGACGCTTTCATCCCAGCTGCTTTCAGTTCCAAGGATTACGTCGAAAGAGGAGGTTATTAAATTTTGATGAATTTCTTTCATTTTGTCTGGGCTTTTCATGCCATACGCCATAAAATATGTATTAAAATTGCATGCAACGTCAATATCTGGTGTTATATCGAAATATTAATTTGGAATAATCGGCTGCCTGTGGCTTTGAAATTCTCTAATTGAGATGAGACTGTAGTTTAAAATAAAATAATCCTATTTAAACTCCAATCATGTATCAATTAAAAACATCAAGTTTCAGAGAGTTGATTACACTAATGTTTCTTTTTACGCTGGGATTACGTACCGTGCTAAAAAATCCGTGTAAAACAAAACCGTGTTAAATGCGGATATTGTGCAAAAAAATCGCGTGGAAAATTGAAAGTAATAAAAATCGTAAATTTGATTATTTGTTTGTTTTGTTTTTGTTAAAATATTACTGTTACTTTTTAGTAAAAAACTAAAATCTGAAGACCAGCCTGATGTTACGATAAGGGTCTAGTCATCCTTGATAAAACGCATTGGATGACAAGTTAAAATTAGAGCACTTGGGAGACGCGTTATCTGGTAGGAAAATTAATCCAAATGGCCTTTTGTTTCAAAAGAACGATAATACGTTGGTACACATTAGAACGTTCGACTACAGAAGTGCTGCTAACACCACCCACAAACACTTTTACTACAAATAAAGCATGAGCAAATTTTTTTGTCAATTCCGAAGGTGCGATGTGGGATCCTAATAGTCATTTTATCTAAACTTAATGGGAAGACATGGGTATTGGATGAAGATCTATGCACGCATCGACAGAATTGAAGGGGATGAAACCATAGAGATGAATACGGATCAAATTAGTAAAGGTATTAGTATGTGTCATGCTGAATCAACTCATTTAATAGGCGTAGATCATAATACTGCTAGAGCTACATCTTTCAAAGTGGTATGCTATAATGCTCGATATGATGAAGACTTGAGTAAATCCGGCTAGCTCTTCAACTTCACGAAATTGTCGATGATATCAATGACGATTCTGAAAATATATCATACCGCGTAAAAAAGGCCATGTTAATTCTGTAATCTGTGTATAAAAAAAGCGTGCGAAAAATAACGTGTAAAAAGAAACCTTAGTGTATTTTCAGATCTATACGTTTCATGCATTTTTGAAACACCTGTCCGCAAAAAATAATACTCGATTTATAAAATTTCACGTAAACCACCCCTACACTCCGTCTTCCTCAGACCCCGCGACCACGATGTGGTAACACTTACTCATTTCCGATTTAGAAAATTAGAGATAACCATTTTTTTGTAGTGCTGCCTTTCATGAATTTGTTCATCATAATTTTAAGCTGATTTTCAAATGAATTACAGAACATGCTTCCCACAGAATTCAGTCGCAACGAGGCTAATTATTTGTGCCATTATTATCATATCACACTAAGATCGACCGCTATTTTCGGCAATAGTGACGCATTCAACCTCATCTACCCAAAAAAAAAGAGAAAAAGAAATCCTCCTCGTATCTATTTCCGGACCGGTGATCGTTTCGCGCTTTTTACGAGCTTCGCTCCATCGTCGATTCGAATTGCGATGAAGAAATTCAAACTTTTGCGAGTAGCTCTGTCGGCCTTTTTATGGTCTTTTTCAACATTTAAGTTACAGTTTTCCTCTCAGCGGCATTATTTAGTAACGAACCTAGTCTTTCGGGGGAAAAGTGCTTTCCTTGAGTATGTTTGTTTTGCTTTTTACGTAATCATGTCCCCTAATGTCGTCAAGTGGCGACATCTTCTTCTACTAACAAGTCCGATTCTTCTTGTGTAACTTTTTCTGTGTGCTCAGCAAGTTCCGCACTTCACATTTATGCAAACAGAAGCGTCGATCCAGTTTGACTCGTTCCTCTTTCTGCAAAATGAGCGTCTCCGTTGTCGTCTAACTTCGGATTTTATAAGCTATTCCCCAGATTCACACTGTCATCCGGTTGGACATTGATAGAAATATGAAGACCATGCACAGACGCTCTTGTAGTCAGCTTAAGATTGACAGATTCAATAACCTTCGGTCACAGCATTGCATAGGAAAATGTACCTTGACAATTTTCAATAATTCTAACACTTCGTGTTCAGTGAGGTTTTTTTTTAAATATTATTATTATTAGGATTTAAACTGAGTATTCAGTCACAAGAGGTGACTTTACAGATGTATATTTTTGGACGTATTGGTGAGAAATACGGTGTCATCAGCCATTTCATTCGCTTCGTTAATATTGTTTGTTTTTTATTTTTTACTTTATCACCCTTAGAATCACGGAATACCATTTACGAAAGTAAAGTAAAACAAGTTACATACCCGGCGAAACTGGAGCATCATTGCCAGTAGAGGAACAGCACAGAACTCGAATGTAGCGCACTTATACTGCAAGTAAACAAAGCTCCCAAGGCATAAGTAACCGCAAAAGTAACCAGCAGGCTGTGAATTCAGAGTAGAAGGAAAAGCAGAAAGTGGATGATACTGCTTCTTCACGATAAAAGCTCCTTGCTCCGCCTACTTGTATGCGGTGAGACAAGGAAGTAGAAGCGTCTCTTCTGTCTGCATTATGATTTTTTATGATTATGTTTTGTCATAAATTATGCTTCTTTATGTATCTATTACGGTTTACATACATTTTAAAGTACACTGCCCATAAACTGTCGGTAGCAGCTCTTTTTCTGAGCTTTTCATGCGTGCAAGCAATGAGCGAATTTTTTTTTTCGGACATAGTAGGGTTGTTGCACCAATAGCAATCTAATTAGTAGAGTCACCATGTGATATTGGAGATCACTCAACTTCGACTTCAATGAACTGTGAATGAAATCGGATAAAAGATCTTCGCTTCGGCTCTAAGAAGCCATATTACTAAAAAAAAATACTGCTGTTATTGCGATAAGAAAATTAAAATGCTAATGCTCTAATTTACATGTTGATTCCAGTATATGAGATGAATGGTGAAGCTGACATGAATAAGCGTGCCGTTACCCTACTTGAAAGCACAGAAGCTGTATGTGCCGAAATTTATTGTTTTCCTACCGGCGAAAGTGACTTGCAGTAGGAGTACTCATAAAATTATTCATGGATTATTATTCTGTGGTAGTAGCTGCTTCTTTCTGATTGCTCTTTACACAATGTTTCGAAAATCTTCCGTATGCTTTGTACACTGCTTTATGTGAATCAAGAAACAATTCATTTCAATATGTAGACTATTCATGATAACAACACTATGCTTTGCCTACAGATGATATGGTGTTAGGGGAATTTGTTATATTTTTGATGATCGACTCACTACCATAGTTCACGGCACAAAAACTCATAATCGCATTCGCATACAGCAGCAAAACATTGCAGAATTATATTTGTTTTTCAGCGAAACTCCGGAATATATGTCATGCATGATTCTTTTCCGTCCCAGCCTTCTTTCATGTGAAACTTCACCATCTTAAACAAACAACAGAAACTCAAACAACTTTTTTAAGATAGGTGCTTGTTGCCCGGAGTGTACAAGAAAGGATAAAGTTATTTCCTGAATAAATACCACAATCGGAAAAAGAACTCCAATTAAAAAAGTATACCACTACAGACAGGTGCAAACTTATACAAAAGAAAAACAGAGACACATCTTTTTCATAAGACATCTTTCCAGAAATAGAAATAATGGATATAAAGACTGTACCAGAAAGTATGGATGCACTTTGATTTCGCTGTAAATAATTCACACGTGTAAGATATTCAAATTTTATTCGATATACTGATAATATTAGACTACAACAACAGAATATTATTCTCAACATTTGCTACTTAGCCATTGTAGACAAGCTGGCGCACCTTCTTCCGAACGTTCCCCATTAAATTCCGTACAGACTTCTTGGCGACAAGTTTTGACACTTTTTTCCAATCTTTTTCGAACTGTCGAAGGTTTCGGCTGCCGAGACATGTTTCCTAAGATGTGCCTTCGTTAATGCCCAAAATTCCTCAATTGGTCGAAGTTGTGGGAAATTTGGTGGATTCATGTCTTTTGGGACGAAAGTGACATTTTTGGTAGTATACCATTCTATCGTTGATTCCGAGTAGTGGCAAGAAGCAAGATCTGGCCAGAAGACAACAGGATCCTTGTGGCTTCGAATCATAGGTAGAAGTCGTTTTCGTAAACATTTGCTCGAACGCTTTCAGTATACGTTTATCCAACTGAGGGTTAGCAGGACCTTTTTTTCGACCCGTTTTCGGTTTATCCTCAAAGGTTAAACCGAACTTCTTGATTGCATTTCACACGGCTTTTTCACTTACTCCTTCCATTTTTGCTATCTTTCTCAGTGACAGTCCGCGTTCTGTGCACCATTTCTACACAATTTTTCTACGTTGTTCTGCTGAAAGTCAACGCATTTCGAAACAAACTAATGAAATTGAATAAACAACTGCACAAGTGGGTAGAGAAGAGTGTAAACAATAGGACGCAGTCATAAAAATTGACAGATTCTGAACCATTGCGAAATGGCAGCGGGTTTTGGTTGCGTCCATACTTTCTGGGACAGTCTTTATTTTATGATCACAAAACAAAATCTACTATAATGATCAATAATACCGGTTAGTATTTTTGCAATAAGCAAATGGGAGGCTACGTTGACGTGTAAACTATCATTTTGTCGCAATAAACTACATGTTGCGCATAGAACACCAAAGCAAAGCTAGGTCCAAATATAACATTTCGATCCGATCTTGTTGACATTCTAATCCAACAGACTTCGCAGTCGATTAATGAGTGTACTGGACATTTACACAACTAGTTCGACGATTCTCTTGAAACTATTATACCAAGATCCTCCGACCGACTTCAATCTTAAGGGATTATATACAAAGTTGAGATGAAAATGTGAGCTAAATTTGCTATTTTGCCTAACCCTGATTTACACTAATAAAACGGGTTGAAATTTTAGCAATGTAAATTGAATCGTTCAACGTTTGTGCTTGTTTATCGCAACAAATATGGGAGACATTCGGTGCCTTCCACCAAGCAATTCGTACAGGGGCTATTTAACCAGCAAACCGAAGTCTATTAAAAAACTAAACGGTAATATCACATATGTTGTCAATTCCTAAAAAAGACCCTGCCACCATTCTTGATAAAGGCTGACTAAAAGTTAACCCGCTTTTAGTTTTGCGAATCAACAATCCTTGACAGTGAGAACAACTGGTGCAAGTTTGATCAAATTAGACGATCGTGTTTAGAAATAACGTGAAATAAAATTCAAAAGAAGTAATAATATTGTTCCATGCTGACTAAAGTGCTGAAGATACCGAAAACAACAGTTTTTCGAGTGCTCAAAATTTACAAGGAAATCCTGAGCGTGGTAAGGAATCAGCGAACCAACGAAAAAAACGGAATCAGAGCAATAAATAAATAAAATACAACTAGCGCCGTCTGGTAAAAATGGGTGCGTAAATACTACTAAAATGTGTTAATAGAGTTACCTGCGCATTTCACACAACCCAGTAGCTAATAGAAAAAAGTACATCCGTTTTCACTAGAAGCGCTGTCAGTGTCTCCATACAGTGGGAAATCTAGGTTTATTTATGGTTGGAGCCAACCCCAGCCTTTCGATCCGATATGTGGCCGCCACCTATTAAACAGTGTGGAACATCCTTTCCAGGTAAGAATACAAACATCCAACATACGGCACATGGAGCAGAATTCCGGCACATGAAGCAGAGAAGGGCTGCACTTTGATCGATAACGAAAGATACGTCAAACTCGATTTTAAGGAGCTTCCCGATAAAAAGTTCACCTGAAAAGCGTATATTGCCGTGCAAGCATATGGGGCACAGTCATCTTTTGGCACGATTTGACTAGCTGCCACTATTCCAAGGCGGTTTTGGTGTGGTATGCTGCCAACATGATCAAGTTTGTCTCCAAGTTTTGGAATTTGGACAAAAAAACTGGGTAATAACAAAGCAGGGCAGTCAAGGACCGTAAAAATTTCATTTAATTTCATTTAATTTCATTCAATTCAAATCGACTATACACAACTGATCAGTTGACTGTGCTATATTTCATACTCAATACATACACCGTTCACTGACACACTGGACAACACTCAGTTATTCATCCGTTGCACCGTCAATTGAAACTCAGTTGAACCGACGACAGTTTCTCTCCTGAAATAACAAACATCTCTTCCAATCGACTGAGTGACTGCCCATCAAATAAACTCCTAGTGCATATTCAGTTGGTTCAAGATAATAATTTAATGGTAAACACGGTCAAACACAGAATGCACTTATATTTATTTCTTTATACTTATTTTGGAATACGTCTCAATGCATACTAAAAATTTCGAAAATTATACATTTACACTTCCTAGGGATAACTGTTAATTTGAATGGAAACCGACACCTTATGTTTATTGTACTAGTCGGAATAATTTTCTGTTATCGAGCTGATGTTCATGCCTATTCATTCGAACTTGTTCATTGTCGGTGGCTGAGACAGAGAAACACATGAATTCATTGGCGCTTGAAACGAAGCAAGTGGAACTTCAAATGACTAGGCATGGTTATTCAATTGACGATGAATCCAGTGGATCTCATTTGATTATGACCACAAGAGTCAATTGATTGAATTGGAATACACTGACAGTAGAAGGCCAGAAATTTTATTTTCTTCTAAATATTTTCATTCGAAAATGAAATTATACCGCACTGGTCAAGGATGCGGCAGTCGCGGACAAAATGGAAGAAATGCGTTGATTCCGTGTCCGTTTTTATTGTGCAGGAGCTGTTGGGCTCCATCAAGAGGAAGATTCGAAATATCGTTAGAATTGAATAAATGTAAACATCCAATGCTGTAACTTCTAAATTTTAATAAAGTACTGTAAAGCAACCAGTAAAATACTTTCTATACTTATTGAATCGCAAATTCCAGGTTCTTTTGCACGAGCAATTTTAATTTTGGTCAGCCTTTATCCTTACCTTCAAGGGATACATTCAACCTGATTTTTCACGTAGCCGGCGACCTGAGCGTTTGAGGTTTTGTATCACGCAAAATGTCTACGCTTTCATTGCCGACTGCTCCTCCTGACGACCGAAGTCCAAATGAGAGCACTAGAAGAAATGAGCAATTTTCAATAAAAGTTTACCTTTTACACTCGTCGAGTGGATAATCGGAACTGATATGTGCCTGACTACCTCAAAGCCGTCGTCCGGGTGCGAAAAAAAGGCAAGCAAGCGTGATGAATTTTTCCCATTATTTCCAAAAGTTTTAGAAAACTCTGTTTTTCAGTTATTTGTGGATATCTCACACTGTTGAAAATTTAATCACAAATTCCTGATCATATTTCCGATAGCTTGTAGAAAAAAAATTATGTTGTTTGGTTGAGTACATCAAGAGATATTCACGATAGAATTCTGACCATTCTTGTACAGGGTAAATTTCGAAAAGGCGCCCTATAGTAAAGTAAGTAAAGTAAGTTATGCATTTTACAGGTGGTATAATTCCACACAGATAAACATATTTTTTGAATTTACATCTATTTTCATGCACATATTTGGAGCAGACATTTAAACATGACATTACTTTACAATTCTGCACGTTTCAATGTTCTTTAATCGCAAAACTAAGCGTTAATTGAAAGATACAGCTCTATTCATTGAAAATTCAATGCAATCCAATTTAGTTTTGCATCGATGATACAAATTTGCGTGAACTGTAATACACCATTTCTTTGCATTAAAATTCCAAGATTTTTTCGACATTTTTGTAACATACATACGTATGCAGACATTAGGAGATTTCTACGAACTGATTCGAATGATACATGGCACTCGGATCTAAGTAGAAAAGTCAGTTTGAACAGTCAAATGCTCTTTGTATTAAAACTTATGTCGTTTTCGTTTGAGAAAACTGAAATTGACTCAGGGTAATTTCATCAAAACAAACACTACACGAAACTATGTATGGTTCGCACTTATGGCCGGAACTGGCTTTAAACAGACGGTTTGACTGCAGTTAGGGTGGAAACTGAGTTAAGTTTAGCATCAAGCGAAAACGACATTAGAAAGCTCTGCCAATGATATGAGATTATAATTCACTATCTTATTTTGTATGACTTTAAGGAAAAATAATATAATAACTTTTGCATTTCTATTATCATTCCAGAATAGAAAACTTGTGCATCTTCTAAAACCGAGATCAACTATGAGAAGCAAGACTGCTTCACTATACGTATTCTTGGAGAAACTTTGAGCTCAGAGATGAGATTCTTCCCAACCATATATCAACTATGCCAAGAAGAGTTGGGATAACATCAAATGGTTTGTCCCCTTCCTTCTGTCTGCTATCTGTGGCAGTAGAGCCATAATCAGTAGTACAAGACTATGTGTTGGAGAACTTTTCCTCGTTTGTGGCTGAGGTCGGGGATGAATTTGCTCCTTGAGCAAATAAACGACTAGAGTGTTGACTCTATCGTTCTGGAAGATAGAGAAGCCCCCACTACGCCCGATGACTAGCGATAAACGTTTGTTCGAAGCATCTGCTTTTCCTGTATGAGCCCGAATGCCTTGCTTGACAACATTCATGAACTGAATAACAAAGTTGTGTTTTTTTGCGGTAAAAGTTTCCGTTCCCCTTACTTGCAATTACCCGCTTTACAAAGGGAACATCAAACAGAATCAGAAGGGTGTAGTTTGGGTCAAGAAAAAATTAAGTTTGCTGTAGATATTGGATAAGCAAGTAAACAACAAAATTGTTTTTGCTGTCGAAAAGTTTCTATGTAGACCTCATATATTACCCAAGTTTAAAAAGAACCATGTTCTTCTGATTAACATTGGTCCAATACGAATTAACAACTTGGAATGTACCATTTGTATTGAACAAAAATAAAAGAAAAAATGTATCCTTTTAATTGCCCTCCTTAAAATGTTGTCTCATTCGAAATGGTATAAACTATCCGATTTTTTAATTATAAATTTCGTTTTAGACTCATCAGTACATTAGCAGATTATTTTTCACAAAGGTCATTATGGTGGTCCAATTTCCGACCACTTTTTAAAATATTTGAGAACGTATTTCAGCAATGACACGTTGAATATTGGTTTTCAAAACATCAATCGTTGCAGGTTGATACACATAAACAAATGACTTCACATATCCCCACAAAAAATAATCGAGTGGCGTCAAATCACACGAACGCTACCGGTCCTTTTCTCGAAATAATGTTGTCATTGAAATGTTCTTTCAATAAGTCTATGGTTTCGGCCGCAGTTTGATAAGTGGCACCATCCTGTTGAAACCACGTTTCGTCCATATCCATATCTTGAAGATTTGACAACAGTACATTTATCGGGATGGATCGGTAATTCTTGAACGGCGTGTGGATTATCTTTGCTCCAAATACGACAATTTTGCTTGTTGACGTATCCGTTCAACCAAAAATGCGCTACATCACTGAAGAGGATAAATTAACGCAGTAAAGAGTTTTAAATGAACACTGGTTTTGAAAAAAATAAATTTCTGACGCTCTGACACTCACACAGACATAAATAAAATCGAATTTGATTGACTTTCTGACTCGAAAATTTTCAAATGATACAACGTGTTTTTGTCCTGTTAGTTTCGAAATTTCAACACTCATATTTTAGTTTCTAAAAACCTCGTGAATAAGATTTTTACATTATGTGCATCTGGTCAAAGTTTTCCACTATTTCGAAATTCAAGTCGACGATTGTAAGATCTATTTGAAAGCGTTGTTCTGGAGCTAACTTATTCATGATAATTTGCCATACAATACTGAGCAGAGGCGTCACTTTACACTGTCAAAACAACTTTTAGACACTAGAGTAAACTGTATTGAAAAAACAAACCTCCTAAAAACACTCTTTACTTGCGTTGAAATTTCAATAAATAGAATTGGAGAACAGGGATGACAAGTTACACTTTTTTTTGTGTCCTGTATGTAGCCTCGTGCATGTTGAAAACCAGGGCTTGTATTGTGAATCCTCAAAAGAACGAAGCAACAAAAAACATCTACTGTGAACACTTTGCTTGACATAGCTGAATGAGAGACCTATATTAGAGAGAAACTGGATGCGTGAGAGTATATGCTACTGAGCAGACCAATTCCCCTTGCCAAGTAAATTGTCTGTGCTCTCAGTCTCAGTTAAACATGAACTAAGCAATCCATGACGATGTAATGAAATGAAGGGTTCGCTCTCGTTAGTATTGTATGAGAAAGAAGACCTTGCCTCACGGCGTGCTACAAGACGCGAAGCAAAGTCATATAGGCAATGTTTACGGTTTATTTTTAAAGTGTAGGTTTACAGAAATCATTTTTAACATAATGTTCGCATTCCAAGACCAAATTTGATCACATTTCAAACATATTTTAAACATTTTATAGCAGAAATTTTGCATTTGAGCCCATTTTCGAAACGATTTTTCAAAAAATTTGTTTCTTGGCAGTTTACACTGTGTATATATCTTAGAAACACTAAAAGCAATGTTCTTTAAATTAATATTCATCGGAACTAAAAGTTATGAATCTAGTTTCCTCATAAGCATCTACAATATGAGAACCATTCATCAAATGCTAACCTCATGAAGCAAGCGGGCATATTCATGAACTAATGAATGAACGAAGCAGCTCTCCTTGCTTGGGTTGCGCTGTGAATTCTACCTGACATACGAATGTGTGTGAATAGCACAGAAGGTAAAACCCTTTTGTTCATATTCGTTGCTTCAATTTGCAAGCCCTGTTGAAAACTCATAAACTTCACAAATAGACACTCTGAATGAAGTCCTGAGCGCTGGATAGGTTTGCGTAATATCTACAAAACATTCTCCACTATTTGTTTCTGCACAAATGTAGTGCGAAAAGAAATGTAATAATAAAAAACAAAACAAATACGCTCTGTCACTCACACAGACATAAATAAAATCGAATTGGACTTTCTGACTCGGAAATTTTCAAATGATACAACGTGTTTTTGTCCTGTTAGTTTCGAAATTTCAACACTCATATTTTTGTTTCTAAAAACCTCGTGAATAAGATTTTTACATTATGTGCATCTGGTCAAAGTTTTCCACTATTTCGAAATTCAAGTGGACGATTGTAAGATCTACGAAAAAACAGAGGAACATTTTTAAAATTTCAAAAATCAAAACATTTTATATTCATTTGTTTATTTTTCACAGCTCATGGTTTATGAAAATAAAATCAATGAAATTATATTTTTTGCCAATACTATCTAGTTTATTTTTTCGTTGTTGTTATTTTTAGTATGAAGTTTTTGCCAATACTATCTAGTTTATTTTTTCGTTGTTGTTATTTTTAGTATTGTCGGAGGCGTCGTTTGTCTCTTTATCGTCTAAAATGCTGTAGTTAGTTGTAGTTATCTTGCCTTGTTCTACAATAGGTGCAGTAGATGTTTCAGAAAACGTAGATTGTTTATGTTCGGCGACTGCATTTTTATTTTCGTTTGTTTGATCAAAAGTATTAGGTTCACTAATTGCGAATGTTGTACCGTTATCCTTAGTTTTGGTTAAAAATTATTTTTTGTCCATTTCTATTAAGAGCTTGCCGTAATACTCATAGGAATAACTGGTTCTTGTAGGCTACCAGAGATTTACAAGGACTACTTTCGCGCTGATACCGGGAAAACATTGTGCCTACTTTTTTTTCAACAGAAATTTGAAGTTATCACATTTATGTGAGTTTTATTATGAAGTTTTTGACTAATATTTCCGGTGCATCCAAAAACGGAAATAGGTAGAAATAGTTTTGAGCCCTTTTTCTGATCCGTTTTTTTGCACCGCTGTAATTTCGGAAAGTCGGATCCGGATAAAATTCAATAGCAATTTATATGATAATAAAAACGATTTGAATTTAAGTTTGAGGAAATCAGTTAAGCCATCTCGGAGAAATTAATGATAGATTCATTCTGATGTCTTCTAGCTACTACTCCCAGTACTTTCAGTACGGGAACCAGAAAGCTGGTATAGTCAAAGTAGGTTTGTTTGGCAATCAACTAACAATATTTGCATGCTAGATAAATGTACTGACCAATTCGGATGAGGTTGCTTCATTTTACATTCTTACCTATAAAAACAAACAGATATTACTATCACCAATCCCCCTGTATTTCAGAAACTGAAAAATTGATCCAGATCAAATTCATTAACAGTCTATGGAATCGCGAGAAATTTCATTTGAATTAAAGTTTGTGATCATGAAATTGAAAACTCCGAGAAAATGAAGATTTTAACAAACTTATATTCAAATGAGAGGTTTTATAGGAGCATGTTAAGGTAAGCGAATTTATTAAAATTGTTAAGTAAGTTTGTCTAGTTTTTGTAACTCTTTGGTTTATAACCCAATAATCACAATTCACTTAAATCGGCCCTAGAATGCCGGTTCCGGAAGTACCAGGAATTGTGATCAAACACTCTGAAACTAATCTTACTATAATTGCTTAGAAATGGCTACACCGATTTAACAAAACAAGAGAAACGAATCGCAACTTCGATCAACTTTCTTACCATACATCCAAATACTTCGAATCAGGGCTATAAATTTGTCCAATTCATAGGTTTTGTTGGTTGATGGTCAAACAAACCAAGTTTCCGGTTCCGTAGGTTTCAGAAAGTGTAGTCAAAAAATCCAAAAAGGAAGTCACTTCAATTTCTCAAAGATGGTTCAAACGATTGTCATAAACTTAAATTCAAATAGAAGATTCTAATCACACAGATGGTGAATTCTATCCTGTTCCGACTTTCGATTCTAGTTTTTAAAAATAATGAGGAATAAAAATTTCAATCCTTTGTTTAGATGTAAAAAACGTAATTTCTATCTATTTTTTTGAGTCGATGCAATGTACACAGATAGCAGATCTTACTCTTATTAATGATTATGATGTATGAGAAGAATAGTTGAGCTGATATGATTCCTACCAGCAGTGAAATATCTCAAATAGAGAAATATTTCATTGAATTGAAAATCACCTTGAATCGCAGTAAACGATTATTTATATAATTTCCACTCGAAGCTATCAAAGTAAATTGACTCGACGATATAACAAAAGACACATCACTAAATGAATAACAGCCATAATTTCATACTAGAGCAGACTTCTTCGCGGTTCGACTCGAAAGACATTCCTGAGAGCTAGTCATAAATGTACAGCTTCCCTGCCTTCCTCACGTGATTCTGTAATCCTCACACAAAATAGACATCATTGCCAAAGCGCCATTCGGTAGTTTACCTCTCCGAAAGCTACATATAAATTCAATAAAAAGTTTCTTGCTTTCTCTGCTATTCAGTTCAAAAGTGAAGAGCTAGGGGGAAAATTTCACGTGTTTGTCACCAACACAAAGTGTTCCGTCTCCCCAACTTGGGGTGTGATCCATAAATCCGGCCAATGACTGGTGGAAAACTTTTACCTCGATTTACCGAGTTCCTGTGTTTGCGGAATATAGTCCTACGCTACATTTGATAGCATCCCAGTGCAGTACAGCAGTCATTGTGAACCCGTGAACAGAGCAGAACACTCGAATAGCTAGCTTTCTCGGGAAAAAAGGCGGATCATGTTTCATATGCTGCGGAAGCACAGAAATTGCACAAAGGCAACTATGGCCCGAGGACAGATTGTCCGCACAAAGCAGCTAAAACGATGCACCCAATTGGGCCGGAGCTACAAACAGTGATAGAAGTACTTGAAATAAGGGAAAAAGTTGAGTAGTGCATCTAAAATGCTCAACGCTTTGTACTGTGTTTTTAAAGTTCATTTAAACTTCATCGCAGCTGGATGCAACTTACCAACTGCCTCAAACTAATTGGCATCTCTATGTAGAAAATTTTACTGCATGAAGATCAGAAGAAGCAGCGGTCGTAAGTATTCTCTAACTCCTGGATATTGAAGTTGAAATAAAACATTGGCATTGTTGAATGGCACTGAGACCTGTCACACATTTCATCTCCAGCGATAGCCCTGGGCCAACTACTCATTATCACAAAACTTGGTAATTTTACGGATAGAGTGAATAATCATGTTTCGCTTAATTGTCCCCTCAAGCACAACAAGCAAGGAGGAAAGTTTGTTTGAAATTCAATATCATTGATTACTAAAATACCGCATATCTGTGTTTTTGTCTTTCCAACAAACGTAGGGACGTAGGTGAATAGGATGGAAAATAAAAAATTGACTTCATTTGAGATTTCGTGATTGTTTTCCTTAGCAAAGTGAAGTATCTTCTTCGGTATTTCCACTGCAGCAGTAATCTTTGGATCAGACCCGTACCCGGTGAAAAAATAATGCTACTGAAGACTGCTTATGTACCTAATTCCCGGTGTGCCTCTCACGGGTGCTTCTAACAGACACTTTAAGCTTTTTCACTGTATCTGTTATTTCATTACATCTCTTTACGTTTACTGTCTTGTTATTTCTGCAACACATGCCTTAGACCTTCTGAATAATTATATATCTGTTTTTTATTTAGGGAGGGACCCGGGCCCCCCTCTGGATACGTGACTGCTTTGGATGTACTTATGATTACAGGTTCATTTTACTGATTTCAAATGGGTGCCCAGTTTCTGTTCATAAGTATGGTCGGGTTAGCATTTTTTCAAACCCGACCCGTACTCGATAAAAAAATCTTTACTGGTACCCGTCCTGAAACCCTACCAAATTTTTTAACCCGAACCCGGTCCGTACCCGTTAAAAATGAAAAAAATCGGCACCCGACAAATACCTTTTTCTGTACCCGAACCCGACCAATACCCGTCGGGTTATATGGTAGGATGAAAAATAATCTCCTTGATCGCCAAAATGTGCTGCAACTGCATAACAAAGCAAAGCCTGGGTATTAAATTTCTGTAGTTGAATTTGACTTTCTGTTTCAAGAGACTTCGCAGCCGATTCAGAGTGTACACAGAAAAAAATTATGAAATTTACACGACATGTAATTCAATTATACTTTGAAATAGACATCAATTGAATCAAAAATTTGATTGAAAACCATCATCGATGGAGTAACTTTATATTCAATTTCCTGCTCCAAATATGTGCATGAAAATATCAGGTGTACAACTTTGCTTCCGCCGTTTTCCGATAGATGGCTGTACCGGCTGAGGTTGGTCAAAATACAAAAATGATAATGCCTTTAAAGTGAGTGTGTACAGTGCCTAACGAATTGTCATCGCCGTTTCAGTGACAGTTGTTCTTGTTTTCGTATTATTCACGCTCGAAAATGTCTGTTTATGTGCCCAATTCTCGCCATTTGCGGGAACTTTTACTTTTCTGTTACAAATTGAAAAAAATGCAGCTGAAGCGCATCGAATGCTCTCAGAAACTTACGGTGATGCTGCTCTGAGTGAAATAACGTGTCTGGAGTGGTTTCAACGTCACAGGAGATCGCTACCGAACGCAACTGATGCGCCTTAGTCGCGCTAAAAGAAAAGCGGCCACAATATCAAGAACGACATGACAAAGTCATCCTCCAACACGACAGTGCTCGGCCTCACGTCGCAAAAGTGGTCAAAAAGTATCTGGAAACGCTGAAATGGGAAGTCTTGCCCACCCGCCGTATTCCCCAGACTTCCACCTATTCCGTTCGATGGCACACGGCCTGGAAGATCAACATTTCAAATCCTTCGAAAAGTTGGAAAATTGGATTGCTTCATGGATTGCGTCAAAAGATGACTCCTTTTTTCGAGCCGGGATCGGAAAATTGTCGGAAAGATGGGGGAAAGTTGTCGCTAGCGACGGACAATACTTTAAATAATACATCTGTAAGCACTTTTTCGCAACAAAGCTTTTAATTTTGAAAAAATTAAAGGGTTGTATGCAAGACACGACCGATTACGATTACATTAAAAATGTAATAATTCTAAGATACCCATAATCAATACAAAAATAAAGATGATGGTGGATTCATTAAACAGTGAAGAATTACAAACTTACTCTGCTTTTAGTGTTTACATTTTTAGCGAATGATCAAAACGACAATTAGATTCTTTCAAAACAATTGATTCTACTCTATTTTATGCCTTCAACAAATTTTTACATTTGAAAATTTTTGGAAAATATCCCTTAAATGACACTACACTTAGTCTGGATCCCTTCTCAAGATTCTGGGAAGCAAGGTTAGACCAAAATATTATGCTTTATACTTCGATTATTGTTTGGCTTAATAATAGGGTCTGAGGGATTATGCTGAGAGATAATTCTTTGTATTTAGCCACATTTAATGAAAAAGAATTATCTATGATTATCATCATAACACAACTTTATACTGAATTTATTTGCGCGCCACCGTCCGTATGTAAATGGAGATTTCAATATGCAAACTACCCGTTGACAAATTAAAACATTTTTAAACTTTTTCGAATCAAGTTAAATGAGGAAAATTTATCAATAAATCGCAGAGATACAAGCGCTTCAAATTAGGTTCGAATAATCAATCGCCGATAATTCTAAGTTGGCCTGCTAGTTACCGGAGAATCAAGCTAAGCCATGGGTGAACTAAAGCAGAAATGTATTCGTGCATATATTTATAGATCGCGAAAACATAGGTCAATTCCATCCAATGCAATTGAAATACTTAAATGACGTTACCGCATAAGTTTAAGTTAAATGATTTTGAATCGATTGGTAGTTAAATTATATAAATTCATCAACAAATGACTGAGTTCTAAGGCCTCAAAACTATGACAGAAAAAGGTTACGCGGTTATTTTTGTAAATTTTTTAAATTGACACCTGCCTCGTACAGTGAAGATTTAGCAAAAGCGACAATCCAACGAGCGAACGCATATACAATCTAGTCATCACCTCACTGGACGAGCTACTTGTTTCATTCACAGCCAAGCATGAACTGAAATCAAGAAATGATTTGCAGCATATATTTATAGATTCCTCTTCGAACTACGCAGAATGATGCGGTGTTTTTATGCATGACGCAAAGCCTCCTATGCCGAACAAGAAAATGACGTCAATTTCCTCAGCTGGGATTGGTGGATGAAAACATAGGTCAATTCTAACCATTTTTTCAATAGTATGCTATTGAAATACTGAAACAACGTAGTCATACATGTTTAAGTTAAAAGTTTCCGAATCGATTGGTTGTTAAATTATGTCAATCCATCAACAAACGAATGAGTTATTAACGTTCAAAATATGACGCAAAAAGGTTACGCGGTTATTTTTGAAACTTTTAATTGACCCCTGGCCCCGTATAGTGAAGAGTAGGACATTTTTATTGCCAAAGATTTACTAAAAGCATGGGCTGTTTCAAAAGAACCGGTAATAACGCTCATTCTGTTCTTCAATACTGAATGATATATAGGATACTCAAGCGAAAACGGTGTTGCGCTGATAGCAGGAAATTTCACCAACACATAATGCAAAAGCGACAATCCAGCGAGTGAACGCATATACAATCCAGTCATCAGCTCACTGGACGAGCTACTTGTTTCATACACAGTCAAGCATCGACTAGACAAAGAAATATTTTGCAGCATATATTTATAGATTTCTCTTCATACTACGCATAACGATGCGGTGTTTTTTGTGCATGACGCAAAGCCTCCTATGCCGAACAAGAAAATGACGTCAATTTCCTCAGCTGGGATTGGTGGATGAAAACATAGGTCGATTCCAACCATTTTTTCAATAGTATGCTATTGAAATACTGAAACGACGTCATCATACATGTTTAAGTTAAAAGTTCCCGAATCGATTGGTTGTTAAATTATAACAATCCATCAACAAATGACCGAGTTATTAACGTTCAAAATTATGACACAAAAAGGTTACGCGACTATTTTTGAAACTTTTAATTGACACCCGGCCCCATATAGTGAAGAGTAAGGCATTTTTAATGCCAAAAAAAACGGCGGAAGCAAAGATGTACACCTAACAGATGTAAATATTTTTATCTATGTACAGAACCAGAGCTGGTGCTACGATCCTACTGACACTACGAATCCTTCCAGGTCGGATTATTATACAAGTCTATTCATGTTTAGACAGTCATTTCAATGTGATACAGCCGCTCGTTTTGGTTTGACAGTCGATTTATGCCTACGTGTTTCAGTGTAAAAAACAATTTTCGTTCTCCCATGAAATACTATTTGTTGGAGAATCAAAAAGGCAAATAGGAAACCGAAGAAAGATATGATAAATTTATGAAGCTAGTTCTTCTTCAGATTACCCTTTGAAACATTGGTTTTAAGTGTTTCGTGATGCCCGAAATTCCGCAGCGGCGAACCCTGCAATGCGGTTATACAGAGTAATGTCTAAAAATGCCTAAAATATATGAAAGAAATAGTATTGATCAAAAACGCCATACTTTGAGTGACATTCTGCAGATTGAACAATTATCCTGAACAGAATCACGAGCGCGAGCGCTTTTCGGAAGCGTGTTTCGCCATGCTGATACAGAATTGGATAGACTTTTCTTTACGCGGTTTTTTATGTGGTTTTACGTGGATTTCCGAAGTTACGCGGATTTTCGTCGTTACGCTATTTTTTACGCGGTTTTGCAAAGAGTTTTGGTGCATTTTTTACGCGGTACGTATTCCCCGCGTAAAAAGACATCAGTGTAAAATCGAAAAATTACTTTTCTGATACTCTTTGGAATAAGTATATCGCTATTTGAAGTTTAGCATATAAACTTGGAATTCCACAAAGCCTACTGAAAACCACTATAAGATCACATTCCAGCCAAGTGGATCATGCTTCATAAGGGGTAGTAAAGCAAAATGAGGAATCAGCATAAACGTGCGTTAAATCTATTTCAAAATTATTCAAAATTCAAGAAAATTCCAAAACCAGTTTTACGTTCAACATTAATTTTTTTCCGGTCGAAATAAACTTCGTAATGAATAAACTGTCATTGTGATAGCATTTTCCTTGAATGTGTGTTCATGTCGTTTTTGAAAAATGATAGTATGGAATTTATTTTGATATTTTCACAATAATCTTTGTGAATCATCGGAATTTGAAATAAATCTGTGTTGATGCCAATTTACATATCTGAAGACAAATTAACCGAGCTCTACTGCACATTCGGCAGAAACAGATCAGTATTATCATTCGAGCAGTTATGATAGTGGTAGACAGAGTTTGCGATCATATTCTCATGCGATATAAGCTTCCGGCATATTCCACGTAATATGCTTTCCGGTAGAGACAAACTTTGTTCATATAATAATGTACGCAGACTATATAAGGGCAGTGCAGATCAGATCGGTACGGTACTGTGGTATTACGGTACTACAGTACTACGATACTTCGATAGTATATCAAGTTTTTATATTCGTCGTGATTGTCGTAGTCATAGTAATTGTTTGTCATAGTCATTATAATATACTAGTCAGTTAATCAAGAATAAACGCGTACCAGTTTATTACATCACATCCGAAGTGTTCCGCAGTGTCCCAATCTGCACGAAAGCCGTCCCAGGCTTAAGTTGGAAAGCTGTCGCAAGCTTATTATTTCCGTACAATTTAAACACAACGTAGGGTTCAGATGAGCCTCGTCATAATCGTGTGGTGAGCGCCATCAATCTGTTTAGTTGCGTAAAAAACATAAAACATAGCAAGCATTCATATTTCCTGTCAATAAACGAAACGGTAGAACATAAAAATGGCGGCCTGTGAATTTTCCTTAACGTAAATTACACTTAACCGAAGAAGTAATAAAAGTGTCATAACTGTGCTATAAAACCATCAAATTTTCTATAAGCGAAGTTGTCATCAAATGAACATACACACACACTAAACAAATTTTGTAGAAGAATTGAATTGACAACAATGTACTAAAGAAAGCAATATTTGGAGTGTATGCATTGTTTCATTTTAGCACCAGATACCTATTCTATTTTTGGCTAGTAGCAATGCAATTAAAAAACCAATAATAAGATAGAAATCTTGCTAAGTTGTTAGTTCGCGTTAACGGTTTATAAAGTTCTTATAAAACGGTATAACGGTTTTATAAAAATTTCATGAACAATTTCAAAACTATGATATTACTCGTAAAAAGAGGCATTGATTATAGTTATCATAAAAAAATAGTCGTTGCTGAATTAATTAATTAATTAAACGCTTATAAATTATAATTAACGCCCAAAGGCATTCGAATTGTTATTTGGGTAAACACTTTGATTATTGCATATGAATTTACGTCTTCTGAGACATATTTAAGCGTAAAAAATAGTATATTTTTACAGTCGATCTAAGTCAGGTTTTAATTCATTGTAATATATTTATAAGCCAAAACATGTAAATTTTCACACTTTCTTGGAAAGCTGAGTATTACGTTCTTAAAAATTGTGTTTTATTTAAATTAACATGTGTATCAACCGTATGTAGCTCTCGATTAGAATAAATGTAAACAAGATATTATTACATATATATATATATATATATATATATATATATATATATATATACATATATATATATATATATATATAGTTTTTTTTTTAATTATCATTTTTGTCTTGTTGAATGTTCTCACCGCTTTGTAACTAGTTTTTTTTTGTTTGTTTGTTTTTTTTTTCTCAATTGTGTTGTCACTGCAGCAAGCTACAGTCAAACTGTGGTATTGACCAGAAAGTTCTCTGTGTGAGCTTTTTGGTGTGAGTATCTGCGGTGGGTTAACGCTCGTTATATCGTTATACGTGTAGCGATGTCATGCTGTATTAACTGTTTGCATGCTTCTATCTAACATACAATAATCAACTTCAGTTTCATTAACTCGTTCACTTATTCAATTATTCAAGCTTTCATTTTTTAACTCACTCACTCGTTCCATTCTTCTATCCATTCATCTACGCATCTACTCATCCACTCATTTATTCATCCACTCATTCATAACACCATTCACAAACTCATTTTATTCATTTTAAGTTTTTGCTATTGATTATGATATTAAAAGGAGGAGGTTTTTGTGCCCTCTTGAGCGAGAACTGGTGGCACAGTCAGCTCAAGAGGGTTTTTTTCCTTCTCCGATAGATAATTTATTAGATTTTGCTTTAAAATTTTTTTGTTAATTTTGTTAATTGATTAATTCTATTTTATTAAGAGCCCCTTAAAAGGAATCTTACATTCCACTGGGTGCTCTCTCATATTGTAAATAGTATGTTCCCTTCTTTGTTAGTATATAATCGTTAAATGTAAATACCTCAGCTGTCAACGTCGCGATTTTTTGTTTATCTTTCCTGATAGAACTTTTTTTTCTGAGCCGAGGTATGTATGTGTCCGTGACCAGGAAGCTCCGATTGAGTGAGCTTTTTGGTGCGGGGGAGTGTGGAGGGCATTTAAAAAAAAAAAAAAAAAAAAAAAACATCACCAGTAAATTAAATATTTTTTTTACCTTTCACCCTCTTTTATGGCTTAGACTTCGTTTCCTTATTTATTTATTTTGGAGTACTCCAAAAAAGTCACTTGCAGAACAGTTTATTATGTCGTTTCCGCTTGAAAAAACGCTTGAAACTGAAACTGATCCAGGGTAGTTTCATTAAACCAGCACCGAAGTGCAATGTCTCTGTTGATGTGCCAAACGTAAACGTGTTTAGGTATACATGTTTGCTTAGCGGTTTATGTTGAACAGCTGAGTGGCACAGCAATTCAGTATAATCCGTTATGCACTGACGAGTCACAGACGAAACATAAAATATTTGAAAATGATTATGTACCCTAAGATTAGCTCAAGAAAGCTTTTCCATGATCCAAACGAATAATTTTGGATCAATGTCCAGTGCTATTAGGCCACACGCTGAAGATCACAACTCCACTGTTTTCGATACATGGATCTTCGTAAGAGCAGTATCACACACGTAGAAAAATCCCGGATAAATTATTTTTTTCATAAATACATTTATTCCCTAAGGCAGTTTACATCAGTTTTACTCCACCGTAGCGTCACTTTTACATAGAACTCCTAACCTAACTTAATTCAATATAGTCATAACGATTTGAATTTAATAAAACATATTCACACTATTTTATAAATATCATAACAGGCATTTCTGCATTTATCAAAGGAACTCAACCGAACGATTAGCTGCTATACGTGATAAGAAAAATACTATGTTTGTATATTCTGTTTGATTATCTCATAAACTATTTCAGGTTTCACTATCTTTACGTTTCGTCATAGACTCGTCAGTAATGAGTAGTTCAAATTGAACTGCTTAGTGCAAACTTAAAAAGTTCAAGTTGAACCGCTAAGCAGACGGAAAGTTATTACTATTTGCAACACATTTGTAATAAGCACCGAAGTGCTAAGTTTTTCCTGACATGCCGAACAGAAAGATAGTGAAATTTGTTATGTGTCCTAGCACAAAATAATGTTAATCGCCAAATATTTCAGGTTTATTTATAACTATACATCATTTTCATTTAAAGTTAGTTATTGTGTTTATGGAAGAGAAAGGAGGCTAACATCAAATTGAATAGAGATAATAATTAAACTGATAAATAAGGTCACGAAAAGCAAGAATTTTTTATATAGGACAAATTTCAATATAAAAAACAAATCTTTCATTATTTGAATATTTCTACATAAATTTCATATCCACTAGGAACAGTTTCCCTAAATTTTGTACAAAGTTGTTGTTTTTTCGAAACTGTTTCTCGTATGCTTTGTCGTTCAGTCTAACACAATACTAGACTAGTTGCTGTTCACATAAAACTGAAGGAGTTGCTCTCCATACTATAAAAACCAACCCTACGGCTCATACTGTCGCAACTTATTATGTGCAGTGCAATGGCAATGCAGGCAAGATACAATAGGAAAAGACAAACCATGGGGTAAGCAATCTAAATTATGCATTCCACATTTGATCCTGTTAATGTTTCAAAAAATGACAAAAACGTGGAAGAGGTCAAGTTGAAAAATATTGCGCACACCGTGAATATATAAATCATTCGAGCGAGTTGCTTGGCAATTGCACCTTCATTTATATTGTTAGTCGCGGCACAACACAAACTATGAATTGCACTGCAGTCGATACCATTATTGATTTGTTCTTCGACTCTAAGATACAGTATCACATCAAAGTGGAACCAAAAAATAGGCACATATGCATTATTTTCATTCTATCTTTTGAGCTAAAATAGAATATCAGGACAAGCCTGCACAGTTTGTTTTCGAACTGTTGAAATGACTGTTCATACAGAACATAAGATTCCGTAAATACGCAAAATTTGGTCTTTTGTGAGGACCACTTAACTGAACCCAATTGTTCATACAAACGTCGGAAAAAAATAACGAAATACGGACGATAGTTTGAATTAAATTGATGTCATTAAGAACTAACCCTACGTTTCTCAATTTATGTAATTCCACTGACCCTCTGACACTGTTTGTGGCCTTATGTTGAGTGCCGGAATACGTATCTTTTATACGTACACTGTGACAAGTTTATTTGAGTGCATAACGAGTGACAGTGTTAGTGGAATTGGGAAGCAAAAAATCACTATTTGACTTAATAGTGTTAAGTTTGTTGCCTACATTTTTCTTGGTAACCAGTTGTCTTGAAATTAAAAAGGAAAAATATTTAATATTGAAAAATAAATATTATTAAGTTAGCAAATTTTCCAATATAGGACATGTGTTTTAGATTAATAGATTATTAAGAGAAGGAAATACTGTTTCTCGGCATGGCGTGCTAGGGTATTATTGGACAATATGCAATATTTTAAATTTCCAAATATTTATTTACACATCTTATCTTTTCCACTAAACTTTCCAAGTAGCGTTAATTTCCAAATGAAAAAATCATGATCATGAACTGCTATGTACTGATGAGTCAAAGAAGGAATAAATACAAAAGTAAATACGAAAAATAATAAAACCTCATTTTCTGCACACCAATTGTAGTTTACGAAATGATTGATTGAGTTATAGAGAATTATAATAATCTTATAATTTATTATTTATGTGGAACCCAGCTTTCTAGTGCAACTGTATAAACTTATATATCAATCAGAAGTATGCTTATGTGACTAAAGCCCGAGCATAAAGGAAGAGCAAACCAGTATCACAACAAATGTTCATTTTTTTGTTTCGATTAAAGAGGTTTCAACATTGAGATCATTCACCTCTTCGGGTCAGAAAAACCTTCTGACCCTATGTGCGGGTTTGGGAATCGAACTCAGGTAGGCTGCGTGTAAGGCATCGACTTACACATCACGCTATACCCGTCCCCTCAATGTTCATTTTATTATTATTATTTGTTTAGGTATTAAAATTTTGCAAGAATACATGAGAATAGTAAAATAATGATTAAATCTAGCATGATAGCTTTATGAGTGTACTTCATGATATAATGATTTTGGGTTGAAGTTTCTCTCGCCATTGCTTTCAAGAAGATCAAGCAATACGAAAGAACCTGTAAAATTCAATTGAATCAGCTGTAACAAAAGGTATCCATAATAAAGAAAAGAATTTTGCGTGCGATTTGAAATTGACATGGCTGGAATTTCTTATGTTAAGAATCTTTTTTCTCTTCGATTTTTTAAAGAAACCAAGAAATTGCTTGTGCATTAACAAGTATAACATACAGAATGAAACAGTGCTTTGCTCGCGTAGGTCATCCTTAAGAAAACGGAATGGGTTCACAATTATATGTATGCACTTCCGGCATCGGAACCCGAGAACCGGTATAATCGAAGTCGGTTCGTACGGCCACCAACTAGAAATTCCGTATGGGATCGGAAGACCTTACATTTGAATTTAAGTTTGTGGAAATCGGTCAAACCATCGCTGAGAAAAGTGAGTGAGATCCATGTTGGTATATATAACCACTATTTCCGGTGCTTCCGGAACCGGATACCGGGGACCAGGATAGCCGGAATCGGTTTGTTTAGTTGCCTACTGATAATGACTATCAATCTGTGTAGTTTTGAGACCAGTTTAGGAAATTTTTTACGTTTTTTGTTTCACCGGTTTGAGTGACGGTGTACAATATTGAACACACTTTAACCTATAACTCCGGAACCGGAAGTCGGATCCGGATGAAATTCAGGAATTCCGTATGGGACAATGAGACCTTTCATCTGAGTTTGTTAAAATCCATTCAGCCATCTCCGATAAAACCTAGTGAGGTTATTTGACACACACAATACCAACATTCCGTAAAATTTACTAATAATTCGTAAATATGACACCGTCGTAAGCTGTAAAGCATTATTGTTTTTTCGGCAAATTGTACTGAAAACTCGTAAACATTAAAATCAAATTATTAGAATAATAAATAGATCAACTCATTTTCGTCTAAAAAATTGATAAGTGCTGGAATATGATTTATATATACTGTCCAGTAATGCATGATACTGTAAAAGTAGCTTCGATTAATATACATTCTGCGATCACTTTCAGTGTTCCGGTTCCAGCTAATTTTGTAATAACTTACCATTGTATTAGAGTTCTGAAACTAAAACCACGTAGCGGTAAAATGATATCTTTCTCATTTAAGTAATACTATTTTAAATATGACTACAGAGTTCTAAAAGCAACTGTTCATTGAATAGAAACAGGAAAGTTTGTTCGAATTTAATCTGCGAATCAAAACACCCTACAGTTCCATAATCGAAAGTATTATCCACAACGAATCCATGGTAAGACTTTATCCTTGGAATCTATAAGGTTGTGAAAATTTATTTGTCCATCTCGAAAAAAAGTATGTGAGATTCTTTTGGCAGTTTTGAACACTGTCTCCCATACTTCAGAAATCTAATTTCGAGGTTCGGAATAGCCGTGGTTCGTATGGCCAATAGCAAATATGCCCATAAGTTGGAATAGTCTTAAACCTAGCTAAAAAGAATTTTCCCCCTTTCACTTCGTCGCTTTAGGTGGCGGTATAAAATTTTTAACGCTTCACCATCTCTGAGAAAATAGTCCGAGTTTCATTTTGAGTATTTAAACACTATTTACGGTGCTTCCAGAATCGTAAATCGGGAGCCAGGATAGCCGAAATCAATTTGATAGGCCGTCTACTAACAATGACTAACGGTTTGAATAGTTTGGAACCCAGTTCAGAAATATTTTTACGGTTTCGCTTCGCCGCTTAAAGTTACGATGTAAAATTTTCAACATTCTTCGCTCTGTAATTCCGGAACCAAAACTTGTATCCGGATGAAATTCTAAAGCTTTGTATGGAATCATAAGGCCTTTGTTTGAACCTTTGTTAAAACCGGTTACGCTTTATCTGAGGAAAGTGAGTAAGTAATCAGCTTCGGTGTGTGCATCGTTTGTGGAGTCGTGTTGTGTTTTCTTTTTCTTCCAGCACGCACCGTTGCTTACAAGCTTTGTATCGTCATTTTATATGCCGGTGTGAAAGCTTTGACACTCATCGCCCTGTAATTTCGGAAGTCCGGATGAAATTTCACAGTAGCTTTTGAGATAATATGAGCTATAATTTAAATCAATATTTGTGAAAATTGGTTAAAGCATCGCTGAGAAGTCGAAGTGAGTTCAACTTTTGGAGCTGTTCTTCTGGAACTGAAAATGGGGGACCAGTACTACCGAATTAAGGCATAGCCGAAAAAAATATTTTATTTATAGACGAAAAAATATTTTATAAATATTTCTTACCGAAATTAGTAATCTTTACTGCAATACTTACTTTAAGCACAATCCGAACCTTTTGATTTGGGACTAGGCCAAAATGGTCAATTCGTCCAACAAGCAATAAAGCGGGTCGGACTTCATGTTTTCAATGCAACAAACGGGTCCGAACCAATAAACAAAATTCGGTTGCCAAAACTCGCGTCGGGAAGCTGAACCGCGAGTCGAAATTCATCGTAATGAACAAGGAGACGTACATTAAAGCGGACACCAAGCAGATCCCTGGTCTGGGGCTTTTCGTCATCAAGTCCCGTCTGGATGTTCCGGAGAAGTTTTGGAAGAAGAAGGTCGAATAATTTACCAAAAAGTACTTTGTGTGGCAGGCAATCGATGTGGTCGGTGATTTCAATGTGGTGCAGGAGGATTAAGGTTGAATGAACAAATTCGATAAAAACATTATTGTTTATTTATTTTCTGATAATTTCAAAAATATCCGACTGAAATTGAATTTTCAATGATAATTTATGTGTGTTGCATTTTTTCGAGTGCTGTTTTTATATCATGAAAACAGTTAATTCGCCGATGATCTCAGACAATGCAACAAAACAAAATAAATAAAAAAATATATAAAAAATAAACATTAGTATGTAAAACAAAAAGTAACTAAAACCCCTATTATTAATAACGAATCGTATGAACAACAAAAATGAAAGGCCGAAGGGTCAAAACACTTGTACTGTAAAACGTCGATATAATACACAAAATAAGATTAATAAACAGATATTAATGCAAAAAAAAATATCACACAACGCAACGTATATTTTCGTAGTATGAGAAACAGGAAAATTATTTCGCATTTTATTCAAATAAATTCAGTACCTTTACATAATAGTTTTGGACAACATTTGTGGTTCAACCGTGTGAAAAAAACGCCATTCAAAGAAAACCTTGCGAAAAAATTAGAGGGTTGTATGCAAGACACGACCGATTACGATTACATTAAAAAGGTAATAATTCTAAGATACCCATAATCAATACAAAAATAAAGATGATGGTGGATTCATTAAACAGTGAAGAATTACAAACTTACTCTGCTTTTAGTGTTTACATTTTTAGCGAATGATCAAAACGACAATTAGATTCTTTCAAAACAATTGATTCTACTCTATTTTATGCCTTCAACAAATTTTTACATTTGAAAATTTTTGGAAAATATCCCTTAAATGACACTACACTTAGTCTGGATCCCTTCTCAAGATTCTGGGAAGCAAGGTTAGACCAAAATATTATGCTTTATACTTCGATTATTGTTTGGCTTAATAATAGGGTCTGAGGGATTATGCTGAGAGATAATTCTTTGTATTTAGCCACATTTAATGAAAAAGAATTATCTATGATTATCATCATAACACAACTTTATACTGAATTTATTTGCGCGCCACCGTCCGTATGTAAATGGAGATTTCAATATGCAAACTACCCGTTGACAAATTAAAACATTTTTAAACTTTTTCGAATCAAGTTAAATGAGGAAAATTTATCAATAAATCGCAGAGATACAAGCGCTTCAAATTAGGTTCGAATAATCAATCGCCGATAATTCTAAGTTGGCCTGCTAGTTACCGGAGAATCAAGCTAAGCCATGGGTGAACTAAAGCAGAAATGTATTCGTGCATATATTTATAGATCGCGAAAACATAGGTCAATTCCATCCAATGCAATTGAAATACTTAAATGACGTTACCGCATAAGTTTAAGTTAAATGATTTTGAATCGATTGGTAGTTAAATTATATAAATTCATCAACAAATGACTGAGTTCTAAGGCCTCAAAACTATGACAGAAAAAGGTTACGCGGTTATTTTTGTAAATTTTTTAAATTGACACCTGCCTCGTACAGTGAAGATTTAGCAAAAGCGACAATCCAACGAGCGAACGCATATACAATCTAGTCATCACCTCACTGGACGAGCTACTTGTTTCATTCACAGCCAAGCATGAACTGAAATCAAGAAATGATTTGCAGCATATATTTATAGATTCCTCTTCGAACTACGCAGAATGATGCGGTGTTTTTATGCATGACGCAAAGCCTCCTATGCCGAACAAGAAAATGACGTCAATTTCCTCAGCTGGGATTGGTGGATGAAAACATAGGTCAATTCTAACCATTTTTTCAATAGTATGCTATTGAAATACTGAAACAACGTAGTCATACATGTTTAAGTTAAAAGTTTCCGAATCGATTGGTTGTTAAATTATGTCAATCCATCAACAAACGAATGAGTTAGTAACGTTCAAAATATGACGCAAAAAGGTTACGCGGTTATTTTTGAAACTTTTAATTGACCCCTGGCCCCGTATAGTGAAGAGTAGGACATTTTCATTGCCAAAGATTTACTAAAAGCATGGGCTGTTTCAAAAGAACCGGTAATAACGCTGATTCTGTTCTTCAATACTGAATGATATATAGGATACTCAAGCGAAAACGGTGTTGCGCTGATAGCAGGAAATTTCACCAACACATAATGCAAAAGCGACAATCCAGCGAGTGAACGCATATACAATCCAGTCATCAGCTCACTGGACGAGCTACTTGTTTCATACACAGTCAAGCATCGACTAGACAAAGAAATATTTTGCAGCATATATTTATAGATTTCTCTTCATACTACGCATAACGATGCGGTGTTTTTTGTGCATGACGCAAAGCCTCCTATGCCGAACAAGAAAATGACGTCAATTTCCTCAGCTGGGATTGGTGGATGAAAACATAGGTCGATTCCAACCATTTTTTCAATAGTATGCTATTGAAATACTGAAACGACGTCATCATACATGTTTAAGTTAAAAGTTCCCGAATCGATTGGTTGTTAAATTATAACAATCCATCAACAAATGACCGAGTTATTAACGTTCAAAATTATGACACAAAAAGGTTACGCGACTATTTTTGAAACTTTTAATTGACACCCGGCCCCATATAGTGAAGAGTAAGGCATTTTTAATGCCAAAAACCGAATTTACATGAAGTTTGTCACACTGTTTCCCAAAATGGAACGAGCTATAATTGAATAATAAACGCATTTTGCATAAGATAACCGATTCGTATGCCTAAAGTGTTCAACACAAAACTGGTTCATGATGCGAACAAATTTTCATTTGCTCGAGCAAAGTTGTTTAGCTTTTTTGATGGAACTTTTTGATTATATTAAACTATGCTCGAGACAAAGTTTATTCTCAACCGGAGATATGTTGTTCCTTTCTTTAAACTTTCATTCAAAAACAGTTTTCGCTACGTTGGCTTCTCATAGAAAAACAGTAGAAGAAAATAAGCACCTACGTAGTACAAGCCGATTGTGCTAAAGTAGACTGGAGCTACGGATTTTTTTTCGTGCAGGATTGGGAATTCTCGCAGAAAATAAAAATCAAGATATGATTCAAGTGTTAAAATGGACTTCTTTTCAGCCGTCAAAGCCTTAGTGGACAAAAAACGACCAAGCCATCAGCTTTACTTTTCTGCCAAACCCCTTTTATCATTGCCGGAAATCAGCAAACGTTGGGATGGAAATGAGTTTTCTTTGTTTTCTGCTCCCGCACTTATATTTCACATAACCAGTCTCTGTCACAGTCAGTGTCAGTGTCTGAAAAGGGCAGAATGAAAGTAAACAAATCTTTGTCAGAGCTATGTGCTAAATTCTTGAAGAGTGTAAATTAACACAGTAGACTTCTTGCAGAACGCTATCATCCGCGGAATACAAGGTTTACTAGACGTTTCATCATATTTTAAGAGTAATTTGTAGCACGACAGCACAAAATTTATGTACTAGTTTTAATCTAGTTAGGCACCGTTATCTGTGCAGCCCTCAATAAAGTTTCAACTGTGTCTCTGTCAAGATCCACTTAAGAGAAGCGCCGTACGAGTACAAAGAATATTTTCCGTATTAGAAAATGTGGTCCTTCCCCCGGTGAACTAAAAGAAATGGTTAAAGCAGGAATAAAAAAAATGATTTAAAAAAATAAAATGTGGTGCTAATCACATTAGCTAATATGGCATGGTAAGTTGAAAGGGGTAAAAAATATTTTTTTACCCCCAAATTTATGCTAGGTGCACAAAAAAGAAATATGCATTTTTTACTAGTGGGCCTGTGCGAGCTTTCGCAACGTAAATTTAGATTAATGATGCGTTACAAATTCATTGATTGTGTTTTGCCTTTCCCATGTAGAAACGTTATGCAATCACTGTAAAAACCGATTTTTGAACCGAGGCCCGGATGGCCAAGTGTCATATACCATTCGACTCAGTTCGTCACGTACGCAAAATTTCTGTATGTGTGTAGGTGAGTATGTATGTGTATGTGTGTATACGTATGTAAGTATGTAACATTTTTTTGCACTCACTTTTCTCAGAGACGGCTGAACCGATTCGCACAAACTTAGATTCAAATGAAAGGTACAGCTGCCCTATACAAAGTTCTTCAATTTTATTTCAATCCTACTTCCGGTGCTATGATTACAGGGTGATTAGAGTAAAAATACCTATTCAAAACTACTTCCTCAATTTTCTCAGAGATGGCGAGAACGATTTTACCGAACTTAGGTTTAAATGAAAGGTCCTGTGGCCCCATACAAAACATCAAAATTTTCTCCGACTTCCGGTTCGGTAATAAAAATTTGATACCGTCACATAACGCGGCGAAACAAAATCGTTAAAAAAATTCGTAACTGGCCTCGAAACTACTCCAATAGGTAGCCATTATCAGCCAAACAAACCGATTCCGGTTATACTGGATCTCGATTTCCAATTCAGAAAGCACCGGAAATGGTGGTCATATATTCAAAATTGATCTCACTCACTGTTCTCAGCGATGGCTTGACCGGTTTTCCTAAACTTGGGTTCAAATGATAGGTCTAGTGGCGCCATATTGAATTCCTGAATTTCATCCGGATCCCACATCCCGTTCTGAACTTACAGGGTGAAGAATGTTAATATCATTATACACGGTTAAAAATCCGTTGCCGGTGCCATGATCAAGACATTATAGAAATCATGAACCATGTCTTCTTATGAGATCATGTCTATTATTGATGATTCTATGAGCAAAATGATTCATTGCTCATGATATGAATCATTTTGCTCATAAAATTATCACTAATAGGCTTGATCTTATAGGAAAACATCATGATTTCTATAATTTCGGGCAGGCATGGCAAAAACACGGATCTGCTCTGCACGGTACTCACCTTCACTCATGAGCAAACCACCTGGAGTATTAAATGCTACGCTTCGTGCCCGTGTTGAAAAACAAATACCGAATGCAGCGGTGGTCGTGTAATTGCTAAGCAACGGTGTTTGGGTTTTCGGGCAGCACTGAAGTCGAGTGTCTCTGATTCCGGCAAACACCGAAGCCGAGTGTTTTCGATTTTGCCTTATACGTTGCGTGTACTATAATCGCTCATACCGCCATGGTATGACACATGGGTGCTCTTCGGTGCCTTCGTGAAATTCAAAACACTCGGCTCCGGTGTTCAACGAAACCGAAAACACGCGGTTTCGGTGTATGCCGAAGTTTGAAACACCAGCGACAAAAATAAAACACCGACACCAGTACCGTGGCTTCGGTCATTGCGTTTCGTGTTTCTCTTTATGCACTGGAATGCAATGGCATTCTCGATACACGCGATGGCGGTGGTTATATAAAGAACGCGGTGCAGTGCAGTGTTTGGACATGCCTGGTACCAGCAATGAATTTTTATCCGTGTACCGTCACAAAAAACAGCTAAGTAAAAAAAGGTAAAATAACGTAGTAAACTTGCCTCAAAACAATTCCAATTCCGGGTTCTAAGTTTTGGAATAACGACCGGAGATTGCAGCGATAGACTTAAAAATGGATCTCCGTATTTTTTCTTGAACCGACTTCAATTAGAACGGTTCCCGGATTGTGGTTTCGTAAGTATCAGCAATAGTGGAACTCACTTCGTTTTCTCATAGATGGCCTAGCCTTACTAAGTACTGTTTTACTCTGTAGGTTATACTAGTTTATGGACAAGCCTTTTTTTTTTCAAGACTCAAAGAAAATTATTTTGAAGAATACCAAACATTTATATATGAGAATATGAGAGATATGACAAAGGCATCATCACAGAGAACAGACATCCAAGCTAGTACAAACGTTTTCAAAAGGCTGTGTAAAGCATACAAGTTAACAACCGTTAAAAATCACCGTTGCGCACGACTTTGCACGCATGAATTACCATTGTATGAATTGCTTGAACTCAAGAGCCCATAAGGGATTACTGGGCTGCTCGAAGTGCCCCTACAGGAGAATTGCTACTTGATGATTGCTTTAAAAAAAAAAAATTCTTACACAAATTGAAATCTCTACTTGGACGTTTGTTCTCTGTGGCATCATTACACCACTAAGTGGATAAAACAAGTGTTCAACAAAATAAATTCTAACGTTTTGCATAACACAAAGCATCATTCGAACATCATTTTGTAATTTTTTCATGGAAAAACATTGAGAAATAAGTCGGTGAAGAGGTATTTTTGTGGACGCTTCTAAAAAATTATGATCATGGTGTCCACTGTATCACAGCGCAGACTAATCAGAAGTGAACGAATCAAAGCAGCATAGTTAGAGTAGATGTTTTTCTAGACGCCAACATTTCTCTTTGATTTTTTGTTTGAATTTTTTGAATTTTTGGTTGTTGTTCAAAGTCGAAACTACGATCTTTCACGAAAAAAATCCTCTTTTTTATAGCTGTAAAAACTCCCCAAACTAACAAACAACAAAAAGGAAAGCGTTGGGGTTTAGTAGTTTACATGTAGAAAATGTGTGCAAAATATGGAAAAAATTGATGCAGTAGTTTTTGAATGACAATGGACACGGACTTTCAAAACCTGCTTTCGAGAAAAACGTGTTTGAAGTTTTTTGTCTATAAAATCGAAGGAAACATTATATTACTCTAGGGAGCTCGTAAGGTCTAACATTTTCAAGAAATCATATTTTTTCTGTTGTATTTTGTTATAATGAAACATTTCAAGAATGTTTGCCAAGTATTTAATTCAATCGAAGCAGAAATCTTGGGCCTGTGCGCCGAGCTCCTACTTCTTCGCAGTATGAGATAAGCAAAGATAAAGGCCCATAACTTGCTGAGTTTTGTTACGATAGGCTTGAAAATTTCACAAAACATTCATGAAATGTTTTAATATAAGAAAATACAAAGGAAAAATAAATGATTTGTCAATAGTGTTAGACCCTACCCGCCCCTTAATTAAGTGGGTCTTCTGCTTTATGGGGTCAAAATCATGTCGTTTCTGGTAGAATTTTTTTTGACAATTGTATGAAAGGTACTCAGTTGAAATTATTAGAAAAAAAACTCTAGGTTAGTGTATTACTATATTGGAAAATTAACATGTGAATGCAATTATGTAATGATAACCGCGAAAATGTTATCGCAGCGACGGAACTCGAACCCGTAGCTAACTCCTAACCGGGGAAATAGTTTTACCAACTAAACTACCCTGCATATGAAAACACATGAATATATAGCCCAATTGATCAGAAGAACCAAGCATGCTTCGCTGTATTAGGTCACCTGCAGTCCTATATCTACGGTAAAAAATTCAACAGAAGATACACACTTATCACAAGTTTTTTGTTTGTTTGAATAAAAGTTGCTTTCATTTCAGATGATTTTTGATTATCGATTACCAGTGTGGGGATGGGTTAGTCCTTTTTTTCATAAACTTTTAGATGAAATTGCTAAAAAAATGGAAACATCTACGCAATACTTTCGGGTCGGAGCTATGAAAACTATTAATATTTAGATCCATGGTTTTAAGTGATGATGTTATCACCTCGAGCTATTTCAACAGGCATTTTTCAAATAAAAATCTTCGGGGAATCTAAAGCCTTCTGTACATTACAACGACAACGACTCGATTTATACCGTCGAAGAAGAATCATTTGGAACGGCAAGATTGAAGATTTGCATTCTGCAAAAGAAGCTATAACTTCGGATAAAGCTGCAGCAACTGACACTACAGCATGTAGATGGATTAAATAAGAGTGGATCCAATCAAGATGATTTCGTTTGATTTTGATAAAAATTTTCTTTTCAATAAATATTAACATAAATAAAATATATCGTTTTGTTACTACTGTATTAATCACTTTGACTCTGGCTAATATCTCTCATTTGAAATCTTTCGCGTGACGCATCGCGTCGCGTGTCGTGCCCACTCTGGCTTCACCCTAAGATTTCTGCTTCGATTGACTTCAAAACTTGACAAAACATTCTTGAAATGTTTCATTATAAAAGAATAAATATGATTATGTAATCTTATTTCGCCACGACGTACAATAATTTAGGAAAACTTTGTTCGCTCGTTAGTCGCATGCAAAACTGAGCACGCACTGTTTCGTTGTTTGTCGCACCGAAAATCGTTTGTCACTATGCATCGCCTCGTGTTTACTCTGGAATACACGGTAATTTTTTGCTGGAAAGAAATGAACGAAATTCAGATCCTTTAATGTTCGCATCGCATCACTTCGCGAAAAAAATAGTTACTTGAGTGATAAATTGTTTCCATTGATTTTATAGACAAAAAAAGCAAGCAGGTTTTGAAAGTCCGTGTTCATCATTATTCAAAACTACTGCATCACTTTTTTCCAAATTTTGTACACACCTTCTACATATAAAAAACCAGACCCCAACGTTTTTCTTTTCGTTGTTTGTTACTTTGGAGAGGTTTTACAGCTACAAAATGGCGGATTTTATCGTGTAAAATCGAAGTTTTCACTTTGAACAACCACCAAAATTTAATTTTTGAAAAAAAAAATCAAACAGAAACGTTGGGGTCTAGAAAAACTTCTACTCTATCTATGCTGTTTTGATTTGTTCACTTCTGATTAGTCTGCGCTGAGATGCAGTGGACACCGCAAATCATTATTTTTAGGAAGCATTCTCAAAAATACATTTTCACCGACTTATTTCTCAATACTTTTCCACGAAAATATTACAAAATGTTGTTTGAATGATATTGCCTTATTCGGAAATGACTGCTTCAAATAATTAAAGGCCTACTAAAAGTGGACTGGTACATACTTAGAAAATTTCGCAGAATTCGGTAATTTTTAACCGAATGTTCAACAGTTGAATTGATTACCAATCGTTCGGTAATTACTGAACTGTCAAACAACTACCGTAAACTGTAAACCAATTGGATCTAACTGATTGTTCGGTAATTTTTTGTTTGTTTGTTTTCCTTTGGGTAAAATTCTGGATTTTCGGATTTCAAAAAACAACACAAATTCACTAAAAAGGAATGAAGGAAATTCCAACCCGTTGTGGCTATGGTTTTATTCCACAAAAAAAAGGGTCAAATGTTTCGGCTGACCGGAATTATGAGCGCCTTCCAAAACATTGAACAATCCGTCGACTCCACAATAAATTACCCTCGAACGATTTATGTAGGCAGCAAGAGGACAAGTGATACAAAATTATTTTCTGTCTATAAGTAAACAAAAAGCTTTTAGTGGTTCTATTGTTTTAAAAACTTTTGCACCTGTACCTCAACCCATTCGATGAACTGTTTGACAGTTAGTTTCATGACAATCAGTTTTCACAGAAGTTTGGTTATTGGAAGATAATTTTACCATACGGACAGTATGGTTTTTACCGTACTCGGCGACTAATCAGATTTACCGTATGAATTGTATATCTATTTACAACATTCTTTAATGAAAATTTACGTAAGACTGATCGTCCGGTGAAAATTTGCATAGTTATTGTAAAAGAAAACTCATGTACCGAAATATTGGTCATTTCTATAGATTACCGAAATTTCTCGTTAAAAATATTACCGAACAAAGGAATTAAATCTTAGTGTGTACGCTCTAGCGCACCGCTAGTACGCCTCTAGTGATGGCCAAAGTGCTGAAGATACCGAAAACAACAGTTTTTCGAGTGCTCAAAATCTTCAAGGAAACCCAGAGTGTGGAAAGGAATCAGCGGGCCTACAAAAAAACTGTAACCAAGCTGCGCAGCAAGGTGTTGAGGTGCATTGTAGGCTCAAAATTCATCAGCATATAGAATGGGAAGTCTTTTCTACCAGACCGCGAGACCTTTCATTTCAATCTAAGTTTATGAAAATTGGTTGAGCCGTCATCGAGAAAATCAAGTGACATTCTCACACATGTACAAGCACAGACATTATGCGATCTCGAAAGAATGAATCAAATGGTCCTCCAGGTCTCGTTTGGGAAATCGGTTTTCAGAGTGATTACATAGCCTTTCTATATATGAAAGGTGAAAAAAAAGTTCATGTTCATGCGAAACTAGTGTTATCAATCCAACAAAGGATTCCGTGCGGGAGAATGAGTAATTCTCAAACATTACTGTGGCTTGCGTTGAATAATTTTATCGTGACTGTTGATCCCAAATAACGAGTAAATGGAATATTTCTCTTATCCCTCGTTTTTGAAATACTCATCTTAGTGCATTGTAGTACAGCATTTTCATGTTTATAGTCAGCTGAGTGTATTGTTTGCTGGAAATGTGAAATCAGGTCATCACAATGGTGAAACATCGTTAGGTTTGGTTTCTGGTAAATAAAATACCGGGCTATACATCGTTTGTGGGCGGAATTCGAAGCGAAAGAATCTCATCAATATAACTTCCAGTGCAATAGAGCAAGAACTCCTTCATTTCACCCATGATTGGAAAAGATTGACATCTGACGTATATTGTAGAAAGGAAAAAGGCAATGCAAAGCATTGAGTGTTAGAGCCAATATCCAGATGGTGGCAATTTTTCAGCTGTAAGAATGACTGGGCATCTCTGACTTTGTTTCTATAAAAGAAAATCATTGTTTCGGATACATGTCAGGATTGGATTAGAAAATTCCGAGAGTTCTTTATAGTTGTTGTAATTAATAGACAAGGGTAACCGGCTTAAATAAACCTATTCTTAAAGGATACACGGAAGCGAACACTTTTTTTAAACAATCGAATTCGATTTACAAACCCCCGCTTTAGTTTGCAACTGATGATTTTAGTACACTGACACTATAGACTGCTTCTAAAATACTCATCCGTTCTGAGTTTCGTTCGGCTATGCAGGTCAATCAGTAAGCATTTAAAACTTTGATTCCTTTGTGGAATTTGACCTTCTGTTTCAACAGACTTCGCAGCCGATTTCAGAGTGGCCAATTCATGGCTACGATTCTACTGACACTACGAATCCTTCCAGGACCAGCGCCCTATGCATTGAACCGCCAACCCGGGAAAAAATTGCTCTACAACTGTAATTAAATTCACATACAAATGGATAATAGATGACTTGTTCATTAAAAAAAATGTTCGGTTAGACTTAGACTTGACTCCTCTTAAAACTAAGAAAATGTCAAAAAACAATCAATTCTGCCAAGACAGTTGAAATATTTAACCTATAGAATCATTGAATTCTGATTGTTTTATTGCATAGATAGAAGACACTTCTCAGACCGCATTTATTATACCAAATCCATGATCCGAATGTATGAGAAAAGCATTGCAAACCAGTGAATTTACACTATTTTTCAAAGGGTGAAAATATTTTGGATTATTGTTTCTTAAACCATGAGGAATTCTTTCGATTATGGAAGTTTTACCATTTTAAAAAAATAAATCCAATTCAGATCCGAATCAATCTAGCTTCCGTTTTATCTACTAGGTGAGATTCGACCTTATATCACAGAGAACAGACATCCAATTACAGATCTCAATATGTGTAAAAAATTTAACGCTTGTTTGGCAAAGTGTTCACCAAGTAGCAATTCACCTATAGAGGTGATTTGAGGAGCCTAGCAATCGTTTATAGGCACTGGCGTTCGAGCTGGCGTACAATGGTATTTCATGCGTGCAGAATGGTATGAAACGGTGATTGTTAACCTTTCAACGCATCAGTACTTTGATGTTTCACTTTGTACGAAAGGTACGTGATGGAAATTGAAATTTTTAGCTGTCTAATACAAAGCACCTGCCCAAAAACTCGCAAATCACGTCCAAGAAAAGTTCGTGTTCTGCAATAGTTTAATACCGTTTCCGAATTAAGTCTGTTTAGTCCAGTTTAATGTCAGTTTAGTGGAATCTAACAGAAAGCTCCGTCGTTTAATACAGCCTTCTAGATTTGGTGGAAAAGATTCATATCTCACGAATTCACTTTAATATGTTAGTTCAACGATCCTTCTGTCACTAAGAATCCTTCCAAGTCATGGTTTTAACAAGCGATAATTGTCTTATACTGCCAGCGCACTACACATTGAACTGCCAGGGTTAAAGTTTTTGCATAGTGTAGTCCTGGGTATATTTGAATCACTTCGGGTCTTTGGCGAACACGAAGGTTTTTTATATTTATTTATATTTTACATAATTTAAAAAGAATACAACAATAAAAAACCTGTTTTAATCCACCTGGTAGTGTATTGATGCCTTTCTCATATCATTTATACTGTCATATGTAAAGTAAGGTGTTCGGTTGCCGGCACCCCACCGTAACTTTTGACAGAAAACAGTCAGCGTCATTCCGACAAATGTCATGTGTGTGTAATAGCAGCACGTTTCTTCTTAATTGCGTATCATAGATTGAAGATAATCGAAAAGGTGAGTGGATTGAATATTTATGAAATGAAATCGATCTATTTCGTGATTTAATACCGGATGCTATCAAAATTTGCGCAACCAATGTTTTTGTTCGTCATTTTCAAAATGTCTACCGATCTCAAATACCGGCACCCCATGGTGTTCGGTTACTGGCACCCCATTTGTTTCGACAAATCGTGAAAAATTGTCAGTGAAATGCAGAGATGCAGAGAGACAAAGCAAGCTAAAGTTTTGGCCAAACATCTAGCTGCTCATACAGCAGATGCTCCGGCTAAGGAAAAACGTGGAAGACTGGCCAAATCAACATCAAATGCGCCACCATCCAAATCAGCGGCCAAGAGAGCCAAGGCGAAGTCACCATTAGACAATGAATACTTTTGTCTAAAACGCCTCCGAAAAGAATAAAATCTGTTTTTTCTTTGAATAATTGCAGTCTTATATTTTTCCATTTTTGACGAAATTTCTTAGGGTGCCTGTAACCGAACACCTTTTTTGAAATGATCAAAATTTATCACTTTACTAAATTGATAATAAAGTTTTTGTCAATCAAATAAATTAACTTAGTTTCTTGATCAAAAGGGACTTTAGCTATCCATTGCTGTATATATGTTTGCATAATGTGCACTTAGCCAGAAGTTATAAGCTTAAAATTAAAGCGTTCCGGTAACCGAACATTCTTCCCTAATACTGTGGTTGTCTTCAAAATATTTCTTTTCGATTCTTGGAAGTATAACCGAAATCGGTTTGTTTTGCCGGATCCAGGTGAAATTCAGAAGTTTTACAAAGATCCATGAGACCATTCATTTGATATTAAGTTTGTAAAATTTGGTCTGAGAATAGTTATTACACATACATTCAAATTTTTGCATATTTCATTCCATAATTCCGGAATCGGAGGTCGGATCTAAACAATATTCAAGAGTTTCATATGGGACCACAATACCTTTTATTTGAATCGAAGTTTGTGAAAATCGAGAAAAGTTAGTGCAAAGAAACGTTACACACATGAACATACACACACAGACATTTTGAGTATTCAACAAACTGAGTCGAATGATATATGATACTCGGACTCACGGGCCTCGGTTTACCCTATAACTCCGGGACCGGAAGTCGGATCCGGATGAAATTTAGGAATTCCGTGTGGGACCGAAAGACCTTTTATTTGAATCTAAGTTTGTGGAAATCGGTCAAACCATCGCTGAGAAAAGTGAATTCCCGGAACCGGATACTGGGAACCAGGATAGCCGGAATCGGTTTGTTTAGTTGCCTACTGATAATGACTATCGATTTGTGTAGTTTTGAGACCAGTTTAGAATTTTTTTACGTATTTTGTTTTGCCGGTTTAAGTGACGGTGTAGACTATTGAACACACTTTACCCTATAACTCCGGAACCGGAAGTCGGATCCGGATGAAATTCAGGAATTCCGTATAGAACCACGAGACATTTTATTTGGATCTAAGTTTGTCAAAATCGGTTCAGCCATCTCCGAAAAAACCTAGCGAGATTATTTGACACATACACATAAACACATACACACACACAGCACGAAATCGATTCTAGAATTACTTCATTTATCTTTAATTTTCAATCGATTTTGAGAACATAATATATTGTTGATTTAAAATTACAGCCTCACTTTTTGAAAAATAAATTAATTGAAGAATAAATTAATTCAATTAAATTTTTGATTCGAGTGAAGTTAGTCAACTTTTTTAGTAGTGTTAGGTCAAATGCGAAAAAAGGCTTACTATATTCATCTCATTTGTGGACGCTTACACTGTTTTATAGCTTACAATGTTACTCCATCATTCATTCAGTAAAAACCATTCAAGCGAAGAGGTTGTGTTTCGATTGTACTGGCTCGTGAGTTAACGGCTGCTACCGAGACAATTCTAAGCTTCAGGTAGTTAAACTGCCCATAGCAAACGCAATATTCGGGGCGTTTCCCGACTGGAAAGCTAGCAACGAAGGCCATCCCGTTCATACGCACAGAGGTGTAGAGACACAGAGGTGCGAGAGCATAGAAGTGACGAGTCACAGAGGTGCCATCGCATAAAGGTGCGAAGACGAAGGGGTGCAAAGACACAGAGGTGCTAAAGCAACCCAGTGCTGATCTACCAGGTACCAGAATTTGTACGCTGCGTAGGATCAAAAGAGACGGCATATATCGCGAGGTGCTACACTGCAAGCATCGCATTTGATCGCCACCAAGAGCAAAAGCACTGTACCTGGGGTCAGGTACAGCAAGTGCAGTGGTGTTCACAACGACGGCAGAGCAACTGAGATAGCAGTAAACGACAGAAGACTGCCAATTGGAAACAGCAAAAGACTGCCAATTGGAAATTGTTGGAAGAGCTTCACGTCGTTCTTCACGATAAAGGAACAGAGACATCAGCTACAAGGTAGATTTAATTTAATTTATTTTTTATTTCTTATATCTGAAATTTTACTAAACATAAGTTTTTATTTTGGTATTATTAATTTACAAAAAAAATTTAATGTAATGGATGATCTCATGGAAGATCATCCGAATCCGATTCCGGATACTAGTAAAAGTTTAAATACTCCGAGGGCTAAACATTATCCACAGGGTACCACTGGGCCATGGATAGTCTATCTTCGAAAAAAAGAAAAGATTTTAAACTTGATGCAAATTACAAAGGATTTGACATCACATTTCTCTGAAGTTAAAGAAATCTATAAGGTTAATAGAGATAAAATTCGAGTTGTAGTTAACGACTTGAAACAGGCAAACGATATTGTAACCTGTAAATTATTTGCTATTGAATATCGAGTTTACATTCCATCGAAGGAGGTAGAAATTGACGGTGTTGTGACTGAAGCAAGTCTGACAGCAGATGATTTACTTAAAAATGGAGTTGGCCGTTTTAAAAACTCCATGCTTGAGGGAGTTAAGATACTCGAGTGCAAACAATTGTACTCAGCATCTATTGTCGATGGAAAAAAGTCTTATCGTCCCTCAGATTCGTTTCGCGTAACATTTGCCGGATCTGCATTGCCTAGCCATGTCTATATCGATAAAATTCGTCTTCCTGTTCGGCTTTTCGTACCGCATGTTATGAATTGCACGAACTGTAAAAAATTCGGACATACAGCTACTTACTGTAGTAATAAGTCCAAATGTATCAAATGTCAAGGGCCTCATAAGGATAATCTTTGCGATAAAGATGTTGAAAAATGTGTTTATTGTGGGGAAAGCCCTCATGATGATCTTTCAGTGTGCGCTGCATTTAAGCTGCGTAAAGACAAAATGAAGCTTTCTTTAAAAGCACGGTCTAAGCGCACATATGCAGAAATGCTCAAAACGGTCATACATGTCTCCCCTTTGGAAACCGAAAACGGTTTTTCAAATCTTGCGGAGCCAGAGGAATCTGACTCTGACGGAAATAGTGAAGATACCTCGTTTGTCACTCCTCAAGGGTCTGTTAAGAGGAGATTAACAAACCACAAAATACCAAAAAAGACACCTAAAATTATACCTTCAAAAAAAGATCCCCGTGTTAAAGCTAAAAAGCCAAATTTAAAACCAAAAACTGTGCCTCCTGGTTTGTCAAATTCACAAACCAATCCAGGAACTAGCTCAAGAAAAGACAATAATCCAGTGGGCTCCATTTCACATTCACCAACAGGATTACTGAAATTTTCGGAAATTGTAGAATGGATTTTCGCTGCATTCAATATTTCTGAACCTCTAAAGACCATCATAACAGCATTCCTTCCAATAGCTAGAACTTTTTTGAAACAGTTATCAGCTCAATGGCCAGCTCTTTCAGGTTTTGTATCATTTGATGGATAATTTATCATCCGCCGCAAATGATTCAATCACTGTCCTGCAGTGGAATTGTCGAAGCATCATGCCAAAACTTGATTCATTTAAAGTTTTGTTGCATAGTCAAAAATGTGATGTATTTGCTTTGTGCGAAACATGGCTTACATCAAACATAGCCTTAAATTTTAATGACTTTAACATTATACGTCTCGACAGAGACTCCCCGTATGGTGGAGTGCTTTTAGGAATTAAGAAATGTTATTCCTTTTATAGATTAAACATTCCTTCGACTTCTAGTATAGAAGTTGTTGCTTGTCAAATAAACATTAAAGGAAAGGACATTTGCATTGCTTCGGTATATATTCCTCCAAGAGCTCAAGTTGGACAACGACAGCTTAATGAAATTGTCGAAGCCCTTCCTGCTCCACGTTTGATTTTAGGAGATTTCAATTCGCACGGAATGATGTGGGGTTCCGTTTACAATGATAGCAGATCATCTCTAATATATAATATTTGCGACAATTTTAGCATGACGGTACTAAATATGGGTAGCATGACACGGATCCCAAGACCTCCTGCACGTCCAAGTGCATTAGATTTATCTCTTTGTTCGACTTCAATTCGACTAGATTGCACCTGGAAAGTATTTCCTGATTTACATGGTAGCGATCATTTACCAATCATCATCTCAATTAGCAGTAACAAAGGCATTGCTAATTCAGTTAATATTCCATATGATTTGACAAAAAATATTGACTGGATTAAATACCAAAGTAATATTTCAAGTGTCTTAACTTCAATGGAAGAGCTTCCCCCACTTGAAGAATATGACTTCCTCGTTTGTTCGATTCTGGAGGCCGCAGAACAAGCCCAAACCAAACGATTTCTTGGTCCATCGTCTAACAGAAGACCTCCAAATCCTTGGTGGGACAAAGAGTGCTCAGATGCTAAACACGCGAAACAAAATGCTTTCAAGACGTTTTTAAAACGAGGAGGAGGAACTCCTCAGAATTTTGAAAAATTCTTGGTTTTAGAAACCAAGTACAAGAACATACTTCAGGTTAAGAAATGCAGCTATTGGAGACATTTTGTGGAAGGTTTGTCAAGAGAAACCTCAATGAGCACTCTTTGGAATACGGCCAGACGAATGAGGAATCGTAACGTAGGAAATGAGAGTGAGGAGTACTCGAATCGATGGATATTTGATTTTGCGAGGAAAGTTTGTCCAGATTCCGTTCCTACGCATAGCATTGTTAGGGAGTCTTCTTCAAATGATGATTCCATTGATAGCCCCTTTTCAATGATGGAATTTTCCATAGCACTCATGTCTTGTAACAATAACGCTCCTGGATTGGACAGAATTAAATTCAACTTGGTGAAGAATCTGCCCGACCTCGCAAAAAGACGTTTGTTGGAATTGTTCAACAAGTTTCTTGAGCAAAATATTGTTCCACCTGACTGGAGACAAGTGAAAGTTATCGCCATTCAAAAGCCGGGGAAACCAGCTTCCAATCACAACTCATATAGACCCATTGCGATGTTGTCCTGCATCAGAAAATTGTTCGAACAAATTATTCTACGACGTCTCGACACTTGGGTCGAGACGAACGGTTTGTTGTCAGATACTCAGTTTGGCTTCCGTAGAAATAAAGGGACGAATGATTGCCTTGCATTACTTTCGTCTGACATCCAAATTGCCTTCGCTCAAAAGCAACAAATGGCATCTGTATTTTTAGACATTAAAGAAGCATTTGATTCAGTTTCCATTGATGTTCTTTCAGACAAGCTCCACCAACATGGACTCCCAGCGGTTATAAATAATTATTTGCACAACCTTTTGTCAGAGAAACGCATGCATCTTTCACATGGCGATTTGGCAACAATCAGAATTAGCTACATGGGTCTCCCGCAAGGCTCATGCCTCAGTCCGCTCCTCTATAATTTTTACGTGAATGACATTGACAGCTGTCTAGTAACCCCATGTACACTAAGACAATTGGCAGATGATGGCGTGGTTTCAGTTACTGGATCCAAAGCTATTGATCTGCAAAAACCATTGCAAGATACCTTAGATAAATTGTCCGTTTGGGCTGTTCATCTTGGTATCGAATTCTCTGCGGAGAAAACAGAGCTGGTCGTCTTTTCAAAAAAGCATGATCCCGCGCAACTTCAGCTTCATATGATGGGAAGAATAATCGAACAGGTTTTGACTTTCAAATACCTCGGGGTGTGGTTTGATTCCAAATGCACGTGTAGAGGACACATTAGGTATCTGATAACGAAATGCCAACAAAGAGTAAATTTTCTTCGAACAATAACAGGGTATTGGTGGGGTGCTCATCCTAATAAAATCTGATCAGATAAAATTGTATCAGACAACGATACTTTCAGTGATGGAATATGGATGCGTTTGTTTTCGTTCTGCTGCAAATTCTCATGTTATCAAACTTGAGCGAATTCAGTACCGTTGTTTGCGAATTGCTTCAGGCTGCATGCATTCGACACATACAATGAGTCTTGAAGTTCTGGCGGGAGTTCTTCCATTAAAATATCGATTTTGGGAGCTTTCATCACGCCTGCTAATAAGATGTGATGTGCTGAATCCCATGGTAATTAATAATTTCGAACGACTAGTCGAGCTTCGATCTCAAACAAAATTCATGACAGTATATTTTAACCATATGTCACAGGAAATCAACCCTTCAAGATATATTCCTATCCGTGTCAGCCTCCTAAATGTACCTGACTCAACTTTATTTTTCGACACATCCATGCAGCGCGAAGTGCGTGGAATCCCGGACCACACACGCTCTATGGAAATCCCAAAAATATTTTCAAGTAAGTTCAGGCATATTAACTCTGAGAAAATGTTTTACACGGACGGATCGCGAATGGAAGAAGCGACAGGGTTTGGTATGTTCAACAATAATGTTTCGGCCTCATTCAAGCTTCAAGAACCTGCATCTGTTTATATAGCAGAGTTAGCAGCAGTTCATTATAGCTTGAATGTAATCGTCACATTATCTCCAAACCATTATTTCCTCTTCACAGATAGTCTGAGTGCAATTGAAGCCATTCGCTCAAACGCTGCTGGCAAAAATGAACCGTTTTTCTTGGGTAAAATAAAACAGTGTCTGAACGACATATTGAATAATAATTATCTAATCACAATAGTTTGGGTTCCGGCTCATTGCTCCATTCCAGGCAATGAAAGAGCCGATATTTTAGCCAAACGTGGTGCTATTGAGGGTGAAATTTATGAGAGACCGATTGCTTTCAACGAATTCTATAGCGCGTCTCGCCAAAGAACACTTGCCAGCTGGCAAGCTTCTTGGGATAAAGATGATCTGGGTCGGTGGATGCACTCAATTATTCCTAAAATATCGACAAAGGCATGGTTCAGGGGACTGGATGTGAGTAGAGATTTCATTCGTGTGATGTCCAGACTCATGTCCAATCACTACACGTTAGATGCACATCTCCTTCGAATTGGACTTTCCGAGACTAATCATTGTGCTTGCGGCGAAGGTTACCGCGATATTGACCATGTTGTTTGGACATGCGTGGAGTTTCGTGATGTCAGATCTCAACTAATAAATTCCTTGCGTACCCAAGGTAGACTATCCAATGTCCCAGTTCGCGACATTCTTGCTTGTCGTGACCTTCCATACATGAAACTTCTTTATCATTTCATTAAATCCATTGGAGTTCCAATTTAAATTTTATTTTATGTTAGACTGTTTTCTCTTCCATGAGTTCAACCAATAGCCAACTATAGGATATTGAATATAAGTGGTGAACTGATACAAACAATCCTGAAATAGTTATAAGATCATGTACAAAATAAATGTATTTTATTTAATGTAATTTAAAATAGCAACTCGCTTGATAAAAACAGTGTTTAGATTAACTAATGAGTACCAACATACTAATATGATATTCGAAATGTATTAGGTTTAAACTACTATGTATTGTGGATGCCACGGCGAAGAAAAACTTATGTATATTGCCTATGAAATAAACGTATTTATGAAAAAAAAAATGTTACTCCATCAACCTTGTGAAACAATATCAGAACAACGTTTGTGTGAAATAGTTAGAATTATTACAGCAGAAATTCTAATTCTAATGCAACAAACAGAGACAACGAATTTCTTTTAAACGAATTATTGTAATAGACGTAATTTAGAAATAAAAAACAAATATTAGTATTGATACCACTAATTTACTTTTTCTCTAATGAAGCTGAATCAAAAACTCAGAATTTCATAAGGGTATTTCCAAAAATTAACTACAACGTTGATAGTTCTGATTTATATGAAATTTGTACGAAATTCGCACGTCTAAAGCGTGGCAAAGCATTTGTTTTGCACGAATGAAAAGGTCAACTCGACTTAAGATTAATTTTTAAAAAGGGCGAATGTATTTGTTAAGTACTTTTTCCAAAATTGTATCAATGAAATAGTTTTAGGAAATCGCTTTGGTTCTGATGAATTGCAGTCATAGGTAAGTTAATTATTCATTATCAATAATTAAATAGCAAAGAAAACAAATAGATAAGCTAAGAAGGATTTTATTGTATACGTTTATAACAAAAACAGAAAATACACGCTTTATTACAAATTCGTTTAAGATATGTCACAACAAAACTTCTATTTTTTGCATAAACACATTTCTATGAATTTTGTGTTTGTGTTTAATGAATTTATTAATCAATTTCTAACGCATTACAGAACATTCGGAATACGATTCTAATTTCCATGAATTTAGATTGATTTGTTTCTGTTTTTTTTTTGTATCCAAATAATTGCCGCTCTATTTTCACGATCAAATTTTGTGATGAATTTTATGCATACGGATCATGTGTCCATCTCGATGAAGCAGAAGGCAACATTTAGGTTCGAGCAAGGTATAAAATAGATATCGTAAGGATGAGTAATTGACGACTTGATATGCTTTGTTCATGTAGGCTTCACAGCTGTTGATCCAAAAAACCAATGCTAAAACGAACTCCAGAAAAAAAACCAATATTTGTTTCGCTAACCAGTACAGGAAAGTATTTCCCAGTATCTGCGATAATAAAAACTTTTCCCATGTCTCCCAACGGCTTTACATTTTACGGCATTTTGCTTTTCATTGATGATTCGAAGACATCCTCAGACAAGGTTTAAGTTTCCATTTTTATTTCGGGTGAAATGTATGAATGTTAAATGATCAAGACATTTCTCCAAGATGAAAAAAACGCTTCAAGACTTCACTAATCATGGGGCTACCACGTTTGGCATAAAGTCGTTTGGCATAATACCGTTTGGCATAACGCCGTTTGGCATAATGGTTATTTGGCATAATGGTTATTTGGCATAATGGTCATTTGGCATAGTGGTCATTTGGCATAACAGTCATTTGGCATAACAGATGAACATGCTGCTTAATAGAAATTTTTCTAATTTAGTGCAATTTTGAAAGGTCTAATGCGGCTACGCCGCATCGTTTTTAATGACCTGGTGTCCGACCTCGCTGCCGCTCGTTCGGACTTAACTGAGAGATTGCTCCTAGCTTTGGGTAATCCGGGCAAACGCCCGCAACTAGACAGAGGTGATTTCTGCGGGGGCGCTGCCCCCCCGCAGTGGCCGGCGCTTCCGACGGCGGGTCGCCGGCGCACTCGCGGCCTTCGGCCGTCTCGACCTGAATCATCTATGACGAACAGAATATTGTGCTGGCACTAAGTGAGTTGCTTATGTAAAAAGGTTTTACATATTTCGTTGGAGTTTCCCTTGCACAACTTCAATCGATCGAAACACATACGAAAATTTTCATTAGATTAAAATATTGCAAATCCCATTATTATTATGCCAAATGGCATTATGCCAAATGACCATTATGCCAAAAGACCATTATGCCAAATAACTGTTATGCCAAATAACCATTATGCCAAACAGCGTTATGCCAAACGGTATTATGCCAAATGACCTTATGCCAAACGGGCCGCCCCCTAATCATAGCTCCCAGTAACAATTTTACTATAGCGATCAGTATAATAGGTGGGGATCAGCCAATCTACAAAAATGGAATAGTATTGAACCTCATTTAACTGATTTTTTACAGTTTTTTGTAACGCCCCTTTCTATAACAGCATCAAATTTCAATCATTTTTTCCTGTATTTCCGGTACCGGAAATCGAATTCGAATAAAGTTCAGAAATTTTATATGAAACCAAAACCAATTTAATCAATTGAACTTAAGTTTTTGACAACCGGTTGAGCCATCTCTGAGGAAGCGAAGTATGTTCCATTTCGGAATTTTTGATCACTATTTCCGTTACCTTTGGAACCGATATCCGGTATGGTCGAAGTCAGTTTGTGTGATCTGAAACTAACATATATAAAAGCCTTATCTAGAAGAATTTTTGGATTTTTGGATTGTCGCACTAAATAACGGTTTGAAATTTTTGATACTCGTTACCTTTAAATTTCTGAACCGGAAGTCGGATCCAGATAAAATTCCACAGTCAAATGAGGGATTGTAACACCATTCGTTCGAATCTAAAGATATGAAAATCATTTGAGTAATCTCTGAGAAATCGGAGTGAGTTCCAGTTTTGAGTTTTTTATCACTGTTTTCGCTGCGTCTGGAACCTGATACCGGTTTAACAGGAGTGAGTATACTTGGTCATCACCTATCAATATCTGCAAACGAGAGAAGTTTATTAATCAATTTTTAGGAATTCGTTTGTCTTCACATGGTAGTTCATGAACTCTTACACTATTGAAATTGATGTTTTTTGATATTGAGTATCTTTTTGTAAAATTTAATCTAGTAAACTAATTGCGGTTCCATGAATTGCTCCACATGCGGAATTTGAATTGCGTTACATTTAACGATATCCAACAACCGAATAAGTCTCTTGTAGTTCATTTAATAATATAAGTTTAAAGGCACACTGTTTAAGCACTAAGGTGCCGAGAGCAGCCGAATGAGTTGCTGTTCTCGCAAACAAGTTGTCATATGTTCTAGCCTCGAACTGGAAGAACTCTCACTGTCAGTATGATCGAGACAAAGCAATAACTGTTGAAATACGCCTATACAACAGTCATTACTAAGTATACCTCGTTGTCACTTGATATCTGAACGCAATGTTTAAGCAAAGCAATCCTAGATTGACTAAATACCGATTCATTCATTCAAAAAAATTGAAAGATGGAAGTCGCAAAATAAAATTAATGTTGATTTGTTTATACTCTTAAGAGATACCCAGGATTTATACCTGCTGACGGACGATGGAACGTATGCAAAACTGCATTTAGAGCAGCGGGAAAAATTCTCAATAGGAATGACTACCTTTTTGTCACCATTTTCATTTTTTCCAAATTTAGATTCAATTTTCAACATACGTTTGTAATCGGTAGTAGAATTTGAAGATGTATTATCAGGAACGTACTAAGCATGTTGTTAACCATGGTCAGTCTATAACTGCTAAAAACAGTGGATGAGTTCAATGACTGCAGGATGTATTTAATTACCACAGCTTCGCAACAGGTACCTTCGAATGCTCCAAGACAGAACGTCAAACAATAAAGCTGCCGTTTCTTCTCGTTGCCGGCGGAGTTTCAATTTTCCGTACATCCTTTGTACTTCTTAAACCCTTCTGGTGCTTCCATTGTCGTGACACTGCACAAAGCCAAGAAACAATTATACTCCCAAGAGATGGAAATGGAGAAAATTTTCAATTTATGCCATCTTTTTTCCTTCTGGTAGGACACTGCAGATGAAAAACACCACTTTGGATGCAGCAGGACGAGTATTTGTTGCTTTATAAAAGTTTGTTCAGATTTCATTGCTAGCCATCCGGTCCTGCTTACTATAGTTTGCGTTTTGTCATTTAGATAGATTCGACAGCATAAATCTGGCTTGAATTGCATATCACGTTAGTCAAACAAATACATCTTTTTCGACGGTATTGTTATTCGATCCATAGTGAAACAACACTTTCGATGAGGCTCTTAACAACTGAACACGGCATTTTAGGATAAGTGCAGTAAATTTTCGAGTGGCGGCGGCTATGTACTACGACATCGTGTGACTATCGTTGGTATTCAGTGAAAGTAAATTCCATTATACTATAAACGAATAGTTTTAAAGCTGTACCATTGACTGGTGTCGTTTAAAATGAGGTGACGCTTATGGTCGGATAAAGGCATGGGCGAAGTAGGCAGTCGCCTAGAGCGCCAAGATCAAGGGGGTGCTAAAATTTAAAAAAAAATGGAAAACGCTTCAATTTCTTTTTGTTTGAATTTTTTCAACGTGTAACGTGAAATGTGCGATTTTGGCAAACCGAACTTTTAACGCGTGGATGGTAGACGTTAAGGATTGAAATCATAAAGGAACATTTTTAAGTTTTTCTTTCACCTTTTGCGGAACGATCATTCAGGTATAAATTCCGGATGACTAACAACAAAACTTGCCTACACAAAAAATTAACCTTGAGCCGGCCCTGGGCGATGCAACCGTAACGCCTCGAAGAATGCTGATAACACAACCAAACATACAGTAAACTAACTTATAAAACCGATACACTGAAGAAGGATGTAAATAACATTCCGAAATACGCGTATCTGTATTGTAACGTTTGTTTTACTTCATGAAAGTATTAGTTGTTTTTCTAGTTGATTGATAATAGAATCGTCATGCGATTAATACTTAAAAAACTATCAAAAAGAAAGCCGTTTTAGGAAAATATGGTATCTGCTCAACTTGTAATTAACTTTACTAAAATAAATCAAATCCGCCATACTTCGATTGATCTGGCCAGCATTGAGATTTCCAATTCGGTAACTGATATAAGAACCCATTGGAAACTAAAATTGTCTAGGATAGCTGATACGTTGTGCGATACACGTTCGCAGTTATTACCATATTACCCGAAAGGTTCAGTATGCTTTCAAGTTGGCTCATGTTTTATTGGCCAATATACAAATCACGACACATGAGCTTTCGCAAACAGTCTGTGAAATTGATTTTTCTTTTTCTCATTTTGCCCTGCCTTTCGGGAACTCGGTACATCGTCGGAAGCTGGGGAAAATCAGTTCTGAATGTGCTACTCGTTTTCCACGACAATTTCGTCTCCGGAGGTTCTCAACGTTCGGAAAGGCGAGTGTTATGCTCATTCAAGCTCGATTGAATTGTGTTTGTTAACGTCGGCATGAATGTAACCGGCGGGCTATAAAAATAAACATCCCAGTAGAACCGGTATCGAAGCGGCAGTGCAGATAATTGGTTCGAGAGGCGGAAAAACGATGTCGACATTGACGATTTCGAGCATGCAAGCTCGATATTTTTTAGCATAACTTATGAAACAAAATCACTTAATGGTCTATCGCTCATGTTGGTTCCTTTCCGAATAATTTGTTAGTGAAACTCAAAGAGAAGTGCAAGTTCTTTATTTTTCAATCAGTGATTCAGTTAGAGATTGCTATCTGTAATTCAACTTCTGGATAGTCACCGGATCTATTTTTTAAACTCCTACCACCCGAGAAATTTCTTAATCTTATTTCAAGAATTTTGTCCATGTCGAAGAGTTTTTGTCTTTCTCTTGCAAAAAGATTCTACAAGATTGTGAAAACCGATTCATTAACCAAAGTCCGAAAGGCTCTAGTCCATTCAACTCAGTGACAAATATTATCACTCAGTTTTCATGAAAATTACTGAGCCGTTTTACACGAAGTTAGATTCAAGTAATAGGTCTTACTGTCTAATAAAAAATCATGAATTTCAATTTCATCTTACTTCATATTCCATGACAGGCCCGTGCGCAGGGGGGGGGGGGGGTTTTGGGGGTTTTAACCCCCCCCATGAAGAATTTTTTAAAAATTAATTTTCATGAACAATGGATTACTTATTATATTAAAGTGCAAATAACTTGACAATTCATATTTTTTTATCAATTTTTTATCAATTTATAAACTGACATAATTTGAAACCCCCCCGCACGATCCTGTCAGAATTCGTTTTACATTTTTGGACACCCCCCTCTCCCCTTGAAACCCCCCCCCCATGGATGATTCCTGCGCACGGGCCTGTTCCATGAGTGTGATTTGTGAAAAAAAGTTCAATACCAAGAGTGTTTTTTATAGGAAACGATGTAAGAAAAGAAGAGTTTCCCGAAAATAGTCTACAAATTTATACAACTCTCTTAATTAATTAGTTGTTTTCCCTATGAACTCGTTTTTGCAACACCGGTACCCAGTTTCACGATTCGGATGCAACGGACGGAAAGGCAAAAATAATAGAAAAGGCCGAAAAAAGCCAATCGAGTTAAAACAAAATATTAAATATTGTTAAAGTTATGGATCCTATCCCGAAGCTTGTTTTTTCGCTTTCTGTTATTAATCACTCTCCAAGGCAAATCTGAAATTAAAACATTAAAAAAATGAAGAAACGTGTATTTTTTTCACTAAAAAAACAGGTTAACGGAAAAATCGATTCTTGAGATTATTGCAAGCAATGGAAAATTTTTAGACTAAGAAGAATTTTTGAAAAAACATTGTGAAAATCGGTTGAAAATATCTTGAGATATCTTGTTCAGCTGCGTGTTTTTTTGTAAAAAGCCCTATTGCGAGATAATCGAGTTTGAAGTTGTCCTCGGCTTCGAACTAATGTCATTTGAAATCTTGATCTCCGATCTGGATGAAATTTCTCATGGCTATTTTCGAAAGTATGTGCTATGTAAATATGCAAAAAATATCTCAATTTTTTTATCCGCTACCTTGTACATACCCCCTTAAATGGAATTCACTTTGATTTCTCAGAGATGGCTGGGCGGATATTCACAAACTTACATTCAAATGCAAACTCTTACAGTCTCATATGGTGTAATTGAATTTTATCCGGATCCGGCTTCTGGTTCCGGCATTAGAGGGTGATGAGTGTTATAAATTTCGACATATATGTTTCAATTTGTACGTCATATTAGTTGATGGCCAAACGAACTGATTTTAGCAATAAACAAATATTGATTTTTTCAGGAAAAACATTGTCAGTCATACAATATTTTCCAAAGTCCTTCGTTTACGTAATAGCTGTAGCAATTCAGAACCAGAGCTAATAAAAGTCATTTTCATTGACTGAAAAATAAACGAAAATGACAAGAAATTATTGTCACTCTCAGTTTCGCTTGCAAACTATGAGAACGAAATCCATGTCCAGTCAATGACATAAACGGGAAAGTAGTTTCAAAATTGTGTTTTTTCTTTCATTTGCCCTTTCAGTCATTTGCAGTTTTCAGTGAAAATCCTATAGTATTCAGTGTCGATATTCAACCAAAGCTGTGAGAATTGAAAACGACAGAAAAAGGTTTCACAATAAGTTTTAACTGTTGGTGCTCGAATTTGTAGTAGTTTTGGTTTCCAAAGAAGTTCTGGGATGTAATTACTTCGATTTGCCATATTTTAGTCACTTTTTATAGCCAAGCGTCACATATTTTCAATACACCGATGCAAGAATGAAAATTTCAATTCTGCTGTTGCTACCTGAAGACGCTATAGTATGTTCACATTAGCGCTGATATCAAGTGATATACGGATATACTTGATATCCGATGATATCATGTGTGATATCACTTGATATCCCATACAATTTTATGTCAACGCGTATCACCATTTTGGCATGATATCCGGGATATCATGTACGATATCATGTCGAGTTGTCAAAAATCGCAACTAGCAACACGGATAATGGCATTGAACGCACTCATTTATGAACGTCACTTTGAGGGTGACATTGAACAATCATTATAATTTCGAATTTTTCAACGAATACTGGCGTTCGAAAAACATTAAATGCAAGACTTCAATTATTGATTGAATTGTAGGAGAGAAAAGCAATATTATTGATCTTATACCATGTTCACATTAGCGCTTATATTACTTGATATACCGAGATGATACGCATATCACGTGGAAGTGTTCACATATGATCGAAATGATATCGTTTGACAATCAAGTTGTCATATTGAATGTTCCCATTAGGAGTAAGATCAAAAATATTGCTTTTCTCTCCTACGATTCCATCAATAATTTAAGTCTTGCATTTATTGGTCTCCGAACGCAAGTATTCGTTGAAAAATTCGAAATTATAATGATTGTTTATTGTCACTCTCAAAGTGACGTTCATAAATAAGTGCGTTCAATGCCATTATCCGTGTTGCTAGTTGCGATTTTTGACAACTCGAGATGATATCGTACATGATATCCCGTATATCATGCCAAAATGGTGATACGCGTTGACATCAAATTGTATGGGATATCAAGTGATATCGCACATGATATCATCGGATATCAATTCTATCTGTATATCACTTGATATCCCCGCTAATGTGAACATACTATTACTCCTAATGGGAACATTCAATATGTCAACTTGATTGTCAAACGATATCATTTCGATCATATGTGAACACTTCCACGTGATATGCGTATCATCTCGGTATATCAAGTGATATAAGCGCTAATGTGAACATGGTATTAGTTTGGTTTCGTCTTGTCATAGAGGAAAGAGTGACGTTGGCAATTATGCTCTCTCATTTTTTCGATGAGAAACTAAAATGCTTCGTCTCTCTTCGTTTGTTCTGGTGTCAGTCATTTGCGAATGAGACAGTAAAACATTGAAAATGAGACTGCTGAAATGGTTTCTTTCATTGAGAATGTGTGACAATTTTAAGCTCTGTTCAGAACAACACCCGAAAATTTGGAATAATTCGATTCATTAGTTTTTGAGATATAGTGCTCACCGCAAATTCCTGCAAATGAAAGCGTTTTGCGGCTGGGGCCGTACAATCTATAACATTCAACATATAACGATAAAAATGTTTTCACTAAAGACTGTCCCAGAAAGTATGGACGCACTTTGATTTCGCTGTAAATAATTCACAAGTGTTAGATATTCAAATTTTATTCGATATATTGATAGTGTTAGACTACAACAACAGAATATTATTCCCAACATTTGCTACTTAGCCATTGTAGACTAGCTGGCGCACCTTCTTCCGAACGTTTCTTATTAAATTCCGTATAGACTTCTTGGCGACAAGTTCTAAAACTTTTTTCCAATCTTTTTCGAACTGTTGAATGGTTTCGGCTGCCGAGACATGTTTCCTTAGATGTGCCTTCGTTAATGCCCAAAATTCTCCAATTGGTCGAAGTTGTGGGCAATTCGGTGGATTCATGTCTTTTGGGACGAAAGTGACATTTTTGGTAGTATATCATTCTACCGTTGATTTCGAGTAGTAGCAAGAAGCAAGATCTGGCCAGAAGACAACAGGATCCTTGTGGCTTCGAATCATGGGTAGAAGTCGTTTTTGTAAACATTCATTGATGTATATTTCGCTGTTCATTGAAGCAGTGGTGATGAAGGGTTTCGAAATCTTACCGCAGTTACAAATTGCTTGCCAGACCTTAGCTTTTTTACCAAATTTTTCGACTTCAATCGATGTCTCGGACTTGTTTAACGCTTGCCGTTCTCGCACCGTATAATATTGTGGTCCCGGCAAGGATTTGTAATCGAGTTTCACGTAGGTTTCGTCCTCCATGATTATGCAGTTCAAATTTCCAGCAAGAATCGTATTGTACAGCTTTCGAATCCTCGGCCTGATCGATGCTTCTTGTTTCGGACTACGTTTTGGTTGTTTCTGCTTCTTACAGGTTCGAAGATTCAAACGTTCTGTAGCACGAAGAACATTTGACTTCGAAGTGCCCACTTTTTTGGCCACATCCCGAACTGAAATCTTCTTCTTTTGCTCGAACGCCTTCAGTATACGTTTATCCAACTGAGGGTTAGCAGGACCTTTTTTTCGACTCGTTTTCGGTTTATCCTCAAAGGTGTTATCCTCACCGAACTTCGTGATTGCATTTCGAACGGCTTTTTCACTTACTCCTTCCAGTTTTGCTATCTTTCTCAGTGACAGTCCGCGTTCTGTACACCATTTGTACACAATTTTTCGACGTTGTTCTGCTGAAAGTCCACGCATTTCGAAACAAACTAATGAAAACGAATAAACAACTGCACAAGTGGTTAGAGAAGAGTGTAAACAACAGGACGCAGCCATAAAATTTGACAGATTCTGAACCATTGCGAAATGGCAGCGGTTTTTTGTTGCGTCCATACTTTCTTAGACAGTCTTTAACATAAAGTTTGTACAATTCGATGCTTTTAATCCATTGAAATAAAATCATTATCACACTAACCCCTTAATGTAAAAGAGATCACCTGTTTAAATGCCGACTCGTTTGCTTCAAAATATCAAAACAGACGATCGAGGTAAACTAATCATAAACACATCGATTTTAGAAGCAGGCAGTTTTTAGATTAAAGATTGATTTTTTAGGTAACGCTTTGTTTCAAATGTTCCATTAGTGAGACTTTTGAAGATTTAAAGAAATAAGATATCAAAACAAACTACAGTGTGCTTACTCTAAATTGAACCGAATTGAAAACATTGCCCGTCTATGTATGTCTAAGCATAGATAAGATTATAAATGTTACGGTTTTCTGAAGTACACTTTTAATCCACATTAATATGTTATGATTGTTTCAACAAACTTGACAATGTCCACTTAAAGATTGTTTGGTGCATAAATGTAGCTTACGAAACCATAACATGAGTATAATACGTCAATGTGTGTACATTGGTTACAATTCTGAACAATATTTTTTAAAGCATGTAAGTTGGACTGGTTATTTAATTTTAAAAATAAATAGTCAAATTCTTAAATTATATTTCTTCTAGGATGGATTGTTGGTAACATAATCGCCCTTATTCTGAATAACGACGTATTGATTTTTCGATCGAATATGGTTCGATCGAATCATAGCTACCTTTGATTTTGCTAGCGTTATGGGGAATACAAATGAAATACGAGCGAAAAAACGATACGACGTTATTCAGAATAAGGGCGAATATTCCACAATGCAGTTTGTTGTTGAAATGAATTTGTACAATTTATTATCAAGTCCGGCCATTCGAATCGGAAATAGAGAAACCCTTCTAGGATTAAAATTATGCAAGCATGATAGCAATAGTCCAGATAACAGATATACATGCTCGCATATGAGCTTTATGTAGAATTTGCCAGACAGCCTGGAGAACACTTTTAGATGTCGCCGAAATCGACACTACTTTGGGCGCTGCAATCACATCACATCGAATTTGTGTTTTGCAGTAGGCTAAAATCACAATACAGGTTCGAAGAAAAAAATTCAAATACGTATGAATAGTGATTTTATGCTGGTCGCATAAAACCATTTTGCATGTTTACGTTTCGTCTTCGACTCATCAGTGCATCAGTAGATTATGTTGAACTGCTGACGCAAACTAACGAATCAACATAATCCGCTGAGCAGACGTAAAGTTAATGCTATTTGCAAAACACTTTTCTATTACACACGAAGTGCAATGTCTAAACTGACGTCTCGGAAGAAACAAGTTTCGGTCTACTGGCCGAACAGATTGTGATAGTTTGAAGGGGAAAAAGTTTATTTTTACCTGTTTTCAACGATAATAGTATAATTGAACTATGTTATTAATGCTAGATTTTCTAAAGTATTTTATTTTATCTTTTTTTTGTTAAGCAAATTTCTCGTGGTACACTGCAGAATAATATCTACAATCTTATTGTTGCTTATAGTGTTGATCTTCTCAATTACTGTAAATAGCTGCTAATTGATAGTATAGATGAGTAGGCTGATTGAATCTTATCATGAGTACATCATTCATGTTTACGGACATTCAATAACTATGTGAAAGCATGACATAATCTCAGCATCTATTGTGTTATTTGTGTTCGCATATGGGGAAACTCTATACTTATTTGCCACAAATCTTGTTGTTCCGACCAACCGAATGGAGAAAATAGTCATTAGCTATGATTACTCCCACCTGCGACAACAGTTCTAGATCATTATCGTCTGCCACAGGCAACATCCTTGATAGAGCGTCGTACTCTGAATCCATCACGTTTTCAGCATACATGATAAATATGTGTGTGTCATCATCACCATCAAACAGATGGGGTCGGCAGGTTTCCGCTTTCTGCATCCTACCGGCAAGTTAGTGGAGCGCAAAATATACTTAAACGATGATACAATCCGACCGATTCGCAGCATCCAATCCTAAGAAAAATGTGAGAAGAAAATTGTCAACCCGTTTCAGCTCTCTGCAGCGTTTACATTCATCATCTCATCTTTAACACGTTTTCTTATTTCTATCCTTTCTTTACAGTTGTTAATCAGAAATACAATGTACAAGTTCATGACGAGTACGTTATGTCGGGGAACACTGCGGTGCTGAAATGTCAGGTAAGTGTGTCAACGACCATGGAACAAAGTGTCCATGCGTACTCAAGCACATTGCGGGATTGAGTCTATGTAGTCTATGTCCCACTAATCTCAGTCCTACCATTCATCTTGTCTATGAATAGTTATATTTACAGTAAAATCTGCTAGCTCTGTTAGTTAAATTGCTATAAATTGAAACAAATGAAAATTGAATTATTGGATTCGACTACATCCGCTGAGTCTACACCGGGGGATCAGCAAAATAAAATGGTGGATCGACTAATCAGATGACTATAAATATTCTGTATATTGTAATAAAAAAAGTCTTTTGTCCCGAAAACTTTTCAATCACAACCGACGACGAAAATGGTCTTTCATATTGTGTGTATCGTAATAAGTATGTATGATAACAAAAATAGTATTCCCGATCAGACGGAAATAACAGAATTATAACAACTGGAGTAATTTATTTTAGAAATATTTTGCAGCAAAGTTTGAAATATTTTTGGCTGGTAAACTGTTAAAATAACCAAAAAAAAACTAGCGGGAACAAAATCGTTACAGATTTTGAAACGTTTGTATCACAATTATTACTAAATTTGATATAACTACAGAAGTCCGAAAGCAGGAATTTATAACAATAGTTGTGATAAATTCGATAGCAAATTTGATACAGAAAAACTATATCACAGCCAACTTTTAGCATCGTTTCAAACCAAAATTTTTGAATAATTTATTTAGTGTTCTGGTTTCTTCGTTTAGTTCTTTTTGCCTTTCTCATATAGAGAGGTTATGCAATCACTGTGAAAACCGACTTTTGAACCGAGGTCCGGAGGGCCGAGTGTCATATACCATTCGACTCAGTTCGTCGAGCACACAAAATGTCTGTGTGTGTGTGTATGTAACGTTTTTTTGCATTATCTTTTCTCGGAGATGGCTGAACCGATTTTCACAAACTTAAAATCAAATGAAAGGTCTTGAGTTCCCATAAAAAATTCCTGAATATTATTTGGATCCGACTTCCGGTTTCGGAGTTATGGGGTAAAATGTGCAAAAACAAAGAAAATATGTGTTCTAGCTTTTCTCATAGATGGCGCGACCGATTTTCACAAACTTAGGTTCAAATGAAATGTCCTGTAGTCCCATACGTAATTCCTGAATTTCATGCTGATCCGACTTCCGGATCCGGAAATATAGGGTAAAGTGGGTTAAAAATTGTATACCATCACTGAAAATAGGGAAAAACCGTAAAAAGTTTTCTAAATCGACCTGAAATCTTTTCCAATTGATAGTTTTTATCAGTAGACGTTCAAACAAACCGATTTCGGTTTATTCTTTTAAGAATCGAAAAAAATTATTTTGAAGAATACCACAGTATTAGGTGGATTGAAACAGGTTTTTCTGATCTCTTTCTACCATTTCCGAGTCGCACACGCTCGCGCCTTGAAAATCCGGATCTCTTCCATTGTGCCATCACAAGACGCTGGGAATTGTACCTCGGCGTTTTGAGCCGGCACAACGAACAGTAGCGGTTTAATCGGTAGGAAAAAAAATTAAAAATAGATCTCCGTATAGTGAAAAAAGATCACTCATGGGGAGTTCAAGCTTTCAAGAGGAATCCAAGCAGTTCTGTAAAAGATGTCACGAAAAAACGACAGTTGAGTAAAACTTTCATACAAACTTCACGTCTAGCACGAAAGTTCTACCCAAATGTCGCGAACAACTACATACGTACAATGTTTGAAATGCACCGATCTGCAAAGAACGGCAAAATACGATGGAAATATCACGTGCACGGAAGCTCTACGCTACAAAACCGCATATGTGAGACGTAGGAAAGCAGAAGATGTCATGTTGCCAAAAAAATACATTATTTTGCAAGTAAGCCCATTTGTGACAACCGGGAAGGGCAGCTATACATGAAGGAATGGCTACAAAAGCGTCTACTACCACATCTAAGGTCACACAATGGTTCTACGCTTTTCTGGTTAGATTTAGCCTCTTACCATTACTCGAAAGATGGTTTGGAGGTTAATGAGGTGAACATCGTACCAAAAGACTGTTATTCCTCGAACGCATATGAATTATGGCCAACTCAGAAGTACTGGGCCATCATGAAACGGGTGTAATAGAAATCAGACTGGAAAAAATCTGACGTACACAACTAAAAAATGAAAAACTGCGTAGAAGTTACTACAGAGATGAAACTCGAACCCGTAGCTCTCCGCTAACCGGGAAATTTTTCTGCCAATCAAACTATCCAGCACGTGAAACACACGAAGAAAGAGCCTAATTGAAAAGAAGAAATCGAACATGTTAAGCTGTGTTCGGGCGCAATGCAGTTGAAGTATACCAGGTATGCCGGTATGAAATGAGCGTTAAGATACAAGTGTGTCGATAATGAACATTTGATGTGAACGAGTTTTAGTTTTTTTCGGTCTGTTGGTAAGACATCTGCCGAACATATTTATTATGCACTTTTTTCGATGAATCTCGGCAAAAGAAATGCCGAGACTCGCACCGCCGCACAGTGGCTCGAATCAATAAAAACGTGGACATAAATCAGTAGCTGCCAAACCGTTCTTTTAATGCATATAGTTGCTTTGAAGAAATTATTTACAAATATATACCGCGTAATTTGATCCTATCAATAATTGTTCATGGCCTACTTTGACAAAAAATGTAACCATAACTTTTTTTTCTGAAGAGATAGAAATTATTTTTCTTCTACAAAGTTTTAGAACTATTAAAAATAATTTACTTTGTCAAATATACCAAAAGTCTAGATCGCACCGTTTCGGATATACAAAGCGTTTTTATGGCAACCCCCTTAAAATCAGTTTTCTATTTATAACTTGTTTCGAGTTAGTTTTTTATGCATACTTTCTTTGGAATAATTGAAGAAAATAAAAAATCCCATATTTTTGTTGAAGGTAGTGCATAGGTTTCTTGTTTCCTGGCAAAGTTAAACAACATTTTACCTTTTTTTCACCTATCATAAAACCTTACACAGAAGCGAAATATGCAACTTTATGCAGCTGATTTTTACAAAATTTGTAGGAAAAGATGTGCCCAATATCATAAAAAAAAATCTAAGTGGAACTCGGTGGAACTTTTTTTTTAGGTCTTTTCAAAGTTAGTTTTAATTACTGAATTATGGCAACCCCCTTAAAACTAGTTTTCTAGTCATAACTTGTTTCGTGTTATTTTTTTATGCATACTTCGTTTGGAATAATTGTAAAAAATATAAAATTTCATAATTTTGTAGAAATATAAAATTTCATAATTTTGTAGAAACTAATGCATAAGTTTATTCTTTTCTGGAAAACTCGTGCATAATTTTACCTTTTTTACCTAGGAAACCTTGTGTCGAAGCGAAATATGCAACTTAATGCAGCAAACTTTAATAATACTTATAGGAGAACATGTACCTTATCAAATTTATTTTCCAATGAGAATTTCTAGAGTAATATTCGTGTGACTCATTTACACTATGGCCATGTTGAAACCATAAATGGTTAAGAAACAGAGGGCGTCACGCGTCTGCTATTTCTGTAACTCACTTTTGCAGTCGCCCGATCAACATCTCGTCTTAAAAATCGTGTTGCTTCGCTATAACTCAATTTATTTACACGTTTAAACATGAAATCTCTTCGTAAAGGTTTGTACTTTAACAATACTTTATCATATTTTGTCTAGAAAACATTTTTCCATTTTTTAAATATGTGTTGAAGTTTTGATAATTTTTCGGATTTTCAATAATTAAAACTAAATTTGAAAAGGCCTAAAATTGCATCTAGTTCCACTTAGATTTATTCTAATATTGTCAATTGTAAAAAGTAACAAAATATTCAATTGTAAAAAGTAACAAAGTAATAATCCATGGGGTATTTTGCACAAAGCCTTTTTTCAACAGCCTGTAAAATATAACAAAGATACAAAAATTCGTCCAAGGCATGAATGTACGGTTTTTTCTTAGGTTTCAAATAAGCCATTCCATAAAACAACCTTTATAGTTTATTGAATGAAAAAAGTTAAAAATTAATAAACAAATAAAAAAAAATCCAAACTTGGGCACGAGGAAAAACAGCCGTGAAAAAACGATGACAAATTTTTTTTTCGACTTCTAGTAGCGTCTGACCCACTGATTTCGAATATTTATTACAAACCTATCAAAACTGGAAAGAAATTGTCACTGGAAGCAATTAATATGCTAGAACTTACAACAGAACAAGAAATTAGCGATACGGAAAACTCGGACAATAGCGTGACTGATACTGATTGATCGAATGCAATGCGACTAAGTGACATATTGTAATGATTTATTAGGTAACATTAACTACCTAGTTGATTGATTAGGTTGTGAAAAGTATTGGGAAAAGTTAAATGAGTAACTTTGCTTACTTTGTAGTAGATACTTAGGTAATAGAGATAAATTCTACGTAGGCAAATCCAAAAAAACTGTTTTTGAAATAAAGCGAATATCTCAAAAAATATTTTTTTTACATTATTCATATCTTCAGCAAATATATTTGAAATGTTTTTTTCTTTGAAATGAGATAGAAAAAAATTTTTTTTCGTCAAAAACAAAATTATTTTTTTTCGAAATCGGTAATACCCCCTTAACAAAAATTAAGGTGCTACTTTCAAAAGAAGCGTTATATAATTTTGTAAAACTTCTTCGAAGACACGTTAGCTCTTAAAAATCAGTGAAAGGTACAGACTTGTGACCGTCTTTTTCCAGTTTTGGACCACTGTGCGCCCTCTGTTTCTTAACCATTTTTTTTTGTTTTGATTATAGAGGTTTTAACCTTAAGGTCATTCGCCTCTTCGGGCCAGAAAAATTTTCTGACCCTATGTGCGGGGTTGGGAATCGAACCCAAGTGGGCTGCGTGAAAGGGCATCGACTTACCCATCACGCTATACCCGTCCCCGAGCTCTTAACCATTTATGGTTTCAGCATGGCCATAGTGTAAATGAGTCACACGAATATTACTCTAGAAATTCTCATTGGAAAATAAATTTGATAAGGTACATGTTCTCCTATAAGTATTATAAAAGTTTGCTGCATTAAGTTGCATATTTCGCTTCGGCACAAGGTTTTCTAGGAAAGAAGTAAAATTATGCATAAATTTTCCAGAAAAGAATAAACTTATGCATTAGTTTCTACAAAATTATGAAATTTTATATTTTCTACAATTATTCCAAACGAAGTATGCATGAGAAATAACACGAAACAAGTTATGACTAGAAAACTAGTTTTAAGGGGGTTGCCATAATTCAGTAATTAAAACTAACTTTGAAAAGACCTAAAAAAAAAGTTCCACCGAGTTCCACTTAGATTTTTTTTTATGATATTGTGCACATCTTTTCCTACAAATTTTGTAAAAATCAGCTGCATAAAGTTGCATATTTCGCTTCTGTGTAAGGTTTTATGATAGGTGAAAAAAAGGTAAAATGTTGTTTAACTTTGCCAGGAAACAAGAAACCTATGCACTACCTTCAACAAAAATATGGGATTTTTTATTTTCTTCAATTATTCCAAAGAAAGTATGCATAAAAAACTAACTCGAAACAAGTTATAAATAAAAAACTGATTTTAAGGGGGTTGCCATAAAAACGCTTTGTATATCCGAAACGGTGCGACCTAGACTTTTGGTATATTTGACAAAGTAAATTATTTTTAATAGTTCTAAAACTTTGTAGAAGAAAAAAAATTTCTATCTCTTCAGAAAAAAAAGTTATGGTTACATTTTTTGTCAAAGTAGGCCACGAACAATTATTGATAGGATCAAATTACGCGGTATATATTTGTAAATAATTTCTTCAAAGCAACTATATGCATTAAAAGAACGGTTTGGCAGCTACTGATTTATGTCCACGTTTTTATTGATCCGAACCACTGTGCGCCGTACTCGGTAATCAACTCGGCAAAAGATAAAAATACTGAGAATCCCGGTATTCTCATATTTTACAAATGTCAGTAAGTACCGAAATTGTCAGCAAAATGTTTACTGTCTGTTCGACAGAAGCCACTCCCGAGATTTTAGTTTTTGAGAGTAAACAAATTTTGATTCTATTTTTTCAAAATTACGAACATTCAAGGTTAGGTCAAAATTTCATTTTATTTTCGTCAAACAACAACAGATGTAGAACAAAAATTAAAAAAGGTTAATATATTTGTAGCCGGTAGTGCTCAGTGCCTCTACTTCGAAACATACATCGTCGGCAGGCTTACATTTCAGGAAAAACACGGTGAAAGCCATGCAAAAACAGCAAATGCTGACACAACATCCGGTCCGATTGTGATTGCAATATTCCTCCAGACCAGGGAGCAATCACCTTCATCAAAGTCGTTCGATGTCACTACCAGTTGTGGCGTTTCTGACTTCGGCATGTTTGATTCGGACTGAAATGTATATGAAAATCGCTATGAAAATTCAAGTAGTATTACTAGTAATAGATCGTAAATTCCTACGTCTTTCTTTTGGACTACTTCAAAAATATCATTCATTTTTGCGAATAATTACCAGAAAATCACTGCAAAACATTGCACCACCATAACTGCGTAGTGCCAAGCGAAAATGTAAATCGTAAATGATAGAAGTAATGCCGATTTTCGTCAAAAGCTATCACATATATTTCGATATCGCTGACATATACGCATTTGTTGATTCCGGCATAATTGTTATTTACTGATGAGTTCAGCAAAAGATTATGCCGAATTCCTACAAAATGACTTTGCCGAAAAATCAGAAAATTCACTAAACGAGTTTCGTAAATAAAAACAGTATATCGATTCCTGAGCAATCAGAAAATTGTATGATGCCGATATGAATCGGCATTTTACTATGCCGAGCTCGAGAATCAGGTTTAAGGTTTCAGGGCACTGAACAAACAACATCATATTTTTTCATCGTATTAAAAGTGTCCAATTTTTGTAGCAGATAGTGATGATTTGCGGAAAGCGTAACTTTTTTTGTTTTCATTCGAATAAAAATGCTACAGAGTCGCATCGAATGCTTACTGAGGCATATGGTGATCATTCTTCGACTGCAAAATTAGGTCGATTCGGCAAGAAGGCAATGCTCTGTGTTTGGTGTACAACAAATGATCAATTTGAATCATGAATTTACCGAAAACTAATCATAATGGGCCAGACGACACAGCAAAGCAATTTTGTTACACGACAATGCCCCTGCACACCAAGCAAAACCGTTTCAGTATACAATCAAATAACTTGACTTGTAGTTTCCACCCATCCCTCATATTTGCCAGACTTGGCCCTCCAGACTACCATTTGTTTTCTTCGATGGGCTATTGACTGAGCAGCACTTAGATTTTTACAAAGAAGTCGAAAAGTGGGTGTCTGATTAGTTTGTAATTTGCTTCAAAAGACGAACATTTCTATTAACGTGGTATCCATAAATTGGCCAAGATGTGTAGAAAGCAATGATCAATACTTTGAAGAAATCTGGATATATCCATTTTATTGATAACATGTAAAACGTTTGGAAATGGGGTTTGCTTGACAAACAAACACTCTAGTCCGAGTTTTAGTTTTATAGCATTTTATAGCAAACGTCTCCATGTAGCTCAATCCATGGCCACTCTCCGCCAGCCACTCGAGGCCCGGATACTTCGTTAATAATTGCTCGACCCACATTGCTCGCTCTGCTCCTCTTATTCTTGTGCCTACCGCATCAAATTCAAGAACCATTTCAAATGGGTAGCCTTCCGGCATCCGGATGACATGCCCGGCCCACAGCAGTCGTTATCAAAATTGCCCACAGCAGTCGTCTGAAAATTGTACAAAAAATATACGTATCATATTACGTATAAATATACCTATCAAATTACGTAGAATTTCATGTATAGTTACTCACTTATTGATATTCTATACTAAGATTTTAAAATGTGTCAAATGGAAAGGTTTTGTCAGGAAAGACCAGCTAATGAACATCATAATGAGTATTAAATGAAAACTCAATCTTCAGGAAAACTCTTAGAAGCAATCTAAATATTTCAAAATAAAAGAACAACTTTTCATAATATATTAAAAAATTGTCGACCAAATGCTATATAAATAATTTCGTTATCGAAACGGGAATCGGATTTCCCACACGTGTCAGCACGTACGCTAAAGTCATAATTTGCATAATTTCATCACGTCCGCAAACCTTCCAACTCGTTTCATAGCGTGGCAATCGTATTCAATGTGGCACAGTACGATTAGAGAGGAAAGGAATAACAGGTGACGGTCCCGTTATAGTTATCTTAGGCTGAAACAGGCCTTGGAAATTATGCAAAGAAGCGGAACGATTTGTAAATCTGTCATTTTGAACTAATCCATTGAACCTGAAGATGTTTTTTTTAATTTTAATTGCAGTTTTAACAATTTAATTAAAAAGCATAAACCACATACAGCTTGTGTTTTCATGTTAGTTAAAATTCTAATGTAAAAGTAGTTTCTTCTACGTTCAGATCCGTGTTCAGGTGAAACCACACAATCATTCAATCACAAATGCAATTTCCTTCTAATGATATTACTTCCCACCAATCTGAATTGCATTTGTGTCCGGCTGTTGCGTGTCATCGAAGGAGACCATGCTAACGCTTTGCACGCTGCAGTACACGTCACTGCGCATCATTTCCTGTTGGCTATTTTCAACGGGTGGATAATTGGACTCGAACATTCTCCATCACTACATCATTAGTCGTGTGATTCGGTTCCATTTTGGGGAAGGATTCGACAGTAGCTACCCCTGACCAAACCTAGTCATAGAGAATATTTGCCACCTTGGCAAGAAGCAGAATGTCAGCATCACTAGCAAAATAACATCGTGTGACTTATTATTGGCACTTGTATAGAATTCGAACAAGGTTGAAACTTTCTGAAGCTTGATGATTACCAAGCCATATTTTTGTTTAGTCTGCATGTAAAGAATGGTACAGTGCAGTTGTAATTAAATATTCAATCGTCAGCATCCCCACCGAAAACTCTCTTAAAACACGTAAATTCACTCTACACGCAGAGAAAATGAGCTTGTTTAAAATAACAAAACAGATAGATATTATTTAAAGTTTGATTTATGTTATTTTCAAGCTAGAATATGATTGTTTCAAACCAACTCAACCCTACAACATCAGCAATGATCTCAGTTTGAAGTGAATCTAAATATAGGTCTAACCAAACTAGGAAAGTAGGCTGATTTGATTGTTGAAATAAATTTCCAATTTATTGCGTATCGCCAAAAGTTGAGTTGATTATATTGGGATTATCTATGTTGATTCAATTTTGCTTTCCCTTCATGTTGAGAAAAAGTTTTGATTCATTTTATCTACGATCTTATTTGTGTAATGATACAATAGAGATTATTTTTGAAATCAACCGTTCCAGATTTATCTCTTATAAACATAAGCAATTTTTTCACCCTTGAATAAACAGAAAAGTTTGTACGTGTTTCGTAACTAAATAGATTTGATGCAGGTTATTTCTATCACTAGATACGATAAAAAGTAATATAACAGGTCTTGTTTGAGGTATGGTTTGAGGAACAATTGGAGTTGCTACAAAATGTATAAATCGAAGAAAACAATTTATGAATAACAAACTCTCCAAATTATTTTGAAAGAAACCATTTTACTGTAAAAAACAAAACAAAATCTAAGATTTTAACTAACAAAAGCATAACTAGAAATACCAATCATATTAGGTTTATATCTTCTGCCAAGTTTATAAATTCAAAGCACTATAAATGTCTTTATCTAAAGTTAGTAAATTTTAAAATGATTTTGTAAGTTAAATTTACAATCAAAACTCTAGTTTTGTAGATTCATGCAAAATATTTGTTATATCAAATCAAATTTTGTTTTGTCAGTATTTCAATATAATAAATCATTGCATTGAACCAAAATTTAGTTACTTTCACAATATTTTTCTCTGCGTGTAGATGCTTGTATGTTGCATAAAACAATGTTCAATATGTTTGGCGTAAATAATTACAAACGAAGTCCATCTTTTTGGACAAAGCATCAGCGATGTTCTGACTCTACGGAACTTCCCGTGTGAATTTTGCTGTCAGGTGACTTCTATTCTCGCGGTACATCGAAGTATTATCTTCACACTAGCTGACCCGTCGAACTTCGTCTCGCCTGAAATTATTTTTTTAAATTTTCGTTTTCGAACAGCAGAGTTGCCAGTTGCAGAGTTAATGTTTCTTTCCATTATTTTACTGATTACTTGGCTTACAATAAACGAATTACGACAAATTCATATCCAACACAATACCTTCGTCCCGAAGAAGAAATATCATCAAGAATTATTGTGGATATGTTCAATGCTTTTGTTACGCAAAAACTAAACAAATGCACCGTTTGCCATCTCATCCTTCGAGTCAGTGTATTGAACAGAGATTGTAGATCTCTCTCAAACTAAAGATGTGACATGTGGGATGATGGATTGGGTTGAATCATATCTGACTGGTCGCAGTATGACCGTGAGAATTGGCGACTGCGTTACTCCATCATTCATCGTGAGCTCTGGTGTTCCTCAGGAAAGCTATCTAGGACCATTCATATTTCTGCTATATCTAAATGATCTGAATTGCGCATTGCAATGCATGAAGCTATCATTTGCCGACGATTTCAAACTGTTTCATCTCATCAAATATCTGAAAGACTCAAACTTCTTGCAGTCACAGTTGGATGTATTTTCTAACTGGTGCAACGTCAACAGAATGGTTATTAACGCCTTCAAATGCTTCGTTATCTCCTTCTCTCGTAAACGAACCACGATCATGTATGATTACACTATTTCGCAAGCTGTACTAAAACGGGAGACATCAATTAGGAATCTAGGAGTACTATTGGATTCAAAACTTAGTTTCAAAGATCACATAGAATATACCCTCTCTAAAGCATTAAAGATGCTAGGATTCATCTTTCGCATCTCAAAAAATTTCAAAAACATATACTGCCTGAAATCGTTATATTGCGCTCTAGTTCGCGAGTATGCTGTTGTTGTTTGGGCACCATATTATCAAACAGATAAGCTACGCATTGAAACTGTTCAGTACAAGTTCATTCGTTTTGCTTTGCGTCGCCTGCCCTGGAGAGATCCATTTAATCTTCCAAGCTACGAAAATCGTTGTAAACATACACTTCGATTTGCTATCTGTCCGCCGTGATACACAAAAAGCTGTTTTCGTCGCGGACCTCATCCAATCTCGAATTGATAGTGCAGATCTCCTACAACAGCTAAGTTTTGACATTCTTCGGCGTAATTTGCGATTTAATCCCTTTCTCAGAATTACTCGTGCTAGAACTAACTATGGGTTCATTGAACCGTTTTCGAGTATATGTCGCGTATTCAATACTTGTTCTGATGGATTTAATTTCAATTTATCTCGTAACGCCATTAAAACCCGTTTTCTCCAAATATTTTCCTGGTAGTTTTATTAGGATAATTAGTCAATATGAATAGTTGTTAGTTAGCTTTGTAGTTTAAATAAGGGTAATTTAAGATTTCGTTATGTATCATTTGGTCAAATGTTATTTGTTGATACAAAAGATTAGAAGGTTTTATGCCTGCTGGAGAAGGAGAACCAAAATCTCAGCTCCAGCTTTTCCCTTACTCCTAAATAAACAAATAAATTAATTAACAGATGGATGAAAAAGAGATGACCAAGATAATTACTTTAAATTGACCCCCCAAATTTCCAAAAGCAGCCCTCGGGGATTGTTGTTTATCATTGAATATTAAGACTTATTTGTACTGAAGACGTCCAAAATTTAATAGCAAATCCTTAGGGATTATGATTATCGAAAGTAATAAACTAATTTTGGACGTTTGTCCATAACCTACTTCACCGCTAGTGATACTACTTAGTCGTGTTTGATGAATGTTCGTAGCAGGAAAATGACAGGATCAATTTTCGATTAACGAATTAGCGATAAAATGAAAAATACTTGGACATTCGAAAGTTCAAATTACCCTTTTATTAAATATTGTGTCCATTAACTTTGACATGAACGCTATATTCGTTCAAGAATTGTATCAAAAGGCCTCTCATTCGTCGAGCCACCACATCGGTTTGCTTAGTATTCAGTCCTGAGAATCAATATTCTGTTCTAGCGGAGTGAACATGAGGAGTGATTATACCAGTATTCTTCTTATCGTTAAAGCCAATGTATAAAACAGCAGATCTCACAACTAATGGTTCTTACATGCCACGATTTCTCCTTCAGGTATGATATTCACGATTCGCATATGGTAATTCGTCAAGTAATCAAAAGTTCGGAAAATGAAATGATTTGGCTTAAGCAGCTTACAAATGTCATGAATACCATCCGTTTTGAAGTAAACCACTCTTGAAAACTCACTCGAATCGGCTGAACAAACGTCAGCATGCTAAATGCAAGGAAAATATTTTCATCTGAACTCATTATTTCAACAGCAGAATCCTATCATTGATACGTAAAAAAATCGTTACATAATTTGATTTGTTCAACTCACGCCCACGATGGCCAACATAATTCATCTAACTACATCTCCACCCAAATCTACTCGTTGCGCGCCAAACGATTTTCCAAAGATCTAGTATTCTTTTCTTCAACGGCGAAATACTGAGCATCTCCTTGCGCGCCAAACATCAATTGTAGATCTAGCAATCATTGGCGACTTTTTCAGTGGAAAATTCCATTGTCCATACAAAATAACTTTATTGGTTTTTCCCACTTTTCCGGCAAGTTTTCCTAATTTTTTTGATGTACGAACCCGGTGGGGGTAAAAACTGATCAAACGAAAAAAAAAGCATCTCAATCCGTCCATCCGTTCTTACGTGATGCGATTAAAAAGAATGATCTCTGCATTTTTATATATATAGATTTATAACAATAGCTACCATAATCTCCCTCATCTTTACTATACTTTCGATGTGAGAATTATGAACACGCGAAAACTAAAATAGATTTCTAGAGTACAAGGAAGATTACGTGTCCTATATCTACCCTTTCAGTTGACTATGGACTGCGGGGGTCCTTGCGGAAAACATCCTGAAATCGAAAACGCATAGCTTGATGAAAGTCAAAACGATTATATAACTAACGGGAATTTGCTGTGAGTAAGTGATTGTTATCGTCATTCCAAAAGTGGAATCCACGAGTTATTCGCAAACATGCCCCTTTTATGTCAAGACGCTTTAGAGAACTATTGAGAACCTTCCTCTATCGCGAACCCCACAATATAAAATCATTGTTTTCGGAAAACATCCGATTTTCACTGTATTACGAAAATTACATTGTAAATCATATGTTTTCCACTGACACGAATGCATCAAAGATAGTAAAGTGTCATTAATCAAAATTAAAAAAAAAATTTTAAAAAGTTTGAAATAGCATCGTCGTTTCCTCAAAATTATGACACATAAGTTAGAGAAAACGACGATCCAGTACATCAACCTAGTTTATGCACCAATAAAACAAAAAAAAGAATCTAATTTGCCAACACGTAGGTTTTAAGATCGGTTATTTTTACCACGATGGCAAGAGTATAGAGCTGACAGGTCGACAAAAAAGGCATTTTATTTATCAATGTATTCTCCTTAATTAACAATACAACTATTCCAACTCAGTTCGTGCTCGCATCTCACCCAACACAGTCGAAAATCGTTTGCGGTCGAAGCAAAAAAAAACAAAGACAATACAGTGCAGTGAACAATAGAGTGTACGGAATGGTCAAATACGATTTAATAAAGCCTGAAACTTGGCCAACAAGACCAAATTCAATTTGTATAGATTTCAAGCTATGCAAAGTTAGACCAGCAGCAAATGAAATTGAAATCTTACTTAAAGAACGAATGCATCTAGACGCTAATAATGTAACTGAGATTCAATTCAACAAGGTGTCTAACTGTGTGTACATTATGTTTAACCGTGAAAGCGATGCAATTGCATTCGCTTCGGTTAACAACGAGGTGCACAGCGTTGAGTGTGACAACATTAAATACAAAATTCCTGTGCACATGATGGACAATGCCATACAAGTATGCGTGCATGACCTTCCCCCGTAGATCAGCGATCAGTCCGTTCGGAAAATCATGTCGCACTACGGTGAAGTTCTTTCCCTCGAAAGAGAAGTATGGCGGAATTTTTCCCCCGGCATCCGGAATGGCGTGCGAGTAGTACGTATGCAACTACGTAAGGCAACTCCATCTTACATCATTTGTGGTCAAGGTGGGACACATCCGTGTAAAACGCTGATTACCGCAACGAGCTCAAGACTGCGAACAACAAGGAATATGAAAAGAAGACGGAAATCAACAACAAAACCACCGATGCGGCAATGGAGGACGAGACGAACCACGAACAAAGTGCTCCTCAACCCTCGCAGGAGGGAAATGAAAGCTCTTCTCCTCCTAGAAAAAGAGAAAATTATTTAAAATTATTTATCTTTATTTAAAAAATCGGTTAATTCGGCCACGTAAAGCTTGTACGCAAATAGGCCTGAGTAAAAATATGTTTTAAATAAAAAAAAACTATTCCAACGGCGTTGAAACATGTCTACACCACTTTAATACCACGATTTTTCCTTCACATCAAAGACGCTCCAGTCTCTGCGATGACCTCAACATTCGATGCTAGTATGGTTTCAGCAAGCTTCGTTTTGACGTAAATACGTCTTACTTTGTCCGCAATAGTGATTCGTCAGCAATGCTATCATCTTTTCACCAACTGATATATCATTGCCAATTCAAATTGTGTTGTGATTTGATCATCAGTTGCATATTTTATGTCATATGTACACAGAAAGAAAAGATAAAACTTACACGACATGTAAACCGATAGTACTATGAAATAGACATAAGTTGAAACGAAAATCTGATTTAAAACCATGATTGATGTAAAATTACATGAAATTTCATTTAGTTTTTCATTGAACAAGACTGAATATTTACAAACCGCTTCGATTTGTAATGTAAATTTCCATTCAATTGCCTGCTCCAAATATGTGCATGAAAATAAATGTAAAACCACAAAATATTTTTATCTGTGTACGTGAAAGTAATGACATTGTAAGGAAGCATGTAACCACCGGGTGACGCACACAAATTTTCTTTATAAACTTACAATCAAGGGTGCGAAAATTTGACATTTTATTAAACCTTCGCCAAGCATAAGACAGTCACTGCCAACGACACACGACAACAATATTGAGAGCAGTAAATTTTGTCGCACTCTCACAGTAGTCAAAGCCACAGCGTTCGTTTTGTGGTAGTATACGTTTATGCTGGATAGGCAGCTGCTGTATTCGTTTTCAGTCACGGTCTTAGAGAATGTCATGAGCTTAAAATGTCATGACGTTTCCATAACTGGACTGTCATATCCGCTGTGAGCGCTCTGTAGCTATAAATTAAGTCCGAACGACGGTGTTTCAATTACCAGTTCAATTACGGTTTTGAGCAGCGTTAAGTAATTCCCATGCGCAAATATATCATCCTCATATTTATATCTGCTTTGAAAATTGAGATAAAAGTTGGCAATCACAAAGCTTGTTCATGCAGATAATTCAAAAATATTGCAACTATTTACATAAATTTTATATACGAAGTAACAGGAGCGCAGCATTTGTCTTTCTAGTATGACGCAAACACAAGAAATATTACCGCAGAGACTGCGCTTCTGTTACTTCTACAATTCTAGTTTACGATAAACGGCGTTAAATTGGTTTATCGAAAAAGTGCATTTCAGTAAATCAACCAGCTGGAAATAAAACAAAATCACACGAACTGCCAAAATTTTTCAAACAACATTGATGATTTTATAGAATCTGAATGTAAAAATAAAAGACAACGGACGAACTCCACTTCCGTTGATTATATGCCGCCTAACAATATTTACGATATTCTTCCTGAATCTGATTGTAGCGACATAGAAGAAAAATCTTCAAAAATTCCCGAAATGGACTCCTGAATCTGATTGTAGCGACATAGAAGAAAAATCTTCAAAAATTCCCGAAATGGACGCTTGTCGTTCTGGGAAGAAACAACAATCTATGCCTTCAGTGACGGTGATGATCTCCGACTTCAAAGCGTTCCGTGCTGAGCTTTCTACTTTTCTCCCGTAAGTAAAAGTCTCATTTCAAATCAGACGAAGAGGAGAATGTCGAGTCTTGGTTGATGGATTGGAAGATTACGAACGTCTTATTCGGTATTTGTCCGAGAAACTCCATAAATTTTACTCATATGATATAAAATCAGACAGACCCTTGAAGATTGTCTTGAAAGGCTTATCAAATGATCAAAGTACTGATGAAATTAGAAATGAACTAAAATAATTGCTTGGTTTTGCCCCTTCCCAAGTAATACTTATGAAAAAACAGCGAATGGTACGTCTAAACTACGCTTGTGCTTGAGCTTGAGCGACCACCCCGGGTTGCTACTCCGTTACTGATCGGAATTAGCTGAAATTGTACAGGGAGTTTTTAGATGATCCGACCTGGGACTGGTCAATTATCTTTCAATGTACATCTTCTGGTAATCCCAGAATTCATTGATCAGTACCGGCGCCGGCCAGGCCTGAACGTAGATCGTCTAAGGAATGGGAAGGGATGTTAGTAAAACACTTGTTGTTACTAGAGGCCGTATATACTACTGCGCACTCTACAAGTGTCATGGGAGAAGGATATTTGAACGGCTGAAAGCAAAAATCGGATAAGTGCAACTTTGTTCGGAAAACCCGTTTAAGTAATTTTGAATGCAAAAATTTGGATAAAAACATTGAGAGCAAAAACCGGACATGGATTTTGCAATGCAAGAATCGTTTGAAAACATCTTTTCTGCAAGAACCGGACAAAAAATTTTGAAAGCAAAAACCGGACAAAAACTTAACCGGTTCTTCCAAAACAAATGTAAACAATTTAATAACTTTAGAAAAAGTACGTTTCATTTCCCACATTAAAATTCATTGGGAACATTAAAAACGGCATAATGGTATTGCAAACTTAACGCAATGTCGTCGTTGTCAAGGCTTCGGCCATGGTACCAAAAACTGTCATATGGATATACGGTGTTTGAATTGTGGTAAATCGCATTCGAAAGACGTCTGTCCAATGAATGAAACCGCTGATAAATTTTCATGTTCTAGTTAGTGTTGGTGATTGCCGAAAATTTCACAGAAGCTGCTATATTGCTATCTATATTGTATACAACATTTTCAATCCGGTAGAAGATGCTACAAGAACTCGAGTCTCTCAATGCATGAACCGCGAGAGAATTTTTCTACATTCTTTCGCTCCACTTCATACTCTGAGTATTTCTCGGCCCTTAAAAAAAATTGCAGTCTGATAATGATCGCCGCTGTGTGGAATTTACCAAGAGAGAATCGCAAGTTGACAATTATCGCAGAAAATCGAATCGATGATTCAACTTGATGATTCTCATACTAGGTTGCAATATTTCAAAACCCTTGTGTGGAGCATTCACATACATTTTCATAGATACAACTTATTCAAAGATTATATGCACATAGTTAGAATAAGCGGCAATAGTAAAATGATTCTATCGCAATTATCAACTGCCTGTACAGAATCGGATCGCGAAACGAGAATAAGCGACCGTTTGTTGCTTCAGAGAAGATCCCCACAGCGGCGTGCCAACCTTTGATTCTCAGAAATATCATCGAGAGAAATTCGCTCTCGCACTGGTGTCGATTCTATGTTAAATGAGCCATGCCGGGTTTTTGTTGTTGCGATGATTTTCAACTCTCTTTGATGGCACTGATTCTATCGTTGAAGAGTTGCCAGCGAACGTTCTTTGATACGATAAAAGCCATCCTTGGTTCTAGTTGTGATGTAAATCATAAATCCAATTATTTGAAATGTCCTGTCAGGATCGTTCGACTCAAGTCAAATCAACGACCTTAAATTCATAGAACATACCTGAAAAAAAAAACGATACCATTCATAGAATTTATTTCATCGCTGGAGCATATTTGCCATTTCAATGCACCGGTGAACAATAAAATTTCTTTTAGACGGATTCCGGATTTATCACGGTTTTTATTTACGCGGTTTTCGCAATTAACACGGTTTCTGATGAGAGTTTAAAAAGCACTGTCATTTGTTTTTTGAGAAAAATTTAAAAAAAGGGAACAGGTTGTCTGTAAGAAAACGATTATGAGAGCTAATTTAAAGTTTGAAAGTTAACTAAAATCATTCATTTTTTTTTTTTTTTATTCAAGAATATAATGTTTAAGGCACACTGCTTAAGCTCTAAGATGCCAAGGGCTTTTACTAATTTAAAATTTACGACTAACTTAAAACTAGGGTTGTATCATTAAGTAATGTCATATTTGGGTCGCAGTGGTTGACTTTGGCAGATCCAGCCTTCATGTGGTGATCGGCCGGTGATCTGAATATTTCATGAGAGTCTTCCATATGGCGTTGGTGAATATTCATATTGGCCGCATTCTTCGGTCCGTGTGGGTCCGCGGGAAACACCCCCAGGTTACGAATACCCGGCGGGTGGCCCGCATGCTGTTGATAAGTTTCCGTGGGCGATGATGGTGTTGTTACAGAAGAAAATGAAAAAAAAAAAAAAATATAGCGAAGTAAATATTGCGTAAAACGGAGTAAAAAGGGGATATGGGAATGAAATGACTACAACGACAGAGATCTAATTAGTTGACATCGAGATGGTGAAGAGACGGGGAGGGGGGAAGCGGAGGTTAGTGACAGCAAAAAGATCTTGTTAGTTCCGATGAAGATGGTGGACAGATGAGGAATCGGGATAATCGGCGGAAGTTAGTGTCGAACCTGCAGTTGAGAAATAATTCTTAGCCACAGTTGAAACAACGTCGATAAATAGGAGGAACTTTCTAAGCCAGATGTAACAGATTACACTTGTATATTAATGTGTTTGAGGAACTGGTATATGAGAAGCATATATGAACTATCCCGACTCGCCAACACATCCCGAACCGGAACCTCAGGCGGTCTACCTCGGGCCCTGAGGGATTCCAGTAGCTTCGACCTGGCGTCGCGATACTCTACGCACGACCACACGACATGCTCGATGTCCTGATAACCGTCGCCACAGGTGCAGAGCCCGTTCTCCACGATCCCGATACGCCGGAGATGTGCGTTGAATGTATAGTGATTTGACATGAGTCGTGACATAACGCGAATGAAATCACGACTCACGTTCATCCCCTTGAACCAAGGTTTCGTCGATACCTTAGGGATAATGGAGTGTAGCCATCGTCCCAGTTCGTCATTCGTCCATGAAGTTTGCCAACTTTCGAGAGTTTTCTGACGAGAGATACTGAAAAATTCATTGAAGCAGATTGGTCTTTCATAAATATCACCTTCTAATGCGCCCACTTTAGCCAATAAGTCAGCCTTTTCATTGCCCGGAATGGAACAATGCGAAGGGACCCAGACTAATGATATTAAATAAGACCGTTCAGATAAAGTACTCAAATGTTCCCGTATTTTCCCAGGAAATATGGGGGATACTTTCCTGGCTTCATTGCCCGGAGAGCTTCTATTGAGCTTAGACTGTCCGTGACAATGAAGTAATGGTCTTTGGGCAAGGTTTCAATGATCTCAAGGGTGTACTGAATAGCAGCTAATTCTGCGACGTAAACTGAAGCCGGATCATTGAGTTTGTGAGAAGCGGTGATGTTTTGATTGAAGATGCCGAAGCCTGTGGACTTGTTAATGTTTGATCCGTCAGTGTAAAACACCTTTTCACAGTTGACTGTTCTAAATTTATTATAAAAAATATTTGGGGCCACTTGAGGGCGCACGTGAGCCGGAATTCCACGAATTTCTTCTCTCATGGATGTGTCGAAAAACACAGTAGAATCAGAAGTATCCAAGAAATGAGCACGGTTGGAAACAAACGAAGAAGGATTAATATTCTGAGCCATGTAATCAAAATACAAGGACATAAAACGGGTTTGAGAATTAAGCTCAACTAACCTTTCGAAATTTTCAATCACCAGAGGATTCAAAATGTCGCATCGAATGAGCAAACGATATGAGAGATCCCAGAACCGGTTTTTCAATGGGAGAACACCCGCCAGCACTTCGAGGCTCATCGTATGAGTCGATTGCATGCAACCCAAGGCAATACGCAAACAACGATACTGAATTCTTTCCAGCATGATGAAATGAGTGTTCGCCGCGGATCTGAAGCAAAAGCATCCGTATTCCATCACGGACAATATCGTTGTTTGGTACAGCCTGATCAGGTCTCCTGGATGGGCACCCCACCACGACCCGGTTATTGTCCGAAGAAAGTTGATTCTTTGTTGGCATTTTCTTTTCAGATACCTAATGTGACATCCCAAGGTGCCTTTGGAGTCGAACCAGACCCCGAGATATTTAAATGTGAAGACCTGAGCTATGGTTTCACCCCCTAGTTGAAGCTGTAATTGTGCTGGTTCTCGCTTTCTCGAAAATACAACCAGCTCAGTTTTCTCCGTAGAGAATTCGATACCCATTTGAAGAGCCCATGTGGATAAGTTGACAAGAGTATCTTGTAACGGCCCTTGCAGATCGCCAGCTTTGGGTCCTATAATAGACACAACGCTGTCGTCGGCAAGTTGTCTTAGCGTGCAAGATGTGTTGATACATTTATCGATGTCGTTTACGTAAAAATTGTATAGAAGGGGGCTTAAGCATGAGCCCTGAGGAAGACCCATGTAACTGAATCGTATTGTCGACAAATCACCATGCGCGAAATACATGTGTTTCTCAGACAATAGATTATGTAAAAAGTTGTTCAAAACTGGCGAGAGACCATGCTGATGCAGCTTCTCAGATAAGATATTTATAGAAACTGAGTCAAAAGCCCCCTTAATGTCTAGGAAAACTGACGCCATTTGTTCTTTACGAGCAAATGCCATTTGAATTTCTGTTGAGAGCAACGCAAGACAATCGTTCGTTCCTTTACCCCTGCGGAAACCAAATTGTGTATCTGAAAGTAAGCCATTAGTTTCGACCCAATTGTCTAGACGGAAGAAAATCATTTTTTCGAACAATTTCCGGATACAGGAAAGCATAGCAATCGGCCGATACGAATTGTGATCGGAGGCTGATTTTCCTGGTTTTTGAATGGCGATCACTTTCACTTGTCTCCAGTCATGTGGAACAATGTTGTCCTCAAGGAACTTATTGAATAAACTCAACAAGCGCCTTTTGGCGGGGTCTGGCAGATTTTTCAACAAGTTGAATTTTATTCTGTCTAATCCCGGGGCTTTATTGTTACATGACAAGAGTGCAAGTGAGAGCTCTACCATCGAAAACGGTGTTTCGTTTGTATTTGGTGTCGCGGCGCGGGTGATCTTCTGTTCCGGAACAGAGTCTGGGCATACTTTTTTAGCGAAATCGAATATCCAGCGGTTGGAATATTCCTCGCTTTCATTCGTGGTGTTATGATTGCGCATTCGTCGGGCTGTGTTCCAAAGAGTACTCATAGATGTTTCTTTCGTTAAGCCGTCTATAAACCGACGCCAGTAACCACGTTTCTTGGCTCTAATCAAGTTCTTAGTTTTAACGTCTAACGCCGCGTAATTCCGGTAATTATCAGGTGTTCCATTTTTTCTGAATATTTTATACGCGGAGGCTCTCTCCGCGTTTAAATTTGTGCACTCTTTGTCCCACCACGGGTTGGGAGGACGGATGTTAGTTTTCGCGCCGGGTACACGTTTCGTCTGAGCTTGAGTCGCGGTGTCGAGAATCAAGCCAGCCAAAAACGTGTACTCTTCCTCCGGAGGAAGTTGTTGAGTTCTTTCAAGTTTCTCAGATATCGAGGTCGCATAGCTATTCCAATCAATATTTCGTGTGAGGTCATACGAAACATTGATTGTCTTCGATGGTTTTGAGCCGCTGGTGATTGATATTACGATCGGTAGATGATCGCTACCGTGGGGATCAGGAATTACCTCCCACGTGCAATCCAACCGTAGCGATGTCGAGCAAAGGGATAAATCCAGCGCACTTGGTCTTGCTGGTGGTGCAGGAATCCGTGTCATTTCTCCCGTATTCAAGATTGTCATATTGAAGTTATCGCAGATATCATGGATCATAGTTGATCTGTTATCATCGTGAAGACAGCCCCATCCCGTACCGTGTGAGTTAAAGTCTCCTAAAACCAACGTCGGTGCAGGAAGGAGCTCTACGATATCACTGAGCCACCGATGCCCAACCGAGGCTCTTGGGGGAATGTAGATGGAAGCAATGCAAAGGTCCTTACCTTTGATTGTAACATGACATGCGACAACTTCAATACCTGGTATCGAGGGGAGGTTAATGCGATAGAAAGAATAGCACTTATTGATCCCCAAAAGTACTCCTCCATAGGGATTATCTCGATCCAGACGAATAATGTTAAAATCGTGAAAGTTTAAGGGTATTTCAGAAGTTAGCCAAGTTTCGCACAATGCAAATGCGTCACATTTCAGATTGTTTACTAGAAATTTAACTGAATCTATTTTTGGGATAATACTTCTGCAATTCCACTGTAAAACAGTGATTAGATCCGTGACCTCGGTGGATGATTTAGCCATCGAAAGATACAATCGCTGAAAGAAGGGGCCAATTTGCAGTCAACTGCTTCAAATATGTTTTTACTGTTGGCATGAAAGCAATTAAAATGCTTCTAAGAGGGTCTGAAATATTGAAAGTTGTAAAAATCCAGTCCACAACATCAGAGAACTTTATAAGTCCAGCACCTAGTTGGTTCTCTGGTGGATTTTCAGGGACGCTTGGGGATTTTTTAGTCCCTGGAAGCGGTGGGAATTCCATCTCGGAATTGAGTTTTCCGAGACCAGGAGCTTTTTGCTTCGGTAGTTTGTCACGATTCCCGTTAGCTGTAACTTTTCGAAGCCCTTCGGAAGACATCTTCGAACCCTTACTAGGGAGCTTATGATAGGATTTGTTTGCTCTTTTCCTATAGCTATGAGGGACCGCCGAAGATGGACCTTCTAAAGGGTCGTCAGATTCGCTCTCGTCAGTTGACAAGCAAGCATATGGATTTGTTGTCTGTTTAGGAGGGGTGGCACTTTTAAGCATATCTGCAAATGAACGCTTGGAGTGTTCTTTCAGAGAACGCTTCATCCTATCTCCGCGCAGTTTGTATGCGGGACATGCCATTAGGTCATGCGAACCCTCCTTACAGTAGAGACACTTTTCAGCATTTTTACCGCAAGAGCCATCCGCATGAGCCTCTCCACAATTAGCACAACGTGGCTTATTGCTGCAATGGGTAGCTGTATGCCCAAGCTGTTTGCAATTGGTGCAATTCATTACACGAGGTACAAAAAGACGAATAGGCAGACGAACCCGGTCCAAGAGGAGGTAATTAGGTAAAGCCGATCCGGCGAAGGTCACACGATAAGAGTCTGATTGGGGATAGGACTTTGTTCCATCCCCGGCGATCGATACTGAATGCAATCGCTTGCAATCCAGTATCTTGACATTCCTAAGTGAGGGGTCTTTAAAACAACCCGCCCCGTACTTAAGAATATCCTCGCAAGTCAAACTCGAATCGGTGACCACACCGTCGATTTCGACTTCACGAGCTGGCACGTAGACGCGGTACTCCAGCGTAAAAGGATCATTTTGAACAAGCTCATTAGCCTGTTTTGAGCTGGTAAACAGGACCCTGAGCTTGTCTGGCCGTATTCTATCTATACTTTTTATGGTATTATATCGCGAATACAGGTCCCGCGATATTTTTAAAATATTCAGTTTTTTTTCCTTTGATTTGGTCCGGAAATAGACCGCGTAAGGCCCGGCCGGTAGTGCGAGCCCATCAGGGTAGCTCTTTATGCGGGACTTTTTACTGACAAGGGAAGTCTCCATTTGAACATCGGGAGCGGGGGGGGCAGGTTTTAAATTAGACATAGCGGAACAAAATCATTCATTCAACAACTCACGAGATCATTGAATGTCGTTCCATAAAATGATTAATCAGTCTTCAGATCTTTAATCCCTGTTGTAAATTACACGGCAACGTCTCTTTCGCTCAGTTGTGGTGTATGATGTCAGCATCGTCATTGATATCATAGATTTCATAGATTTCATAGCAATTTTTTTCATCGTATCGAGCAGTACAGTATTTTATACCCATTTGAATAACATAACTCTATTAGTATTATGATTTACACCGATGAAATGAATTGCTTCAGCATGACACATAGTAACACATGGATCAATAAGTCCCGAGACTAAAGCAGAGATGGCGCTCGTAGTAAACCAGTAACCACGTCTTTCTAGAGTACTAGCTTTTGCTTGAAACGGGTCAACATTTTAAGTCGATCCGACCAGAAAAAGCTGAGTTATCGGAATTGGAGTACAGTCGTTTTGTAGTTTGTTTAAAAAATGGAAAAAAACCGAGTTTCGTGTTTTGATAAAACATTGTTTTTTAATGGGTAAAAACACCAACGATTTGTCGGTGGTTCGCCGAGTTTAAACGTGGTCGTACCGACACAAATGACGCGGAACGCTCGGGTAGACCTGTGGAAGCCTTTACACCGGAAAATGTGAGTGAAGTGACAAAAATTATAATGAAAGAAGCTCCGTGAGATTGCTGAGATGACACAGATATCATATGGAAGTGTATTTACTATCCTTCATGAACAATTTAGCATGACAAAGGTTTTTTTCCAAGTGGGTGCCGCGATTGCTTTTGATGGAACAAAATGCACCCTGCCACAAGTCGATGAAAACAATGGCGAAATTGAACGAATTGGGCTTTGATCTGATTCCACACCCCCCATACTCGCCAGATTCAGCCCCCAGTGATTACTGGCTCTTCGCTGATCTTAAAAATATGCTCCAGGGAAAAAGATTTGGCTCAAATGAGGAGGTCATCGTTGAAACTGAAGCTTATTTTGAAGCGAAAGATAAATTTTTTTATAAACATGGTATTGAAAAATTGGAAAAACGTTGGAACCATTGTATCAACCTAAAAGTTGATTATGTTGATGAATAAAAAAAAATTTTGCAAAAAAAATGTTGTTTCCATTGTTAGTCTCGGGCAGGGCTTGCAAATTGAAGCAACGAATATGAACGAAAGGGTTTCACCATCTGTGCTATTCACACACATTCGTATGTCAGGTAGAATTCACAGCGCAACCCAAGCCAGGAGAGCTGCTTCGTTCGTTCATTAGTTCATGAATATGCCCGCTTGCTGAGACCTATGCTTCATGAGGTTAGCATTTGATGAATGGTTCTCATATTGTAGATGCCTATGAGGAAACTAGTTTCATAACTTTTAGTTCCGATGAATGTTAATTTAAAGAACATTGCTTTTAGTGTTTCTAGGATATATACACAGTGTAAACTGCCAAGAAACAAATTGATCGTTTTGAAAATGGGCTCAAATGCAAAACTTCTGCTATAAAATGTTTAAAGTATGTTTGAAATGTGTTCAAATTTGGTCTTGGAATGCGAACATTATGTTAAAAATGATTTCTGTAAACCTACTTTTTAAAAATAAACCGTAAACATTGCCTATATGACTTTGCTTCGCGTCTTGTAGCACACCGCGAGGCAAGGTCTTCTTTCTCGTACAATACTAACGAGAGTGAACCCTTCATTCCATTACATTGTCATGGATTGCTTAGTTCATGTGTTAACTGAGACTGAGAGCACAGTCATTTTACTTGGCAAGGGGAATTGGTCTGCTCAGTAGCATATACTCTCACGCATCCAGTTTCTCTCTAATATAGGTCTCTCATTCAGCTATGTTAAGCAAAGTGTTCACAGCAGATATTTTTTGTTGCTTCGTTCGTTTGAGGATTCACAATACAAGCCCTGGTCTCGGGACTTATTGATCCATGTGTTAATACCTTTTCTAATTTGATCCATATTCATCTCAATGAATTCTTCCCCTTTACTTCTGTCGCTGTGTGCATAGATCTTCATCCAATACCCATGTCTTCCCACACAGTTTAGTTGAAAATGACTATTAAGATCGTTAGTGTTTACTACACATCGCAACTTCGGAATTGAAAAGAACTTACTCTCAAGCTTTATTTGCAATAAAAGTGTTTATGGGTGGTATTATTAGCACTTCTTTAGTCGAACGTTCTAGATTGTACGTACTATCGTTCTTTTGGAAACCGAATTCATTAAGCAGAAGGCATGAGCCATTTAGATTAATTTGCTTATCGTACAACGTGTTTCCTGAGTGTTCTAATTTTAATTTGTCATCCAATGTGTTTTATCAAGTATGACTAGACCTTCTCGTAACCCCAGGCTGGTTTTAGATTTCCGTTTTTAATGTGAAAACAGTTACATTTTATCATAAATAAAACAAATACTCCACGGTTTTTGGAATTATTACGTCAAATTTTCCACACGGTTTTATTTTTGCACGGTTTCCGCAATCAACACGGTTTTATTTTACACGGATTTTTTTAACACGGTACGTAACTCCCGTGTAAAAAGAGACCTTTGTGTAATGGTAAAATACTTCATAATCAACTCTCTGCTGGTTACTTTACTGTTCTTTATCCCAGTAATCCGACTTGCTTCTCTTCCGTGAAAAATCCCTCTACAATTGATCTGGTTCTAACAGATCAAAGTCACTTTTTAGCGAACCGATTACACATGCTGACTTTGACTCAGATCATCTTCCAGTAACATTCAGACTTTCCAACGAAGCTATAATTAATCCAATTAGTTACATATTCAAGTATCATACAGCCAATTGGTTTGAATACAGATCTCACATTGAATTTTAGAAAATTCTGCGGACATCTACACAACAATAGATAATTTGGATCATTACATTATCGAAGATTATCAGATTGTAGAGAATAGAACAGCTATCGATGGGAGCATACGGCGACATTCACGAGAGAAAATGTCATGAGACCTATGACATTTTTCATCGTTACAGTTACGGTGAAGTATAGTCTGCGACTGCTGCCATTTGTGCGATTTGACTGTCTGCTGTTTCGTGTCATTCTCCAGTACCGCTTGCAACCCTGCTTACAAAACTAAAGCAATCGAAGCGAGAGCACCAGGACGTCAGGGCATCTGAGGAACCCAACAAGAAATTGAAATCACGAAACATAAATTTTCCAGAGACAAATAATCTATCTTTGAACTACCGTAGAGATAAGAGCAATATTTTCTTATTTTAACACAATCTTCAATAACTGCAAAATATTGAATTTCCAGTTTTTTGCACTCGCCACCCTGTTATTCCGGAACCGGAAGTCAGATTTATATGAAACTCAAAAACTTTCTATGGAGCAAGAGTGGTTTTCATTTGAGCCTAAGTTTGTTATAATCGGTTCAGCCATCTCGCAAAAAAGTGAGTGCATATTTTTGTCACACACACACACACACACACACACACACACAGATCTCGACGAACTGATTCGAATGATTTATAGCACTGGGCCCCTTTTGTGCTCGGTAAAAAATAAGTTTAGCTTTTCCAGTGATTGTGTAGCCTTTCTTTGTGAGAAAGGTAAATAAATGCCATTCGATTATGAATGCTAGGAATTATTTTCTATTCATATAACAACTACTCTATTTTTTTATTATTTCAGGTACCAAGCTACATTCTAGACTACGTGGTTGTCACAGCCTGGGTACAGGACAGCGGTGTCCATCTGTATCCAAATACCGACATCGGTGGCAAGTATATCGTGCTACCGAACGGCGATTTGTACATCAACAACGCCGGGCCAAGCGATGCGTATAAAACGTACTCGTGCAGAACTGTAAATAGACTAACAGGTGAGTGATACCTGAAGTGTGTGCAGCTAAATCGTTTGCAACGGTTGTAGCATTCTGGGCGAGGCAACACAGAAAAAATCTACTAACATAGATACCGATACAGAGTAGAATCAGAGAGAGCATCCAGTTTTTTTTTTAATTTTGGATCATGGTAACTGTTTCAATGGCCGTCTCCTGTAACCATCTCTGTACGTCGACATGGAAAGAATATTTCAGCAATTGGTAGAACAAATTGAATGTAGTGGAAGTTAGTTGTAGTAATATTTTTTATTTGTTTATCTACGTGTCAAATTTTATAACAGCATTCCATGGTAAAAGCGAGATAATTTCAGAGAATCTCTCTACTTCTGATAAAATAAACAATAAAACATATGCCTATGTCAAGATTTTTACCATAGACAAAAATTTCTGCAATGCGGGACTAAATTACAATCTTGTTCTATTCTGCCATTATTTCAATCGAATTGCAGGCGAAATACAAATTTCAACATATCCAGGTAGAGTAATAGTGACTGAACCTAAAGGACTAGTACAACCTAGAATTAATGTAGAGAAACACTCGCTCAAGCACGTAGTTGTGAATGCACAAGTCACGCTGCCTTGTGTAGCCCAGGGTCACCCAGTTCCAACGTATCGCTGGTTTAAGGAGGTCAAGGATCAAATTATTCCACTCCAGCTGAATGAGCGAATCAGCATAATTTCGGCCGGATTGCTAAAGATCGCCAAGGCCCGTCTGGAGGATAGCGGGAAGTATCTCTGCTGGGTAAACAATACAGCCGGCGAGGAGACAATCCAGGTGACGTTGACCGTTACCGCACCCCTTACAGCACACCTGCAGCCACAAGTACAAACCGTAGATGTTAGTAAGGATGCACAATTTCAGTGTATCATTTCGGGATTCCCGGCCCACGAAGTCCTTTGGATGCATAACGGGAAACCCATTGTTCGGGATAGTCGTATAGAGATTTACACCGACACACCTCGTATCGTGATCAAGAACGTGCAGAAGGAGGATCAGGGCATGTACCAGTGTTTTGTATCCAATGAATGGGAACAGATACAGTCGACTGCCGAGTTACAACTTGGAGGTAAGTATCTGATGAAAACTGCTCAACAGATATGGTATTCAATAAGGTATTATACATTTTTACAAAAGTTTTGTAGGCCTCACACGTGACCGGCAGAGAATTTGCCAACGAAATTAAAACCTTGGAATAAAGAAAAATGCTGCCATTTTTTCTAACCTCCTTTGTTTCGATAGCATGGAAGATAAAGTGGTCTTGTAAATAACATCAGAGTTATTACCTACAATTATGCGCTCGAATTCGATTTTGCTATAGTAGAATAATACTAGCTTCATCATAAAACTAGCTTTTTGTCTCAATCACACGGAAAAGTTATGCTATCCTATGAAAACCTATGTAAAATGTCTGAGCTTCGGCTCAGATGACCGAATAGCTTGATTATGACGAATGCTTATTTATACTCGGTTTTGACAGTTAGGTCTTTCGCCGTGGCATGTCTTGTTTGGGAGTTGGTATAGGATATGGGTTGGGGATTTAGGGGTCAACATTACATGTCATGATAATTACATTTTCTACATTATTATCCATCGTCCTATTTTCTCATTTGAAGAGACAGTATTGAGGATGCTATTAGTCCGATCGGTGAGGGTCTTGAGTGTCCGTTTCCGGCTAGATCTGGTGTCTTTGTGGGACCATTCCAATAAGTTAGTCGAGATCGCAAAATTTGTTTGGACACGCACTTTTCTCTAAAATGAGCTGATTTAAATGAAATGAAATTCAAATGACAAAAAAATCCTGAATTTGATCCGGATTCGACTTCCGATTCCGGAATTTTAAGGTAATATGCAAGAAAATCAAGACATGTACACTAATCGATTTGCTTTGATTGAAGTCGCCTTGAATTTTGTATGACTTTCATCAGCAATGTCTCTTTTGTGACTTGGTTCACTTTTGAGAAAACAAAAAATATCAAATCATTGTTTAGCGCGAGCAATGAGTGAACTGATGTAGCGATTCGTTTGTGTGGTGTGTTTTCTTATCAGCTCGTGGAACTCTATGCAAATGCATAACTGCTATTTGAACTGACTAGAGACTGTACCAAGATGAAGATCTGCTCAATTAGGCTGATTTCTGCGTGGTGTTTCACATGCAGGGTTGTTTAAATGGCAAAACGAGTTCCCCGGATAGGAAAAGTTACAGGTTCGAGTGATAATTTTCTCACTAACTTTTAATTCTGCTACTTGTTTCGTCTGATCTTTTCCAATCTGTCTTCTCGTTAGGTATTTATTGAAGGCTGAATAGAATTTCGTAAACTTAGAATCAAACGAAAGTCTCCTGTGGTGTGTTCTGACGTCTGGTTCCAGAATTGCAGAGTGATTAATGTAATAATTTTATTTTCAAGAGTGTTAAAATCTTTAAGACTAGTCCAGTATACAGGTCTTGGTAATTGATAGCCATAGAAACTATTCTTTGGTATTCTTTGCTCCAGGTTTCACTTCTGGAAATTCCTGAAGCAGTGATCAAAAATTTTTAAAGCTTGCTTCACACAGAATTGGAACAAAGACAATTCAAGATCTTTTTTTATTCAAATGTAGCGTTTTCTTCATACTTTTAAGAAAAAATACGGATAAAATTATTCGTCATGGTTTCGAACTTTTTCTGTAACACGGCTCATTAGGCGGCGCACAACTTCTTCGTCCATCGTTTTAGCTATCTTATTCCACTAGGTCGTTATCTGATTGATGTATTTGACAACCTTTCCCTTTGCCTTGAGTATCCTCGTCATGATTGCCCTGTATTCCTCAATAGGCCGGAACTGGGGGCAGTTGGGTGGGTTAAGGTTTTTCGGAACAAACTGGACCCCTTTCTCTGCATACCATTCTTGAACGATTTTGCTGTAATGACAGCTTGCCAAATCTGGCTAAAACATTACTGGATGGTCGACACACTCTTTTTTGGTATAGTTCCAATGTCATTGTCTTATTCGTAACGAAAACTTTCGTTTTTTTTGCCTGCAAAATGCTCTGCCAAATCATAAATTTTCTTGCAAATTTGTCGGCAAAAACAAATTTAAATTTGGCTGGAACATCCCCCCGAGCCATTGCCAAGTAAAATTTTTGACCTGGAATTTGCCCGAAATCAGCCTTGACATAGGTTTCATCGTCCATCAGAAGATACCCGTCGAACTTGGTCAGCACCTGGTCATATAGTTTCCGAGCACGAATTTTAACCACACTATTTTGTTTTATGGTCCGATTTGGCTGTTTGCTAGCTGGATACGACTTGATTCCTTCCTGGAGTCGAGTTCTCCTCACGGTACTATGGGCAGCACCGAATTTTCTGGCCAATTCACCGTCCGACAGATTAGGATTCCTCTTAATCGTCTTCAAAATCTTACCACGCAGTTTCCGGTCGACAGTTTCACTCCGACGATTGGCTTGAGGCTTCCGAATCGTCGTCAATGTTTCCTTATACCGTTTGATAACGCGCCATACGGTATTTCTGGGCAATTTCAGCTGTTTAGCTAGCCTAGATGCAGATCACAATAAATTTTCCAAATAACTGTGCACAATTTTTTCCCTTCTTTCGGTTTTCATGTTGATTGTTCACAAAGTACAGTCGATTTGCGGAATGTCAAAAATCATACGTGAAGCTGACAAAATTCCCGACACGTGGGCGCCAAGAACTTCCGGTATACAAATTAGGTTCTCAGTATATCGAAGCAAAACGATTCGACTCAAAACTTTCTTCAAATCAGTATAACTCAAAACTATCAAGTTTATCAAAATGGTGTCTAGGAAAAAGCTATAGGAAATTAAGTGGTTACTATCAAAAACATACATGAGACGGGTATAGAGTCGATGACTCCACGCAGATTATTTGAGTTTTTCTGGCCCGAAGAGGCAAATGACTTGGTTGAAACCTCTATTATCGAAACAAAAAACATGCTATGAAAAAAATGATGCTTCATTTTTCACGAAACAACATCTGATAATAATGTTATTAGTGCCTTTTTTAAAATTGAAGTTACAGCTAGAAGTTAGAAGCTAACGATTTTGAGATATTCAAAGCCTTGCTTTCGAATACGATTAACGTTTTGATGTAGTATTGAAAATAGTGATTATTGACATTGGGTACATTTCCACTCTTATTTGTATTATGCTATTGCGTCTAAAAATTGAAGTTATAAATACTGAATCTGAAAGCATCGCAATCCACTGATTAATGAAATGACGTTTAGTTCAATTTTCCTACTTGCTCTTGCATTGATGTTGGAGCATAAAGTGTCAAGTTTAGAAACGATTGCTGAATTGCAACTAATTATTGACACAGTTAGCTTATTTTTAGGAAATATAACGGTCAAATTATCGCATGCTATCAAATTGACATTAGCCGAAACTTTTTTTTTACTTGCATCAAAACTATTACACAAAAGGTTCACAAACCACCTTTTCTATGCTCTATTTCACCCAAGATGCTACACCGGAACTATTATACTGGTTTTCTGAGCAGACGCTTCAACCTGGACCAACAGTTTCATTAAAGTGCGTTGGAACGGGCAATCCGCCACCGCAATTCACCTGGAAGTTGGATGGCTTTCCCGTAAGTATTTCTTTTTCAGAGAATCTGCTACTTCTCATTATAACATCTGTGCAGAGCAGAGCGTTCCTACCGCAACCATAAGCTGCCTATGACGTATTTTTATAACAATTTGCCCATTTATTTCCGGCTCGTTGCAGATCCCCGATAGCTCTCGGTTCGTTGTTGGCCAGTATGTAACCATTCACGACGACGTAATCAGCCATGTAAATATATCCAACGTGAAGGAGGAGGACGGTGGGGAATACACCTGCGTGGCTCAGAACAGCATCGGCCGGTGAGTACAGAAATAAACGTAGAACTCTAGAGAAATGATTTCTCACCACAACTCCTGTTTCCTAATATCCATTCCGTTTCACTTCATTCGTTATTGCATGTTTTCCTGGGAAATAAAAATAATCTGCTCGTTGTGGTTTTCTCAAGAGTAAACATTTACCGTAGACGGAGGTGAAATTTTATCTATGCTCAATCTTGAACTGATTGAATAAGAACTGCCATTTCGTGAGTAAAGTTACACGAAAATTTGATTTACTGCTCCTCCATACAACCTCGGTCAACGGTAACGTACAAAACGGTAGTAGCAATCCTATCTATTTTTTCATCATACCATGAAATATGAACTAATCAATCTTTCATGCTTTGTTTTCTTTCAATTAGCCTTGCACATCCCTTAATCTCTTATAATATACACTCTGACTCAACGATTCAGAATGTTACCTTGTTTTCCATTTCTTATTTGATTTTGTTTTCTGCCCGAATTCAATTATAGGGTATCGCATAGTGCCCGAGTGAACATATACGGTCTTCCATACATTCGAGAGATGCCTAAAATCACCGGCGTTTCCGGTAGTGATCTAGTGATAAAGTGCCCGGTAGCCGGCTATCCGATTGATAAAATACACTGGGAACGAGACGGTCAGACACTACCAATCAATCGTCGCCAACGAGCCTACAACAATGGTACGCTTATCATCGAGCAGCTACAGCGAACTGAAGATGCCGGAACTTATACGTGTATGGCGCAGAACAAGCAGAAACAAACATCTCGACGAAACGTAGAGATTCAAGTTATAGTGCCTCCAAAAATCATGCCCATCCAAGCAATGACCAACATGTTGCGCGAAGGAATGCGTGCTGCCATCTCGTGCCAAATATTAGAAGGAGATCTACCAGTAAATTTTCGCTGGGAACGCAACGGTAAACCAATTCTCGGAACCGGCAATGAGGTGATTCGTCGGTTGGATGAGTATTCGGCCAGTTTAGTCATTGAACATATCACGTCGGAATATTCGGGTAATTACACCTGCATTGCGAGTAACGTGGCGGGAAGCGAAAGCTTCACAGTTCCTTTGACAGTAAATGTACCACCGAAATGGATTCTCGAACCAAAGGATTCCAGTGCTCAAGCCGGGCAAGATGTCGCTCTTCACTGCCAAGCCGGTGGCCATCCCAAACCGATAATCACATGGAAGAAAGCGATTGGCAACACTCCCGGAGAATACAAAGATTTTTTATACGAACCGAACGTCTCTCTGCATACAAACGGCACACTGGAATTTCGAAAGATAACTAAAGAATCACAAGGTCATTTTTTATGCGAAGCAAAAAACTCTATTGGAACTGGAGTTAGCAAAGTAATTTTTCTCAAAGTTAACGGTAGGTCAATGTTGTTTTTGATAAAGCTTAAGTTTTTAATCATGGTTTATTCCAGTACCTGCCCATTTCAACACAAAGAGTAAGCAAATCACATCCCCTCGCAATAAACAGATTCATATCCAATGCAACGTCCAGGGTGACAATCCGATCGATATTAAATGGAAATTACAAAACTCTCAACAACATATAGACGAATCGTTGGACAACCGGTACAATATCCGAGAACAAGTGCTGGATGATGGAATGGTTTCAGAGCTAGGGATTTCACACACTTATCGCCAGGATACCGGTGTCTACATCTGCCATGCAACGAATGCCTTCGGACATGACGAAATGTCGATTCAGCTAGTGATTCAAGAGGTTCCGGAATCTCCGAAGAACTTACGAATAAATTCACAACAATCCCGAACACTTCAGCTGTCTTGGAGTCAACCTTTTGCCGGAAACAGTCCCATCGAGAAATACAACGTTGAATACAAGTTGGTCACCGATTCTTGGCAATCTGCCGAACATATTACTGTAGCCGGAACACAGACGGTCATTACCTTGCAAAATTTGAAGCCTGCTAAAGCATATCACATTAAAATATCTGCCGAAAACAAGTTGGGTGCATCCGAATACTCGGAGGTGATCCAGGTCACCACCTTAGAAGAAGTGCCTTCCGGTCCACCATTGAACATCAAAGGTGAACCAAAAAGTTCCACCGAAATTTTCCTTTCTTGGGAAGCACCAGATCGAGAACAGTGGAATGGAAACCTGCTCGGTTACTACGTAGGTTACCAAGAAGCAACCAACCCCAACGACAAGGAAATTAATCCGACACAGGGTTTCAATTTCAAAACCGTCGAGGTTCGAACGCATTTCGGCGGTGAAACTACACTTAGTGGCTTGAGCAAGTGTACCCAGTACAACATAGTGGTGCAGGCGTACACTAGCCAGGGTAGTGGACCACCGAGCAAGGAAATTTCCCTCAACACCTTAGAGGATGTGCCTTCAACTGCACCTGACAGTCCAAAGTGTGATGTGCTGAGTTCTACATCGATTTATATCACCTGGTCGCCTCCTGCACCTGAGGGTCAGAACGGCAAAATACGGGGATATAAGGTATCATACATCGAAATCGAGGATCTGTTTGGTAAGAATAAATAAGAGGCATAAGTTTGGCGCAATGATTTGTAGTATTCATACTTTTCAGAAAAAGAACCGTATACTGCAAAAACAAATAATCAGTACATGACGTTGGAGAATCTAAAGAAATTTACCAACTACACGTTCTGGGTACTAGCGTTTACAAAAGTTGGCGATGGAGTGAGAACTGCCTCTTTTTTCTGTACAACACATGAAGACGGTAAGCCTTAGTTCACTTCACTAAGCATTAGATATGAGTCAGGATCGTGTCACCGAAAGCCGTTTCGCCGAAAGGGCATTTCACCAAAAAGATATTATTATCTACTCGGCAAATTTTTGGGGTACTTATCCGTTAATTAAGCACAAGTAAAATTATGGCTAATGCCATATAACTTTTTTTCATGTGCTATACGACCTCGCTGCCGATTAACAAAACAAAAAAACTAGCTTCGAGTAGACCGGGCAAACGAGGCGATAACGGGTTTGTATGCGAGAAACATACCATTTTGATTTTGATTATGTGGCTGTACTACATCATATAAGGTATTAAAATAAATAAATAAATAACTCCTGCATTGTATTCGATTCTAGCGAGCGTTGTGATAAGAACAACTGTTTTGTATTACCCGACGTTTTGACCACTGATTGTCGTCTTTGTCAGAAGAAATATATTAAAATATTTTTCTTGATAAAACCGAAAACCAGAAGTTGAAACGTCGGGCAGTAAATCAGCAATTCTCATTCAAGAGAACAACAGAACCGAACAGATTACAATATTGCATTGTATTTACGATAGTTTTATCATATCTGAAAGTTTAAGAGATATTTATTCTCTGCACAACATAACTTTCGTCTAAATGGCCCTTTCGGTGTAATAACCTAGTTGGCGAAATAGCTTTCAGTGAAACGGCAATCGGAAAAACAGCTTTTGGTGGAATGGCTTTCGGTGAATTTACCCGTTTTATTATGATATGTATAGAAAATCATGTACAAAATTGTTATTGATCATTCGTAACGCGGTTTAAAACCAAAATTGTGGGTACCAAAATGTGATGTGGTCGATTAAAGTGAATTAGAATTCAAATTTTTACTAAAAATTAATTCGAAGCTAAAACCATTACCGATCCTTGCGTAATACTTAATTTATTTAAACAGTTTTTTCATCAGCAAAGTAGCAATTCCAATTTCCTGAGATTTTCAACTTATAGCGTAGCTTAAGTTTTAAAGTTAAAGTAATAATGAAATATTTATCTTTTGCAGTTCCATCACCACCCAAGGCCATCAAGGCGGTTCCAGCTTCTAACACGAAAATCATCATTTCTTGGCTACCACCAGCCAACAAAAATGGCATCATTACTGGATACACATTCTATATGTCACTAGTAGATGGCGGTCGAGAAGAGAGTGCCCACAAGCGATCTTTGGTACCGTACGCCGATATACACGAAACTGTGCGCCTTCAAGAGCACGGAACCTATCAGTTTTGGCTAACGGCATCTACCAAAGTTGGTGAAGGCGATAAATCGGAAGTCATCACAGTTCCTCCCAATAACAAAGTTCCCGCGAGAATTGTTTCGTTTAGTCAAGAAATTGTAACGCCATGGAAGGAAACACTAGTGTTGCCCTGTCGAAAAGTAGGTGTTCCAGCACCAGTAACGATCTGGCGCCAAGACGACCAAGCAATGGAAACAGGAACGAGGAAACTTATTGCTAAAAATGGTACCTTATACATAAAAGAGTGTCAACACACAGATGCAGGAAATTATACATGCAGCGTAGAAAACAACTGGGGAAGGGATGAAATAGTTTATCATATCAAGATCAAAGTTCCTCCTGATCCACCGAGTCTATCGGTTGTCAATACTTACACCGATAGTTTGCTTCTGGAGTGGATTGATAACAAGAATGGTGGTTCACCGATATTGGGTTATGTAATCAATTACAAGCGAGAACATGGAGATTGGGAAGAGATTCAGATCGACTCAAAAACCAACACACATCTGCTGGTGAACTTATGGTGCGGAACAAAGTATCAACTATACATTACTGCTTACAATAAAATAGGAACTGGTCTTCCATGCGACATTGTCCACTCACAAACCAAAGGACTTTCTCCAGTTCAACCAAAACACTCGCAAATGATTACAAATAACTCGACCAGTGTAACCTGTTGGTTGGACTCCTGGGGAGACGGTGGGTGTGGAATTCTTCACTTTTCAATTGAAAATCGAGTATATGGTAGATCTTTGTGGAATATGATATCAAATCACGTCGAAGCGACGGAACGAATTTTTACGGTCACAGAATTAGCCCCTGCCACCAAATATCAGCTACGAGTGACGGCTTACAACAATGCCGGGGCAACGATGGCGGTATACAATTACACAACCCTAACTGCGGCCGGAGGTAAACCAATATCCAATAACGATGTTCATTTTCGACCCAACTAACTAACTTCCATTTCACTTTCCCCTCCCAGTGATGGTTCATCCGGATTTAACAAATCCCGTTTCTCCGCACCTCGGGGACAATCCATTTTACGCCAACTTTAAGGTGCTGCTTCCGCTCTGCCTTTCGATACTAATACTATTCGCATTAATCGCAGTGGCTCTTCTCATCCGAAAAAGAAGTAATTCTGTCTGCTTTTCCATCCGTATGCAAATCTACTGAATAATACATTTCCCGCCTTTCTTTCCTATTATTTTTTTTTCTCTCTCTCTCTTTCCTCTCGATTTTGACCAACGTGACGCATCATTGATTCGTCCCTAGAGCTAAATAACCAGAACCGAATACCGTCAACTTCAATGTCAGAGTCGCCGTCGATTGCCAATATCCAAAACAAGCACAACCGGGACCAACAGTATCTGGCGGTGCGCGCTCAACAAAACAGCCGCAACAGCAACTCCGTTGATTCGGGCAGTTTTAAGGCCGAGGGAAATGGTAATCCACTATTCTGCTTGATTTTTGCTATTAGGTTTTTTTGCCTACAGTGCCGCATGATAGTGCTGGGATCAGTAAACAAAAAGAAGTAACATAAGATTTTATTATTGCGTATCAGATAGATAACTGTTCTTTTTCGAGGGAACGCGTGTGAGATGATTACATAAAATGACTAGTTGAAATTTAATTGTTTTAATCTTGTGCATGGTGCATATTTTACTTTCTAATCCTGCCAATGAAAAACAGAAACAGAAAAAAAGTATATAGGTATAAAGCAGCAAAAAAAAAACATTTCCGTCATTTTTTCTTATTTTTGCATCTACCCTTATTTCTCAAATTTTGTTTCTCGTTGCCAGTGATAAAAGAATATGTGGCACACGGATGGAAATGTCACTAGCAAACCAAGCGTCTCCGTTTGCATAAATATCGAAATTGTGAGGAATTGTTCCAACACAATCAGACTTCCCTGTTGATAAAGACGTGCAACAAAAGAGCAGACAATGAGCATGAAAATTGCGTAATAATATTTTTTTCTAATTTTGCCTTTCTGCGTTTCTTTTCCATCGTTTCAGAATATATTGAAGACATTTGCCCGTATGCAACATTTCAGTTGAACAAGCAAACGTACAGCGAAAGTTCATACAGTGGAAATGTTTACAGTGGACCTTATCATTCGGTAAGAGGATCATTTGTGTATCATGATGTAAAAACCGAAAGCTGTCATGTAAGTTTAATTTTATATCATCACTTTCCCTTACATATTACTATCTTTTAGACATTTCTCGCACTCATGCCCGTTATTCTTGAAGCTGCGTTGGCTATGCCGAATGGTGTGCCTTTGGAATATATTTGATCTCTTATGTTACTCTCGATCATGTTTGGGGAACTTAATTAGCGATATATTTATTTAAAACGAAAGTCTGAAATCATTTCATCTGATATGATCTGCTGTTTTTAATGGAAATATCGATACCTGTGATAATTAGGAAATGATAAAATTACTCGCAAATTTCATAAGATTGTGGTTGGCAAAGTTTGTAGATTTATTTGGTTGAAATTTTTAAGTAATTACACTCCAAAACAACTTTCAAACAGCATTCAGTAATCAGTACAGTAAAAGTTCAATATACTAAATACAGTTCATATCATTGATTACCGTCGGCGGTCCGGACTTAATTGAGTGATCAATATTAATTCTTGGTCGTATTAAACATATAAGTACAGAAAAATATGCTAACCATTTGGAAATCACAGGAAGTAGAACGAATTGAACCGTTCAGGTACAGTTTCCTCACTGAATCGTCAGCGAAACCGAAAAGTTGTACGGACTTTCGGAAGATCGTGCCACTCGTGTCGATCCTCGCTCTTCGAATCACACCTTCCAGGGCAATATTGAACAAGTCCATCACCTTGACGTAGCCCTCTCCGAGATTCGAAGGGACTCGAGAGCGTCCCAGGTACTCGGACGTAGCACATCACTCTATCCATCGTTGCTTTGACCAATCGCGTCAGTTTATCCGGGAAACCGTATTCAAAACAGATGTTGTTGGGCGGCCAGGAATCTCATCATGATCCAAGCTTGTACGACCACCTTTGAAGCGTTTATACCACTCGTATGCCTGTGTTTTTCCTAGACACGATTCACCAAAGGCCTTTTCTAACATTTTCAACGTTTCGGAACACTTAAATCCATTTGCAACACAAAATTTGATGCACGCACGTTGTTCTAAATTTTCATCCATTATAAAAATCGCCACACGAAAATTTTTCAATTTCTTTGTATAGACGCCAAACAGAAACCAATCGTACGATATTCGTCAAAATTTGACAGAATGTGTATAAAAGTGTTGCCAACGTTGAGAGAATAAAAGTTTACCGATTGGACAAACGCGGGAATTTTAAAATTAAAATTCCGGTTCTTTTTTGATCATAAGGTATTCCGAGTCGTCTAATGACTAGTCGAAAGCGGAAAATTACCAAAAAATGTTAACCAAACATTTTTTTGAGATTAATTCGTTAAAGATTTTCGAAGAATATAGTACAAATTTTGAAAATGCTCGCGTCTTGACCTTAACAGACTTTTGAGCAATGGTAGGGTAAAGTTGTTTCCGAAGTTTCGAAAACTTTTTATTCAAATAGTTCGTTACCAACACCTTAGTATTATTGCAAAGTTTGGCCTTGAATATTTCTCGAGTGTTAGCCTATTTAGATGTAAAAACTAAAATGTTAGTCCATCATAATACGATAGAATCGTTCGGAGAAAGAAGAAAAAAGGACTAAGGACTGTATCGAAGCAACATGTGATTGTTATTACTAGTTACATACGACTATAGTTTCTATTTTAGTTTTCTGTTCATTGATTCTCAGAATGTGTAAAACCTACATTGATATTTAAATTAATCAAAAACTCAATTCCTGAATAATAAACGCTCATTAAATTCTGCACAGTTGATTCTGTTCATTTCTTGGATGAAGCTGTTTAGTTTCCCATGTGTCTTTCTTCTTAAAAATTCGCTTCACAATTACTCAATATTGTTCAATGTGTCTGTGCTTCAAGCAGTTTGGTGGGTTGATGCCTCTTCAAACAAACTGGATATTATTGAATTCAAACCATGGCAGAGCTATGTTATTGTAATATGCCGATGTCAAATCCGGCTAGAAGAGAGGAGCATGAACACTCCCCGTCGTCCAAATCCTCATTCATGAGTTTCGTATAATACTGTGGCCCTGGAAGCGTTCTTGGAACTTAATTTAAGGAAATATTATCTCCCATGAAAATTCATTTGCCAGGGTTTGCCGAAATCCGCTGACAAGGTTTTTGTATCCTTGTTTTGGCTCGAAGAAAAATTCTTGCCTTGGTTCGTTGCATCCTAGTGTGGTAATCGCAAAAATATGTTACTGTACCTGAATGCATTTTGAAACAAGGTTAATAGTAATATAAGCTAAAAAAATTACGAATAAACATACATACTTAAGTAAAATAGAGCTAGCAAATGACAAAAACCCTGAAGAATCTGGTAACTGAGAGTAGGCGAAAAAAACTGCAGCAATTGTCGCCTTTTACGACATGAGGGCAGAAACTGTGCATCTACTCTTGGCTATTTTTTTGTACTACTGGATACCTCACGCCCTCTAGGTACGAGCCCCCGGAGAAAAACAGTTGGCCCTATCAATCTCCAAGTGGAGTCTAACCTTTAACACGAAAATATCAGCGCAAAGACCAGATTCATCAAAACTCGGCTATCTTCTTATTCGGTTTTTGAATTGAGCATAACTGAAACGAGATTTCTCTGAAAAAATTGTAATTATCTAATCTTTGCCCCAATCCTTTTTGACGTTTTACTTCTAATAGCACGAACTTTGTGCAATGCAGAACCAGTATCAGTACTATTTTTTAGTTCGATTTTTCACTATGGAAATGCCAATCATGAAAATACATACGAATATAACGAAACAATACTGAATTCACTCTTAGTGTTAAACTGGGAGAGGCAAAACTACGATATCCTATATTTCTTTTGTTATAATCATATTTTGTGTAGGGATTCGATCAGTCATATATTCATAAACATCACGTTATTCACTGTTTTTATTACAAGTTTTTCAGCCAAGTCATCATAAAACGAATCCTATGGTCATCTCATAAAAGTTCGTCATTTACCATTACACCTGCGAAAAAACTACTCCTCATTTGTTCCGGTTTGAATTCTGCCTGTATCACGTGTCTGACTTACGTCTCTTCCAAAATTAACTTAAAGTCCTAAAAAAGCCATCGACATCAAATCTGTTCATTAAATCATTCATCAAACTAGTGCAGAGAAAAAAATGTCTAACGCACGAGAAGGAAACAAGTTTTGAATAAACTACCAGATGCCCCCTTTTTCTTTTTCTTTTCTCTTCTACTCGATCCAATGATCTTCCGTAAAAAAAATCTAAAACGTCCATCACGTGACATCCCTGATCTCAACGCCTTACGTCCAATATCTCCTATTCTGCAAAAAATACTCGACGTCCTTGAAAAATTCGTCGGTCCAATCAATACCAATCGACCAATCTCAAATATTGCCCTGATTTGAAAAACCATCCAGAACAAAGAGCCTGAGTACACAAAAGTACGCAGAAAGGGCGGATCTCGTCTGAGGGATCCTGCTACCTCGGACCCCATAGGTGAGTACGCCATTCGATAACGTTGTCGTTTTCTCGCTGTCTCCCGCAAAGCAAACCATTTTTTAGATATAAATCAGTTTATAGAATCTGACAATCCCGGATCCACAGATTCTGAAGTTAGGAAGATACTAACACTTCATATACCGATTACAGAATATGATACGCTTGGTTCTGAGTCCGACAACGACATGGCCTCGCGTTCCAATCAGTCCAACTATAGGCACCACAGAGGTAAGCATTTTCATGTATTTATGTTAAAAATTTAACATTTTGCTATTTGCTTCAGTCGATTTCGAAATCTAAATGTTAAAGTTTTGATTCTACAAAACAAATAGCTTGCAGTTCATATCTTTATATAATGTGAATAATGAGTTTGAAGTTAATTTTCAATCATATTATTTATAGCTGGTACTTTAAATCCATGAAAAAACGTCAGTTTGACCACTAGTGAAAAATATTCAGTCGTATACATTTCAATAAAATTTTTGAATCTATTTTTGATTTTATTCTGGTAAAAGCAGTTAATGATTGCTAACCTTACCTATTAGCTAGTCCTACGAAGATTTGTTTCACTTTGTTCGGTATGATGTAAGTCGTCATGAACTCAGTTTGGATTTGTACCCAACAAAAAAAACACTGACCGATCAAATGAAAATTGCAAATAATTGCTAGCTTTCAGTCTTCCCTTCACTGTTTTTTTTGTATTGGACTCTAAAAAAATTACATATTATGAATAAACTTTGCCTAACGAATGTACAAAATGACACGATTTCGACGTCTCAAGCTAGAAGACCCCTTAATCGACTGAAATCAAATGCCAATCCACCAGTGCGTACGAAGTGTTTGAATTCAAATCAGAAGGTTCGGTACCTATCCTCTTTATCTTATACACTTTAAAAACTATCGTTCTCGCTAAGTTTAACCATATTACCAAATGCAGTCAGACCAATTCTAGGATAACTAGCAAGCAACGTCGTTTGTCTAGTACCAGAGTCGGTTGATCTTTTGTTGCATAATACTAATTTCGATTCTTTGTGACTACTTCCAGAAACTCAAGACGAAACGTCTTCGTCTTCCGAAAATTCGCCTTCTAGTTTATCTAGAAAGTCGAAACCACCGTATCCACCACGAAAGTCGGGAAAATCGTCACAGAACCTGACGAAGCGTCATGTTAGAAGTTCTAGCGGCTACTCTAGCCACAATGAGGAAACTACGTTTAGGTACATGAACCGCTTTCCAACACACCACCTAGCGTCCCACCAACTGACGCAGCCGTCGGTCCCTAATAGCCAAAATACCAATACAACACTTCGCTTTTCTTCCTCGTTCCAGTATATCTAACTATCCGAACTATTCCGAACATATAACACCGCCAGCCAGGTTCTCCGATCTGCTCGGGCGGGACGCCACACTGGCTGTCTCGTCCGTAAATCCATCCGGATTGGTTGGCAGTGCCAGTGAGCTGAGTAGTACGAAAAAATCGAGTAATCAGTCACCGCGACCTCGTGCCAATCAGAAGCTTCAACGGGAAGCCTTTCAAATCAATGTGTGATGGGATTGTTACAGCGACTTTCAGGATATCTAACAAAAAATAAACACACACACATATGCATACAAAACAATATAAACGAACACACGAGCACGCATCTCGTATTTTCAATACAACGCTACGATCTGAACGAATTATCAGGCTGCAAAGTGATCGAATGCTCCCTTGAGTTATTGTGACTGAACAACTATGTTTAATTAGTTTTGTAGCAAAGAAAACCAGTTATATTTTACGTAACGAAAAGCAATCCATTTTGAGAATGGATTGGAATACAACCGACGAAGTGGAAACTGCTTCCATACGTATTAAAAATTGTTATCGAATAATAATTTAGGATTAAATTGAAATAGATAGTTATTTGATACAAAAATTTATCGGAATAAAAACTGCACACCATTTGCCAAAACAATAGAAATGTATGTTAATTGATTTGACTATTTTATATCGAAGTAATATTTTAAACTCAGTAGTTATTTCTGCTACAAGCAGAGTAGTAAAATGTATTAGGTCAACAAATTGTAGAACTCTTTCTTGAATCGATCTTATTCTGGTTTCAGATTTACAAACCTATAGTTTAATGTGAGAGTAGCCCAATAACTTAGTATTTTCTATGTTTCTCGCGTCGCAGTTATTTCATTAGGTTAACTCTCCAACTCTCTCATTTACATTTACATTTACAACCAACTCTCTCATTTACAGTAGTGACAAGTACAATAAAATCACCATAAATCATATATTACCAAAGGTAAACCAAATATTTTCAGTTCAACTTTTGTTTGGTACTAACCGATGGTTTAGTGGAATTGCACATACAATATGTGCGATTGCTGAAATTTTTTGTATAATTCATAGGATTGGGTTGATATAATCGATCAATCGATGACCACGAGGTTGATAGATGTTAATATATGTGTAAAAAGGAAAATAAAAAAATAGAAAAAGGAAGACAATGTAATTGATCTCGGTCGAACAAATCCAAAATAATGATTATTGAAAGAAATGTGACCTATGTAAATATTTATGGAAACAAAAACAAAAAGTAAATAAGTCCTAGAAGGAAAACAGCAAGACTTCACATATTTGGTAGTTATCTACATAGAATCGAATCCGTTTATGCATTTAATTTTTATTTTTAAAAGCTTCCTCAAAGTAATTATCCAGGCGCGTATCCAGGACCCCGCAACTCAAGAAATTCTTAGGGGAAACAGGTGCTAGACCGGATAGCTTAAACTTTTTCTAAACCTGGTATTATTTCGATTCATGGATTGACTTTGAAAACGCGCTTGGAGATGACGCGGTAGAAATGACATGGGTAAAAACCCAATTTTAATGGATGTTTTTTTTCAATTTCTAAAAAGTGTCCGATTTAACACCGATCTCCCCCGATTTTTTTCTGGATACGCGCCTGCAATGTTCCATAAGGTCTTGGTCGCATAAGTCAGTTGTTGTATATTCATTTCTGTGCTACGTAATTTATGTGCTATCGTTTGATCATATGGTAATTATACCAAGTAATGGAAAAACTATTTTTCGTAGAAACACTGGCTGTTTACAACCATACCTTTGGATTCATTTTAAGACTATTCGCAAAATACTTGAAAGTTGCCTTTCGCAACAGATATCATGAGCAAAACATGAGAACATAGTTTAAATGCATTTAAACCTTAAATAATGTAGAATGTTTTAACCAATATCTTTGATTTGTTTCTACAGGGTTAGTTCGACTAGTGAACAAGTTTTGACTGGGTAAAATATTGTCGAAATTCACTTGAAAGTCCAATGCAAAGAAGATTCCAAGTGACGTCAGTTGAACTATCGTTTCCAATAAAACCATGATACATCATTAATATTTTGTTGATTTATTATATTTTTTTTACAAAATCAACTTTGTTCGGTAATTCTTGCATCTTTCGCCAAGTTTCGACCAGTCGAACTACCGAATATTCTGATATATCATATATTTTGAAAAGCTTTATAGTGAAAAGGTTTGAAAGTACATTAAAAAAAAATCTAAAATTGCACAACAATAGAACACTTCCTTTTCGACGAAAAAAAACGAGAATAACTCTATTTTTTATATTTTACATACAAATATAACAGTAATATTATTACTTACTACTTTGACAGTAATATTCTCGATTGGGATTTGAACATACAACAGCTGGCTTATTAGACCGGAGCAACTGAACCACAACCTAGAGCAAATTCCTAATGCATCGTGTATTTTAGTGCGTATGAAGTTATGCATTGATAACATATTCTAATGCTGGATTTGAACCATCCTTTTTTCTACCATAAACAGTATCTCAGTATCAAGTTATAGACAGGAAACATAACAACAAATACACATACAATGATTGTTTCCAATAATCACATATCCAATATGTCAACTCAGATTCAAAAAGTCTGGAGAAAAAAAACTTTCTATAGTAATTTGCAGGCAAAGATGTCTAATGAAAAACAAGAACGCCTTAGATAAACCGTAATGTAAATAAGAGCAAACAAACTAATAAACTTTTTTCAGTTAAACTCATCACGATTGCATCTCTCTTGTTGATTTTATGCTTTATATTCGATAGTTAGAGCTTCAGTAATTAGTATTCTCCAATGTAAAAACAAAACAAGGACTGATAGAGTTTACACGAGAGCCTAACACAAAAAAACGACTCGAATGAATGTGAAGACGAGTTAACGAGGAGCGCGAATTGGAAAATAGAGATACCAACACTGATAAGACAATATGGAATGAACCCATTCCAGGTGTGTTTAGCACATTATAGTTTATAAAACTAAGTAAACAGCACACTGAACCCGATGGATTATATTTGTGACACTGAGCCACACGTTAAAGAAAGCAGCCATAACAAGCCAAGAATAGAGTAAGTAAACTTCGAAAAAAACTGCATCCACCATAACACATTAGCAAAACAGAAGAATAAAAAGGAAATACACAGAAACAATAGCAGATATATACCTCGTCAATAATTTTATTCTCTCCAGCTATCGATAAGGGACTGCTATCGTAAACTGCCCTACAACCAGAAAAAATACACCGGACTTTTTTTTGCTCGATGCGTTTTGAGATATCCACAATGGTCAGTTTAGGCAATCAAACTACATACTGTTGGCATCCAAATCCATTTAGGTATTGTGGAATTTTACTGTAAACTCAAACTAATTGTCACAGCAAGCAAACAAAAGTGAAAATAATAAAAATACAAGATGGATAAATGTTAACGACATTTCGGATGAAAAATAAAAGAAATATCCAGACCATTTTCTCAAAATTAGGCTCAATTGAAAGGTCTTACGGTCTCATACAAAACTCCGGAATTTCATCTGAATCCGTTTTTTGGTTCTGAAATTATAGATGAAAAGTGTTGAAGATTTTGAATAGTTCCAAGGTCCAAGGCTTCCGGATCCGGAAGCACCAAAAAATAATTCCCAAACTCTGAAATCAATTTTCCTAACGATGGCTTAACCTATCAAACTTAAGTTTAAATAAAAGATCATATGACCCCATCGAAATCCCTGAATTTGTTTTCATCTGACTACTATAGAAAACGAAAATCAACTCCGAAGCTCGGTTTTTGAAAACACAAGCGAGTCCATCGGCGCTAAGCACGCAAACACGAATACGAGTTTTCAACCGTGTTGAAGAAACCATTATCGCGGAGTAAATCCGTTACCGGTGTTTGATTTCGGTTGAACGATGCTGCGGTTGAGAAAAATCATAGTCGCTTTCCAGGTACCGCCCGAAAGAATGGAAGAACTTCAATAGCTTGACGATTAAAAAGACATGCATCAGACCTACTCGGCGAACGACCACAATTTGATTAAAGTCAGGTATAAATAAACGATATTAATAATAATAGCATGTATCAGAATTTCACGCTTCGCGATTTATATAAAAACTTAACCATCGTTACTTTCGCCAGTAACCCGTAATCGTGCATAATCCGCCATAAGATGTTCTCGATCGATTGTGTCGTATGCCGCTTTGAAGCCAATCAATGGGGTGTGCGTGGGTACGTTGTATTCACGACACTTCTGGAGGTACTTGTCTAATCGCGAATATGTGATCCATAGTGGCACTGGCATCAGGAAATCCCGCCTGGTACATAACTATCGAATTATTTTTATTGAGTAATCAAGTTTAACTAAAACTACGGCCCAATTCAAAGTTTGGCAAATGGCAAGTTATTTGGATTTATTTTGCACTGAAAATGAAATGATAACAAGTGGTATACTGATTGCAATACAGAGAACGTAAGAACTTTCCAATAAAAGCCCTTCCCAATCGGGGCACATCATACTGTCATGTCACAAATGTTATTTCGACATACCGTGGGTTATGGATTAATTCCAAATGCATATGGTAAGAACACGTATCTGATAACGAAATACCAACAAAGAGTAAGTTTTCTTCGAACTATAACAGGATCTTGGTGGAGTGTTCATCCGGGAGATCTAATAAAATTATAATATTAGAACGAATCCAGCGTCGTTGTTTCTGTATTGCCTTAGATACCATGCATTTGGGAGCTGTGATCGTGTCTGCTGATACGATGTGAGGTAGGGGAAGGTGTTCGGTTGCCGGCACCCCACCGTAACTTTTGACAGAAAGCAGATAGCGTCAATCCGATAAACGTCATGTGCAGCACGTTCTTTTTGTGCCGAATTGCAAAGCAAACAGTCACTTGTACTTTTTGCTGCGTTCAAAATAACTTTTAAATACGTGAATATCAACACAAAAGTTGTTTCTGATTTTTTTTAGAGTATCATGAATTGGAGAGCATCAATCGGAAAGGTGAGTGGATTGAATATTTATGAGGTGAAATTGATCTATTTCGTGATTCAATACCGGATGCTAATTTTTTTTGTCATTTTCAAAATGTCTACAAATTTCGGTTATCGGCACTCCATTTTTTTCGACAAATCGTGAAAAATTGTCAGTGATATGCAGGCTGTTGTCGAGACGAATATCTAGCTGCTCATACAATCAAATGAATCAACTTAGTTTCTTAATCAGTTGTTAGCCAGAGACTTTAGCTTTCCACTGATGTATAGTTGTCTGCATAATGTGCACAAAGTTAGAAGTTATGAGCTAAACAGAAAAGGGTGCCGGTAACCGAACACTCTCCCTTACTGAATACATTTTACAATTTCGAAAATTTCACCCTGACTCATCTGTACATTTTAAGCTTATCATACTTATCAATTCGTAAATGACTTTGATCATCAACTAGCCAGACTAACAAATCGGAATAATGTTGATATCAATCTTGATGATTTCCTCCCTGTTTTTGCGTCATCAACCATACGGAAGTTGAAATTTTTAACATCCAAATTTGGAAGCTGCTTTAAAATTTGATACGTATGTTGTAAACAAAAGTTACTATTTTATAACAATAAAAACTGATTAGAAGTTCTGCTATTCTATTTTACTAAAATATTAAAGTTTTTAAGATATAAATGACTTCAATATTTTCTCAAAAAATTGTGCATTAGTGTGCCCCTTAGAGAGAAGTGAAAAAAACCCTGCATACATGCATACATACATGCAACATACATATATAAATACATACATACATATATACATACACACACGCATACATACACACATAAACATCATAACATTGAGTTACTATTTCTATTCTAATAGATTTTAACTAGGGGTAATGTACCAAGAGCCATCTCATTAGTAGAGTCACCATGTTGTTTTACCGATTACTCGACTTTCGATCAAAGAATTATGATAAAATCTAATACAATATCTTTGCTTCGGTTTTGTGAAGTTATACCGCAGAAAAAGTAGTTCAAAATTTTCTTAATACTGATATCATAGCGACGCGAAAACTCGAAGCGAATGCTCCTAATTTTATCTCACACTTGAAGTCAATCTATCAAACAGAAACAACAGATCTCACTCTAACTAATGGTTTTCGTATTTGAGATGACTAATGGAGGTGAGATAAAGAGGGTAACGTTACCCTACTTTATCTCTACTATTGGTCGATCGTTAGTCCTGAGCTGAAACGGTGGCCTTTATTACCGTTCTTGCATGCACTGGATGAACATCGTTTGACAGCTATTAGTTGGTTTGCTCACATGTTCAGTCTATTTTATTTTATTCCATTTCACAATATTACATCTCATTCCACTATATTCTATGGTACATAAACCACCAATAAACGAACTTTATTTACCATTCATCTGCTGCCACCGTGTGAAACCCAATTGGGATAGGTTCATTCTACTTAATTTCCACTTCACACTGGTAATAAAGGCCAATAGTATGAAAATGAAACATAAAACAGAGCTCAGTTAAGCCCTACCGGCCTCTCCAGCCCCGGATGTTGGAGCGTAATGCAATCAACATCTTATTCAAGTTGTTCCATATCTTTCAATTCAAAAAATAATTTCATTCAATAACGAAGCTAAAAACACATATAATTACGTTCTTGGTTCGCGGGAGCGAGTTTTAAAAAACTTATTTTATTATTATTATTAACAAAAGAACCTTCTTTGTACACTTCTGATAAAAGACTAATTGAAAACTGCCTAAGCTACCTGCCGCTAACCTAACCTGTTGGGACCAAGGGTGCTGATGATGCAGTTAATATGCCGGGTCTCTGGTTTCGTTGCTAACCGGGATAGTGCTTACGTTGTTTCCTGTCTCACGCCACGTCGTCTGTTGGCAAGTGCGTGAGATGCTTAGTTTGCATGAATTTAGTCCATAACTCCTCCGGGGGGTGAAAAAGTGGCGTCCTCGGCACTTGAGCATGGGTTTCTAGAATTTGTAATGGTTTGGGAATTATTGGATTTATGAGTTGTCTTGTGGTGATTTTTCCAACGATCTTTTGAACGTTTGTAGGAAAGAATTATGAAGGCACTTAAGGCTATTAACAATATTGTCGTTAGAGACAATCCTCCTGATAGACTCCATGTCCAGATCTTATTATCATACTGCTTTAAATAAACATGCTGAATTTGTTTGCGGTTCAGCAGTGTTCTATTATCGATCTCGTCAATGTCATGATTGTCCAACAGTTGGTGATTCATAAATAGGTTGTGTAGAGCGCCTTGCATAACTTGTGGTTCTTCGAAGATTTCGTTTGTTGTGAATTGTTTATTCATAATTATTATGGTACAGTTTGAGAATGTAATTAGGAGATTTCCTTTTAATGGTCTGTTGTCTGGACCACAGTCGGATTTTAGCTCGTTGTTTTTAGCATTCGTAATTAGAAGCTGGTTGTTTCCGATGAGTTTTGCTTCGGTACCGGATTCGGTTTTGGTTATACAGTGGCTTTGCATTCCGTTGATAATGGGATAAATGCAATTATCTTGGAACTTTTCGATGAATGTGCTTCGTTGAACGTAGTCTTCTGGTTTGCTTGTTGTAAAAAGTTCTTTTCCATGTTTGATGAGGTGAATTGGATGGTTTTTGATAACTGTGTTGTTGTAGTTTAATGCGAAAATACGGATTATGTCCGATTCCTTTTCCTGTAGTTTTGGAATATGTAGGATGTACAAAAGTGTGTCCTTGCTAGTAGCTATTTTGGGTGTAACATAGGTAAGCGCTTCATCTGGGATGTCTACTGTGACTCCTTGGTTTTGTAGTATTTGTTTGATGGTGTTAACTTCTTTGAATGATAACATTTTACTGTTGGCTGTTGCAGTTTTCGATAATAGTATCGCGTCCTGGATGTCTAGTAGTATTTTGTTTATTGTGTCTACGTTCAAGATCAGCGTAATTGTATCTAGTTCGGTGAGAACTAGCTGGTTGGAGTGGTAGTTTTCTGCTATGTTATTTATAGCGTTTGTTAATTGTTGAATTCTTTGACCCAGTTGCTCGTTGACCGTGTACTGCCTATTATTTTCGTCTATTAGTTTGTTCAGCGTTGTGTTGATTATCCTTAAGTCCTCTGCATCCGGGTTGCCGGTGATCCATTTCCATGTACTCCCTAGTGTGTCCCATCTCTTGAATCTGTGGTTTGTTTCTGGTCTGATCTGATAGAAGTTACTATATGTATTTCTAATCTTATGTTTTGCTATGTTTTTCAGAGTGTTGTTATCTGAGATCTTTTTGTATGCTATGTTGGTCAATGTTTGAATAGTAATTTCTAGATTTGTTAAGTTTATAGGATGTATAATTTGAGTGTTCCCTATTTGGATCCTGCATTTTCTTAGTTTCAACATCAAGATAGGCTTCTCGTTCAAGTCTGTGATTCCTAGGTTCTGACATAATGTTCCTGTTACTAAAAATAAGATAGTTATAATTTGCATCTTGGTATTGAATGAAGGGAGAGAGAAAAATTTGGTAGTAGGGATTTTTTGCTGAGCTGAAAAGAAAAGAATGCTGGTATTTTGGTTAGTGTAGGCTGCTTTCAGTGGCCGGTTTTGTAGTACGTCTCTTTATTTTCTATGTATTTTTTTTTATTGTATCAATGGTTCCTAAAACGAGAAAGGAAAATATTAGTGGAGTTATCTCTTGTTTCTTGTCCGTTTTAATTTGCTCTTGTTCCTTTTAACGTTTCGTTTAATTGCAATTGTTTTTTCGTTGTTACTTAAACATTTTGATTCTGTAAATCTGGGGTCAGTTTTCTTTCTAGTTATCTTTTTTATAAAAACATCATCATTTAATTTAATTTCTGGGGGTGTTCTTTTGTGTCGTTGTATTTGGTCATGTTTATTTGACTTCTTTTTAGGTGGTTTCGGGTTTTGGAGAATATATTCTGGGCGGCTTGTGTTATGTTGCGTGGGTGTATTGTATTCGTTTGGTTGAAGATAATTTCATTAGGTTTATATGAGGTAGCTGAGTGTATGGTTTCGTTGTATAGAGCTACGACAAGTGCAATGATTTCTGGAGAATTGAGTTCGGGGAATTTATGTTTGTTTGTGTTGAACATCTCGATTATTGTGCTGTGAGTCTTTTCGACTTGGCCATTGGATTCTGATGAAGAGGCGAATTGTATTTGAATTCCGAGTTCACCTAGAAAACTTTTGATTTGCATGCTCGTAAATGAGGCTTCGTGATCACAAATTAGCAGTTTAGGTGTGCCAAAATGTAGGAAATATTGGGATAGTGCGTTTTGGATGTCTACAACGTTTCGAGTTGGGATTTCGATAAGATAGAGGTGTTTCGAGAAAGCACATATTAGGGATAAGTAGTTGTGCTTGTCAATGCCAAAGATGTCCATATGGACCCTATGGAAAGGAGCTGTTTCTATTGGCCTGGGTGATATTTTGATGTTGTATGGTCGTCTTTCGCGCAGATTATGCATGAATTTATAAATTTCCGAATTTTTTTTGTTATATTAGGGAAGAAGAAAGATCGTTTTATCTGGTTCTCCACTTCTTGTATGCCACGGTGGGCACGTTCGTGCTCTCTTTTTATAATTTGATCTTGTCTCTCTTCTACGGTCACGTCCTCTACTGTATTTTGTGTTATGACAAAGTGGGAGTTAGAGTTTGAGAAATGTTCTCTATACACGTCCTGAATCATTTGCAACATATTTTCTGGGGCTTGTATGGCTGTCTGCCTTCCGTTATGATATGTTTTCAGAGCGTCTGTAATGGTTTCATGGTTAAAAGAACCACGGCAGATAATTGTTCTTCTATAGTTTGGAAAAATTTGTTCGGTGATGTCTGAATTGAAGGTAGCTTCTCGGAATATTAATTGGTTTCTGAAGTTATTGATGGGTCTTTCGGTACAGTGGATGTAGAAGTCGTCGGACGTATCAGCGGAGTGTGAGGTGTCTGGCAAGGAACAGGGTGGGTTGTTGATTTGGGAGTCTGAGAGGCTTGAGGTTTCGTCTGTTTCGTTTGCATTGACGTCGATCTTTCGGCTTAACGCGTCGGCAACGACGTTTGTTTTACCTGTTCTGTATACTACGTCGTAGTCGTAGTTTTCTAGGTCTAATCTCCAGCGGATTATTTTCTGGTTTTTGGTCGAATTTTTTATAAAAATCAAAGGTTTATGATCCGTTATGAGAGTGAATTTGTTTCCGTATAAATACGGTTTGAATTTTTCTACGGCCCAAATTATGGCTAGCGCTTCTTTTTCTGTCGTGGAATAGTTGATTTCGTGTTTATTTAACGTACGGGATGCGAAAGCAATGGGATGGTCTTTTTGTTCGTGTATTTGGGATAATACAGCGCCCAATGCGTAATTAGACGCGTCGGTCGTCAAAATGAAGGGTTTGGTGAAGTCGGGGTATCTGAGTATGGGGTCGCCTACTAGGATTTTTTTTGCATTTTTCGAAAGTTTCTATGAATTGTGGGTCGTTAGCATTTAGTGTTTTTTCTTTTTTTAAGTATTGGGTCATGGGTTTTGTAAGTTTTGCGTAATCTTTTATAAATTTCCTGTAGTAGCCTAAAAGTCCTAGGAATTGTTTGATTTGTTTTTCTGAAGTTGGCAATTGCCAATTTTGTATTTCTTTAATTTTTTCTATGTTGGGTTTTATACCGTCGGGAGTTATTATGTGTCCGAGAAATTCACAATTTCTTTGGAGAAATTCGCATTTGTCGAGTTGTATTTTGAGATTAGCGTTCTCCAATCTTTCCAATACGTTTTTCAGATTTTTTAAATGATCTTTTAGGTCCCTGCCGAAAACGATTACGTCGTCTAGGTATACATAACAGATTTTGCCGATTAGTTCTCCTAAGATGGCGTTCATGGCCCTTTGAAAAGTTGCCGGAGCATTTTTGAGGCCGAACGGCATCCGCAAGAATTCGTAGTGTCCGAGATCGGTACTAAATGCCGTTTTTTGTCTCGATTCATCGTCCATTTCGATTTGGTGGAATTCTGATTTTAGGTCGATAGTGGTGAAATATTGTGAATGTCCTAAATTGTCGAGTATATCTTCGATTTGTGGTATAGGGTGTTTGTCGTCTATTGTTACTTCGTTCAGTTTCCTGTAGTCTATAACTACGCGAAACTTCTTTTTGCCTGACGCATCGGTTTTTTTCGGTACAATCCATATAGGAGCGTTCCACGGTGAGTTTGAGTGTGTTATTATTCCGTTCTCGAACATTTCTTGAATTTGTTCTTTAACGGTTTCTTTATGGATGTGCGGATAGCGATAGGTTTTAGTATAGATTGGTCTGTCGCTAGTTGTTTGGATATTATGCTTTATTTTGGTTGTCGAGGTCAGTTTTTCGTCTTCTTTTAATATGACATTATGATGATCGGTGAGTACCTGTAGTAGTTCGGTTTTCTCTAGGTTAGAAAGATGGTCGGTTCGAATTAAGGTTTTTAGGTTATCTTTAAATTTGGGTGAGTTTTCTGTTTTTTGCGAAAAGAAATCATGTGTTTCGAAGTTGTTGACTTTGATTTGAATTTTCTTAAGTGGTAATTGTGGTTTTTTGGGACTGTTTGTTCTGACAAGAAGAGAAGTAAGTTTATTTTTTGATTGGTATAAGCCAGGTTCGACGAGTATGTTTTTGCATAGTTTTGTAGGTTTCGGGACAAACCAGTCTCCATTTCTGTTGCTTGGAAGAGTTATTATATGGTTGAAACTTTTCTTCAGTGGGTAATATTTGCAATAAGGTATCGTGTGACCTGCTATCGATATTGTTTCTGTTTTGTAGTCAATTACAGTATTTGTTTTAGCGAAGAATTCTGAGCCAATGATTCCGTCAAAAAAATTGTGAAAATTTGCTTCGAAATAGATTTGTTTGGGGATGTCAAAACCAAGTAAGTTGACTTCTCCTTTGCGATTGATGATGTGCGTACCAGTGATATTTTTCACGCTTGTATTTTTGGTTATTTTTGTGTTGGGGATTATTCCCGGTTTAATGATATTCTTATTAGCTCCTGTATCTAAAAGCAATTTTATTTTATGTTGTGTTTCTAAATATGGGAGGTAATTCATGTTTCGGGGATGTTCTGAGTTGTTAGCCAAAAATTTACTTCATTTTCCTCCTCTTCGTCTGACTGCTCCGAGTTGTCGGAATCGACTACCGTTTCACTATTATTAATCGCTTTCTTGTTCAAAGTGAGTCTACTCCTGATCGATGGATCTACGTCCATGGGTATGGTAGGTGGTTGTTGGTTGTAGAAAGGTTTTTTCGGTTCCGGCTTGTCGTTAGAAGTTTGTTTGTTAAAATTAGGTTTATCATTTGGGTTTTGTCTGTTGGGGTTTGATTTTACGAATTTCGGCTGGTTCATATTATTCGCCGTTATTTCTTTACTTCTAAATTTGCACAGGAAGGCGTATGCATCTTCCAGATCTTTTGGGCGCGCAGCCTGTGCATAACCAAAGTATGGTTCGCGAAGGCCGGCAATAAAGGCTGCGAGTGCGTCCTCTTCTATGAAGCTGTTTATTGCGTCCCAGTGTATGCGATATTTTTCGTTTTGTTTTGAGAGTGTTTTGATATTTTGGATGAGGTCTTTAGTCCGTTGATAGTATTTATGTACGCTTGTGTTTTCAGTCATTTTATTTTGCCATAACTGGCTCTTGTAAGTTGATAATTCTTGTCTGTCACCTATGGCAATGGTTAGTATTTCCTTGATTTCTTCGAAAGATGTCGGGTTTCCGGCGAGGCATAAAATGTCTTTTGCCTTACCCTCTATTTTATTGCTAACTGCTTGTAAATATATTTGGAATACCTGTTCGTTAACGATAGGTCTAAAAATGTTGAGTGTATTCTCGGCAGTGGTTAGCCAAGAATTTAGTTGCCTACGGTTACCATCATAAGCTGGGATGGACTTAATAGGGTCGGGGATCCTGAATAGGTCCTTTTGGTTAACTGTGGATATTGGTGGAGGATAAAAAGTGTCCTGTGTGGAGCTATTGTTATCTATTTTAGTGTTCATCGTCGCTAGCATGTTCTCATATTGCGTTTGTTTAGCAGTCATCGTGTTGATTGATTGCGTCAACGCGTTCATTTGGCTAGCAAGTTGCTGCAAAAATTCGTTTTGATCTGTCATTTCAGCCTTTTCTTGTAATGTAAGGTCAAATGAAAGATCCAAATTTTTTATTGGAATGTGGGAATTTTGTTCTGAGTTCTCGCTATCGTCACTATGTTCGTCGTCGCTATTAATCAGTCGATTCGCGAACAGGACTTCTGCTAGCCTTTTACTCATGTAGTTTAAATAAGTAGAATGAAAACAGCGTCTATCTGGTAGTGCGTTGTTTTCGGAGAAAGGGAGAGAGGAAGAGAAAAAAGTAACGCCTATCTGGTAGTGCGAGATTTTCTTGGACGGCGCCTATCTGGTAGTACGCTATCAAAAAGATTTTGGCCTATTTGCTAGTGCACAGAATCTTCTTCGCAAATAACTACTTAAATGATTAACGTATAGTTACTCACGGTGCTGTCGTGTCCTGTTCGGCTGACGTTGCTGGTTGTCCAGATGGTTACACACGGGGGGATCCTCAACTCGACGTACACACTTTCGAGACGTTGATGCTTTCGCGGAATCACTTAAGGTATAAGAGTTCACTTTATACACAAGTCCACTGTTATCGCATGTAAATCCACTTAGCCGATTCCCGGACGGCTGCGCCAATTACGTTCTTGGTTCGCGGGAGCGAGTTTTAAAAAACTTATTTTATTATTATTATTAACAAAAGAACCTTCTTTGTACACTTCTGATAAAAGACTAATTGAAAACTGCCTAAGCTACCTGCCGCTAACCTAACCTGTTGGGACCAAGGGTGCTGATGATGCAGTTAATATGCCGGGTCTCTGGTTTCGTTGCTAACCGGGATAGTGCTTACGTTGTTTCCTGTCTCACGCCACGTCGTCTGTTGGCAAGTGCGTGAGATGCTTAGTTTGCATGAATTTAGTCCATAACTATATATTTATCAAATTGTAATGCAAATTCATTGTATCTGATGATGTTTGCAGTACTGTCAAGCCCATTAACTACGGGAGGGAAAACAAAATTAAAATATTAGAATCATATATCACATAATACATCAACCCATCAATATATATTTCTATTCGTATCAGCATCTTAGTTGCCCTTTACCTAACCTTATTTTTCAACACATCCGTGCTGCGCTAAGTGCGTAAAATCCCGCATTACATTCACTCGGTTACTTCAAATAAGTTCGGACATATTAACTCTAAGAAAAAGTTCAACAGGAACGGAACATCATGAATTGAAGAGGCTAATGGGTTTGGTAAGCTGAACAATAATGTTCATGATATCGATTTTGATTGGTTCTTTTTGGTAAACATTAACTGAAAAACGTGCTTAATCCACCTAACAGTGAGATGATACTTTTTTTTATCAATCCGCATGAGTTTTTTGCATGAATATTATTCGGTGTTTCAGTTTTCATGACATTATTCTAATGTCCTTTGTTTTAAGTGGCAATTTGAGATTTTAATGACTCATTACTCTGTAATGTCGAAACTGCAAATCGGATCGAATTTGAATCTAAAAGTGTAATAATCGATTAAACATTCCATGATATGTCGAAGTAATTTCCACTTTAGAGTTTAGGGTAATTTAATGTACTTCCGGAGCCGGTATTCAGGAACCAGCATAACCCAAACCGATTCGTATGGCCATATGACGAATAAATTGCAATATTTTTTAGTACAACTTTAAAGCTTTTCGGGATTGTCATCTTCTATATCGCTTTCTATCAGTGTAGACATCTTTGAGAAAACGTAGTGCGAATTGAATCCGAATCAAAAACTGAGTAACACTAAAACGGAAATAAGTTTACTTGGTTATCGACTATCCAAATCTGCAAACCCGATAAACCTGATCAATTTATGTGGAATAGACATTTTTATACTAATCTCCTAAACCGGAAGTTGGATCTGACCACACTATGCTACTGACACCGGCAAGGCGGGAAAATTTGAATTCTAATATGAACTTTTTTTTCTAGGTAAAATACGAGAGTATCTGAAGGACTTATTGAATTATAAATACCAAATCATAATAATTTGGATTCCTGCATATAGCTCTATTCCAGGAAATGAGAGTACGGTGTTAGGTTTTCATAAAAAAGAAATTCATTGCCTTTAACAAATTGTATAGTGCGTCTCGTCTGAAGACACTTGTTAGCGCGCAGGTTTATGAACTGGGTATTTTTAAAATAGGCATGGTTCAGGGGATTGGATGTGAGTAGCGATTTCAGACATATGTTTGAATCAAATGAAATTGTTTTTAGAATTTAAATCGAATAAAACTCACTTTGAATTTAATTCGCCACGCTGATGCATATTAGATTAAAATATACTAAGACATTGATTCAAATTTAAAAACTTTATTGAATCAAATCAAAAATTCAGATACATATTCGAAGTACTAGGATGTAGTGAAAATAAATATTTTGACTTTTGATATTACATTATATTTGATTCAGTTGTTTTTTTTAATGTCTTAGCTTCACATTCGTCAATGTTGAATGTAATTTTCCATCCTTGAATCAAATGCTAGAGTATATTGATTCTAAAATATTGCCATTAAATTAAACATTGATATTAGTTTAAGATATTAAGGTATTAAAAATGCAAAGATTTTATTTTGTGTGTACTGGATATTTTGTTACATCATTCAAACGATAAAAAAATAAGTAAAACCTTCCGAGCAGTTGATTTTGAACTATTTGGACTATTGAAATCGTTCGAATTGGGTGATACCGTAGTGAGTGCCTTCATAGGTAAGGTGTATTATGAATTAGGTACTAGGCACGTATATTTGTGTTCATTTCAGAGAACGGTTTCACAGTAGATTTATTGAAAATTATTGAACTAACAGAGATATAGAGGAGTAAATAACGTAACCATACTTGGCTGAGCGTGCAAAATGCATTCATGGCATTAAGAATTAGATTAGAGAAACCCCTTAGTAGGCCACCCAAAGATCAAATGAATCAAATAAACAAAATATTATTTTATGCAGAATCAACTACTGTTGGATGAATCCACACCATCTTGTATACCAGAATTAGCAACACCCGATGTATCTCGAACGTATCAAGAGTAGTTAAAATAGACAAAAAAAGGTTTTTTTTTTTAAATTATAAATGTTTTTTTAAACTCCATTTGAAATAAGATATATTTGAATTCAAATCACTATACATTTAAATTTAAATTTTTTTTTACTCGTTTAAAAGCGTGTAGGAACAAAAATTATTTACTTTGAAGAAAATATCAAATGCATTTGTATCGAAGGTTAATGAAAATAGCAGCTGATTCGAAACAAAATATTTTTGAATTTAAAGCGCAACATATTTGAATTTAAAATTATGTTTTCTGTGTGTGGATTATCGTGACATTTGACACCTGTTTGTAATCTTTGCGTACCCAAGGAAGACTATCCATTGTCCCAGGTTGCAATATTCTTACTTGTCGTGACCTTCCATACATTAATCTTCTTTATCTTTTCATAAAGACAACTGGAGTGTCAATTTAAAGACTTTCAGTTCAAAGCTTATCATCTATGTCCATGAGATCAGCCAATAGTTAGCAAATCGATTTTCAATCAAATAGATGTTGTAAAACAAACAAACCTGAAATAATTTGTGAGAACATCGAGAAAACATAGAAGAACTGTCTCTGTTTTTTTTTATTCGGACAAATACCGATTTTCGCAGTTTTGCGTTTTATTGCATTGTTTTCAACCAGATGGTGCGACCTTTTTACTCTCTAGATAGGGTTATGTACCAATAGTTATCTCAATAATAGAGTCATCATGTTATATTATCGATTACACGACTTTCAATCAATTAATTGGGATACAATCGAATACAATATCTTTGCTTTGGTTCTAAGAAGTAATACCGCAGAAAAAGGATCCAATATCGAAACTGTTCTGATTACACAGCAACAAAAACAACGGTTGTCTGGACATCAGTCTTTAATGCGACGATATAAAAAATTCAAATCGTCTGACTTTAAACAGATAAAGAGCAAAGCAGATTTTCAGCGTTACCGTAAAGGAAAAACAGTCAAATCCCTAGCTTTATATTCGACCGGGAGAACTTTTCGTCTAAGACTTTTTTCAGGTTTGAGAACATACGACATCCAATTTATGATACAATGCGTGAAACGAGTTAATGTTTAGATATTTAGAAATATACGTAAAAATTTATTTTTAAGAAAGAATCAGATACTTAAAAACAAATAAAAATATTTTATTTGAAACATTATACCACCAAAAATTTAAGTTGTAATTCCTTATGACTATAAAAAAATGAAACATTGTTGGTGGAGTAATTAGAGCGCAAGTCAGTCCAAAACCGATGGTAAGAGAGGTAATGGAGGGATAGTCTATGCGGACCACATGATCGCCATACGATGGGATAACGTTATCAATTGGTGTACGAACGAGACGTCATTGAAAAGTTGTAGTGGTGTCATGTCCTTGTCTTATCCTATCATACTTCAACATCGTGTACTGGTTTTGTCACTAAACATCGGAAAATTTCGTATTGTATTCGCTTGGGTTTTGGCCCTGCTCTCCTATATCGTCCTTCATGTTTGAAGTGGCACAAACGATTATTACCTAAGCGTTTTCAAATTAATCGAAAAGAACGTTGTCTGACACTTTCCTACAATCGATATTCTAATCTATTCTAATTGTTCTTTTCTTAGTCCTTATTAGGCTAGAAAATTATGTAACAATAAATGCAAAACAATAAATGGAATTACAATACGAAAAAAAAAATTACAAAAGTTGATTCTGCAATCATCACCATGTTGTTTATGTTTATTGTTTATCGTTTTCGATTAAAAAAAATATTGCACAGACTAAATCTAATTCTAAATTAACTCTACTCCTATTCGTCTTTTGAAAGTGTCCTTACTAATATTAAAATCGACAGCAAACATCTATTGGATTGTTTTGTCCATACTGCGTTCGATGAGCCACAGGTCGGAAAAATTCAGTTCTCCTCAGTGATCAACCAGAAACGTTGATATCTAATTCGACCAACAGCACAGGGCAGTCCATGCTGTGCGATATCAAATCGAATATAAACAGTCGCCTATTTCGTAGAGTTGGAAGATTGATGCGAGCGCAGCGATGATCATAGGGAGGAAGTTGTAAACGATTTTGCCAAGGAATTTTCCGAAGGGCAAATCTGATGAAGCTCTTTTGTACTCGTTCGATACGATCTATGTGGATAGAGTGGTACGGCGACCACACAGTAACTCCATATTCGAGAATGCTACGAACCAGAGAGATGTACAGTGACTTCAAACAATAGATATCCGTAAAGTCGCGAGTATTGCGTTTGATGAGCCCTAATACTGCATATGCCTTCGCTGTCATGATTGAGTAGTGTTCTGTGAATCGAAGTTTACTGTCGAGAATAATACCAAGATCCTTGACCGATGTTACTCTTTTTATAGGGACAGCGTTCATAGTATTATTATTAATATCATTTATTTTACCCCGGCTTTAACCTTTTGGTCGTTCACCGGGGGCGTTCATAGTATATTCGAACACTATTGGAGATCGTACTCGTGCAAAAGTAATGATGCTAGATTTTTCAATATTCACTCTCATACCGTTTTGATGGCACCATGTTAGAATTCTCTCGATATCCATCTGCAGAGCACAACAGTCCACCAGAGTTGTTATGATGCAATAAACCTTTAAATCATCCGCATATACGACTTTACAAGATGTAAGTATGTCACAGAGGTCGTTGATGAAAAGATTACGAGCTTTTCTTAGCCGGTTGCGAGTATTACGCAGCTCCGCATTCCACCAAGGCCGTTTGTTCTGTGGACGAGACCTACGACTGATTCGAGGAACGTGCCGTTAAAAAATTGAGTCCAATTCATCATAGAATCTCTTCTTCACAGCGTCAACTAAAGAGCCCAAAGTTAATAACATATCTCCAACCAGTTGATAGTTGATGTTAAGGTTCTTATTACAATCTCAGCAAACAGCCTCCTTTGAAAAACACAAAAACAGTTTCCTCCGTTACTGCTTGATGAATCTTCAAGAAAAAAAAAACATCAGTTTGTCTAGAAAACTGTTCCAGACAAACTGATATTTGTTTCCTGGATTTTCATGCTACAACAATGGCCGCTCTCCCAAGACTATAAATTGCCTCTCAATCGAACAAAACATTGCACCCATTATGATCATATTCGATGATGTATGCAATATCGACTAATCTCCTTTCCAGTGTAGTAATTTCATCTCAGGGAAAAAAAATCAATTTTAGTGAACTGTACAGTGTACTTCAGTACGCGCGGTTTTGAGAGCGGATGTGTGTTAGGAACTCGACAGCTACCTCAGACATGAGATGAATTACCTTCATTTTGCCTACAATAACATTGTATAAGAACGAAAAAGGGGATACTACTAGGCAATTACTACTCATACTACTTACACTATTCATTGGATTTTTCATGTATTCAATTTACGTACTGCACTGCACTCGAGAAAAAAATTCTATTCTACAATCGACAACACTGAAGTCTAAAGCAAGAATTACATGTACCACTGGGTGTTTGGATGAAATGGTCCGCGAGAATCGTAACTCTTTAGAGACATATATAGAAGACTATGTCAATTTTAGAGGAAAATTGAGGACCACTGAAACATTCCCGATCCGTGTATGCTATGTACAATTATGTATCGCTACGAATCTATACTGCCCATACTCGCATATCAGTCCCATATCGATTTTTAACAATATTGAGTTAGCTTTAGGAATGCAAACTATTCTCAATATACTCTCAGAAATTGCAATAAAAGTTGAGGGTTTGTTCAGTAAAATGTGAAAAAAATATCAACTCATGTCTGTCCCATACGTGAAGTATCCGCATGACAGTCCCATCCAGTGTAAATTTCAATAATTTCATTTGTTGCAATATAGGAATAGCAAAGGTGTATTACCGATATTTCATGTAATAATACCATAATTTAGCATTAGGTAGCACAATAAATCAAAAAATTCGAAAATAAAATTTTAATCGTCTTTTTCTCGACATGCCGATTTACCATATGGGACTGATATGCAAGTATGGGCAGTATATCGGATAACTAGATCCACTTACCTTCACACATGTCATCAAAATTCATTACTATGATGATGAAAATCCATAAAACATAGAAGGAACACATAAAATCTATCTTATCTGTCCAAAAGATTATATTTTATTGACAAATTTTCGGCCTAACAACAAAGTGGCTAAAAATAGTTCCACATTTTACATCACAGCCGTTGTTCTGAACGGTAATGAGGGTTTACATTTGATAGCCTTCCGTAGTCAAGATCTTTAATTACATTCAACAGTTGGACACTTCCTCACCTGTGACATGCCAAAAACGGTGTCGGGGGTAACAAATTACCGCCTTTAATCTTATTATAAATTGTAACAAAACTAAATAGTCGGTTGGTTCTTGTATTATATCTGTTGAAGATCTCTCTTTGTCTAACACAATATTAAACAAAAATCACACAGTCATTCGTCCGTTTGTTCGCTCTCAAACTTTTAGTACATAATAGGCTTAGAATTACGCTGATCAACTACATATCCTGTGAAGCGTTTAAGGAACTTTGGATATTCTTTTTTATAGATAGCACGAAGCACTGTTGCCGGGGCCCAGCCACCGGGATTCACTTGAATGACACAAAACATATCGTCAATTTAGAACAAATTTTAGCATCAAAAGCACATTACTCACCAGTAGAGCAGTATGTTATCTTGCATGTTAGATCATCACGGGTGGCCGTTTTACTGTCCTTCCCGGGGGCAAGATATGTTTGACACACTAATATTACTGTTAGATAAATACGAACGCACTTGCCTTGGTTGGCGGGCTAGACAACAATGAGAAAGAAATCAATTTAGATTTTAGAACTGAATAGGTTAGGTAACGTCAAGACCTAAAATCGGATACATATATACTAACTAACATATATATATACTAACAAACATAATGAATTCGTTTGTTCGTGTCATACGCTAGCAAAACGTTTCCATCGCAATTATCAAGCAATTCAAACTCACCGGATATTCTTCGTTTTGATTGGAGTGATTGCACACAACCCACGTGTCATGGGCTCCCTGGTCGACATTATCGGTGATCTTTCGCATGTGCGACCAAAACAGAGCGTCACGTTGACTGGCGGGCCAAATGCGTTTATACGTTTGCAGGAAGACCATCGTATCCGGTGCGACATTATCCACTATTTGCACATCTTCCAGTGTAGTTTCCCAGTCATTTCTGTATGCTGGATCGAAAAAGTAATGACACATTTCCCGCGCCGTCACCCCTTGCACCACATGACATGATTTTAGTGGATCGATTACCATTCCATCGACTTCCTCTTCCCTTCGGTACATTTTCATTTCGCCCTCATCGGCGAACAGTTGCCATCCGTTGCCTCCATCTCCGACACCCTGTCGAGCTTGATATAGTTGCTCTGTACAGATTTTGTCAATTTCCGGCCATAACTTGTGACTGCGTGCTTGGGCACCGGTGCCAAAATCCTCTGATTGCCGTTTATCATCATCAGTCTCATGAGTGACATCGAAAACGGAACTAGCAGTACTGACTTGGGACTATAAATATAATATCTATTGGTTAATGGGACACACTAAACAACCGAAACATGACACTACCTGTTGTGACTGAAATTTGAGTCTCACTCGTAACTGACGGTCTTCCTCTATTTTGTCTAGCCCTGTCTCGACCGCATCGAAGAATTCATCCTCCGGTATAGTAGAGTGTGGCCCTTCCTGGAGATAAACGAAAAAAATAGTAATATTTAAAAGTAAACTAGATATAAATTATCAAATTCAGTAGATTGAGCAGTTTTTTTAGTTTTTTTTAAAGATACGTTATTTCCGTTACGTTGGAATTTTAACATGAGTTAGAATGATTCCGTCGGAAATCATGAAGTAATAGAAGATGCAGGCTTTCGAACCCGTTTTGTAGACCTATTACCTTTATCTTTTATTTAAAACTGATTCAATATTGGGTAAAAGATAGTTGTCTCCAATTAGTTACAAGCATTCTAAAATATGTTTCCTTCTTCTTAATGGTGTAATGAAGCCTTTTTCACTATCGTTAATATGAGAAATTTATGCGTATTCCATTTTAAAATTGTTGATTTCTACTGAACTACCTATGTATTGAAACAGTCCTTTGTTTCACCACTTTGAACGACGGTTTATATTTTTCAACAAACATTTCCCAATTAACCCGGGAGTTGAATCCGTATAAAATTGAACACCTATGCGAAACCTAATCTCTGAAAAATTGAAATGCGTTCCGTTTGAGATAGTTGATCACTATTTCCAACACTTCCGAAAACGAAAACTAGGAACCGGTATAGCTATAGTCGGTTCGTTTGGCGATCAACTATCAACACCTATAAGTTTGAATAGTGTTTAGCACAGTTTCAAAGAGTTTTGATGGTTTTGTTTCGTAACATTCAACATGTGTTCGTAATTTGTAATATTCATCAACCTATGAGGTTGGATCGAGATAAAACTTAACGTTCGCCTATGAAACTGTAAGACCTTTCGTCTGAATCTAAATTTGTGAAAATCAATTGACACATCTCTGAGAAACCGTAAAACCGAAATGAAGTGAAGTAAATATATTTGGTTATTTTATGTTCTACGGACTAGAGATATTTAAAAACAAATTTTAAGTAAATTACCCATTTTTACGTGGTCAAAAAAAAGATGGGGGCGAAGCGGGCCATCTTTCCGGAGATGGAGTTCAGCTTTGTTTTTTTTTGCTCACTAACGATGAGGGCGGCAATTCTCTTATTTTGGCCCGGGCGCCATATTTACTCGGTACACCACTGACCACAGAACTAGACTATTAGGTAAGGAAAGTACCCTGTATCTCCTGAACCGGGAGTCAGACCTGATTATAAAATAATCAAAAAATTGTGGGATCTTAAGACCTTTCATTTGCGGAGGAAATCGGTTTATCCATCTAAGAGAAAAATGATTGACATTATTTCAATTCCGTTACACATATCATCCTGTAGTTGCGGAACCAGAAGTTGGGTCCAAATGAAACTCAGGAGCCTTGCATGGGATCATAAGACCTTTCATATGAATATGAGTTTGTAGAAATCGGTTAAACCATCTCCGAGAAAATTGAGTGAAATTATTATTCACACACAAATTTGCTTATCTCGACAAACTGATTCGAATTGTAGGGGAGACCGGGGTTAGTTTGCCGAGTTTTGCTTTCGGAATTTCTATACTCTTTCTGGTTAGACATTTTGACAAACGCTTTGCTCCGTCATGAAGATACACCTTTTGAGCGCATGTGTGATTATTTTCATTCCTGTATGAAAATCAGGAAAATAGTTAATAACAATAAAATGTGGAGAAAAAAATCGACCAACTAACCCCAGAGCCGAGGTAAATTGGTCGAGTTTTAAAAAATATGTGAAACACATCAATTGTATCAATAAACGTTTTCATTAGTTAAAAAAAAGTCTGTATGCCTCATTTTTATTATGTAAGTACGTGAAAAAATTCCCCTTTTCGGTTTTTGAGTCTTTTTAACTATTTTGGAATTTTGTTTCGGCAGCATTAGTGAGCTTGTTCAGTTTACCTTCTACCTTTTTCTCCACCAGCGTTCTCGCTTACGCTTGGTTTCATTTTTTACTCCTTTTAAGTTTTGATGGCATTTGATTCATAAAATATTAGAATCATCTTATCTATCGACAATTTCCAACTTTTAATAACCCTAATCCTTTATTTCTATGTGTCAATGATTTTAATTTATTTCCATTACTTATTTCTCATGTATAATTTTCTTTATAATCATCAATATAAACATACAATCCAGTTTCGTCCAAAAAAAGGATAACATTTCACAAATATCCATATGCACTTTACTCTAAGCTAAAATAACAGCTCGGCCACAAAACTCGGCCGACCTGCCCCAATGAATGTTTTCGAGAAAAATCACGATTAACAAAAATAAAAGACAGGTTATACTGAAAACCGATATGCCATTTTATAAAGTTTTGAATGCCCTTTCCAATGGTACCACGTTGCTGGAAATCAAATATAAATTGATCCACGTTATACGTATTACTTTACAAAAACAGAAATTGATTCACCAGTGCCGAAAAAAGTAAAAACGTGCTCCTGCATAAACGATAACACAGAAACACCTAAAATTACGTCGGTACGTGGGTGACCTAAAGCTCCACCAAAATCATTAAAGATGTCGCCACTGCGCATAATAACCTTTTCTGAAAAGCTATTCTGCTAATCGGCCGTTCGGGCAACTAGCCCCGGTCTCCCCTATATGGTTGTGAGAATTTGTGCTCTTCCAGCAATTATTATTGTAAGCATTTTAAATGAATATAAATATGAAATTATTTTTAATTCGAAAATACTACCACCTTTCTAATACATATGTCATATTCGGACAATTATGTTGCCAAAAATGAACCGCGCCTAAACCAAAACGAGGCAAAACGTCATTAAAAAGGATGCTGTATACAGTCTACTTGGTGCTTAGAAACAATTGCATATAACAGTATTAAAAATCGTGTTTTACTTTGCTCACAAACATCGCTTTATCATATAGCGCTCAAATCTCTTAGTACTGGAAGAAAAGGAAACATCAGAACGCTTACATAAAAATATCGATATCTCCGTTAAAATGGACAAATTTTGACAATCTATTGCATTTTGGATAGCTATTACCGTGTGAAATCTATGTCTCAGAACAAGATTTGTTAAGATAAAAAATTGTGGCAGATATTGCCCAAAAACTGAAAATTTTGACATAAAACTTCGTATAACTCTAAAAGTAAGCATCCAATCTCAATATCATTCAATAGCGTTCAGGATGACGAGGAGACCTTCCATTTGCGACTAATTTGATCAAAATAGGTCCAGTCATCTCTGAGATCTTGACCTTTTTGTTGACACACACACACACACACACACACACACACACACACACACACACACACACACACACACACACACATATATATATATATATATATATATATATATATATATATATATATATATATATATATATATATATATATATATATATATATATATATATATATATATATATATATACATATATATATATATATATATATATATATATATATATATATATATATATATATATATATATATATATATATATATATATATATATATATATATATATATATATATATATATATATATATATATATATATATATATATATATATATATATATATATATATATATATAGATATATATATATATATATATATATATATATATATATATATATATATATATATATATATATATATATATATATATATATATATATATATATATATATATATATATATATATATATATATACACACACACACACACACACACACACACACACACACACACACACACACACACACACACACACATACACACGTGGAGAACATCGTTCAAAGGATGTGCAGTGCGGAAGGAAAATGGAACGCGGTGAACCGGACAGTTGTTCAGATTATGTCCTGCAGATTATGTCACTGCAGAGGAGTTGGCGAGAAGAACAGCCTCAAATGATCTAAGTCCAAAGACGAAGAATGCCGGACTGTTTTCGGCACCCTAAGAAGACGGACGTAGCGTGGGGAATGCTGCTCGGCTTCGGGATAGGTTTTTTCGCCGGGAAACTCTCCGTCGGGTAGGCTAGACCCACCACCGGGGTCTAGTTGATTAACGCGTCGTAAACCGGTTTCGGAACGTCGGTTTCGAGGGAACTTCCAGCGTTGGGGAACTCTCTGTCGCGTTAGGCTAGATCCTTCAGCGGGGACTAGTCGAGTAGCCACCACAACACCGACTTGTGTCGTCAGGGCGCCAGCGAACCAGAAGCTATGCTCCAACTGGAATCGCCGGACCGACCTCGGCATTCTCTCGTGTGTCCCGTGTGGTGCAACAGGGGACTCGGTGTCGGGAGAGCCTCTTTCGCCGGGGAACTCTCCGTCGGTGTAGTCTTGATCTTTCATCGGGGATTAGACGAGTAGATCGTGGCGTAGCATCGTTAAGATAGTCGGGGCACCAGCGAACCAGAAGCCATCCTCCAACCGGAATCGCAGAGCAGACCTCGGCACTCCTTCGGGTGTCCCGCGTGGCGTAAAAGGGGAAACTCTCAGTCGGTGTAGGCTAGATCCATCGTCGAAGATCAGTCGAGTAGTGTGGCGCGACGTAGCGGCATTGGGTCGTCGAGGCGCCAAAGGTGGATCGAGATATATAAAGAGAGAAACTCAGGAGCTCATTTGCTCGAAAACGAAGAAGTGCATGAGCACAGCCGAGATGGATAAAGAGAGCAGGAGCTCATTTTCTCCCAATCGAAGAAGTGCATGAGCACAGCCTCCCCCGAAGTATTGAGCTTAGCTTAGTTCCGGGGGGTTCGAGGCAAGATGTCCAAGATGTTTTAGTGGGTAAGGTTCAACCAGTCCCACTCGCTGGTTCACAATAGCGGTAGCTTGACAACTACCGAGCGCGTGAGCTGGGAAAGTACATAAGGCATTTCACCTTGTAGAAAAAAAAAACACACACACACACACACATTCGTCGAGCTGAATCGATTGGTATATAACGGATCTCCGGGCCTCGGAAATTGTTTCTGAATTATTTATAAAAAAAAATGTAAAAGAGAAATGCGGTGAGTAAGGTAGTAATGAGCGATCTACAAAGTATCCATGCCTTGAGTGGCTGGCAACGAGCTGCCATGGATCGAGTCAGATGGAGAAGTGTGCTTGATACAGCAAAGGACACCCAAGGACTAAAGCTGCTGGATAAGGTAAGGTAAACAACTATCGAAATTTATTAAAACAAACTTGAATAACAATAAAAATTCGAATATTAGGTTCCATTAGAACTGAAGGAAATTAACTTTGCGTTCATCACGATTGAGGCGCTGTCGTACCACAACATGACTTTCACATGTCTTGTGAAGCATTCTGGTCGTTTTTCGAGCAATGCTTGATTTAACTTCATCATTTACTGTCGATATTTAATGTTTCCTCTGGTTTGAGAAGCTTTTTAATCCCATCTCCATTACTTATTTCCCACGTTCGGGAATCTCAAAATAAATCCATTTCCCATCTTGTGCACGATCCCATGCATCAAAACCTTTGTTTCATATCGAGAAAGAAAAATTTCGCTCACCGTTTTCGCTTTTCCTACTGTTTAGCATTCGGCTCATTAGGAACCGATCGACGTTTAACCTCACTGTCATTTGCGTTTCCAAAACATTAGGCTTAAAAAAACAATTAACAATTTCGGAATTCTTAAAATTTTTCTATGCTTTAAATGTATACTTTTCAAAAATTGTTTTTTCGAAATAACACAACACACCAAAAATCCTTGATCCCTCATACGATGTAATTCATAAGGACCTAATTTGTCAAATGACGAAAAATTTCGTTTGTAATGACTTAATGTTAGATTAGCTTGAATTTTACTGGCTTCGACTGAAACTTGCGTTCTGCTAGCAGGTGCGACTGTATAAATTTAAATGCACCTTTTACCAGCCAAGCAGATGCAAACATCTTTGGCTCAGTCGCTTAACAGACGTACTTGCGATCCAATGATTCTCGGTTCAAGTCGCGGCGGTTGCTATCAGTGTTTTTTTTATGTCATGAATATCATGTCATGGAGTTTTAGACATAATATTAAATGATCTTCCACGTAAATTTGTGTGAACTGCGGCGCAGAGTTTGTTTCAAGTGTGATCTTAACTTTTAATAAATTTCATCTGGTGCCAAAAAATTTTTACGGGTTTTTTGCCTTTTTCATATAGAAAGGTATATGTAATCACTTGAAACAGCGACTAGTAAAAATTGACCCGGACAGTCAAGGGTCATATACCATTCGACTTGAACCTTGAAACTTGAATGGTTGAACCGATTTTGACTAACTTCGGTTCAAATGAAAGGTCTTGTGGTCCCATAGGGAATTCTTGAATTTCATCCAGATCCGACTCTCGGTCACTTAAAGCAGCGAAACAAAAAAGCGGGAAAAAATCTAAACTGTTCTCAAAACTACTGCAATCGGTAACCATTATCAATAGACAGCCAATCAAACCGATTTCGGTTATCTTGGTTCGCGTTTTCCGATTCCGGAAGCACCGGCAATTTTGATCATATATTCCAAAATGGATCTCACTTACTTTTCTAAGCGATGGCTTGACAGATTTTCACCAATTTTGGAGTTTTGGTCCTACAGAAAATACAGATTCAACAAAATTTTACACCTTCGTTTAAAGTACGATGTTAAAATCGTATAAAATTTTACTGAATTCGAATAAAAAATGACAGAGTTTGTACGACATGTTAGTTGATGACCATACTAAGCGATTCCGAGTATACTGGTTCTCGAAGATGAAGTAATTTTGAGCATTCGTTGATGTTAACTGAAGTTTCAAAACTAAATGTTTTCTCCATACAATGAGCCAAAAAAAAATGTTACGTATGATTAAAATAAGTTACGAGAGCTGCGAAACGTGAGGTAAAATTCATATAAGATATAATAGAAACCAGGTTTCAATTACTTCACAACCATCTTAAAAGCAAACACCACCCACACATGCTGACCTCTGCCAGATAGCTTGGTTGCCATTAATTAGTTCCAGGGTCGATTTCGAATCACTTTATAAATCTTTGTACCAAATCTGAGTTGAACTTGGCGAGTCAAACCACCGGAACAATCGGTATAATATTTTTCAACAAATTTTGTATAGAAAAGCCATTGTGTAATCCGGAAACACTAGTTTTCTCTGTTCTCACGATAGTTTCAGAATACTGTGCACTGTAATCAAATGAAAAATATTTTAGAATTTCACTGTTTAGAGTATTCACTGTTTAGAGTACTCACTGATTAAGAGTACGCGAACGATAATCCGACGTGTATTTGCTACGATTATCATGAGATCTAACTAACACCTCTGCGTTCCACTGGCTTGGTCTAGCAAAGATTGTATCAAAGGCCGTGAAATTTTAACGAACCAATACACACGTAATAAGTAAACTATCAATCAAAATTATTTAACAAACATTTAACAATGACTTGAAAAAATAATTCTCATAAACTAATAGTAACGTTAAATATTGTTATGCAAATAGCACACGTGATACCAATGCCACGCTTTGTTTTCGCACGCACGGGTCATTTGAACTTGACAGTGACTGTTAAACCAACGGCCGCAAGAATGCTCTGACCATTTGTCAGTAGATAAAAAAAACCACGCTTGAAGGTCGGTACCACCACAAAAGTAGGTTAGGCAGTTTTGCAGGTTTCCCGCCCAAAATTCAATTCACATTTCTATGTGCATTCCTCTGAGGTGGGAGTGAAATTTAGCATTTTGTGAAGGTTATAACCTCTACTGCCCAGCAGTTATTCATAAGATTAAATTTCGTGAATTAGAATCAGTGACGTATTAATCCTGTGAAACAAGTTTAGTGCGAATTGGTTTGGAATAAAAAAAAATCAGATCGGTAGAATTGCATAAAAGAGCTGAGTTTTCAACAATTTGATTTAATAACGGCAAAACTTAATTACGAATTCACATCATGGTTTTCCAGTGTGACTAAATACCCGCACAACCGAAGTAGATTGTATTTATTGGTGTGTAACTTTCAGTATACGTTACCATACAGAGCGTCAATGAGTGCAACTTTGTTCCATATGGTTAATCACAAACTATTGTATAAGCTTTTTCCATCTTGTGTGTAGTAAATTATTCACAGGTGATCTGAAAATTCTGTTCAACATATCACAGACAGAGCAACAACCGGGCATTCACTAATATTTTTCTGATTTGTTGATTTTGCGAAACATGGCGAAGAACTTTTCAAAAATACGAGAAAAAATCGGCGAGCGGTGGCCCACAATAATGTCTATAAATGTGTATTAAAAGAGCATGGTTGCTACTCCGTTACTGATCGGGATGAGCTTCAACTGTACAGAGAATTCCTAGATGTTCAGATCTGGGACTGGCAAATCATCCTTCAATGTACACCTTCTGGTAACCCCTGAGTTCTTTGATCAGTATCGGTGCGGTCAGACCCGAACATAAATCGACTAAGGACTGCGAAAGGATGTTATTCCAGCACTTGTTGCTAATAGAGACCGCCGATACTACTGCGCACTCCACAAGTGTAACGGAAGAAGGACATATGTTAGTATAAATTTCAGTGAAGGTAGTATTAGTATGCTCCTGTTTCAAGATGCTCGGATGCACCACAAAACTCACAGACTTCCCGTTTTAACAATACCGAAGTCCCGGGAAGTTATCATTCATGGAAAATGACGGAAAATTTGAAATACTATCGCGTAACAAATAAAAACTTTTCTTTTTTTCTAAATGGAATTATTTGCTATAAAATAATCGAGTGAATAGGATTTAGACAAAATAGTTGATTGTAAATTATATCAAATCATTTTAAACAACCAAGCAAAGGTAAACAGATTTTACGCGCGTCTTGATTGTTTATTATTTTCACTCTATTATTATTTTAATTATTGCTGTTATAAACATTGTAATATTACCGGATCTTCGCATTAGTTAATTTTTATCATTCCATTTATAATCTTGAAAGACAAGCAATAAAGTGGAAGAAGAAAAATACCATACCCGGTGAAGGAGCGTAACTTGGTTATAGCCGGGAATAAATAAATCAATATAAACATAAAAAATACCAACTAAAACTTTTCTCAGAATCTAGTGGGAACCTGCTAAGAGACCAAATTGTTGAAAAATGATGATCTATGGATCTATTCTTGGTTAATTTTTTTTCCGCCGGATTCCACACGGCATCTAGGCTGTTACTGTCCGGAAAGAGGTAATAGGTACTACCAGTGGACTTCTAGTGGACCCCAGCCCCTGGTTTTGATTCGAGGTTATTTTAGAAAATTTTAAATGAACACGTTCTTTGGTATTATTTGAAACAAAAGTAGATTTTCTTTACAATGTTGAAGGTTATTGTAGATAAGCTTGTTAGAGATCAAGGTAAAAAACAGAAACACAGAATCTTGTAAAAATGCCAATCCGTTATCAAGTGATGCGATTTCGAAAGGACGTCGTGTATCAGTAACTCATTTTTTTTTAATTCAAGTAGATAATATTTTTTTGGTTTAAAATTGCTTGCAGTGGCATACATTGTTGGAAAACATTGAAACTTACACGCAGGTTACTAACAATGATTTAATTTTCTATATGTTTCAAACCTATCACCGAATTATTTTACAAACCATAATAAAAGGTACATACAATTTCCTTGCGGTATTTGAATCCTTTGAACAGCCTAGCTGGAGTGAGAGAAGGCATGTTTACGTATAGATTAAAAGTCGAAAGCTCAGCAAACAATCTTCAAAAATATTTTTCGACTGTAACCAGGACAAGTCCCTTTAAAATTTAATTTGTCCGGACACAACACACACCTGTTGCCCGAAGTGTTCACACTCAAAACGTTGGCGCGATTTTGATCCAATATTTGTTTTCAAATTTTCGGCAGGTAACTGCTTTCGAATATTTAAATTACATGTAGCACAAACAAAAGGGAAACTATATTGCACACCCCACCGATTTTTCACCAAAGAGCACTTTTAATTTCTCCAAGGATGGCAACTATTCGTAAAAACCGTTATCACACACGCGTAGGCTCTCCTTCAATTAGTCAAATGAAAACAATGCACATCACTTGCGACACGCCACCTTGTGTATCAACCAGACGAGAGAAGTTTGTTGACTGACTGACTGAATGAATCCAACCAGCGACATTCGTGCGACTGCAAAACTACTTTCCGAAGCATAAGTGCATTGACAAAGAGTGTTACGTCGCTGAATGCGACACCGATGATGTTGCGACTAGTATTGAGAGAACGAGAGATACAGAGAGCCACTGGAGTTGCCGCTTCTAATCTGGAAATGCAAAGCATCTTAATGGTATTTTGTTTGTTTTTTTTTTCAAGCGAATCGATGATAATTATAGCAGTATTCGATTAAAAATATATATCTTTTAGAAAATTGAATACAATTCTTGTTTTTCTTGGTCAAGTTGTTTAGTTACGTTTTCTTCTTTTTCATAATAATGGAATACGTTTAAGTTGCATGACTTTGAATATTATATGAAGATTGGTCTTAAAGGATGATAGAAAAAAATGAACACAGCTTTTATTAGTACCCAATGTCAACAATGAAAACAATGTCACAGACAAAAAATCGTTCTGGCAATTGAACTATTTCGTACATATTTGACTTTGCATAGTTGGCGAAGTTCAATTTTCAGTCTCGCCGCAAACAATCTGAAAAAAATTCCGATGCAAAAAATGAGCTAAATCGGACATTATATCGTCGCCAGGCGGTTTGAAAAATCATCATACCTGAAATTTCCGAAATCTTAGAAATGCATGAAATGCATAGATCTGCTGTTAGAGGGTGTTCGGAATTAAATTGAGTATTTTTAATAAAATTTTTTGTTGAAACTAGCTCAATGTGTAATGTTTATATTGTGTGATAATCGTTGCGAAGATGGAGTCTGAAGAACAGTAGCGGCGTAAAATAATTTAACGCACCGCCCTTGAAAATCCGGATCTCAATGACAATAAATCGATACACGTTGAACTATTTGTTTATGTTGTTTATATGAAGAAATACCTCGAAAAGCACCTATTTCCATTTCTACGATCACATAATGGTCCTACAATTTTCTGGCCGGAATTAGCCTCGTACCATTAATCGAAAGATGATTTGGAGTGGTACAAGATTAATGCGGCCAACTTCGTACCTAAGGACTTGAATCCTCCCAAACGATTATGACCAATTAAGAACTACTGGGGCATTATGAAGCAGGCACATAGGAAACATCCTAAGGAAGTAAAATAGGAGAACAAATATTGATGTTGTTGACATTGTATAATACTTTATGAGTAATGTTAAGAGAAAGGTTCGTGCATTTGGACATAGTATTGAAATTGAAAAAACGGTCATGGAAAAAGCTAAACAATATCTTTAATTGAATTCTTTTAAATTTTGGCGATCATCGGTTGAATGGGTCAATTTTGCCGAATATTTTCCAGTGCACTGGGCTATAGATAGTGCAATAGCATTGCGCGTGCATGATCTCCCTCCAGACGCTAGACAGATATTCATTCTAAATGGGTTGCCTCAATACGATTGTAGTTTGTCCCGGTAATCTGAATGATGTGCGTGACTTACACATACGCTGAACGAAACAAATCACTATGAAAGGTGGTCATGTAAAGTAGATCACTGGTCACCTACGGCAATCACTTGTCAATACTGTCAGCAAACCGTTCACTATTGTAAGTCTTGTGAGAAAACAGACAAAAGATATCTACACTTTGGGACAATCAAGCTACTTCAACACCAGATCCAACACCCTAATACTTCTGAGACAGAGATTAATGCAGAAAAAATCTATATCAACAACAGCGACGCCGAACCAATGGACGAGGGCGTGAATAGTGAATTCTTGATTCGCTCGATAGCAATAAGAGAACCTATACTTCATGCTAAAGGATAACATCAAGATCCAGTATTAATATTGATGTAGAAAACATGTGGTGTCGTTATTGGATTGCAAAGAATCTTCAACGGTGCATCTATGGAATTCGATTTCCATAGCCGAATAAAATAAAATTTCTTGAATATTCTTGAAACAATCAAAGACTTAAGGTGAAATGTAGCGGAATGCGAAAATCGCGTTTTTGATCAATTATTCAAAAACTAGACCGATTTTCGAAAAACCAAAAACACTTAAGTTTTCGAAATCAAATTTATCATAACTAAGTATTCTTAGAATTTTGAAATTTTTCTTTGCCGAGCCGTAATTGATTTTTGAAATGTATAAACGGTTACTGTTTCGTTCCACGGGGATGATTTCAGAACTGAAAAGTAGCGTTTGTAGCAGAATTTCACAAAGAATCTGAAAATGCAACTCAAAATTAGAAAATATTAGCTAAAACAACCGAAATTTGGAAAAGTTTACATAACCTTTTTCGCATTTTTTTTATTGCTTGCGCGCTGCTGTTACGTATTGAGGTGGTGTGAGAAATGCAAGGTGGGCACGGTGGCATTATATCGTGAGCAAAAATTGCATATAAAATAATGACGCGAATTTATGCAGCATTGGGTTTTGTGTTGAAATAAAAACGAGCTGAATACAATAAAATGGGTAATGTAAGAAATCGTTTTTTTTTTTCTAAATTACATTCATTTTGAGAAATTTGGCCTTTTTGTTTTAACAGACTTCGCAGCCGACTCATAGCATAGCTTCGATTACATGGCTAGTGCTACGATTCTATTCACACAACAGAAATAATACTTTCTACTTATTCGAAGATGATAATGAAAGTTAATTAAAATGGAATATATTGGCATTGAATGTATTCGATAAGTAAATTCGACCGCGCACTATCATGCGAGTCAAGTAAATACTTTTACGTAAATTCTATCTCATCGGCGGGAAGGGCCTGGTGAACGACTGGCAAAGATATCGAAAATACTTGAATGTTATCTTTCAAATGTCTTCAATCGTTCTTTTGAAGGAGAATCCATGCTTGCTACTAAACTCAGGCATATACACGGTTAGCAAGTTGGTCAATACATATCCATATAGCCTCATGTTAGTCATTCATAATTACTCATGATTACTTACAATAACGATTGAATTAGCATATATTCAAAGTGTGAAGGATTCAAAAATCCAATACGTCCAGTCTTTTTTACAAGCCAATATAACGAGAGGTAAACCCACTGCGCTCAATCATTGCAAAAAGTTCTTGTTTCTATGTGTCCGTTTTTCTTGGTATCCTTTGTGCGACGGTTCGTTCAACTGAAGCGGATAAAATTTTGCGCGCATTATATGACGCTACATTTCACCTTAAGTTTGTCTGTAGATTAAATAAATAAATAAATAAATAAATTTCGAAGATCAGTTAGCCTTGCATACCTCGGCGAATGACCGTAAGGTTAAAACCGAGGGTAAATAAAGCAACATAATAATAATAAAAAAGTTAGCCTTGCATTTCTCACTAAGATTCGGAAACTTCCGTAAAAATATGGAATTGAGATTTCTTTGCTTAGATGAAATTATTTCTATCTTCAAAATTTAGCTAGCATCGAATTCAATCGATTGGTACACATACTTTCATAGATGTTAGTTTTGCAGTCTTTGTTGAGCTCCGAATACTTTAAGATATATATTTTGTATGAGATTGTTTTAACTATTGTTGACTTCAATCGATCAATAAACAAAAATATATAGATGTCTCAAATTTGTACAATTTTTAAATTTCTGTGAAAAGATCATTTTTTCAGATATTTGGTAAATATGGAAGTATTTCATTTTAAAATTGAAAGCAGGTGCTAACTTCATCTATTGGTGGACACAAATGCTTCGAATTTCACATATGTGCCTCAAACTTCTATGCCCGGGTCGGCGGTTCAGAGCATGAAGCGCTGGTCTAACAAGACAGATGTCGCATGTTCGAGTCCTGACTTGGCCACAATCTGCTTCTGGTAGGAAAAGGCAGACAATCAATACTACCTTCATAGGGGTCTGTCGCTGACGATGTCCAGCCAGCGACTGGCACCATTAAAGAAGGTGACAAGCGATTATAAATACACTCTCCTACTCAATGCTTGATCGGAGAAATAGGTATAAAGCGAGAGGACTAGTGTTTGATGGACAGAGAAGATGTTTTGGATATAAGGTATCGGTCGGGCGACGGCCAGGATGTAGACCATGTTCGATGTACGCGCTATTGTGTCTGACTGGCGTTTTAGAGTGACTAAAACAAGATTCAGAGTGACGAAATGGTAGCGCGTATGCACGGAATGCATAAGAACGCAGGTTCGAGTCATGTCTCTGAGCGTATCCTTTTCCAAAAATTCATCTTTTCTGTTAGTTTTTCATTCATTTGGCTTCTCCAATATATGTTTCCGCTCAGTCATTGCAAAACTGAACTTAGTTATGGCGGCTTTACGTCAAACAACTAAAATTAATAAATCGTATTGAATAGTGCTGTACACTTATGAGTCGGCGGAGAAGAGTGTCTAAACAGAAGGTCGAATTCCGCATCAGAATGTAATAGTCTGATTTTGCTTTGCGTTGCTTTTTTTCGCAAACTTCTACAATTACAGATATGGTCAGTCAAAGTGAGTGTTCTCCCATTTTTTCAAACGACTTTGGTTTGCATTTTTCTGATATTTTTAGGCTTTCCTGATAACTTGAGTCAAAATTAGTGTTCCCAGTTTTCATGGTACCCTTGGTAGTCCGCGTAACTTTTAACCCCATTTGTATTCGGAGTGTTAATAGATTTAAAAATGTCTCAATATGTAACGACAAATTCAAACAGTTTTTCCGGTCGATGCCGACCCAGCGCTTGTTCCTCACCTGGTAGAAAGAACGACCAAAATGTAACGACAAATCAAACAGTTTTCGTCCCTCGCAAACTCAGTTTCTAATTTTATTTCGTTTACTAGCACAAACGACTTGTTTCATGAAATAATGACTAAAAACTGCTTAATTTTTTTTCACTTATTTCTCCTTGCCTCCTGTTTTTTGTTTATTTGTTTCCACTATAACCAGATTCAACCTTTACGATAATTCAATCAGATGTTTAGTTTTTCATTTACGCTGGTGCATAATTTTTATTTCACCTAACCGGCTGAGCTACGACCTTTTGAAGTTCTCCTGGGGTAGAAATGTGTCCCACGAGAGCTTTTACGTTAGTGTCTTGTTGAAAGCGAAAAATATGGAAATTTGATTATAACTTTTTTATGATCAAAATATGTAAATATAGTAAGCTAGAAAAATGTAAAGGATATTGTTAGCTATAACATTGCTGCAACCATTTGATAAAAATATTATAGAGTAGTGGCATACACGAGTAAAGCGATGCCGATATTTATTACTTCGCGAATAAAAGGGACAAAACACATTCGTTATACTGCAATATGATATATACCATGCAACACCAATGTTTAATAGCTTGCAACATATAGTTTCTCACCCTCTGCAGCTCACCTAGCTATCTTTTGCATAAATAATATACAATAGCTCGATCTACATATGGCGTTGATAAATACTTACATTTGTTCATTTAGGGGTTAACCTAAGTTTGTGCTTAGGGCACATAACCGTTTTTACTTTTCTTTACGTTTCGTCTTAGACTCGTCAGTGCAGAGCAGTTCAAATTGAACTACTTAGTGCAAACTTAAACAGTTCAAGTTGAACCGCTAAGCAGACGTAAAGTTATCGCTATTTGAAAAACACTTATTAATTGGCACCGAAGTGCCATGTCTTTGCTGAAATGCTGAACGAAAACGTTATTTTCAGCTAATACTGGCCGATTCAGGTATGGTCATTTAGGGGTTAACCTAAGTTTGTGCTGCACTGACGAGTCTAAGACAAAACGTTAAGTAAAGTAAAAACGAGTATGTGCCCTAAGCACAAACTTAGGTTAACCCCTAAATGACCATACCTGAATCGGCCAGTATTAGCCGAAAATAACGTTTTCGTTCAGCATTTCAGCAAAGACATGGCACTTCGGTGCCAATTAATAAGTGTTTTTCAAATAGCGATAACTTTACGTCTGCTTAGCGGTTCAACTTGAACTGTTTAAGTTTGCACTAAGCAGTTTAATTTGAACTGCTCTGCACTGACGAGTCTAAGACGAAACGTAAAGAAAAGCTTACATTTGTTGCTTACAAATACATTTAAATAAATACATACGCTTTTCAACTGGTTAGGAAAACATTTACCATTCATCAAAAAAAAAACAATTTCAAAACCTTTACAATCCCACAGAAGTCTTCAAAATCGGTTGTGAAATGCTGAAGTTATAGGAAAATTATGGTAAAAATGGAATTTTTATGTATTTAGGGACTTGTTTTTTAAAAACTTTGATATTGCACAGAAAAATTTACCAAATTGTTATTATGGGGGCTTCTTGGCTTGAAATGAAGGTTTTACCGTTTATTTTTAAATACATTGAAATTTAGTAATATTAGACAGATTCCATTTCTGGGGTAGAAATTCACTCCAACGAGCGTGTTTGTTTAAAAAAAGTAACGAGAGGGGGCGTATTATATCACTTTATCCTAGTCTTGTGTGTTATTATACTAATCTGGGTTGACAATTCAATGCACCAAGCACTGGACTTACAAGCCAGCTGTCGTTTGTTCGTCATGCAATGTTTCTGTACGCCAAACCTCACGAAATATATTCATAGTGAAAGGATCGAATATCACTTTCAATATTTATGCTGAATGTGTCACAAACCACGAACATAACATTGGATTCGATCTGGCAAACGCGTTAACAACTTCACCGAAAGTTGCTCGCGAATATTACAACAGTTCGTCATTATTTGCAACGTTCTTCGTGTGAAATCGTACGAAAAAATGCGCACACAATAAAAGCTGAGCGACTTTGTCCGATAGAGCAATGTTTCGGACACCATTCGTCGAAGGTTTTTTTACGCTTTGCCATTCGTCTACCAAACAAAACCTGATGAAAACAGGTCATCGACGGCCGGTCGGTCGGTCAAAATATAAACACAACCACCACCAATCGAGAATTGCATAACAAAGGTTGCTGCAGCCAAAAACTTCGTTAAGCTTACCGTCTTATAGAGATGGGGAAAGGGAGAAAACACGTGGGAGACCACGAAAAGGTTGAAATGAGAAATAGTAATCGAAACAAATATACCAAAAGAACGTCCGATTGGGAAATTGATTTAACAACAATCATAGCTAAAGAAAGCATTCCTAACAATTTAGATAGATAGTTAAATATTGTACCTTCTATTGTAAACAACAAATGACGAAATTAATATCAAAAGCATTACACTCACACCACATTTGGATTCGTTCGTTTATCATCAAACATTCACGCAATATTCCTCACTACAAATCTGCGATGGCACCTAGCTAATATTTACTCATACTCATATCAAACATGTGATGGACGCTAAATGACAATTGTGACCAAAACTGAAAACCACACTCGTAAAAGATAAACACACCAAAAATTTCATGATCATAGAATTTCATTTCAACTGTTGAATGACTGAAACACCATTGCTTAAAATTTACGGTTTTATGAGCGCATTTTTTCAAATTTATATTTCAATGACAACGGTTTTAAGGTGAGACGTGAATGAGTATCCCGGCTTCCAATTTCCAATACATATACGCAGCTTTACCCACCGAGTCAAGGCTAATAAGCCTCGTAGCGTAAATAGACGATGTCGAAACAACAATCTGTAAGCTGAACCTTGATCGTCTACCTTATCTTCTTGCAATGTATTAAATCAGCTGATTTCATTTGCGAATCGACATTCTTTGCCACATCCGAACGATGCCATGCAACTTGATCATCCGATGTACCACCTCGAGTCCAATATCATAGAGTGGGTGGTTTGGGTCAGACTTTTATGTGCGACATTCGTTTGACCAATCGCCGTACGCACGCACTAAACAAAACAACGACAAGGTCGCACGTTTAAAGAATGCGAAAACGGTTACTTTGAAGCCCTTTCAAGGCCATTTGACCCACTCATATTGGAAATGACATAGCACCATATTTGAATACATTTTGTTCAGTTGAGTTGTATTTCACTTAGCTTTGTACGAAGGAGGGGTTATTAAATAGTGACTGCATAGCAAACAATTTCGAATTTTGACGTGATTTACATATACTAGCAAACAACCTTTTTTTTCATCCTCTCTTCAGCATCTCCTCATGGAACTGATTTTAAGAGTTTAATTATATATTTAAAGCTACTCTGCTCGCGGTTGGATAGATTCCTTTCAAAATTTACATTATGGCAGCAAATTTGGGTATCCTGCCAGAGTTAGGCTAAAAGTTTGAAAATATTATAAATGCGAGGCAAAAAAAAATTGGAAAGACACACGATGAAAGGAAAATTAGAAAGACTCCAGATCAACAGAGTCATAAACGGGTTCTATTAAAAACTCTTTTAGATATTTGTTATACACTTTGACTACTTAACTATACTGGCGATATCAAACGATTTTTAAAATTGGTTAAGAAAATCGCTTCCTTTTATCAATTTGTTACTACTTGCTGATCGGGCGCTCAAACATACAACTAAAACCGATATAATATTGTTAGACGGCTAGCTAGTTGGCTAAATTCAATGACTATTTTATGGTTAGTAACAATTAACCCCACAACAATATTACACATGTCTGAAAGCATCGAGATTGTTCCTTAATGTAGATTTTCGAACATTATTCTAGAATTGAAAACAATCTCCGGTATTGAAGATGTTATAACAGGTGTTGTTAATAAAATAATCAATAAAAGTCTGACAACGGGAATTGTGGCCGAATCGTGGAAAGTGTCGACTATTGTTTCAATTACAACATATTGGACCTGCGAGAGAATTTCATTTCAAGTAGGATATTTTTGAAACTCTCAGGGAATAAATAAACATATCCCGAGCAGCAACAAATAAAAGAAACTAAACAATAAAAATAAAAGAAACAATAAAAGGCTTTGTTAATAGTTAAAATAAAAATTCTAACAAATAACATGAACGGATCACAGTTCGCTTTCACATCTCATCCAAGCCAGTCCATAAAACTGAACCGCTTACGTTCGGGACGGAAGAAACCAAGTACAGTATTATGTAGTGAACAATAAAACGATCTCGAAATTAGTGAACCAAACGAACAAAAACTACCGCCGACACGAAAGAATACAATTATTGTTGACTTCAGGCAGTGCAAAATTCGACCTTCGATACGAGAACTTGAAGGTTTGCTTAAGGAGCAAATACATCTTGACATTAAACGTGTGCATTTACTTCAATGTAATAAGACGAATAATGTTGTTTACATCCAGTTTTATAAAGAGTTGGATGCAATTCAATTCGCAAAAGACAACAATGTGCACTATGAGGAGCACGAGAACATTAAGTACACCATACCAGTGTATATGGAAGATAGTGCTATAGAAGTGCGTGTGCATGATCTACCCTCAAGCATCTGTGATCCTTATATTCGGAAAACCAGTATGGAGAGATTATTTCCATTGAAAAAGAAAAGTGGAAGAACTTCTTCCCCAGTATTCTAAGCATGTTACGCATGCGCTTAAAGAAGGCTATACCTACTTATGTGATTTTCGGCCAAGATACAAGAATTCCGTGCAATTCACTTGACAATCAGATGGCCACATGTCAATATTGCCAAAAAGCCATTCACTATGATAAAACTGAACAAGAAGACATCTGCACCGAAGGACAACAATGAAGCTTGCTCCTCAACGAAACCAGTTGTACCCTGTAGGACAAGGTGCCCCAACTACAACTAACAACGCACACAACGCTTGGACAAATGTAAGCAATAACGATGATTCCGCCCCAAAAAAAGGCCAAAGCTAAACGGAAATCTAAAACGGACAAATTGAAAGAAATATTGGTAAATTATCAATAGCTGTAAAATATGGTGTTTTGCCTCGCATCGATAGATAAATAACGTTTTGGTCTAAATTTGCATTTGTGTAGGCGGTGATAGTTGCACAATTTTAATATTCGTCGACAGTAATTCTATTTAAATCAAAGACCTTAACACATTCAACAGTAACCCACCAATAGAAAACCAGTTTTCCTACCCCTCTGAGGCGAAACTTACTCCTTGCATTTCTCATAAGCTAAGCTATTTTTTGCACAATTATAATAAAACTGAAAGCTTTTTATGACACGTAAATAAAGTTGGTAGCTATGGATTAAGCACAAAAATAAAAACAATTATTTCATACTACACGTAATTTATGGTGTTCGTTTCATATAAATTTTCTTGGGTTATTAAAGCTATGTACCAAGTGAACATCTGTACCATTCCTCCGTTTTTAAAAACTTTTGGCCTAATACATATGAGGTATTCAAAATTGATTTGATTGAACTTTAAAATTATCGGCCTATGTTAATGGTAGCAAAATCGGGTACGGAATCAGTTTCAAAAATGTATGCTATAAAATTTGTAAATTATACTCCGCTAAAAATTCACACTTTTTGAAAAGTGCAAATAAATTTCATGTTTCTAGGAATCAGGAATCACAACAAATTGGCTGTTGTTTTTAGCATCATTTTCCCGATATATAAGAGGGAAGGATTGAAGGGAAATGGTAAGGTTTGGACTAGGATGGGGAAAATTGACGACACAAAAACACAAAAAAGCAGAAGTAAATTCTGCACCCCTAAGGGATGCTGAACAACCTACTGGGGATCACATTTAGTGGAAGCAGAAGTAAATTCTGAACCTCTACGAGGTTCAGAACATTCTGCTGTAAAATCTATTTAGGTTTGTTACTATGTGCGTTCTTTCTGATGAACAATGCACAGACAATAAAACCTCCAACTCCCGAGAGGATTTAGAGATTTTACAAAAGCGACACCATTCTGCACTCCCGGAAGAATGCAGAACGATTCGCAGTATGTACGAGCACAAGTAAATTCGGTACCCCATAGAGGATGCCAAACAATCTGCTAAACCCTATTTAAGGTGAATACAGAAAGGATTTATTCACTACAAGAAGAACAATGAACCCTTCTGACTATAGCTCCTTATCACATTGGGTGAGAAACGAGAGAATATCCTTTTGTTGGCATGGTTGGATGCAGCCCAAGAACGAATCTTGTGCTTTATCCAACTAGTTGAAAGTGGTAAAGCTGGTTCCGGACCAACGGTTACACCAGCTCTAGCCAACTCATCAATGCCGATTGAATTCCACACAGAATCTCGTAGATTTCTGCTTCGAACACAGTACAGTATTTACCAAGTGAATGAGGCTGCTCTAGCCTCATTTCACGACAGTAGACACCAGTACCAGCACGACCATTCAACAGAGAACCGTCCGTATAACAAACTATGTGTTCATCAAGATGTCGTTCCAAATAACCAGACAACCATTCCTCACGAAGAGGATAGCTCACATTGAATGTTTGAAAGAAAAACTGCATGTGAGAGTTAGGTCACTAGGAGCGAGTAAATACTCATCCCAGGTAACCATTTGAGACCACCAGCGAGTGTAGCTAGTAGCATAGTCTATAGGGTTACTGTTCCAACTTGAACTTCCCGACGTATTTAACTTGAACAACCACAGTGACCTCTGAACCGATGAACTGTAACGGACGAGCTCCTGTGATTATCCTACGATAAAAAAGCACCATTGATGTTTTGCCCGGATTTACAGATAATCTAACCTGATAACACCATTGTTGAAAAGATCGCAGGGCTTGCTGCAATAAATCAAAGAGAGTGATAATGCTTATACCGGTCATCAATATATGATAATCGTCGGCAAAACCATAATTCGGAAATCCAAGGTTATTAGGTTTCCTTAACAAACCATCAGCGACTAGGTTCCAAGATATTCTGTTCACGACTGCATTGTTTAACCTCCTGCAGCCATTCAGTACTCGACACGGAAATACACATTGACTTAGGAGTTCCTATTTTTGTGGCCTTTTACGACATGGAACAGGAAACCAGTGGATCAATTCTTGGTAGAAAATAATTCCGCCGGATGCCACACGGCTTAAGGACTATTCACACATATCCGGTCCGGTTCAGTGCCGGCACGACACCGTGCACGGATACTTATATTATTTCATTCATTTTCTATGCGCGCATTCACACCCATCCGGCACAGTGCCGTTTCAGTGCAGCTCGCCGTCAGTTTCGCGTCCGTCCGGCAAACTCAAATTCGTCGTCACCGATATTTTTCATTTTCACTGAAGTCGGTATGTCATTGCATTGGCTGTGCCGGAACGGAAACAGCAGGGAAACGGAACGGAAGGGTACCGATAAAAAAAGAACACTGACGGCGCACTGAAGGCACTTTCACTGAACCGTCGCGGAACTGAAATGTGTGAATAGTCCTTTACCTGTTTGGTGGACTTATATCACCGGTACAGGTGGACTGTAGCATTATTCTTAGCCAGCTGGGAAACCGCTAACGACACTACACGGCTATCTAGGCTGCTCAGAAAGGCTAAAAATTCACACTTTTTGAAAAGTGCAAATAAATTTCATGTTTCTAGGCACACGAAGATATCAAGTACACCCCATTTGTACTTTAAAAGCTTAACGCATTGTGAACACTAAGTACATTCATTAAATTTTGCTGGTAATTTTTTTAGAAACCGTATTGTTTCTTTTTGTTTACTTTAATGAAACAGGGTATTAACAAAACCTGAAATTTATTATTTATTAAAATTATTAATTGATTATATTGGTTGATCTGAGCAGCCGGCAACCGAGAAAAATATAAATTTATTGTTTGAATTATTAATATCAAGTATTTTTTTTATTATGCATTCAATATACCGATATATGTTATCTTTGTTATTAACTTTGTAATATCAACGGATTTGCGCAATAGTTGATTTTTATCATTCAATTTATAATCTTAAAAGACAATCAATAACATGGAGAAAGAAAACATTTTAAATAAAACTTTTCTCCGAAGCTAGACGGACATTGATAGGTTGAATGAAGAGATAATTTAATAAAATAGAGTAATCAGAAGTGGAATGTTGAAAAAATCTGATAACTGAAAGGAAAAAGAAACTCCTGCAATTGTCGCCTTTTACGACATGGAGGCAGGAGCCCAGTGGTTCATTTTTTTCCGTCGGATTCCACACGGCATCCCACAGCAGCCCAGCCCCTGATTTAGTTACTACCCATTATGAACTCAAAAAGAGTAATCGGTCATTTACCTAAAATTTGGGTGAAACCTACATTTTTTACTACCTATTTTTGGATAGCTCATAGAAAAGCTCGACAATGAGCGAATTCTCTTTAAAAAACGTGATTAATCCACCTAGCAGTGAGATGATACCTTTTTTTATCAATCTGCATGTGTTTTTTTGCATGGATATTCTTAGGTGTTTTAGTTCTCATGACATTATTTTAATTATCGTCGTTTCGAACGGCAAATTGAGATTTTAATCACTCATTACCCTGTAATTTCGAATCTGCAAATCGTATCGAATTTCAATCTTAACGTGTGACATTCGATAGAACATTCCATGAGATGTCGAAGTAAGTTCCACTTTAGAGTTTTTCGTCATTATTTATGGTACTTCCAGAGCTGGTATTCAGGAACTAGCATAACCCAAAATGATTCGAATGGCCATAAATTAATACGCCAAACAATTTACATCTTCTATATCGGTATGAATTTTAATTATTATTATTATTATATCGTTTATTTATCCCCGGTTTTATGAATTTTAAAAATTCATCCTCTGTAATTCCAAAATCGGATAAAACTCACCAATTTTGTATGGGACCTTAAGTCCTTTAATTTGAATTTTTGTTTTTGAAGTTCGATTTGGCCTTTTTGAAAGAATGATTAAACTTTGAGAAACGATTCGAAACTGGATCCGGAGTTCTAAGATCGGTGTAGCCGAAATCAGATAAATTCACCTGAGGAGTGTGTAGACATCTTTGAGAAATTGTAGTGCGAATTAAAATTTTGGGGTACATTCCGAATCCAAAAAAGAATACCGCTTAAACTGAAATAAATTTATTTGGTAATCGACTATCCAAATTTGCAAACCCGATAAACCTGATTAATTTATGTGAAATGGACATTTTTATACTAATCACCCTGTATCTCCTAAACCAGAAATCGGATCTGACTAATTTTTATAGGATTTTAAGACCTCTCATTTGAATCATAGATGATTCTTAGATTTCATTTGAATCTTAGATCGGTTCAGCCATCTACGAGAAAAATGAATTGCATTATTTTAATTTCGTTTCACATGTCATCCTGTGGTTCCGAAATCAGAAGTCGAATCCAAATTTGGAAGTATACTAGTTTTCATATGAATCTGAGTTTGTAGAAAACGGTTTAGCCATCTCCGAAAAAATTGAGTGAAATTATTTGTCACACACGCATTTGCTGATCTCGACGAACTGAGTCGTATGGTATATGGAAGTTATGTTCTTCCAGCTTTAATTGCTGTGTGTAATTTGAATCAATATAATTATGGAATTACTTTCAACTCGAAAATGCTGATATCATCTGGTTTATAAATGCCATATTCGAATGATTATGTTGCCAAAAACGAACCGTGCTAAAATCGGTCCAAGGCAAATTGTCATGAAAAAGGATGCTGTACACAGTCTTTTGATCACTTAGAAACAATTGTATGTCACAGTATAAAAATCGTGTTTTCCGTTGCTCCCAAGCATTTCTTTGTCATGCAGCGCTCAAAACTTCTACTGCTGGAATAAGGGGCAAAGTCGTTTACACAAAAATATTGATATCTCCGTTAAAAATGGACGGATTTTAACAAACTATGGCTTGTTGGATAGCTATTACCGTGCGGAATCTAAGTCTAAAAACATATTCTGTTTTCAAGATCAATTGTGACAGATACTGTCAAAAAACTGAAAATTTGACATAAAACTCCGTATAACTCAAAAAGTAAACATCCTATCTCAAAACCATTCAATAGCGTTTTGGGTGACGGGGAGACCTTTCATTTGCGACTAGTTTGATCAAAATCGGGCCAGCCATCTCTGAGATCTCGACCTCTTAGTTGACAACACACATACAGACACACACACAGACAGACATTTGCTCAGTTCGTCGAGCTGAATCGATTGGTATATGACATTCGGCCCTCCGGGCCTCGGAAATTTTTTCGAAAGTTTGAGTGAATTCTATACCTATTTTTTATATATATAAAAAAGGTAAAAACTCAATTTTCAGTGTATGTTATTCGGCTAAAGTTCACACGATATATCAGGTGACCGTTACCGGCAATGGCAATGGAAAGAAACTGCTTGTTACACTCATAAACACGCTATGTCAACCTCACGGGACGTTTTTATGTCCGGTGCGTGTATTCGTTTCAATAATGAAAGCCCTCAACTAATCTCAACTACAGGCGAAGTCCCGCTAACTTTGACGGAAGTTGACTGATCGTCTGAATCGTATTAGAACTATCTGATGGTAGTGTTTCGTAATGAAAACAAATTAATTTCAAAATGGCGAATGTGGTCAATTAGTCAATTGATAAAACCATGTTTCATTGTACATATTTTGATATCTGGATTTTTACCCACGTGCTTTTACACAAATTTTCTCGTTTTCACTATCAGAGCTCATAACGACAGAATATCTCTTGCAGAATACGTTATAAGTTGATATTACATGTTTAGGAATCACTGGAGTTGAGACTGAATTTTACAAGGCAGTGAAATTTAGAATAATTTTGAGTGATTTACATATTGAATGGTCTACATAACATTGGGTCACTGTGAATTTCGCAAAATTTGGAGCATCATAACAAAGCGAGAAAGACGTCACTTCTGATTTTTTCTGCAAGCACAATAGATAAATGAAACAGCGAAAAAAAGAAAATCCATGAAAAAGTACCCGATCAGATGCACATAACAAAATCATAACATAAGTATATCAACAGTTGATATGTATAACAATTTGTGTTATTTTGAGATATTCAAGAGTTGAAGCTAAAACTTATGATAACAATATAATAACAAAATCAGTTATGATGTTTTATTTTCATTTGCGAGACTCATGATGAAGTTCTTTAATTGGAAAAATGAGTTCTTCTATTGCTTTATATCGAAATATAATGATCAAAATTTCAAAAAAACTAAAAGAAGAAATCAGATCACTAAATAAATTATTCATTTAATAAAAAAATTACTCAACAATTTTGGTTTAAAACAATGCTAAAAGTTAGCTGTGATATAGTTTTTCTGTGTTAAATTTGCACTCTAATTTTTTACAACTATTGCTATAAATCTCTGCTTTCGGACTTGTGTAGTTATATAAAATTCAATAATAATTGTGATACAAACGTTTCAAAAATATTTTAAAATTGGTTACAGAATATTTCTGAAATAAATTACTCCACTTGTTATAATTCTGTTATTACCATCTGATCGGGTATCGTCTAAAGTCATCAATCTTTTGAATCGAAAAAGTCAAAAACGCTATTTACACAATTTCAAACTTTTCAAAGAGCATATTTTTTTAACAAAAACAAATAGTACTTGAAAATTTTTTTTTCATATTTAAAAACTAATTAATTCCAAATGGCTCAACGTGGATGTTTGATTAGTATTGATAGGAATTTTTGATTTAAAATGAAGTATTTTACCGCTTAGAAGATCTCGAAATATTTTTTTTCTTCATCGAAACAAACAAATTCTTGTTTAAAAACACAGGGTTGATTTCCTTTTAGCTTACAGCGTTTTCGGTTGGAGTTCCGCTTCCAACCGTTATCAAATGTTTAGGGTTGAAGCTGAGCAATTTTAAAAATTAACAACAGAAAAGGTGGTGAAATGACGATCGTCTTACACGCATTATAAGGTATGACAAACCTCTTTTGCTCGGATGCAGTGGCAGGAGAATGTATTTTTGTATTTTAAATCGTTTCAACTCGGAAGCTGTTTTTGGAAATCGAAATTGGAGCACTCTGAAACAACTATACAGGGTCCGCCATGTAACTTTTTTTTAAAAACATGCAATAAAACAAGGCGCGGTAGCGCTCACCATTGACCGTGGTGGCGGCTTCTGCCTCATTTTCGAAGAAAAATGGCCCAATGATGCCGCCAGACCAAAATCCGCACCAAACCGTCACTCTCTGAGGATGCACCGGCTTGTCCATGATAACGTGCGGGTTTTCCGTCCCCCAGATGCGACAATTTTGCTTATTAAAATACCCGCCGAGATGAAAATGTGTCTCATCCGAGAAGATGATTTTTTGGCAAAAATCGGCGCCTTCTTCAAGCTGATCGCAAGCCCAGTTGGCACTATTTTCACACGTTCCTCAAGCGTATACACAACCATTTTCATTCAGCGGAAGGATAAAACTAAGTGTCTGTCAAATCTGAAGTTTCATTAAGGTTACCAATGTCGAAATAACCGCTAGTTAAAAAAAAGTTAGGTGGCGGACCCTGTAGACAGAAAGAACCTGTTTTAATACCATGTGTGGTATTCTTCAAATTATTTTTTTTATTCTTTAAAAAAAGGTTTGTTCATAAGCTAGTATAACCTACAGGGTGAAACAGTATTCAGGACGGTTAGACCATCTCTGAGGAAACGAAAAGAGCTACTTCCGAAACCGGAATCGAAGTTGGTTCGAAAAAAAGCGAAACACTCAAGAACAATGGAAAGCCAAATTAATGTTTGGCCGTCTACTAACAATGACTACCGATTGGAATAGTTTTGGGGCAAGTTTAGAAATTATTTTACTTTTTATTTTCGGTGCTTCCGGAATCAGATCCAGCATAGCCAGAATCAGGGTGTTTGGTTGTCTATTGACAATGCCTACCGATTGGAATTGTTTCAAGGCAAGTTAAGAAATCGTTAAGTCGGATCCGGGTGAAATTTGGAAGTTTTGAATGGGACCATTTGAATCTAAGTTTGTTGTCACACCTCATATTTTGCGTACTCGACGAACTGAGTCGAATGCTATATGAAACTTGGGCCTTGGTTCAAAAGTCAGTTTTCACAGTGATTGCATAACCTTTCTATATCAGAAAGGCAAAACACGTTTTCAATCATTAAATTAACCAAATATACCAAGTTATTTTTTTTCGGTTATTTTCCTAATTCTGGAAAATTTAATTAATTTATATCGTATATTTATACCCGGTTTTAACCTAGATCGGTCGTTCAGCGGGTAGTATTCTTGAAAATGTTTTCGACATTTTTTAACAGTGTATATTTTTCGACACCGTTTTTTACATTTAACAGTCTCCGAGCTAAAGTGATATGGAAATCAGTGCATACAAAAAGCTTTTTTTTAATTGACGCTTGAGTCGGATTGGTCTCTCCATTCGTGCAAAATGAATGGTTTGTCGTACTGAAGACGTGTGCAAAGTTTCATTTTAAGCAAAGCATGTGAAATTTTATGACTTTATACACATTTCTGGATTTGCTCAGTAGGGTTATGTTGTTTTCAAATGATACCAAACATAATCCAGTTTCCACCATAACCATTGGAAAACCATTGGAAGCTAGTTTCAACGCCATTGAACTGAAGTTCGAGTCAGTATCGAATATGATTCTTATATCGAGTTTGCTCACACCCCGTTGCTAAGTGTAAATCACATTCAGTTTCTTAAAAATTGTTCGGGACCCCTGAGACAGTTCCAGGTTTATCAAGCGAAAACGACATTTGTTTCAATTCATAAGATTTCGCTTAGAACACTTGAATTTCGTTGTTCGATATTTTTTCTACGAAAACTTTCGGTAAAGAATAAATCATTTTGTTGTACCCAAATTATGCGAGTATTCACTTGACCGTTGTATTAGAGGATTTTGAAAGGAAATCAAAACTGTACGACAAATCTGGATAATAACCTAGTACGATAAAAAACACAGCATGAAATGTATAATCAACTTACATTTACCAAACTTCTGTAAATCGAACATTCATGGCAGTTAACTGTCAAACTGCGACCATGACTTATTGATTACCGAACGTTTGATTACAAAACAGTTGCGGGACTGATGGGCGAGCAATAAGCTGTTTGAAATTCTGCCAAAAATTGCCGATTTCTGTAAAATTTTCTAAGTTAGGAAAACAAATTTCACTGAGTATTGTATTTATTTCATTCAAACATCAAACAAAACGTTCCCCATCATATTTTTGGAGAGCCATCGCACATTATTGTGAAGGAGAAGGTCATAATATTGAATTCATTTCTGTTGAGAATTGTATAAAAACACGATGACCAATTTTATTTCGACCAGAAATGATGACATTGGCCACGACATGATGACATTGGGAAAGGGTTCGGAGAAAGGCAAGTTCTCATGACTAAGAGATAGAAATAGTGTGTAATCCTTATTAATCAATTTAGATCGATTATTAACTATTTCTATCACCAAAAGTAAAAGAGCCGCCGCTACACATCTAAAGAGACTCATATGGTTCGCGAGCCGCATGTTGCCGACCCCTGGTCTAGAGTGATGATACGAACCTTCTGCTAATCTGCAGCTGCAGGAGGTGCTCTACTCTCCGATAATGGGAAGGTTGTAGGTCCCAGTCATACCAGTAGATGATACTTTATCGTAAATTTTCATTATTCATTTATTGTTTCATTTATAAAAAGCATAACGAGAGGTCGGTTATTTAATCGAAATTTGAGACGTTTAAAAATAAATCGACTAATTTGAATCAACAAAAATTTCAACAAAACTCGCATACATATACAATCCAAAATGCATTTGTAAATTATCTCAAAGAGAAGAGCTGAATGACTACCTTGATCGAGACGAAATATTCTCTCCACTCAGAAAACCCTTAAAAGTGCAGTACCTACTTTCAGACTAAAATAATGGCTATTCTATCCGACTATTTCGCATAATCAAGAGAAAGTTTAATTGGTGTTCTTATATGTTTTGCCATGTATAAACACGGTATGTATCAAAACACGCCAAAAAAACATTAAATTGTCGACACGACGTCTGCCTCAACTCGCAACCACTCGATTATACCAATGAGGATTCAATATTCAGTATTCAATACGGGATACGCATAAATCGCGAATTAACGGATTATCACATAACATACAATTCAATAATAACTTACCTCCAAATCAGGACCAGGGATAGAATTGCGATTTTTAACTGATTCTTCCTTACATTGCCTGAAAAGTGAAAAATGTGAATTAATAAAAATATATTTGCGAAGTATCCGCAGTATCAGTAAAAACCATTCAAGCGAAGAGGTTGTGTTTCGATTGTACTGGCTCGTGAGTTAACGGCTGATACCGAGACAATTCTAAGCTTCAGGTAGTTAAACTGCCCATAGCAAACGTAATATTCGGGGCGTTTCCCGACTGGAAAGCTAGCAACGAAGGCCATCCCGTTCATACGCACAGAGGTGTAGAAACACAGAGGTGCGAGAGCATAGAAGTGACGAGTCACAGAGGTGCCATCGCATAAAGGTGCGAAGACGAAGGGGTGCAAAGGCACAAAGGTGCTAAAGCAACCCAGTGCTGATCTACCAGGTACCAGAATTTGTACGCTGCGTAGGATCAAAAGAGACGGCATATATCGCGAGGTGCTACACTGCAAGCATCGCATTTGATCGCCACCAAGAGCAAAAGCACTGTACCTGGGGTCAGGTACAGGCAGCACAGCAAGTGCAGTGGTGTTCACAACGACGGCAGAGCAACTGAGATAGCAGTAAACGACAGAAGACTGCCAATTGGAAACAGCAGAAGACTGCCAATTGGAAATCGTTGGAAGAGCTTCACGTCGTTCTTCACGATAAAGGAACAGAGACATCAGCTACAAGGTAGATTTAATTTAATTTATTTTTTATTTCTTATATCTGAAATTTTACTAAACATAAGTTTTTATTTTGGTATTATTAATTTACAAAAAAATTTTAATGTAATGGATGATCTTATGGAAGATCATCCGAATCCGATTCCGGATTCTAGTAAGAGTTTAAATACTCCGAGGGCTAAACATTATCCACAGGGTACCACTGGGCCATGGATAGTCTATCTTCGAAAAAAAGAAAAGATTTTAAATTTGATGCAAATTACCAAGGATTTGACATCACATTTCTCTGAAGTTAAAGAAATATGTAAAGTTAATAGAGATAAAATTCGAGTTGTTGTCAATGACTTGAAACAGGCGAACGAAATTGTAACCTGTAAATTATTTTCTGTTGAATATCGAGTTTACATTCCATCGAAGGAGGTGGAAATTGACGGTGTCGTGACTGAAGCAAGTCTGAAGGCCGATGATTTACTTAAAAATGGAGTTGGTCGTTTTAAAAACTCCATGCTTGAGGGAGTTAAGATACTCGAGTGCAAGCAATTGTACTCAGCATCTATTGTCGATGGAAAAAAGTCGTATCGTCCCTCAGATTCGTTTCGTGTAACATTTGCCGGATCTGCGTTGCCTAGCCATGTCTATATCGATAAAATTCGTCTTCCTGTTCGGCTTTTCGTACCGCATGTTATGAATTGCACGAACTGTAAAAAATTCGGGCATACAGCTACTTACTGTAGTAATAAGTCCAAATGTATCAAATGTCAAGGGCCTCATAAGGATAATCTTTGCGATAAAAATGTTGAAAAATGTGTTTATTGTGGGGAGAGACCTCATGATGATCTTTCAGTATGCGCTGCATTTAAGTTGCGTAAAGACAAAATGAAGCTTTCTTTAAAAGCACGGTCTAAGCGCACATATGCAGAAATGCTTAAAACGGTCATACATGTCTCCCCCTTGGAAACCGAAAACGGTTTTTCAAATCTTATGGAGCCAGAGGAATCTGACTCCGACGGAAATAGTGAAGATACCTCGTTTGTCACTCCTCAAGGGTCTGTTAAGAGGAGATTAACAAACCACAAAATACCTAAAAAGACACCTAAAATTACATCTTCAAAAAAAGATCCCCGTGTTAAAGCTAAAAAGCCAAATTTAAAACCAAAAACTGTGCCTCCTGGTTTGTCAAATTCACAAACCAATCCAGAAACTAGCTCAAGGAAAGACAATAATCCAGTGGGCTCCGTTTCACATTCACCAACAGGATTACTTAATGGCGTTTTCGTTTTTAATTTGCACTACACCGGTGCAGTGCTACACTAATGGCGTTTTCGTTTTTAATTTGCACTACACCGGTGCAGTGCTACACTGAGGCATGAATAAACGAACAAAAATGACGAAAACATAAACAGTAACCATGGACTACCATAAACGATTCCATTGCACAGAGCTACACCATACTTTTGATGAGTGCTACACCAGTGGTGTCGGTGCAGAAAAAGTGTAGCACTGGTGTAGTGCAATTGGCAAAAACGAACGATTTCAGTGCCACCTTACCTACACCGGTGTAGTGCAATTTAAAAACGAAAACGACATAAGGCATGAATAAACGAACAAAAATTACGAAAACATAAACAGTAACCATTGACTACAATAAACGATTCCATTGCACAGAGCTACACCAAACTTCTGATGAGTGCTACACCAGTGGTATCGGTGCAGAAAAAGTGTAGCACTGGTGTAGTGCAATTGGCAAAAACGAACGGTTTCAGTGCAGCTTTCGCTACACCGGTGTAGTGCAATTTAAAAACGAAAACGACATAAGTTTTCGGAAATTGTAGAATGGATTTTCGCAGCATTCAATATTTCTGAACCTCTAAAGACTATCATAACGGCATTCCTTCCAATAGCTAGAACTTTTTTGAAACAGTTATCAGCTCAATGGCCAGTTCTTTCAGGTTTTGTATCATTTGATGGATAATTTATCATCCGCCGCAAATGATTCAATCACTGTCCTGCAGTGGAATTGTCGAAGCATCATGCCAAAACTTGATTCATTTAAAGTTTTGTTGCATAGTCAAAAATGTGATGTATTTACTTTGTGCGAAACATGGCTTACATCAAACATAGCCTTAAGTTTTAATGACTTTAACATTATACGTCTCGATAGAGACTCTCCGTATGGTGGAGTGCTTTTAGGAATTAAGAAATGTTATTCCTTTTATAGATTAAATATTCCTTCGACTTCTAGTATAGAAGTTGTTGCTTGTCAAATAAACATTAAAGGAAAGGACATTTGCATTGCTTCAGTATATATTCCTCCAAGAGCTCAAGTTGGACAACGACAGCTTAATGAAATTGTCGAAGCCCTTCCTGCTCCACGTTTGATTTTAGGAGATTTCAATTCGCACGGAATGATGTGGGGTTCCGTTTACAATGATAGCAGATCATCCTTAATATATAATATTTGCGACAATTTTAGCATGACGGTACTAAATATGGGTAGCATGACACGGATCCCAAGACCTCCTGCACGTCCAAGTGCATTAGATTTATCTCTTTGCTCGACTTCAATTCGACTAGATTGCACCTGGAAAGTATTTCCTGATTTACACGGTAGCGATCATTTACCAATCATCATCTCAATTAGCAGTAACAAAGGCATTGCTAATTCAGTTAATATTCCATATGATTTGACAAAAAATATTGACTGGATTAAATACCAAAGTAATATTTCAAGTGCCTTAACTTCAATGGAAGAGCTCCCCCCACTTGAAGAATATGACTTCCTCGTTTGTTCGATTCTGGAGGCCGCAGAACAAGCCCAAACCAAACGATTTCTTGGTCCATCGTCTAACAGAAGGCCTCCAAACCCTTGGTGGGACAAAGAGTGCTCAGATGCTAAGCACGCGAAACAAAATGCCTTCAAGACGTTTTTAAAACGAGGAGGAGGAACTCCTCAGAATTTTGAAAAATTCTTGACTTTAGAAACCAAGTACAAGAGCATACTTCGGGCCAAGAAATGTAGCTATTGGAGACATTTTGTCGAAGGTTTGTCAAGAGAAACCTCAATGAGCACTCTTTGGAATACGGCCAGACGAATGAGGAATCGTAACGTAGGAAATGAGAGTGAGGAATACTCGAACCGATGGATATTTGATTTTGCGAGGAAAGTTTGTCCAGATTCTGTTCCTACGCATAGCATTATTAGGGAATCTTTTTCAAATAATGGTTCCATTGATAGCCCCTTTTCTATGATGGAATTTTCCATAGCACTCATGTCTTGTAACAATAACGCTCCTGGGTTGGACAGAATTAAATTCAACTTGGTGAAGAATCTGCCCGACCTCGCAAAAAGACGTTTGTTGGAATTGTTCAACAAGCTTCTTGAGCAAAATATTGTTCCACCTGACTGGAGGCAAGTGAAAGTTATCGCCATTCAAAAGCCGGGGAAACCAGCTTCCAATCACAACTCATATAGACCCATCGCGATGTTGTCCTGCATCAGAAAATTGTTCGAAAAAATTATTCTACGACGTCTCGACACTTGGGTCGAGACGAACGGTTTGTTGTCAGATACTCAGTTTGGCTTCCGTAGAAATAAAGGGACGAATGATTGCCTTGCATTACTTTCGTCTGACATCCAAATTGCCTTCGCTCAAAAGCAACAAATGGCATCTGTATTTTTAGACATTAAAGGAGCATTTGATTCAGTTTCCATTGATGTTCTTTCAGACAAGCTTCACCAACATGGACTCCCAGCGGTTATAAATAATTATTTGCACAACCTTTTGTCAGAGAAACGCATGCATTTTTCACATGGCGATTTGGTAACATTCAGAATTAGCTACATGGGTCTACCGCAAGGCTCTTGCCTCAGTCCGCTCCTCTATAATTTTTACGTAAATGACATTGACAGCTGTCTAGTATCCCCATGTACACTAAGACAATTGGCAGATGATGGCGTAGTTTCAGTTACTGGACCCAAAGCTATTGATCTGCATAAACCATTGCAAGATACCTTAGATAACTTGTCCGATTGGGCTGTTCATCTTGGTATCGAATTCTCTGCGGAGAAAACAGAGTTAGTCGTCTTTTCAAGAAAGCATGATCCCGCGCAGCTTCAGCTCCATATGATGGGAAGAATGATCCAACAGGTTTTGACTTTCAAATACCTCGGGGTGTGGTTTGATTCCAAATGCACGTGGGGAGGACACATTAGGTTTCTGATAACAAAATGCCAACAAAGAGTAAATTTTCTTCGAACAATAACCGGATCTTGGTGGGGTGCTCATCCGGAAGATCTAATAAAATTGTATCAGACAACGATACTTTCAGTGATGGAATATGGATGCGTTTGCTTTCGTTCCGCTGCAAACTCTCATATTATCAAATTAGAGCGAATTCAATATCGTTGTTTGCGAATTGCTTTAGGCTGCATGCATTCGACACATACAATGAGTCTTGAAGTTCTGGCGGGAGTTCTTCCATTGAAGGATCGTTTTTGGGAGCTTTCGTCGCGACTGCTAATAAGATGCGAGGTACTGAATCCCCTAGTTATTAATAACTTCGAAAGGCTAGTTGAGCTTCAATCTCAAACAAGATTCATGACTGTATATTTTAACCATATGTCACAGGAAATCAACCCTTCAAGATATATTCCTATCCGTGTCAGCCTCCTAAATGTCCCTGACTCAACTTTATTTTTCGACACATCCATGCAGCGCGAAGTGCGTGGAATTCCGGAACACCTACGCTCGTTGGAAATCCCAAAAATATTTACAAGTAAGTTCAGGCATATCGACTCTGAGAAAATGTTTTACACGGACGGATCGCGAATTGAAGAAGCGACAGGGTTTGGTATGTTCAACAATAATGTTTCGGTCTCCTTTAGGCTTCAAGAACCTGCATCTGTTTATATAGCAGAGTTAGCAGCAGTTCATTATAGTTTGAGTATAATCGTCACATTATCTCCAAACCATTATTTTCTTTTCACAGATAGTCTGAGTGCAATTGAAGCCATTCGCTCAAAGGCTGCTGGCAAAAATGAACCTTTTTTCTTGGGCAAAATAAAACAGTGCCTGAACGTCATATTGAATAATAATTATCAAATCACAATAGTTTGGGTTCCGGCTCATTGCTCCATTCCAGGCAATGAAAGAGCCGATATTTTAGCCAAACGTGGTGCTATTGAGGGTGAAATTTATGAGAGACCAATTGCTTTCAATGAATTCTATAGCGCGTCTCGCCAAAGAACACTTGCCAGCTGGCAAGCTTCTTGGGATAAAGATGATCTGGGTCGGTGGATGCACTCAATTATTCCTAAAATATCGACAAAGGCATGGTTCAGGGGACTGGATGTGAGTAGAGATTTCATTCGTGTGATGTCCAGACTCATGTCCAATCACTACACGTTAGATGCACATCTCCTTCGAATTGGACTTTCCGAGACTAATCATTGTGCTTGTGGCGAAGGTTACCGCGATATTGACCATGTTGTTTGGACATGCGTGGAGTATCGTGATGTCAGATCTCAACTAATAAATTCCTTGCGTACCCAAGGTAGACTATCCAATGTCCCAGTTCGCGACATTCTTGCTTGTCGTGACGTTCCTTACATGAAACTTCTTTATTATTTCATTAAGTCCATTGGAGTTCCAATTTAAATTTTATTTTATGTTAGATTGTTTTCTCTTCCATGAGCTCAACCAATAGCCAGCTATCTTATATTAAATAAAAGTGATGAACTGATACAAACAAACCTGAAATAGTTATAAGATCATGTACAAAATAAATGTATTTCATTTAATGTAATTTATAATAGCAACTCGCTTGATAAAAACAGTGTTTAGATTAACTAATGAATACCAACATACTAATAGGATATTCGAAATGTATTAGGTTTAAAGTACTATGTATTGTAGATGCCACGGCGAAGAAAAACTTATGTATATTGCCTATGAAATAAACGTATTTATGAAAAAAAAAGTATCCGCAGTATGTTTCCGTATTATGTACTGATAAAAATTAAAACTAGTTCAAGACGACAACACTTTACTGCCCGCGGTTGGACTAATTCGGTGGTTCACAGAATTATGCATGTTTCAGAAAACATTCGATTTATGTGGTAAGTCGTAATTTACAAGTTCATGCATCCACGTGTCTATCAATGACCGGCGTCGACAGTAAGCAGACAGGATGTTGGTGTAACGATCTAGGCGACGAAATAAGGACTACGATTGGACACACGGAACTGCCACTTCGATATCACAACTCTGTAGGAACTTTGTTGGGCGGCCTTCTACCAGACTGCTGCGTAAGCTTTCGGGGAACGGACTTCTTGTACTAGGTTAGATTGGGTGGCAACCAATCAGTGACAGAACATGCGTATTGGTGATTAAAAGCCAGTTCTTAAACTACAGCTTCATCAATGTACACTGGCCACTAGGGTGGGACAAAATTTTGATTTCAGCTCCACCAAACTTTTCGTGTTCCTCTGAGGTCCCATAAGAAAAATTCAAAATTTTAGCTCAATCGGTAAAACTAATCCTGCATCAAGCGGAATGATAGATTTACATAGTAGTAAAACTTCGTATAGTTCTTTGGATATATATTAATAGTTCTATAAAGAACCAATTTATAGAATTCAGAAACTAGACCTGAGTTCAAGATCTAAACAGTCTCCAAACTCAATTGCAATTGCAATTTAATTCTAACACTGGATTCTGAATTCGAATTCCGAAACTGAATTTAGCTTCGAAATCCAGTTCCAGAATGTAGTTCCAGCATGCAGGCTCTGATTTCTGGATTTAAATTCTGAAACAGAATTTTGAATTTAAGTTCACAATTCAGGTGGAGCAGAATGGATTTCAAATTCAGTTTTAGAGTTCATTCACAGAAATTAATCAAGAGCTGAGTGTTTTGAGTTTTGTACCACGCAAATGATCTGCTTTCATCGATGGCGACTGCTGCGCTCGACGTCCGAAGTCCAAATGAGAGCACGATCTAAGTGTTTGACGCTTTATGCCAGATTTGTTGTTACTGATGGATGAACCTCACCACGACATCCACTTCCGTCTAACGCACTAGATGAAATGAACCATTTTCGATCAAAGTTTACCTTTTATACTCGTCAAGTAGTACATGAGTAGTAACAATGAGAGATTCTCTTTGTTTACTTTCTCTTTCGATTATTGCGAAATATTCCTGCTTTTTTCAGTAATTTCTTCAGGGCAGATTAAAAGATGATAGCTTTGGTTATTATTATCGGTAAATAATTGAAGAGAAGGATTGCTAAGAGTACCGTAATAATCGAAAAAAAGTAAACAAAGAGAATTTCTCATTGCTACATTCGTTGTTTTGAACATTTTATACAGAATTACACAATAAACATGAATTAGTTGTTCCCTTTTTGTTTTCATTTTTAATATTTTGAAACAAATCCCAATACATTTCCAACAGTCGAAATTATCGATTTTAACTTGCTGGTGATAATTTAAAACACAAATTGGAGCAGCCACCCTGATTATGGTCGGACAGAGTTTTGTGTTATGGAGTTGATGTTTATGCCTATTCATTCGCACTTGCTCACTACCCACAGTGAAGACAATGAAACAGATAGACTATTTGACTCATTGTTTTCAAAAGTTTTAGAAAACTTTGTTTTTGAGTTATTTATTGTTATCTCACACTGTAAATTTTGGAAATACGCCCCGTAGTAAAGTAGGGGATGTGTGCCATACTAAGAATGTTCGCATACAATATATTAAAGCTTGATTTTGAGAATTGATTCATCTATAAAGTACTATCAGAAGTAGCATCGATAGCCCAAAAACCCTTACTGATACCCTCGGCCCCCCCCCCTCTGGGTACGTGACTGTAATCACTGCTGTACTGCTTTATTAAATACAATCAATTAGATTCCCGTTTTTTTAGACATCAAATATAATACAAAATCATTTGTTTGCCTTTTTTTCTTCATTTAAATATTCAAGTCATTTACTGTTGTTTATTAAGACTTATCTAATGCTTGAATATATACACAAGATTTCAATGTAATGAACTGGCTGATTTCTAAGGTTTGGGAAAATGTAATTCTACCGCAGGAATCTATGGAAGAAGTCGTATGCTCTATTTAAAAAAGGGATTAAGGCCATCGTCCAAGTACCATGCGCGCGGGTCGTTTTAGGAAATTTTCGATGGAAATTTCGAAAAATTTGCCAAAACCAAAAACATACAGACCTTTGAAATACATTTATCTATCTACAGGGTGAAAATGGCTGGAAAATTCGGAGGATTTTCCGAGTCTTATCAAAAATAGCTCTGAAAAATGAGTGTTTTTGTGATCTTTCACAATTATCTGGAAAAATAAAGCGATGACATACACTTTTTTTTTCAAATAAACTTTATTATGGATACACAGATTACATTCGGACACATTTTTGGAAAACCTTTTCACGCTTGGCATAGAAAATCCACGAATTTCAAAAATTTCCACGAAATCGGTTATATGAAATTCGTTGATTTTCCATGAAAAGCGTGAAAAGGTTTTCCAAAAATGTTTTCGAATGTGATCCTTGTTGCCAGCATGAGGTTTTTTTTGAAAAAAAAAATTCATTCCATCGAATTATTTTTTCAAATAATTGTGAAAAATTACAAAAAAAGCTCATTTTTTCAGCGCTATTTTTGATAAGACTCGTAAAATCCTCCGAATTTTCCAGTCATTTTCACCCTGTAGATAGATAAAAGTATTTCAAAGGTCTGTATGTTTTTGGTTTTGTCCAATTTTTCGAAATTTCCATCGAAAATTTCCTAAAACCACCCGCGCGCATGGTACTTGGACGATGGCCTTAAGCTAGACTACTGCAGCTACCGCGTAAACAGATTGCCGAACACCGCGTACAATGTTGCCTATTGGTCGATGACCAATAGCTAAGAG